>NC_138770.1:321356546-322099046 GCF_965119305.1 Pelophylax lessonae
CCCGCCGAATCGCGGCAACATCGCGCAAACAAAATCGCGGGACGCAATACGCTCCAAAGAAGCTCTTGTACTTTTTTGGAGCGTATTGCGTCCCGCGATTTTGTTTGCGCGATGTTGCCGCGATTCGGCGGGCGTAAATCGCGGCAACATCGCTCGGCGTTTGGGGGGCTATTGCAAATCAACGGGCAACGCTAGGCGTCCCGCGATTTGCAATTAATCTCCGAATCGCGGGCGGAACCGCGGCGGTTCTGCCCGCGATCATACGCTGACATGTGAATGCAGCCTCATGAGACAATCTCTGAGAAAAAAAAAAACACAGAGAAATGTACACAGCAATGGTAAATAAGCTTAGATAATTGGTGAGATAAGGCAGGGAGAGGGCTGTGGAATGGGGGGTTGGGGTTACAGAGGTGAGAGTGGTCATAAAACTGTTGGATAATAATTTAGGAAACTAAGGTCCACATTATCTTTTGTGTCCAATATATTTATCATTCTTAGTTTCCTTTCCTGAGTAATTTCGAAAATCCCTTTAAGAACCAAAACACTCAGGTCTTCCATGGTGTGGTTTGGTTGTGAGAAATAATGTCCCACAGTTGTGCAGATATCATCCTTCTTATGCTCTTTCACTGCCAGGTCTGTATGT
This sequence comes from Pelophylax lessonae, assembly GCF_965119305.1. NCBI lineage: Eukaryota > Metazoa > Chordata > Amphibia > Anura > Ranidae > Pelophylax > Pelophylax lessonae. Next base: position 321,357,190 of record NC_138770.1, read on the forward strand.
GGTATGGACCTAACAGGGGGTTTCACACATAATCTGGTGGCTGCAGCCACTGTATGTAAAATTGACAGGCAGACTCCTGATTGTCTCCACACATCCCCATTACCAGTGCCCCAAGCAGGGGACCCGCCATGTATTCCAGGCTTCGATTCTGTGGGCCCAGGATCGACATGGAGGGTGCCAACAGGTGGAGGGGAGGGAGAAGACACATGTCCACTCCCTACTCCCACATATCTGCAGAAACAAAAGTAAACACATGCGTTGGGAGCGTCTACGCGTGAAACCATCCATTGCAATACACATGTTACAGATCACCGTGCACGACAGAGTGAGAGCAAAAATTCTAGCCCCCTCTCCATAACACTAAACTGATGACCTATAGGGGGCTGAAATTTGGCGTCATTTCATGGGTGCACACAAATTTGAGGTTTGATATGTTGGGCATTTATTTACTCCGTACAACCTCGTCTTTTATATTTTAACAAAAATGTGGGTAGTGTATTGTGTTTGGTTGCTCTAAAGTTCACTTTAGTGTGTTTTTTTACTAAAATGTTGTGTTTCCTTGACCTTTGCGGTAATATCAAGTGACATAAAAAATTGGAACTACCACTATTATGATTTTTTAAACTTGTGTGCACAAAATGCAAAAAATGGCTCAGGCAGGGAAACGGTTAATGGTGTACATACATATTCGCCAGCACACCAAGGATCTTGCATAGCAGTCTGAAGAAACTTTTTATTGCAAAAGGATCACATTAGGATAGGTGCAACGTTTCGGAGTCATGCAGGACCCCTTCGACAGGCATGTGATCATCACATGCATGACAAAGGGGTCCTGTGTGATGACGAAATGTTGCACCTATCCTAATGTTATCCTTTTGCAATAAAAAGTTTCTTCAGACTGCTATGCAAGATCCTTAGCGTGCTGGCAAATATGTATGCACCCGTGATAGATCCAGTGTCCAGCTGGTGATTGCTGCAGCACCCACAACTGATGTGCCTATATCCAGGAAGGTGTGCAATGGGAATATGAACTATTAGTGCTTGAAATTTCTGTATTTTTTTTACCCACATAAAATTCATTGCTATATTTTTTGCATGGGATGAAATACACCATATTACTGGAGATAAAGCTATATGATTCTGGGATACTGAAGATCCCTTTTGTGTGTGTGACACTTTTTGATGAGTTGATTTGGTTGCACTGTTTGCAGTGTTTTTTGTTGCAGGGTTTGGTTACTTTACTTGTGACTTCATAATCAAAGTTACGTTTTCTGCTGATTAAATTCTGTCTGAGGTTGGGTGGTGTTACTGAGGAAAGGAAAACTTTTGAACTAAGAATGATAATTCTATTTGACACCAAAGGTAATGGACTTAATGTGGACCTTAGTTTCCTAGATCATTATCATTATATGACTGCTCTTACCTTTGTGACTCTACCCCCTCCCCTGACCCCACCCCACCCCATTCCATAACCCTGTCCTCTCTCACCAACTAAGCTTAATTTATATTATTGTGCATGTTTGTGTGCTTTATTCCTCAGAGATTATCTTATTAACGCTCTATCCATTAATACTGCTTGGACCTTGAAGAAGGGGGCACACCATGAAAGCTTGTCCTGAAAAATTAGATATTAGTGCAAATAATAAAAGTAATACGAACAGTACTAATTGTTTCTGTCTACAACTAAGTGGGGATTTTATTCCAATTCTTGCTTTGATCACATGATCAAAAACTAATGTTGATGGGTATAGGACAGTTGGTTATTCAGAAAGTACAAACACCAGAGATTCATGGTGATAGCCAGGCTTCCTCTCTATTTATTTCAGAACTGGTTTCCTTTATTGCAGTTAAAGTACCTGTCACCTTTTCCACTAACTAAATGCATTTATAGCCATTGAGGAATGTTCACTCAATCTGGCCATTTATGATTAAATTAACCACTTTACCACCGGAGGATTTTGCTGTCTTACGTCCAGGCCACTTTTTGCGATTCGGCACTGTGCGACTTTAACTGACAATTTAACCTTTTTTTTCCCACAAACAGAGCTTTCTTTTGGTGGTATTTGATCACCTGTGCGATTTTTACTTTTTACGCCATAAACAAAAAAAGAGCGTACATTTTGAAAAAATAACAATATTTTTCACATTTTTTTATATGAAATTCCCCCCCCCAAAAAATGTAAAAATCAAAAATGTTTTACATTTTTGGCCAATTTGTTTTCTGCTACCTATGTTTGGTAAAAAAAATCACAATAAGCGTATTTTGATTGGTTTGCGCAAAAGTTATTGCGTTTACTAACTAAGGGAAAGATTTCTGTCATTTTTGGTGTTTTTTTTTTAACGAGTAATGTCGGCGATCTGCGATTTTTTTTTGCGGGACTGCGACATTGCGGCGGACAGATCGGACCCTTGACTGACATTTTTGACACTTTTGGGGGTACCAGTGACATTTCTATAGTAATCAGTGCTATAAATATGCACTGTTACTGTAAAAATGACACTGGCAGGGAAGGGGTTAATTTTATTGGAGAGGGAGGGGTTAATGTATGCCTGGTGCTTACTAACGTGTGTGGGGGGAGGTGACTGAGTGACACAGGGACAGATCGCATGATCAGCTATGTTGAACCCTGCAATCTGACCCTGCCTGTCACTTAGGAGATCCGCCCGCTCTGTTTACACAAGCGGGCGGATCTCCAAACTCGATTCCACAACGATCGGGGAAGAGCAGCGGCGATCGCCGCTGCTCCTCCCCTGGCCCGACTCCCGCTGTGAATGAATACAGCGAGAGCGAGCCTCCGGTGGCGTGCGAGCGCCGCCCACAAGGCGAGGAGTCCAGCGACGTAGTACTACGTCACTGGACGATAACGAGCCACTGTGCCACAGTAGAGGCACAGTGACTGGTCGTAAAGTGGTTAAGAAATGTTCACATTTTTTAAGGCTTATCCCTATTTGTCTGAGTCTTCTTGTCAGAAGGTAGATCACTTGTGTTTCACCCAAAGCAGGCTTGTGCCACAATCCTTCTTCCTACCAAAGGTACAAAGAAGCATAGGTGTGCGCATAGGGTGTGCCGGGTGTGCCTGGGCACACCCTAATCACCTAGTGCACATTAGCATTATCGCTCTGTGTGCCAGTGGGGATATGGGAAAGATGTCACTCTTATCAGCTCAGCCATAAGAGAAGCACTTATCTTTCATTGTGCCAGCAGGGACATGAATGCACCAGGTGCATATACATGTAGACATACACATGCATGTGTGTTTGAGATTTGGGGTGCACACCCTAATGCTATAGGCTGCGCACACCTATGCAAAGAAGGCAGTCTGTAAGTCAAAGTAGTGATTCCAGATGAGATCAGATGTAGCAGACATTAGAAAAATTGCAAATCTTTAACACTATAGAGAATTACAAAGGTAGGTCAATACAGGCAGTCCTATCAATGTTTATTGTATGTTTATATAGCATTTACTGTGGGCTGACTTCAGGAAAGTTATTCATTTAATACTGCTGCTGTAAGCCCTTGTCCTCTTATGGAGTTTTATACATTTCATGTGTTAGAAGTGGCTCTACTGGTTGAGTATGTTTCTGGACACTATAGTATAGTTGGTGTGCATGGAAAAATAAGGACATGTTGCATTTTTACAAAGTGTGTTGCAACAAGTTATAATGCATCGCGATGCTCTGCCATGCCTAAACCTAATAAAACTTTCAGGTTGTAACTTTTAATAAAGTAAAAATAAAAGCAAAACACACAAAAAAAAAAAAAAAAACACCAAGCACAGTGATGCATTGTAAAATGCATCAAAACATGTATAAACAATGCACACCAGTGGGCTTGTATCATTAGCACCTTTACTTTCAATATAGATAGTTAATTTTGGGCCAAGAGGGCCTCACACAAACTATTTGCTACAATAACATGTGCACCCACTGGGCATGCTATATAAACTGTATGCAGCCTCATACAGGGGGTGTGAGAGGAAACCTTCCTGAATACTATAGTGTTAGGCTGAGTGGTGCTCAGCCATTCATAGGCAGCTTTGTATTCTATCAATTGAATACAAGGCTTTCTCCGATTGGCTGAGTTGGTGAGACGGGCCAATGATCTCTGACTCAGCTAGACAGAGGAAGCTTTGTATTCACTGGTAGAATACAAAAGCTACTTATTATTGGCTGAGCTTCGCTTAGCCTGATGCAATTTTGATGTAAGATAGGAAGGGCTTATCTCACACCTGGAACTCACTGCTGTATACTGTATGTGGCTGTTTATACAGTGTGCCCAGCGGGCTCACCTGTTTGGGCCAGCTTAACCTAAATGAACATTTTAAAGTGAAAGTATACTCACATGTGCGAATGAGCCCTTAAGTGTATCAATTATGAAAATGGGAATCTGTCAGTAGAATCATTAATTTCAAGAAATGTTACACTTTTATTTCACCTATAATTTTAGTGTTAGAGATATCTCCACCACCCCCAGCCTCCAATTTATTGCCACAAAACATGTACCACTTCTTTGTTACTTTAATGTGCTTGTAAACCTCTGACATGAGAAATCAACAAAGTGTATCCTCATAATGTAGACTTGCCTCAGTGCATAGTACTTAGTGTGGATCCTGGCTGCTACCTCCTTCTTTTGCTATCTGCATGGCTCACATTTGAGAGATTCCTAGACACCAGTCAAACCTTGGAGATGGCATTCCCCCAGCACACAGCAGGTGTATGACTACCTTAGCTGTGCGTGTTTTCCTATGGGACTGTATAGAACGGGATGTGTCCTTTCCCTCCACTCAGGTGTCAGATTACACTCAGCTCTTGGCTCGGATTTCATTCATCACTCTGTATCACCAGAAGCTAGTCACTTCAGTGCTCTTATGTCAGGGTTTGCTATCACTTTAAATAAGAATTCCAGTGATAGCCTTTTTTACATAGTTACATAATATATTTTATTGAGAAAATGCAAAGCATTCTCTAAAAGGTGCCTGAGCCGAGCAGCTGGCCTCTTGTTTTTGAAAATACAACAGGGCAGCTGTCTGGCTTGGCACCCTGGAAGCTAGTGGCGATCACTGGAGTAGCAGTGTCTGCTTCAGTGATTTGCAGCTTTAGGAGGGAGTCCCACAGGTATTATATAATACACACATAGTTACATTGGTCCAAGCTGGACCAATGTAACTATATAAAAAAAAGGCCATACCTGGAATTCTTCTTTAAAGCAAAAGGTATCAAATGTACAGTGCATTAAATAGGCGTATTCAATATGTTTATAAAAAGCACAAAGCTGACTTGCAAAGTGTAGCAATCGAAATCAACAATCAGATTTAGGTTTCCTGTAATAATATCAAAGATGGCTGATTTCTGATTGATTGAAGCTTTTGAGCTCACAAAAATAAACTGGGGGTTACTTCTGCCTCTTAAAACACACTATATGCTTTTAATTGAATGAATAAATATATAACAGGGTGTTTGCTGCATTTCCTCAGTTATACATAGCCCACACTGCCCTTGCAAGTAAGGTCATATTGTTCTGCATCAACTTATTCATATGCGTTTTGCATTTTGTGAGTAGGTGTCTAGATCAAAAGATCAGACAGTCTGCATACATAACCCCATATATGTAAAAGAAAATGCTAAAATGCTTTTTTTTTAGTGAGTGAATCACAGTTTCATTTTATCTAACAGCTGTCCAAGAAAAGGCGCAAACCACTCATCATATTTAATATGGGAAATCATACAAAATTATATATTATACTGTTTTACTGAAATCGTAATAAGTTTCAGCTTTAACTTGTGAAATTCCTACTGCTTTTCTTGATAGGTAGCTGTGATATGTCTATCTTACTGCAATCCTGGTAATCTTTTTCTTTTTATTCTTTATTTTAAACCCTATTTTGCTACTATCCAGTGATTGTGTGGGTCCCTAACAACTTTCGTAGCTGATATTTGTAACATATTTACAGTATATTTTGCAGTAAAAAAAAAGTGTCTCCATTCAGACAGCACAGCTAAAAATATAATTTTTTTATATTTCTTACCCTTGTATAGGTGTTTATTTGGGGCATGTCTATACATAGTCTATTGGCAGCTTCTTTTGTTAAGAATATCTTTCAAAAGGCAATTAGAAGGACAAAATGTCACTTACATGGTTGGAGGCAGACTTAACGATAGGACTTCATTTGTGGCTGAGCGCCAAGCTCCCCTGAAGGTGAGACCAGGGAGTGCAAGGCCCAAAGGAGCATGGGTGCCTTTTAAGTAGCTCTGCTGGTGATTGCTGGCAGTGGAGTCCATCAGATAGTTGTCAGCCGGTATATCAGGACTGATGGCAGGACCTTGGTTGCCCTTGGAGATGCAGCAGCACCAAGGCATTGGCCACAAGCACAATGGTACCCAAGCTGGTGGAGTTTCCAGACTGGCAGGACTGGGCTGAAGAAGTGTAGTCAGGATGTAAGCCAGGGTCATGCATAGAGAAGCAAGCCAAAGAGTGGGCAGGAGTGGGGTCAGGGCCCTCTGTAGAAGTCTTTGTATGATGAAACGCGTAAGAGCGTGAGCAACGCGGTTACCTGGGCAACGGGACGCTAAGCGGCAGCCTCGTGCTCTCTTGTGGACTTCTGGATGCTGATGAGCGGGATGGATGCCTGGTAGGCTTAGCAGGCGTTTGCAGATGCCCCATTTATATTTCCACGCTCTTGTATTTTGTCTGATTGTAAGTGCATATGTGGGGGGGGGGTGAAGGCATAGCTTGTTTTAGACTATACTGCCCTATGTGCCTTCTATTTTTCTCCCCAATGCACTACCTGTCCATGAGAATCACATCAGGAACAGGAGGATCGTTCTAATATCTGAGTGGAGCGGTGGATGTTTACAGTCCGGATGTACCGTGGAGGGTAATAAGGACCCGATTTTCACCAGATTCTGGTGAGTGAGTTTGTGGTGAGGTGAAGGGGATACCTTTTTTTGCTTCGGCATGGGTGATCATTCCATCCTTGGACCTCATACGGACACTGTGGATCTTTGTTATTTGATAATCAGGGTCTTACTCGAAACCTTTTATGGACTTCATGGACTGTGCTTATATATTTAGGTGGTCTTTTATGGAACATCTGTAGCGCTGCTTGTGGATATTTGCTTCAGATACATATTCTATGAGGAGCGATATGCACCTGGTTTTATGATTTTATGTTTTTAGGCAGCAGCTTCTTTCATTACTCTTTTAATAATCTAACAATTTTGTGATATATGAGCGCTGGGTGATTGGGATATATCTGGATTCTCTCAGTTTTCTCAGTCCTGACTAATAATAATAAATTGTATTCAATAAAATAATCAAACAAAAAACACTGAAATATGTACAAACAAGGGGTGCGATACTACAAGTCACTGTAATAACGGTTCAGTAAACATCTCAGGTATGAAATCTGCACAAAATCCGACGTCACAATCGGGACAATAGTATCTGGTTTCTTTTCTTTTTCTCTTTCCATTGTCATCTCTCTTTGAGCAACAAACCACGCACATCCTTGTAGGTGCCGACTTTCTCGGTGGGATGTAGTCCATAAAGTGACGACCAGTCAGGTGTTCCGGGTTGACAACGCCAACAGAATGTTGCCCAGATCTGTTCACAGCCATTGATGGTGTTTGGTGACTCCGAAAGGTTTGTTCGGCAAACTTTCCAAATAAGGTCCACATGAATCAAAGGCTTGTCACTCTTTTTTTTGAAGATCTTTTTATAGTATTTTTTTTGCTGCTTCCTCATAGCTGGGTAGAATGTCATTGCTTGGTCGGCTCTGTTGACATCTCCCATGGTTTTGTAGTCTATCACTACTTGTGGCATCATGACTTCTTTCCCACCTTTTATGCGTACCATAACAGTGGAGGTGTTATGCACTGTACTCATTGGGCACACATCTTTTCTTGTCGTTTTTCATTGCAGTGCCATCATTTTGCCTTTGTGCCAGGCAACCATTTCTCCTGTTTTCAGCTTCTTTTTGCCAAACTTGGAGGCATGTCGCACCGGTTAGCCCTTACGGTTCCATAGGCATCAGTTTTGTTGTGCAGTAGAACCTCATAAAGTTCAGGAGACGTATAAAAATTGTCCGTTGTTACACAATAGCCCTGATTTAGCAATGGCTCAATCAGTGAAAGAACAGAAGATGTTGCCTGTAACGCTTCTGCGTTTCTTATATGGTGTGGGTTTTCAGCTGCAGAAATAGTTCCACGTCAGTAGTCATGTAAGAGATATGCTGAGATACCATTCCCAACCTCAATGACTCATCATGTGTGGAAGGTCTTATTTCAGCCAGTAAATACACACAATTAGCAAGCTGGTTCCTAGAATGACTTTATGTATGTGGTAACACAATGATGAAGGTTGAGGGATAGGTTGAGTGGAGGTGGTAGGTGATAGACACTTGAAGGTGAGACAGTAGCAGATGGATGCAGGAAGGTTTAGCAATGTTGTATGGTAGCAGATGACAGAATAGCAGGTGGACATACAAAAGAGATCAACCCAGTGCAGAAAAGTAGCAGTAGTCTCAAGAGCTAGCAATCTAGTTATGCAGATGTGATAAACAGTCTTTACTATGCAGAGCTAGATAGTGTAAGCTTAGTATAAGTTTATAGAGAATTCCCCTGCGGGGTACTTAGCACTATTAGCGATACAGCCGAAGGGTGGTTCAGGAGAGGCGGATGATCCAGTAGCGGGATACAGGGATCAGCGCGGCGAGGTTCCGTCAGCGAGGTAAGCTTGCAAGCATGGAAGCTTCAAGCAAGGTTAGCATCCAGGTAAGGGTGTTTGAACGAACACATGTGAGTGAGAACCGGCGCTTTAAATAGCCATCTAGTCCGGCGCTGGGTGATGACAGCTCCAGTCTTAAAGGTGTATGCGCACCTTTCCAAAAGTAAATGGTGGGGCGCATACACTTGTGGAAAGTGTAATTTAGGGTACCAAAGGTACCGGAACATTACATTGCCACTCCATAATTGCTGTATTTTTCATCAAATTTTGCTACTTTTCCAGTGTATATCACTGAATTCCAAATGTAGCCAGTTGATGATTCGCACAGCATGTAGGATTTTATGCCAAATCGTGCCCTCTTTGATGCACCCAGCTGAGTCTTCCCTTGTAGGCCATTCGACTTTCATCTATGCTGATGTCTTTTTCTAGCACATAGCTCCATTGGAAATTCTGAAGAATAATTTAATATACTTCCCAAATTTCTTTTAGTTTTGGTGCAGGATGAGTAGTTTCATCAAATTCTTCATTATTTTCAAAGTGCAGATATTTCATTATGAGGGAAAATCGGTATTCTAACATGACCGTGCCAAAGAATGGAGTGGCGAATAATGAATTGGTTGTCCAATACCACTTCTGCAGGGGTTTCCCCACCACTCCCTGAAGAATTATTAGGCCCAGAAATTTCCAAAGGTCATCTTTGGTCACTGGTTCCCACTTTCTGCATCTTGCAAACCTCCGCAAACCTCCGCATTGTTGGTCTCTGTAACAATTTTTTCAATAACCTCATTGGTCAAAAATAATTGGAGGTATGCCAAGGGGTTTTCATGGTCAACATCAAATTTTATACCAGGTACTCCTCTAAATGGGAATCTTGGGGGTTCTGCCTGATCTGTACCGCAGTCAATAGAGCACCAAGTCGGCACATCACTGAGCTCAGTCACAGAATTGTCACTGTCGTCATCACTTCCCATACCTGATGACAAATTTTCCACGAATCGCTATTGCTCAGTTCTTCAAGTAACTCCGTTTCGCTGTCGCTGTTTTCCAGTTAGTCTAAAAGTGCTTTTGCGCAAAAAGAAAGATTTTTGGACGCCATGGTCATTCTCAATTTTCCAGGCACAAAGAACTGGAAAAGCACAGGCAGGGAACTGGAAAAGTCAGCAGGTGAAATTCTGAAGTAAATGATACAGTGTAATCCATTAGGATAACAACTTTGTATCATGTCATTTATTTCATTTACTTTTTGAATTTTCTGCCGGTTCCACCCCCCTGCATCACAACGCAAGGGAGGGGAACCGGAAGACAGGTGCCAGCATCGGCCGAACACACATCGGGGAGACAGAGTGAGGATGCCTTGAGAACGGCTGGGGAGGACAGCGGAGGATCGCAGAGGAAGGTGAGTTTCATTCTGGGGTAATCCTGAGTGTGGCTCGGGGTTACCACATTTGGTACACTATATTAACCCCGAGCCACACTCGGGAATACTGCTAGGGAGGTTAAATATGTATTATTATTATTATTCAGGATTTCTATAGCACCAACAGTTTGCACAATGCTTTACAATATGAGGGCAGACAGTACAGTTACAATACATGAAAAATCATAGGGCCATGCTCGTTAGATCTAAATTGGAGGGTACAAGAGGTAATAGCTGAGGACTCTGCACTGATGGAGAAAAAAAGGTACAGTTGTTAGGTGGAGGCAGGATAGGCTTCTCTAAAGAAATTGGATTTCAGGAATCACTTAAAAGTGGACAGAGTAGAGGATAGTTGGACACATTGGGGTAGGGAGTTCCAGAGGATAAGGGAGGTGCAGGAGAAGTCCTGGAGGCAAGCATGTGAGGAGGTGACAAGGCAGCTAGAGAGCAGGAGGTTTTGGGAGGAATGAAGAGAACGATTTGGTTGGCATTTTGAGACTAGGTTAGTGATGTAGCTGGGGGCAGATCTGTGGATGGCTTTGTAAGTTGTTGTTAGTATTTTGAGTTTTATTCATTGAGTGATCTGAAGCCAAAGGAGGGTTTGGCAAAAAGGGGAAGCAGACATTGAACAGTTGGCAAGGTGGATAAGTCTGGCAGCTTTATTTTACAAATAAACATTTAACCTTCTTAGCAGTATTCCCGAGCGTGGCTTGGGGTTAAATTTCAGAGCCAAAAGTGGTAACCCCGAGCCACACTCGGGGTACCGCCAGAAGCATCGCTGGATCCTGTAAAAGAGGTTTCTTACCTTGTCACCGGGATCCAGCGATGTATCTCAGCGGTATGCGGCGGCGGATCTTCCTCCCGATCGTCTTCGTGCCCCGGCTTCCGTCTCCTGCGACGTGACGTTTGCAGGGGGGGTGGAACCGGCGGCAAATTCAAATGTAAAACACACCAAACACACTGATACAATGCAAAATAAAATAAATTCACATTAAATTGCCCCCCAGTGCCCTTTCCTGCAGTTTTACTGTACTTCTTATGTATATATATATATATATATATATATATATATATATATATACATATACACATATATATATATATATATATATACACACACGTATATGTATATATATATATATATATATATATATATATATATATACACAGTATATATATATATATATATATATATATATATATATATATATATATATATATATATATATATATATATATATATATATATATATATATATATATATATATATATATATATATATATATATATATACACACAGTATATATATATATATATACACAGTATATATATATATATATATATATATATACATACATACATACTTTAGCTTATTTATAGTTTTTTATTATATTACAATTTATGATTTTGTGTCTCAAACTTTATCATACCCGAGATGTTATAAAGAAGAACGCACAGTAAAAATAAATTTTGTTTGGACTGCTCATTCTCAAGAATTACATGCTTTCAGCACCTAAAATCCGAAAGAATCATACCGCCAGGGAGGTTAAAACATGAAAAGGATTCCCAGAGCACTATGTGCTTGCTTAGGAAAGAGCTCAAAACAATTACTTTCCTTTCTGGCTGTGTGTGAAGTCAGGCAGCTTACAAGCCAGCAACTGTAAGGCTACAGGTGAATATATACAGGGGGGGTGGGAATTAGGGGGGGGGTGTAATATATTGCTAAATGTGCACATTTTGTGTACATGAAGGCACATTAGAACTGCATTTATGCTGGTAAATGTTTATCAATATAAAGTCTACATACAGTTTCTACATTTTAATTATATGTATGCATGTAACATGTTCTACAAATCTAGATTTATGATAAAACAAATGTATGTACGTGTCTGGCTTATACTTGGGGCATTTTAAAAGGGGTGGTCATGCAATGCATTACCCCTCTTGATTCAAAGCCCTGAAAATGAAGATTGCAATAATCCAAGGTTATATTCAAATACACAACACTATCTCCTATGCAGTTGGAAGTAAATGGAGTGAAGACTAAATATAGACAAGTGAAACAGAAGGTCATTCTTAACATCAAGCAAATGGTTTATGTGAGAGTAGTAGTTCAAACTGACATATTTCACGCTGAAAATGAGAAAGGAGAAGGCTGGGAAACTAAGAGAAATGTGTGTGTAACCAAGCAGAACCCTTCAAGCAAATGTATTCAAAATGCCTAACAATCTGTGCTTTATCACTGAATAAATTGGACTTGATCCCTTTTACCTTCCCCCAGCAATACAGCGACTGTGTATATTAAATTTACTGGCTTATGCAAAACTAGGAAAGATTTATTTAACGAAGAATCCCACTGAAAATAGTTGTGTTTTGCATTTGGCTTTTTCTGAAAGATTGTGACCTTATTTCTAAGCTGATTAAACACGCATATCATAAAATAAATGTAAAATACAATTCAAAGCAAGTGCTCTGCCAATTTCCAATGCCGTTTTAACTGCTGCGGTCACACCAGAAGGATTCTCTGGAAGCAATGCACATTCGTTCTAACTCAGGGGACTCGTGTATATGGAATATTATAATACCAATGATTCACTTCAGACAGTGGTCAGTAATTGTAGTGTAATAAAATATGCCATCTACCTTAGAGGTGAGTTACCAACAAGGTCATTTCAGAAGTAAATCATTACCATATTTTATGGTAAACTACTAATACTTTATGTCACCTTATAATCATTATCTCTGCATGGTTTAAGATATCAGCACTGTTGTAATGACCAGTGAAGGAATGTGCATAATTTTAAGGTCCTTCAAGAGCATACCTTCTGTGCAACGAGTTTCATATTTGTTGTTTTGTAGCTTCTAGGGAGCTTCTGTCCACCATTCTGCCCTAGGTTTGGATTAAGTAGCTCTGCCATGTACAGAGCCTCCAACAAAATGAAGACAGTTCACCCACTGATATGACTAGTTACTAGACCTCTATTGACTGCACAGTCCCTGATCTCTACAAGCTTTGAATCAAACATCTAATATTTAGCACATCAAAGTCGGTAAAACGCTTATTTTGCTTATTTTAATCTGAATAAAAATAGGATGATGTCTGACAAAACTTTGGATTTAGTGGTTTTACCCATTCCTCTACAGTTCTGCTACCGGTTTTATTATTTATTATATATCCATTCCAAACTATAGAGAAATGCATACGTAAAGGTCTGCAGAGTGGGACAGCAAAATTTTACATTGTATGTCATCATTGAAAATAGAGTAGTCAGTAATATAGGTAGGCTATTTAATCATTCCATCACCCCATCGTCATTACTTCTCAGAAAAGAATACTACAGTTTGAACAAAGCAGCATATTTTTAATATTGATTGGTGACTCCCAGTAATTTGCTTCATGTTGTGGATATTTCTTCCTGGTATATAGCAAAGTAGTAAACAGATCCCTTGTATTTCCTACTAGTTGCTTATAACTCCTACCCGACCCCAACTAGTACTTTCTTTTTAGGGGGTATACCATCAAAAGAGATAGGGATCCCTCCCCATATTCCTCTGCTCCATCTGCTCCATGGGCACGCAAAACCATACCAGGGGAGGGATCAACACCCTCCCCCCATTGCTCAAACTGTAGTTTGAGCAGTGAGGGTGAAGTGCTGTTCCCTCTTCTCTGGAATCGTGCTGCTGAAGGAGGCCTAGTGTGTGATGCCTTCTGACACTGCTGAATTTTTAGGGTAAATATTAGTAAGATCAAAAGCATGTTTTACTATATGTCCATATTTTTATTCACATTTTACTTTCATATTCGCATGCACAGATAACTTGGTTTGGGGTGTGAGGTACCTCTAAAATCAGTTCTCCAGGGAGGCTCAACCACCCACTTGCCCCCACAGCATGTAAGTCCCCTCTTCTTGGGTACTGGGGAAGTCAAAGTGCCCAGTGCCCTCAGCATCATATTTTTGGGGAAACCAAAGTTCCGGTGACTGACCGCATCATGTTCTTTGGGGGTACCCGTCTCAAATCACTCATCCAATGCTCAAAGACTTTTGGGCTGGTATTGACATCGAAAAGCGGATGCTGGTTACTGTGGGAAGAAGGGGGGCACACTTTTTTTTTTCTAAAAAGCTTCCCCCTTAGCAGGGCTTTTTTTTTTTTATCAGTGAATAGGTGCAGTAACTCCACTGTTCTCTACCCACCTCCCAGTGCCACCCCTTTTAGAGAATATAGAGCAAAGACAAACAAATTATCATTTTGTGGTGCTAAGTAATTTGTATGGAATTTGTTAATGATAGCAAGAAAATAGATCCCTCACAGCCAGCAGCAATAGAGCCCCCCAGCAACAATACATTTGCCCAGAAACAATAGACCACCCAGCAACAATGGACCGCCACAACAAAATACCACCCCAGCGGCAACAATAGATCTTCCAGCAGCCAGCATTAATAGACCCTCCAGCAGTCCGCAATAATAGACCCCTACATCAATAGTAGATCTCTTCCAGTAATAATTAACACACCAGCAACAATAGACCTCCCCAGCAATAGACGGCCACTCAAAAATAGATCCACTCCAGCAACAATAGATCCCCAGCAGCCAGCATTATTAGACCCTCCAGCCCACCCCAGCACCCCCTGCCATAACAAACATTTAGTGCTGGAGGTGCCGGAACTGCATTCACCTGCGTTTCCGCTGGGAAAAAAGCCCTGCCCCTTAGAGTACTTAGAATTTACACAGTGGGAAGCCCCTACCATCAAACTTATCGAAAGACCTAAAACTATTTTTACAGTTAATGCACAAGTGACATTTGGCAACTGTTCACTGTAAATAGGGTGAAAGTGACTGAGGAATACCATTGAATTTCTCAGATGAACAGCATTAAAGGATTCTCTGAGGGAGTTCCCCTGTGAATCCTTCATAAAAAGACGCTTTAGTCTTCTTAGACCACCAAAGGTTCATGTTTCCTGAAACTTTAGTATAAAATCAAAAGTTTAATAACTGCTAGCATTCCAAAGCCACAATAAATATTTCTGCTCACCAGAGATAACTTAAAAAGATTTGCATTTAAATATGGTATTTCATTACTGTCTGGGATCACAAGTAACATTTAAATATAATAATAGATAAAAATTCAGCGCAACTGTATAAAAGAATATAATAGAAAGCTGCTATGCACTAAAGGATCAATAAACCAAAAGTCCCAATAACAAATATATAACAAAAAGTGCAGCGCTATCAAATATGGATTATGAAGAAGATATCGAGGAGAGCAGTCCACAGGTGAAAATTATGGTGAAGCATGCACAAGATATAAACATTCAGTGCTCTTCAATGTGCTGGTAATCCTCCACCCAGTCTCATTAGCCTCTCACCTCACACTTAGCCCCTGTGTCACCAGACGGGCTAGTAAGACAAACTTTATCCAAGGATATCACAAATATAGATCAAATCAGTATTCCTCTTCATCAGAAGATAAGGCTCACAGGTAACAGATCACAGGTCCATAAAGCGGGTCACAGGTCCATAGGAAAACAAAGGTCCGGACATAGTGCATTACCGCAATAAATTACTTTATTGAACATAGCATAAAATCATAAAAATTACCTTGTAAAGCACTATACAAGTGCATGTGATGAGCAGATTGTATTACACACAGCGGTCTCGACCGCAATGGATGGCGGGTGACGTCACCGGCCCCTCCCCCTTCGCACGCGTTACGTCCCACTGCACGGGACTTCCTCAGCTATTGGTAAGGGAGAAGGACAGGGCTACTTATAGTCACTCATAGCCATCAGACCCGGAAGTGCAACCAAGAGAACACCTCAGACAGGAAGTGAACACCTCACACAGGAAGTGAACCCTTCACACAGGAAGTGAACCCTTCACACAGGAAGTGAACCCTTCACACAGGAAGTGAACCCTTCACACAGGAAGGGATACTCTGTTGCCCCGGGGACAGCCAAATAAACAATAAAGACGCCAGGACTCTAAATGCAAGCTACAAAGCAGATATACAGGAATCAACTGGCGGTGATCACCTTCTATGAGCACATATAAACATATTAAAATAATGGCTAATTGCATATACATAACTGATCAGACCTGCTGAATCAGATATAATATTTTAAAATTTTAAAAGCGAATTACTTTTATAAAATAGGATTTCATGGGCTGATCTCAACTGAATAGTTTTAGAAACACAACCCAGAATCTGCAGGAAAAAAGGGGCCAGGACCTCAAAACCAGCCATCCATATAACACAAATAATACACCACATACAAATCGGTAATAATGAAAAAAATAATAAATAAAATAGGATTAATATATATAAAAATAAAACAAAAACAAAAATGCAAATACAGATACTAACGGTCAGAAATAAAACAGTTTAGATCGAACTCCACGTTAAGACCTCTGGGGGCAGACACCTTAGTTTCGTGAATCCAAAAAGATTCACGTCGGCTTAACTGGCGTATAAAATTCCCTCCTCGCCAGTGAGGTTTAACGTGTTCGATGCCCCAAAATTTAAGACTACGTGGATCACGGTTGTGGACATTCCGAAAATGTCTTGACACACTGTGTGTTTTTAAACCCTTTTTGATATTACTCACGTGTTCTCGGAGCCTAACTTGTAGTTGTCTGGAAGTCCGCCCTATATACTGCTTGCCACAGCCGCATTCTAACATGTATACGACTCCTACACTAGCACATGTTATGAGACCTCGGATGGTATATGATTTATTAGTGGCAGTCGCAGTAAAATCTTTGCGTTTTTTGCAATTGGTTTTAGAGTGCCTGCATGCCACACATCTACCACATGCATAAAATCCTGATAAAAACAGAAAAGATCTGTTTTCAACAGGAATCGGAGGATCCACCACACCAGGGGCTATACGGTCCCTTAAGGTGGGTGCCTTCCTATAAACAAATTTGGGTATCTCAGGGAGGGTAGGACCCAGTACTCTGTCTTGCTTTAAAATGGACCAGTTCTTTTTGACTATTTTTTCTAACTTCTTATGTTGTATATTATAATCAAATATGAGTCTGTATTGATTAATTTCAGGAAGATGGTCAGCACTGGGTTTAGGAGCCACCAGTGTATTTCTATCAAGCTCCTTTACTCTGACTACCTCATTGGCCAATATGTCCCTATCATAACCTTTTTGCGCAAAGCGTTCTACTAGTACCTCTGCTTGTGACAAATAGTCACCTTCAGTGGTACAGTTACGCCGTAATCTGACAAACTGGCCTTTTGGAATATTGCAGAGCCATGAATGATGATGGCAACTGTCGAGCGGAATATACGCGTTTCGATCAGTTGCTTTGAAATGGTTCTGCATCTTAAAATGGTCATTCTCAATAGAGATCTCTAAATCCAAGAAGACAATTTTCTCACTACTCATATTCCAGGTCAGAGAGATGTTTTTATTGTTGGCATTCATTTTGTTCATGAAGGAATTAAGGCCACTGGTATCTCCATCCCAAATAAGTATCAGGTCATCGATATACCTGTGGTAGCACAATAATTCAGGGGGGCGGCCACGGAACACCACCTCCGACTCCCAGTGGGCCATAAATAAGTTGGCCACACTGGGAGCGAAACGGGCTCCCATGGCAACCCCCCTCGTCTGAAGATAATACTGTCTATTGTACCAGAAATAATTTCTGGATAGACAGAAAGTAAGACTTCTACACAAGAACCTTTTATTCTTCCTGGGTAAATCAGAAGTTTCTAATGCCCAATTCACCGCTGCTAAAGCCTCTTTGTGACTGATGATAGTATACAGCGAACTTACGTCCGCTGTAACCATTATCGTTGATTGGGTACAAGATAAGGATTCCAAGATTTGAATTACATGTTTTGTATCCTTAAGATAGGCCTCTGTTTTAATTACCAAGGGCTGCAGGAAAACATCAATGTATTGCCCAAGCCTCGCCGTGACCGAGTCAATCCCATTTACAATGGGACGACCTGGAGGTCGTTCTGCGTTTTTGTGGATCTTGGGAAGACAATAGATAATAGGTGTCCTGCAAAAAAGTGGGTCTAGATACTGAGACTCCTTCTTGGTCAACACACCCCTTGCTCTCCCACCTTCCACTAGGTCGTGAAGTTCATTCTTAAATGAGAAAAGCGGATCTTTACTTAACAAGGAATATGTGTCTCGGTCCGATAGCAATTTGCCCATCTCCTCACAGTAATATTCTTTACTGAGAATAACCAGGCCACCCCCTTTATCGGCAGGCCTGATAACAATGTTTTTGTTGTTCTCAAGGGATCGAATGCCCTTCTTGATATATTGGGGGTCATTAACCTTTTTCACATTCAATCCTTCAAGGTCCTTACATACCATATTCCTAAACACCTCAATGTGTTGGTTATCAGAAATGGCAGGGTTAAATGTGGATCTATTCCTAAGGTTGGAATCCACCACCACTGGTGCCGCGGTGTTCCTAACGATAGGCTTGGACAAAAAATATCGTTTAATATTCAGAGTCCTCACAAATCTATTGATGCTTATATATGCCTGGAGATTTTACTGCGACTGCCACTAATAAATCATATACCATCCGAGGTCTCATAACATGTGCTAGTGTAGGAGTCGTATACATGTTAGAATGCGGCTGTGGCAAGCAGTATATAGGGCGGACTTCCAGACAACTACAAGTTAGGCTCCGAGAACACGTGAGTAATATCAAAAAGGGTTTAAAAACACACAGTGTGTCAAGACATTTTCGGAATGTCCACAACCGTGATCCACGTAGTCTTAAATTTTGGGGCATCGAACACGTTAAACCTCACTGGCGAGGAGGGAATTTTATACGCCAGTTAAGCCGACGTGAATCTTTTCACGAAACTAAGGTGTCTGCCCCCAGAGGTCTTAACGTGGAGTTCGATCTAAACTGTTTTATTTCTGACCGTTAGTATCTGTATTTGCATTTTTGTTTTTGTTTTATTTTTATATATATTAATCCTATTTTATTTATTATTTTTTTCATTATTACCGATTTGTATGTGGTGTATTATTTGTGTTATATGGATGGCTGGTTTTGAGGTCCTGGCCCCTTTTTTCCTGCAGATTCTGGGTTGTGTTTCTAAAACTATTCAGTTGAGATCAGCCCATGAAATCCTATTTTATAAAAGTAATTCGCTTTTAAAATTTTAAAATATTATATCTGATTCAGCAGGTCTGATCAGTTATGTATATGCAATTAGCCATTATTTTAATATGTTTATATGTGCTCATAGAAGGTGATCACCGCCAGTTGATTCCTGTATATCTGCTTTGTAGCTTGCATTTAGAGTCCTGGCGTCTTTATTGTTTATTTGGCTGTCCCCGGGGCAACAGAGTATCCCTTCCTGTGTGAAGGGTTCACTTCCTGTGTGAAGGGTTCACTTCCTGTGTGAAGGGTTCACTTCCTGTGTGAAGGGTTCACTTCCTGTGTGAGGTGTTCACTTCCTGTCTGAGGTGTTCTCTTGGTTGCACTTCCGGGTCTGATGGCTATGAGTGACTATAAGTAGCCCTGTCCTTCTCCCTTACCAATAGCTGAGGAAGTCCCGTGCAGTGGGACGTAACGCGTGCGAAGGGGGAGGGGCCGGTGACGTCACCCGCCATCCATTGCGGTCGAGACCGCTGTGTGTAATACAATCTGCTCATCACATGCACTTGTATAGTGCTTTACAAGGTAATTTTTATGATTTTATGCTATGTTCAATAAAGTAATTTATTGCGGTAATGCACTATGTCCGGACCTTTGTTTTCCTATGGACCTGTGACCCGCTTTATGGACCTGTGATCTGTTACCTGTGAGCCTTATCTTCTGATGAAGAGGAATACTGATTTGATCTATATTTGTGATATCCTTGGATAAAGTTTGTCTTACTAGCCCGTCTGGTGACACAGGGGCTAAGTGTGAGGTGAGAGGCTAATGAGACTGGGTGGAGGATTACCAGCACATTGAAGAGCACTGAATGTTTATATCTTGTGCATGCTTCACCATAATTTTCACCTGTGGACTGCTCTCCTCGATATCTTCTTCATAATCCATATTTGATAGCGCTGCACTTTTTGTTATATAACATTTAAATATAACACCTGGTGGGAAGCCACACTATGAAAACTATCACTTGAGAACTGAGGACTGTAAGAGAGTAATTGTAGTATTTAATCTTCTAGATTTATATTTTCAAAACAACAGATGCAGATGTATAGAAATAAATGACATATACTTTCAGGAGCTCTGCTACAGCAATCATTTCTAATGCTGCAGGTCAGATAAATTGGCAAGACTCAGATGCATGAAATGTCAAAGAAAAATTGCTTTAAAAAGAGATGTGTTACATAGCGATGGACACAATACTTTGAGCAGCTCTTCTTAGATAAATGCCTTTGAAAAATGTTATGTTTTGGAAAAGCTAGAGAGCATCCTTCAGATTGTACACTTGTCTCTTGGCTGTAAGAGAAATGGGAAAAAAGTGATGTCAAGTAGCCAGCTTTCGGAAACGCTTACTCAGAAAAAATATTTTCTCCTAAATGTTATTTTTATGAAATTACTAATTAAAATATTGATCCTTACAGTATATCTAAAGCCAAAACATATTCTTTTTAGATTTTGATATAGTAGAGAATACAAAAAAACCCTGAAGATTTCCTGTCACTTCCTACCCTGGATATGCAACAAGAAGTTTAAGAAAATCTCTCCCCCCCCCCCCAATACTTACCTGAGCCTGATCTTTCTACAGCGCTGTGCACAGGAGCCTCGGCTCTCCTGGGTCTCTCCACCCTCATTAGCTGAGACAATCACAACCAGTGAGCCAATGAGGAGAGAGAGGGGACAGGGCTGAGTTGCAGCTCTGTGTGAATGGACATGCAGAGCGGCAGCTTGGGAGTTAACCTGCTTGGGTGACCCATTGCAAGCTGCTTGCTCTGTGGGCAGTTGTCAGGAGGGCAGGGCCAGGAGCGCTGGGGGGGGACCCGATAAGAGGAGGATCGGGGCTGCTCTGTGCAAAACTACTGCACAGAGCAGGTAAGTATGACATGTTTGTTATTGTTTTTTTTTTTTTTTTTTTTTTAAATGATTGCCTTTAGTATCACTTTAAGCTGGTTATACAAGGCTCAGTTTTTGCATTCAGCCAGGGGGCTAAAAGGAAAAACTGATGGATTCCCCCATCCACACATTTGATGTGGATACAGCAATCCTCCTCGCTGTGTCAATGTATTCTGACAGTGGAGAAGACAGTTGGCTGCAGCACTGATCAAACTAAAGTTTCCAGCAAGCCCGTTTGTGAGCAGTCGGTCAGTAGATCGACTGCTCTTGAACAAGACCAGCCATAGATGGATAAAAATTTGCCCAGTTCTGCTGAACTGACTGAATTTCAATCCATCTATGGCCAGCCTAATATCTCACCTGAACATGTATCCCCTCTCTTCCTGCTCCAGGGACAATTGTCAAACTTTGGATCAATTTTTGTGACAAAGAAATAAATTATGTGAGTGGCAACCCAAAGCCCAATGAAAACTTGGCATGAGTTTACATACTTCGGGACCTGAGGCTGCAACTCCTTTTCCCCATCATAAAGGTTGCCCTAGTTCTCTTGTTGGCATTGTAGGTTATTAAAGATCAACCAAAGAGCAAGAACTACAGGTGGACATGCAGCCTGTGCAGGTGAAAAGGAGTCCCTGTGGCCCTGGAACCTGTTACAAGCAAGGCATGCAGGTCCCAGCCTCCCCTGTTACGTTGATGATCAATGTAAATGGCTTCAGTATATTGGTCACCAGTGCAAATTCTCCATTTATATTTTTACTTAGTGTAAATTATTATGTTACATTAGTGGTCAGTTTAAATGTTAGTGAAAGAGTGAAAAGGCAGTGGAAGAGTTAAAAAGACTGCCAAGTTTTACTTGGGCGAGAGTAGTACATTTTCTCCTCTTTCAGGGGCAGATAAGTTGCACATAGGCTGCTCCCTAACTCCCACTCTAGAAGAATCAGTTCTCATCAGCACCAGGCTGATTTTTAGAGGTAGAGACCACATTTTTTTGCTCACTTGTTGGAGCAAATATAAAGGTTTTATGAACTTATCAGAATTAAATGTGCTGAAAGTCTGTCTGGGAAAATATAGGTCAGAAATTAGAGGTTTAGTAAGCTCAAATCAAAGGTTCCTCAAAAAAGCAACGTACTAATGGCGAATGCATATGACAACTATAAAAACATGTAGTTAATTTTTTCTGGACCCCACATAAAGTATATGGTATCATTCATCATGCATGCTCTGTAGTTTTCTCAACACATTGCTTCTGCATGGTGACTTCACTTCCATTTTTATCCTCTTTATCCTTGTGAAAATATATAGAAGGTGTTATTAAGGTGTTTGTATGTGCCTAGGCCTAGCAAATAAAAAAAAGAAAACAGTCACAAATGCGCAAACTAAATAGTGATTTATCTGTTCCTGCTTTTTGTTTTTTAATTCATGAATTTCGGCAAACAGCAATATTTAATATTTTTTTAAAATATTTGGTAGGAAATAAAGTTCTTACTTCGTTTGGACCTGAACTCAAAAAGTGAGGATTTGCTGTGTTACAGAGAACAATAAGAAAGCCTAGGCAGTACTCTGAAAATGTATCTTATGTCCTGAATGCCTCCTGAAAAATACTGTAGCAGTGCACTTCCCAGTACTCAAGTGTGTCTAGACCAAGGGTCTTCAAACTATGGCCCTCCAGCCGTTCAGGAACTACAACTCCCATCATGCCTAGCCATGGCTGTGAATGTCAGAGTTTTACAATGCGTCA
The DNA here is from genome assembly GCF_965119305.1 of Pelophylax lessonae. NCBI lineage: Eukaryota > Metazoa > Chordata > Amphibia > Anura > Ranidae > Pelophylax > Pelophylax lessonae. Next base: position 321,380,111 of record NC_138770.1, read on the forward strand.
TTGGATGTGTAGTTCCGCAACACCTGGAGGGCCGTAATTTGAGGATCTCTGATCTAGACACTCATGTAGTACAGCTTTATAACTGTATATTTGCATTACTAGATTAGAGACATTGATGTCTCTGAATACTAGTCTCATGAGATTTGGAATTGTTGCCCTTACTTGAGGCTTTGATATAAGGAAGCAAAGACCTGCTACTACCAATAACATAAATACTATATATATATATATATATATATATATATACATATATATATATATATATATATATATATAATTTGAAAAACAATAACATATAGGATCACATAAAACAAAAATTTCAGTTGGCAGTATGTGATTTAGGTTCAGGTGAGTCTGTAAGAAACAAATGCCTAATACTGGCCATAGACAGATTGAAATGTATCTGGTTCTTGTTAAACTGGCTGAAATTCGATACTGTATATATATATATATATATATATATATATATATATATATATATATATATATATATATGTATCTATGGACAGACTGGTTGTTCTGAAGTGGATCCATTGATCAGCTTCGGTATAACCAGCCTGTTGAGTTTTTTTTTTCTTTTCTGCGATCATTGCCTGCAGCTATAGCTGCCGCCATTGATCATTGTATTCTGATGGCTGGGAAACCTCCAACTGTCACAACACAATAGTGCAGCTGGAGGGAGTCCCCTATGAGCACTGACTGTGTTGATGGAGGAATCGAGTAATTGTCTTTCTTTCAATCCTTAGTTAAAGGAAAGAAAGTATTAATACAGTATATATGGCTTGCTTTAGGGAATATTTAACCACTTAAGCCCCGGAGGATTTGGCTGCTAAAGGACCAGGGGTTTTTTTGCGATTTTTTACTGCGTGACTTTAACGGACAATTGCGCGGTCGTGCGACGCTGTACCTAAACGAATTTGACGTCCTTTTTTTCCCACAAACAGAGCTTTCTTTTGGTGGTATTTGATCACCTGTGCGATTTTTTGATCACGCGCTATAAACAAAAAAAGAGCGTAAATTTTGCAAAAATAACAATATTTTTCACATTTTTTTATATGAAATTCCCCAAAAAAAAAAGTAAAAATCAAAATTTTTTAACATTTTTCGGCCAATTTGTTTTATGCTACCTATGTTTGGTAAAAAAAATCGCAAAAAGCGTATTTTGATTGGTTTGCGCAAAAGTTATCGCGTTTACTAACAAAGAGAAAGATTTTTGTCATTTTTGGTGTTTTTTTTTTTAACGCGTAATGGCGGCGATCTGCGATTTTTTTTTCGGTACTGCGACATTGCGGCGGACAGATCGGACCCTTGACTGACATTTTTGACACTTTTGGGGTTACCAGTGACATTACTGCAGTAATCAGTGCTATACATATGCACTGTTACTGCAAAAATGACACTGGCAGGGAAGGGGTTAACTTTATTGGGAAGGGAGGGGTTAAGTGTGTCCTAGGGGCGTGCTTTCTACTGTGTAGGGACATTGCTATTGGTGTAAAAGCAAAGATCAACCGTTCTACATAGTAGAACGGTCAGATCTTTACTTTTACACAGGGAGAACTGACAGGCAGCTTGTTTACACAAGCTGCTCTGTCTTTCTCCCTTCACAGGAGCGATCGTAGTGTGGCCGGCGGACATCGAGTCCGCCGGTCACACGCACTGACTTGCCTGTGAACGAGCCGCGGCGGGCGCGCGCCTCGGCGGGCGCGCGCCCGCTCGCTATAGGCTCGCAAGTCAGTGACAGGCGAGTGACGTACCGATACGTCACTCTGCCTGGCCGGGGCTGACCGCCGCAGTATATAGTCGTGCGGCGGTCGGCAACCGGTTAAACAAATAAATTCTTCAGTAAATTTTTTGACAAATATTGTTGACTGTTTAAATGTTTTGCAATACTTGCATTAGCATTGTTTTAATGAACAGTGGCCGCTAACTGATTCAGTTAATTTTTTAAAGTGGACGTTCTGCGGTTGATAAATCTAATGTAATAGTTAATAGGTTTAGTTTTCTCTAAAGTGTTTCCTTGGTAACAATGAAAACCTGTAATACATTGTCAGTCACTTCACTTTATCTCTGACAAATCCAGTAGAAAGTAAATTATTCAACTCTTATTCACAGTTTGCTTCATTAGATACACCATTATCTTTTACATATATAAGGGCTTATAATTTAATTTTATATATAGGATTTTATCATTAGCTGAAGTACAGGCTAGCTTAATATGTTGACAACACAGGCTTTCAAAACATGTTTGATTTGGTATTGCCATACCAGATGTCAGAAGCAAATATTTATACATAAACCTTGAGGAGCCAACATTGATTGTATGTAAGAAGTCTTGATACACTTCGAACCAATTCTGCCCTTTGAGCTGTATAGATGATCTGACTACTCTCTTGTCAAACTGTCTGCAGAATGCCATGAGCTAGAGGTTGGATCCAGTTTAATGGGAAGAGGGGAAGGTGGTGATTGGGACAATTTGCATTTCCTCCCCGACATCAGCAGTTTATGTTGAGCCTTTTATGAGATTAAATATGGCTAGACCATGTGATTATTCTCTTTTGTATTTGTCTGTCTTAAAGTTATCACAGACTCCATTTTGAACTTTTAAAATCCCTACAAGATGCTTACCTTTATCGTTATTATTCAGAAAAGCCCTTGCCTAATTTCTTGGCTAAGCTCCACCAATGGATAAGAGCAGGTGTCTAATCTTAGGTGGGGTGTTTACCTTTATACATTCCCTCCTAATCTAGAGTGAAACTGCCTACAAGAATTCATATAACATTGATCATAAGCTGTAATAGTTTAGACGTCCAATCCAATGCCTAATTTTTAATTTGATGTTCTCCAGCACTGTAACCCTGGGGCAATTTACAGCCTCTATGCCAGGTATGGGCTGCTATATGAACATTTGTTTTGTTTTTATTTGCGTATATGTCCAGAATACCTGTGGGACACATTTTTATTTAATGGCATCAACATAATATGTAGTGCTTTACAGAGGACAGAAACCAATTGACTTCAGTCACTTCACACTCATAATCAGATAAAGCAGGCTTGAGAAATTGCAAGGTAAAGTACCTTGCTGTAAATGTGGTACCTTAACTCTGTCAGTGTAAATATATGCGTCTAGATTTCACACCTTTTCTTGATTTTTAAAATTAGCAACCATATAGAATTCTATATGCTGTCTTTTGAATACACTGAAAAAAGTAGCACATAATTATGTAAAATTATGCTTCTCTTGTAATAACCTATATCCAGTTTACATCCTTGGTCTCTGAAGCTAATGTATTCAAAGAGTATGTCTAGTTTTGTTGAAAAGGGTAAAAAAACAGTCCTCTCTAAGTCAGCTTAATGCATTGCTAACATATTTAGAAAATGTAATTTTAGACTCTTGCCATCTCTTACTGAGATGTGCAATGCCAGTGAACCTCATAACATGATCACTTGCTGGGTTGTAGTATGAAATGTTGCAGTCCCACTGAAACATTTCCAGCTGTTCAGTACTAATGGTAAGTGTTTTTACACAGAATAAACAGCTCACTGCAATAAACTTACATATAGTTCTGAGAATTCCTGAAATATGACCTTAGGTTTAGTGCAGACATCACAATTCCCTGCTTCAGAGTACTGTTACCATGGTTGCACAAAATCAAAGTTAACCTTTTTGTTAGTTTAGGAACATTGTAAAGTACAACTCTAGCCAAACGTGTTTGTGTTTGGATGGAGTAGGGTGAGGTTTGAACCTCTGTCCTGTCTTTGTTGATATGCCCCCTTTGGGGGGATTTTCCCTTACTGCCTATGTTGTCACTAAGACAGTATTTTTTTGTGGTTAATGTCTCCCATTGAATGACGCTTTTTAGTTTATATGGTTACTAAGATAGGAAGTGAGGGGAAATCTTCCCACTAGTGACAAGATTGACAAAGGCTTTCACCTCACGCTATACAAAACTAAAAAAAAAGTTTTAATTGAAGTTGGGCTAAAATTGCTGCAGGTTGATCTAGAAAATGTATTGATAGTATTATTAAAGGCATTATAAACTTTCCTATCTGCATGTTGTATTTTTCACCTACATAAGATGTGCATTGATCATATAGTTTAATTGAGTAATTTGTTGCCCTGTACCCACAGCCTATAGTAGAGTAAATCTTCACACTCCAACAACACAAGTTTCTGTTTGTGTTTAAACATGAGGCATGCAACATGGCACTGCCCAGCTTAAAGTGTACAGTGGGGATCGAAAGTTTGGGCACCCCAGGTAAAAATTTGTATTAATGTGCATAAAGAAGCCAAGGAAAGATGGAAAAATCCCCAAAAGGCATCAAATTACAGATTAGACATTCTTATAATATGCATTAGATTTTATTTCCATCATTGACACTTTCAAAATTACAGAAAACAAAAAAATGGTGTCTACAAAAGTTTGGGCACCCTGCAGAATTTATAGTATGCACTGCCCCCTTTGCAAGGCTGAGACCTGCCAGTGTCATGCGTTGTTCTCAATCATCGTCTGGGAAGACCAGGTGATTTCAATCTCAAAGGTTTTAAATGCCCAGACTCATCTGACCTTGCCCCAACAATCAGCACCATAGGATCTTCTAAGCAGTTGTTTAGAAAACTGAAAATAGTTGACGCTCACAAAGCTGGAGAAGACTATAAGAAGATAGCAAAGCGTTTTCAGATGTCAATATCCTCTGTTCGGAATGTAATTAAGAAATGGCAGTCGTCAGGAACAGTGGAAGTTAAAGCAAGATCTGGAAGACCAAGAAAAATATCAGATTGTGAGAAAAACAATTCAAAACCCACGTTTGACTGCACGATCCCTCCAGAAAGATCTGGCAGACACTGGAGTTGTGGTACACTATTCCACTATAAAGAGATACTTGTACAAATATGGTCTTCATGGAAGAGTCATCAGAAGAAAACCTCTTCTACGTCCTCACCACAAAAATCAGCGTTTGAACTTTGCAAATGAACATATAGACAAGCCTGATGCATTTTGCAAACAAGTTCTGTGGACCGATGAGGTTAAAATTGAACTTTTTGGCCGGAATGAGCAAAGGTACGTTTGGAGAAGAAGGGGCACAGAATTAAATAAAAAGAACCTCTGTCCAACTGTTAAGCATGGGGGTGGATCAATCATGCGTTGGGGTTGTATTGCAGCCAGTGGCACAGGGAATATCTCATGAGTAGAAGAAAAAACGGATTCAATAAAATTTCAGCAAATTTTGGATGGTAACTTTATGCCATCTGTGAAAAAGCTGAAGTTAAAGAGAGGGTGGCTTCTACAAATGGATAATGATCCAAAACACACCTCAAAATCCACGGGGGATTACATCAAGAGGCCTAAACTGAAGGTTTTGCCATGGCCTTCATAATCTCCTGACCTCAACATAATTGAAAATCTATGGATAGACCTTAAAAGAGCAGTGTGTGACAGACAACCCAGAAATCTCAAAGAACTGGAAGACTTTTGTAAGGAAGAATGGGCAAAGATACCTCAAACAAGAATTGAAAGACTCTTGGCTGGCTACAAAAAGCGTTTACAAGCTGTGATACTTGCCAAAGGGGGCAGTACAAGATATTAACTCTGCAGGGTGCCCAAACCTTTGCAGACGCCATTTTTTTGTTCTCTGTTATTTTGAAAGTGTAAATGATGGAAATAAAATTTTTCCATCTTTCCTTGGCTTCTTTATGCACATTAATACAAATTTTTTTTTTTTTTCCAAAACAATTTTTATTGAATAATAGGTAAAGGTCATACAGCTATTTAGAAAGAGTTGCAACATGTGGAATAAACAACAAGTTTTGTACAGATAATCATAAGAAAACATTAAGTTTCATACAATATGAATGGATAATACAATCCTAGTGCACAGTGGACTAAGAAGAACAGAGTACAGTGAAATTTTTTAATTACTGAACAAACTTAATACGTAAAGCCAGTTAGGGAAACGTTCCATTGCAAAATATAACATTGCCAAGTGTTTTACCAGTAAAACTTGCGGATAGGGGATATGATCAGGTATGCTGGATAATTGTATCGTGGACCCGTTAGAATAACTGTGTGTCTTGTGTAGTTGTGGGTGTCAGTCAAAGCTTGGTTTTGAGGATATAACTATCCGCGTATCTTTAGAGACAGATCAGTTTGGTAGAATTTCACTTGCATAATGGAGTGGGTCGTGCCAGGATATTTCAAAAGGTATGAAAGGTCGGGTCATGGGATAGTGAACATGTGGCGTTGTTGCACATGATTCTTGGGCTCAGAAAAAGCTGTGTGAAAATTTATGTATGGGAGAAGGGGGAGTCCCAAGTGAGGAGGGATGCCCAGATCTCCCGCTTAGTTTAATAAAAAAAAAAAGGGTATATAGAAGGGGTGGGAGAGGGGGTAGGGGGAAGTAGGGGGGGGAGGAAAAGGAGGGGTAAGAGGGGTAGAAGGGAGGGGGGGAAGTCAACTCGGTCTCTGCCCTGTTCTAAAGAGGTTTCGGTGGGATTAAAACGGGGGGGGGGATAAGTCCAAAGGGGATTAAAGTCTGTGTGAGAATGGGCGCCGAGTTGGTATGCAGGCTTTGGCTGCATTTATTAGGTAGGGGATCATTGATTTGCAGTAACGGCGTGGTGGAATTAGTGTGTGGTGGAGTAGATATTGTGCTGGGGAGAATGTAATTTGAGGGTCAAAGTGTGTCGTGAGTATATTGTGGATTTTTGTCCAGAAGGGTTGGATTTTCGGACAAGTCCAAAAAATGTGTAGGAGAGAGCCTGATTGGTCGCATCCTCTCCAGCATTTGTCAGGTACATCTGGAAAGAACCTGTGTAAGGTAGAAGGTGTTCTGTACCAGCGCGTCAAAAGTTTGTAGCAAGATTCTTGCATTGAGACATTGAGGGAGTTTTTGTGAGTGATAAAGCAGATGTCCTCCCAATCTTTTTCAGAGAGCGAGATATCCAAGTCGGATTCCCAGTCAGTTAAGATTTTGGGTTTTAAAATGCTAGAATCTGCGAAGAGGAGATTGTACGTGCAAGAGATCAGGTGGCGTTGAGGCTTATCAGAAAGGATGATCCTTTCGAATGGTGTTGGCTGTCTAGAAAAAAGGTTATCTCGATTCTGGGAAGTGAGGAAGTGTCTGACTTGCAGGAAAGACCAGAGTGGCATGGGACTTGTTTCGGAAGTATAGGGTAAGCGGGACCTATCAAGGATTGATCCGTCATTGAAAAATTGATGTGCGCGCATTAAGTCAAATTTCCAGTGGTTGGGGCGAAAGGAGGGGGACATTCCAGGTGTGAAGTCGGGATTATGTTGGATTGGCGTGAGAGGGCCTAAAATGGAGGAAAGTGATGAATGTTTACAAATCTCTGAAAAAATGCGGAGGGTAGTTCCAATCAGAGGGTGAGATTTTAGGGTATGATGAGCGTTGTCTAAGCCCAGCCAGGGGAGGATTTTGAGCGGGGTGTTTCCAAGAGAGTTTTCTAGGGTAACCCAGTCTTTATTCTTTTCATGCAAGGACCAATCTAGAATTCTGGTGAGATGGCAAGCCCAGTGGTATTTTTGTAACTCAGGAAGGCCTGAGAGCGTGCGATTTAGAGAAGTTGATTTTGAAGTTCGAAATAGATTGGAAACATTTGAATTGGGACAAGAGGGTTGGGATGGAGAGGAGGGGCTTGCTTAAAAAGAGCAGAATGTCATCCGCAAATGCGGCGATTTTGTAGGAGTGTGTATGTATTTTAATTCCATGTATGTCCGGGTTAGAATCTAGGGAGCGAAGAAACGGCTCCAGGGTGAGGACGAAAAGGATGGGAGAAAGGGGGTCTCCCTGTCTGGTACCGTTACCAATGGAGAAGGCATCCGACAGGTGACCATTGACCTTTATTTTAGCTGTAGGCTTAGAATAAAGTGATAGGATAAAATATAGCATTCTGTCTGGGAGGCCCAGGTGTTTTAAGACGTTAGTCATGTAGGTCCAGTCAAGCCTGTCGAACGCCTTCTCAGCATCCAATGATAGCATGAAACCCTTTGATTTGGAAGTAGAGATCCAGTTATGGACATTGATGGCCTTAATGGTATTGTCCCTTGCTTCTCGTCCTGGGACAAAACCAACCTGATTTTTATTGATTAGGGAGGGGATGATGGGGAGCAATCTGTTTGCTAGGATCTTTGCAAATAACTTAATGTCCACGTTTAAGAGGGAGATTGGTCTATAGTTTATAACAGAAGTAGTGTCTTTGCCTTCTTTAGGGATCACGGTAACATGCGCTTCTAGTAGTCTGTTAGGATTATAGGGGAGGGATGCCAAAGAGTTGAATGCCTTAATCATAGGGTCAGAGAGAATGTCAATGAAAGTTTTATAATATGGCGCTGTAAAGCCATCAGGGCCGGGGCTTTTGCCTACTTTAAGCTGTTTTATTGCGGTTGAGAGTTCCTCTGGGGAAATGGGTTCGTCTAGGGATCGGGCAAGATCACGTGGGATAGGGTCAGGGCAATGTTGTGTTAAAAAGTTATTTATAAGAGAATCCTTTATTGCAACTGGGGAAGTGGAAGCTGCTCTTTTTGCTTGAAGGGCCCTCGCAAGATACCTACCACTTTTGTTGCCATATTCATAGAAGAGTTTTTGCCTCAGTATAAATTTGCGCTTGACTTTTATATGTAGATCTTCTAGAAGTTGCTGTCTAAGTTGGGTTAGTTCTTCATAAGTGGCCAGAGCCTGCGTACGTTTATGTATAGATTCAAGAGACTTAATTTTTTGTATGAGCGTTTGGGATTTTGTCTGTGCTTCTTTTTTCTTGGAAGTCTTGAGAGCAATCAGGATGCCTCTCAAGACACACTTATGAGTTTCCCATACATTGATTGGGGATGTGTCAGGTGTGTCGTTAAGGAGGAAGAAGTCTGCTAACGCTTTTATTAAGTATTCGATATCAGGGGTTTTGTTAAGGAGGGTGGAGTCTAATCGCCAAAATTTAGAGTGTGGGTTGAATGAGGGGATAGAGATGGTCAAGGAAATCGGGTGATGGTCCGATAGAACCATGGGTTCAATTGAAGCGTTTTTAATCAATGGCAGGTCCGTTTGGGATATAAAGAGGTAATCCAATCTCGAGTATCTGTTGTGGGGGGGGGGGGAAGAATGTGAAGTCTTTGGCGGATGGGTTTAAGGGGCGCCAGGAGTCGTGTAGTAACAGGTCCTGAAGTTGGGTTCTGATTTGTTTAAGGGCTCTAAAGGGCATGGACGAAGTACCCGTCGATGTGTCAAGTAGTGGGTAGAGGGGAGTGTTGAAGTCTCCTCCTAATATTGTGGTGCCTTTCTGGAATTCTGAGAGGATGTGTGCGATGTTTCTGAAGAAGGAGACTTGGGCTGAATTGGGGCTGTATATATTGGCCAGGGTGAAAGTTTTGCTTCCTATTTGTCCTTTCAAAAATATATATCTACCTTCTTGGTCTATTATGGAGTCATGGAGTGTCCAGTCTACTCTTTTGGAGATAAGGATTGCCACTCCTTTTGTTTTGGCAAGGGGATTATTAGAGAGGTAGGTTGTGTTATAAATGTGATTTGAGAATTTAGGGATGTTATTTGATCGGAAATGAGTTTCCTGGAGGTAAATTATGTCCGCTTTTAATTTCTTCATGAGGTCAAGCAGTTGTGTACGTTTCTCTGGGATGTTTAGGCCTTTGACATTGAGCGAGACTATTTTAATTGGCAAAGAGTCAGGGGATTGTGGTTGGTTCGGCATTGTCAAGAGTGTGTAGAGGGAGGTCCGTTAGTGCTTAGATCAGTGGTCAGAAAGTTTTAGATGGAGAAGTGTGGTCAGGAGAATGAGTGTGTATACCGAGTGAGAGATGGCAGAGACCGAGGGGATCTCCTGATGGGAGGGGAGGAGGAGTAGGAGGGGGGGGGGAAGAGGGGTGGGTAGATGAGTGGAAGAAAACCGAGACCGGAGAGAGTACGAGACTAACTCTCCAGTTGTAATTCAACAATTCGGATAGGTGCGACAAGGCAAGGGGGAAATCCAAGCCCGTCTCTTGGAGGCGTGTTTAACGTCCGGACGGAGAAGGAGACCAAACAGGAGGCCCCGCCCATCCAGGGGAGTGGGTATTCAGTCTAAATTGGATCCTAACCAGGGGAGAAAAATTTGGTTAGCAAGCATGAGAAAAAGGGGATTGATGGTGGGGGAACACAAGATGTGGTGCTACAAAATGTCAATATGAAGGAGTGAGTCAACCTAGAGACCGTTGTGAGACATCGTCTGAATCGAACTAGGAAGATTGACACGGGGAGTGAAGGTCAGAGTATTTACGGATACGGCTGCGATCGTTTATCTAGGGTGGGGATATGAAGGGGAAGAGAAGCGGTTCAGGTAGGGGGAGTGTAAACCTCTTTCTGTTGCTAATATGGAATCATCAGTGTGAGGAGTAAATGGTGTGTGAGGGGATTGAGAGCAATTAGGGTGGGGGCAAATAAGTGAGTATCCCTGAGTTCAGAGTAGATATCAGCCTTCATTAATTTGAGTCAAACTTAAGAAATATAAACTGAGTAATCTAGAAACATGGGTTCCCAGTCCGGGGATTGGAAGACTAAGGTCCCATTAAGAGAGAGTAAGAGCAATCTTGATTGAAATAAACCTCTCGTGAGCTGGAGTTCTTTTTAGAATATTATTAGAGAGTTTAAGATTGAGATATGATAGGTAATTGGCCGGGGAAATCAGAGTACCGATCCCGGAAGTGGGTCACCGTTTAACATATGTATAACTTTTACACATTAGTATTAGTCGTGGGAGCCAAACATAGGCGTGTAGATCTCTACTAAATACAATCTACAGGCAAATCAAGTAATTAACTTAACAACATAGATGATTGTGCAGGCTCAAATTATCAATATTGGACAATTATAAGAATTCTTGCCCTTAGGTAATAAAACGTCAAGGATGTGTTGTTTGCATCCTTCAAAAAAAGCAGTAGTGGAGGGAATAGAGGAATAACATGTACTATCAAGATGTGTTAGGGTAGTAAGAGTAGGTATCCTGTTGTCATCTGTCGAGAGAGGCGTAGAAGCCTGGCTCAAGAGAGACAACAGAACACCCTGTCTGCGGGAGGATGAGGAAATAGAATGCATGGAAAAAGGGTAGATCGTACATTACCAGGTTCTAAGGGGTTGGTATATCAGGGATACGATGAAGGTGGATAGGATTACCGGTAAGATGAGTTCAGGATAATACGGATAACTGACCGGTAGAGGAAGGGAGGCAAAGGGATAGAAGGTTTCCAAGTTCTTAGTTGAGTGAACGTCAGGGAACAATGCAGTGTAGTGTTTCTTGCTGGCACAATGTCTTCTGATTGTTGAGGAACCTGTAAGTAGGGAATAAGAGTGGTAGAAGGGGAAGGTGGGATAGTGGGGGGGAAGAATAGGAGCAGAGGAGGATGTATGAAGGGTAGAAGACAAGGGGATCGAGAGACATGGGTAACCGTTGATGTGATGGAGTAACTGCTATTGCAATACTCTGAGTCTTTCCTCAAGGATAGATTTCATTCTTCCACTAGTTCACTTCCTCAGTTCGGGGTCTGCGGTGAGCCGGGGAAGCAGTAGGGCTGGCAACGTCGTTGGGGTGAAATTGTGGTAAGGGATCTTGTCGGGATGAAGAGGATCTTCTGCGACCTAGCTGGAAGTCCTCATGTTCCGGTATGGTGTCCATAGATGTGGCTCTGCGTAGGTGAGGAGGTTGAAGGCTCCTGAACCAATCCGGTAGGTTGATCTGTTGCAGGCCTAACGTGGAGCAGAATGCAGGCAGGTCTTCCGGGACACGGAGGTATGCTGTGCGTCCGTTTGTGGAAGCAGAGAGACAAAATGGAAACTTCCATCTGTACTGTATGTTCTTATGTCGGAGAGCATCCAGTAGGGGGCGGAGGTCCCTTCTGCGCTGTAGGGTAATGGGAGATAAGTCTTGAAAAATTTTTATCTCCGCGCCATTGTATGAGATGTTGTGTCTGTCTCTAGCTCCTCTCAAGACATCTTCCTTCAACTTGTAATTTACAACACAACAAATGATATCTCTCGGGGGGTCAGAGTCCCTAGCCCTTTGTCTGAGAGCCCTATGTATTCGTTCAAAGTCAATTGGTACCTCAGGGGGCCTTCCCAGGATGTTGTTGAAAATTTCCACTGTAGCTCGGGTAATCTGAGCGGGCTCAACCGACTCGGGTACACCCCTGATCCTCAAGTTATGTCGGCGACCTCTATTATCCAGATCTTCCATGTGGCGGCTTAGGTCCCTAAGTTGAATGGAGTGAGACTCACTTGAAAAGGTCAGGGAGTTTATTGATTCATCTTGAAGGGTGGCTTTAGCTTTGACAGCTTCAATTCTACCCGTCATAAGGTGGATGTCCCTCTTAATGTCGGCTACAGCAAACGCCAGCGAGGCCTTGATTTCATCAGCCAGAGAGGTCTTGATCTCCTCTGCTATTGACCGCAGGTCGTTAAAGTTCAGCGGGGGGGGGGTTTGCACTGTATGCTGCATTTGTGTAGGTGCCATAGCCCCCAAGTCAGCGGAGGATTGTGGTGGGGTAGAGTAGCCACTCATTTCCCTGGTAGCACTTACTTCAGGGGGCAAACGCACAACGTCAGCGTAGGCCCGAGGTGGAGCCGGGGCCTCCCGTGACTGCTGCTGTTGGCGAAAGAGCTCGGGGATGCTGCGGCTGCTTGTAGCGGGTGGAGTCCGTGGCGAGCGGGATCTGATGGGAGAGGAATGTGTAGAGGATCTCCCCATGCTCTTTTAGAGGCTTTAGGCTGGAAGGATATGCTTATTTTCGGGCTTCTTTCCCCTCGATCGGCGGGAGTGAAGAGGTCAGGCAGCCATCTCGTTCCGGCGCCAAGCCACGCCCCACAAATTTTTACCTGGGGTGCCCAAACTTTCAATCCCCACTGTAAGTCCAGGCAAAACCTAACTAACCCCTAATCTGCTCTCTGCCACATTCTAACCCTAATCTATCTAACCCTGTAAAGCAAAAATTGTTGTACTTACCCACTCTTCAGCTGATCCAGTCCGGTCTCCAGATGCTATGTACAGGAAATGACCGACAACAGCTTTGAAATGCCTGGGAAGTGTCGTCACCCATAGTGTTACTATGGTACTTCCTTTGTCGGCTGCCTCTCCTGACCCCGCCTCGACACTGAAGCCCCCGCTGAAAGCTGATGCTGGGACCGGACCGGATCGGCTGCAAAATAGGTAAGCATAGCGATTTTTGCTACAGGGTTAGATAGATTAGGTTTAGAATGTGGCTGAGAGCAAGTTTAGTGGTATTTCATTTTTGCCTGAACTGCTTTAATGCACGACCTCTGTAGTCTAAGAAGTGACACTTCCTGCAAGGAAACTATATATCCCACAATCAGTCAGTGAGCACTTGTGCTAGTGCAATACATAGATCTGCCACAAACAGGCACAGCATTCACAGAGAGCTCTCCATGCTAGGAGAGATGTGTTTTCATCACATTAGCACTCCTACATTCATGATGCAACACAGAAGTGGCAAGGCATGGAGTGGATTCTCCAAGACGCAGAACAATATAAACTGCAGCTAAAACATGTGAACCTATTATTACAATGTAAAGCAAACAATTGATACAGTGACACTAATACCTAGTAAAAACAACACATATTGGAAAATGTACAATTCCTTTACATTGTATAAAGGTTTGCTCAGCAAAGATATATAAATACATTTTTATTAAAAGTGAGTTTTTTTTAAATCTACTATGTGCCCAAATACTAAATACTAATACTAACTTGAGAGCAGTAAATGAATGTGCAGACATGTGTTTTATCACTTGCAGCATAAAAGTAAAGACTGTCATAAAAATATCCCCCAAAAAATTGATTTAGATTGGTGTTCCATGTTTAAAATGTCAGTAAATTGGGAGTATCAGACATCTTGGCTAAGTTAAAGAAGAGCTGAGTGAACATTTTTTTTTTGCCATTTTACTTTAAGTACATGACACAGTGTTAATGAATAACAAATCCCCTGCTGCATTTTAATGAGGGATTTTAGCCTGCTTCAGCTGGTTAAAAAGTTGTATAGAGAAGATTAAATTTAGAAAGTTGCCCGTAAAATGCTAGTTTGAATTTTCAACCCACACACACCATGTTACCATGGATGATACATTTACATATTATAATTAAAGCATATAATACAAGAAAAATAAAGTATGCTGCACTTGTTTTACAGATGCAATACATTTCAAAACATATTTTTAAAGCGGCAAGCGACAAGTGGCAAGCGGCACTAAGAAAATGTGTAACTGCAGCAGTAAAGGGGGAAAGCAACTTCATGTCAATCTCAGCACAGTTTTCCTTTAAAGCCAATATCCAGCTTTGGTAAACTAAAAACATTAAGGCCCCAGCTCAAAAATAAAATATAAAATCTAGCTGTTTGAATATTGAAGCCTCTGGGGTTCCCCCTATTTACCTACTCCCCCTTCCCTGTCTCCCCACCTGTATCTTTAGTCTGCTCTTGCTCTTTTTCTCCTTTTCTTTCTCTTACTTCTTCAGTTAATCATTTTTGGCTCCCTCTGCCGAGTTAGCCAGCCTCCCGTTGTCCCTTTTCTCCGATGGTGAATTGCTACAAGCTGGTAGTTAGGTCTCACCATTTTTCACACATTACGGGTTAGGATTGTGACTGGCTTTGTTTTTGCTAGCTTTTATACCCATGACCCTTCTTATGATACTTTCCTGGCTATACTATTCAACTAAACCGTCCTTGGGTTTGTTCACACGTGTTACTTTTTGGTACTCAAGGGGTTTTGTACTTGAATTTACCTCTATACACCAAATTGTCAAAAGTATTTGGGCGCCTGTTTTTACACGCACATGAACTTTAATGGCATCCCAGCCATAGTCTGTTCAATATTGAGTTTGCTAATCCTTTGCAGCTATAACAACTTCAGTTCTTCTGGGTAGGCTGTCCACAAGGTTTAGGAGTGTGTATATGGGAATTTTGGACCATTCTTCCAGAAGCGCATTTGTGATGTCAGGCACTGATGTTGGACGAGATAGCCTGGCTCACAGTCTCCGCTCTAATTCATCCCAAAGGTGTTCTGTCGGGTTGGGGTCAGGACTCTGCACAGGAAAGTCAAGTTCCTCCACCCCAGATTCGCTCATCCATGTCTTTATGGACCTTGTTTGTGCACTGGCACACAGTCATGCTGGAACAGGAAGGGGCCATCCCCAAACTGTTGCCACAAAGTTGGGAGCATTAAATTGCCTAAAATGTCTTGGTATGCTGACACCTTAAGAGTTCCCTTCACTGGAACTAAGAGGCCAAGCCTGAACCCAGAAATACAAACATACACCATAATTTCCCCTCTACTGAATGATTTGGACCAGTGCACAAATCACACTCCATAAAGACATAGGTGAGCGAGTTTGGGGTGGAGGAACATGACTGGCCCGCACAGTGTCCTGACCTCAACCCAACAGAACACCTTTGGGATGAATTACAGTGGAGACTGCAAGCCAGGCCTTCTCATCTAACATCAGTGCCTGATCCAAAAATGTGCTTCTGAAAGAACGGTCAAGCATTCCCATAGACACACTCCTAAACCTTGTGGACAGCCTTCCCGGAAGAGTTGAAGCTGTTATAGCTGCAAATGGTGAGCCAACTCAGTATTTAACCCTATGGACTAATACTGGGATGCCATTAAATTTCATGTGCGTGTAAAGGCAGGCGTCCCAATACTTTTGACAATATAGTGTACCTTTGACCAACTGTGCTGGCGAGTGGAGTCTTCTGTGTTTTGGAATTATCTACTACTCAGGTAGGTTGGGCGGTCATTTATTTGAGCTGTATTGTATGCACAAAGTTAACTACTGTTGGTTGTCTGTATACTTTGTTTTATTTTATAAAAAACCAAGTAAAAGAAAATCCAGCAGTTTAATTTTACCCTATACGGTGCTGCTCCTCTTCCAGCCTGAATGGCACCCAGCCTTACTCAATCAATGCCTTTAGAATGTTCTACCCAAAAAAACTGCCTATACAGGTAAGGGGCATCTCTGCAGTTCTGACTAAAGTTGAAAAATTCTCTTGTATAGGCGTAGGCCATTTAGATACCTCATAAAGCTTGACTGGAATTCTTCTAGGATGTTGTTAAGAGAGGCCTAGCGCTTACTGCTTACCTTCAGTATCATAGGAATAAGCTTTTTCTCTGATTCAAACCCAGCCCCCCCCCTCCCCCCCCCCCCCCCCCACACACACACTATTTTAATCTTCTGATGCAGTAGCTTGGAGCTCAGTAAATGAAAGCTCAGTCCCGTGATGGTGGAGGTGAGCAGTAATAACTATGCATCTCTTAGCAATATCTTAACAATGCCCTGGGAGTATTACAGTCAAGCTTCATGAGGTACGTAAATGGCCTACAACTATAGCAAGGGCATTATTCAACTTTTGTCACAGCTGCACAGCTTGTTGATATCTAAGCCTGGAGTTTGAAGGTTCTGCCTCCTGCCCTGGACTCCTAGGAGAATGCTGAAGAAACATCACTAAGTGATGCCCCTTACTGAAGCATTTAGGATCTGCTTTCTACTGGAGGAAGAAGGGGGCAAAGAGGATCTGTTATGTCATTGAACCAAAGAACCTGGAAACACATAAGAATATAGTTTTTTTTTTGTTTAACTGCTGTGAGGGTGCACTCTGTCAAGCTTGAAGTATTACATTTAGTAACATTTAGTATTCAAAGTAGAAGCACCATACATTAAAATACCTTATAAAATTCCCAACTTGTTTTGCATATGTATAGAAAGATAGACACCTACAAGATAGATAGATAGACAGATAGATAGACAATATATTTTATGTATATACCGTATCTCACCCTCACATTTTTGTAAATATTTTATTATATCTTTTCAAGTGACAACACTGAAGAAATTACACTTTGCTACAATGTAAAGTAGTGAGTGTACAGCTTGTATAACAGTGTAAATTTGCTGTCCCCTCAAAATAACTCAACACACAGCCATTATTGTCTAAACTGCTGGCAACAAAAGTGAGTACACCCCCAAGTCAAAATGTCCAAGTTGGGCCCAAAGTGTCAATATTTTGTGTGGCCACCATTATTTTCCAGCACTGCCCTAACCCTCTTGGGCATGGAGTTCACCAGAGCTTCACAGGTTGCCACTGGAGTCCTCCTCTACTCCTCTATGACGACATCACAGGGGCTGGTGGATGTTAGGGACTCTGCACTCCTCCACCTTCCGTTTGAGGAGGCCCCACAGATGCTCAATAGGGTTTAGGTCTGGAGACATGCTTGGCCAGTCCATCACCATTACCCTCAGCTTCTTTAGCAAGGCAGTGGTCGTCTCGGAGGTGTGTTTGGGGTCGTTATCAATTTGGAATACTGCCCTTTGGCCCAGTCTATGAGGGAAGGGGATCATGCTCTGCTTCAGTATGTCACAGTACATGTTGGCATTCATGGTTCCCTCAATGAACTGTAGCTCCCCAGTTCCGGCAGCACTCATGCAGCCCCACCATGCTTGACTGTAGGCAAGATACATTTGTCTTTGTACTCCCCACCTGGTTGCCGCCACACACGCTTGAAACCATCTGAACCAGATAAGTTTATCTTGGTCTCATCAGACCACAGGACATGGTTCCAGTAATCCATGTCCTTAGACTGCTTGTCTTCAGCAAACTGTTTGCGAGCTTTCTTGTGCATCATCATTAGAAGAGGCTTCTTTCTGGGATTACAGCCATGCAGACAAATTTTATGCAATGTACCGCATATGGTCTGAGCACTAACAGGTTTAGACCCACCTCTTCAACCTCTGCAGCAATGCTGGCTGCACTCATATGTCTATTTCCCAAAGACAACCTCTGGATATCACACAGAGCACGTGCACTCAACTTCTTTGGTCGACCATGGCGAGGCCTGTTCTGAGTGGAACCTGTCCTGTTAAACCACTATATGGTCTTGGCCACTGTGCTGCAGCTCAGTTTTAGGGTCTTGGCAATCTTCTTATAGCCTAGGCCATCTTTATGTAGAGCAACAATTCTTTTTTTTCAGATCCTCTGAGAGTTCTTTGCCATGAGGTGCCATGTTGAACATCCAGCAACCAGTATGAGAGAGTGAGAGCGATAACATCAAGTTTAACACACCTGCTCACCATTCACACCTGAGACGTTGTAACCCTAACGAGCCTGTTGTAACCCTAACGACCTGACACTGGGGAGGGAAAATGGCTAATCTGGCCCAACTTGTACATTTTCACTTAGGGGTGTACTCACTTTTGTTGCCAGTGGTTTAGACATTAATGGCTGTGTGTTCAGTTATTTTGAGGGGACAGCAAATTTACACTGTTATACAAGCTGTACACTCACTACTTTACATTGTAGCCAAGTGTCATTTCTTCAGTGTTGTCACATGAAAAGATATAATAAAATATTTACAAAAATCTGAGGGGTGTACTCACTATTGTGAGATACTGTATATTTAATGTAAAATGCCATTATTATATACTGTAGATAGCAATCGGGGGAAGATGTTCACCACCCGATTTCATTAAATGATGTGAAACCAGTTACTTAATAAAAAAAAGTTAACTCAATATGAAAACAACTCTTGCAATGATTAATGTGGCATATTCTGACTTCCAGGCCACCTAACTATAGCACTGCTTAATAAATATGGGCAGCAGCCTGGAAACACCAAAAGTTTCCAGAAAAAGCTTTGTTTCTGTTTCTATGGAAACAGAGTTCTATATTGTGTACTGTAGTTATTCATATTGTCTTTGTGTTATTTAATGTTATCTTCAGGTATGTTACCTACTAAGATAGAAGAGATTTTTTCTTGTATAGTGGTGTAGCCCTAATTCTTAAAAAGAAAAACGAATAATAAGAATATTAAACAGACCTATGTGTTGGCATGTAATTGTTCTCTAATACAATAAAATAAGGCTTTGAAATCAATCCAGTAATGTAAAAATAGGAAACTGGGGCTGGGGTTAACCTTTGATTTGAACCAGTAACCTGTAGGAACCAATTCTTATTTTATAGGTTTATCTGTAAAAAGAGTAAGGAGATAAGCAGAGAAAACTATGTTTTAGTAACTATAGCACTGGTAGAGGTAACCCCTCATTTAGTGCTACCATTGTCTTTAGACAGGATTTCCTGAGTGTCTACTGCTAGCGTTTGCCTATTATTCTTGTGATAAATTAGATGTGTAATTACAGCCTAGATGTACAGTAAATACAGATTGAAGACACCGTGTTCCACATCTACCTGCAGCAGCAACAGTAAGCAAGATGATATATCTGTTAGGCCCCATTCACACTTTTAGATGCGACATGAATTGCACAGAATTGCATGACAATGGAAATCACATTGTTTTTAATGGTGCCTATTCAGATCAATGCAAAGCAGCACAATCTTGGAAAAGCTGTGCTAGTTTGGTGCAATTCCAGCATGATTCTAGCCCCATAGAATATGCAAACTACCTTCAAGTAGCATCCAAGATGCATCACATAATCGCACTAAAAGTTGGATCAAAATCTGATTGTAGCAGTGTGAAACAAGTTTTAGTGTATGGCAAAGAGCAATGTAAAACATTTACAGAGATGTATAAAATTGAGAAGGATAATCTGATGCAGGATAATGTGAGATCTAAACCTATTTTAGAGAAGGCAGTGTGGAGGAAGAGAGTAGATCATACGTGCACAGGTTTTGATTTGCTAAAGGAGTTCACCTAGCTCACAGAAGCACTGTTCACTTCAATCATACAATTCAGGCCAGGTTTTCTCAACTCCTGTCCTCCGGGCCCACTAACAGGCCAGGTTTTCTCAACTCCAGTCCTCCGGGCCCACTAACAGGCCAGGTTTGCAAGAAAACTGAAATACATCACAGGTGATATCATTTGCTGCTCAGTGATTACAGTATTCTATTTTGCATCTCCCCAAGGTAAAACTTAAAATCTGGCCTGTTAGTGTGCCCTGAGGACCGGAGTTGAGAAACACTAAAATAGACTGCCGTGCAAGGAACCGAATTAATACTTACCCCTGCAGCAACCCACGCTGACAATCTCTGCTATCTTTAAGTGCACCCTGCGTAGCACACAAGTCCAGGTGTGTTGGATGCCTGGTCCTCTGTTGAGCGCCATGCGTCTATCTGATGTCCCTCGTGTCACTATTGTGTCAGTTGAATGAGTTGCCCTAATGCAAAATACAATAACGCAAATATAAAATGCATGTGAACATATGTGCACTCCTGCATGAAAGTACGAATATAAACCTAGCCTTATTTATTATCTCAGGATTTTTTTCACGTCCTTCAGCACTGCTTAGTATGCTTCTGCTGAGGTCTTTGCAAGACATTCACTCCAGTATTCCTTCATTTGTAGACGGTTTTGTTTACTGTGGACTTGTGCATAGCCAGCCTTTAGAAAGTATTTTGTAGCCTTGTACAGATCTCTGCTTGTCTACCTTTCTTCTTTTGAGTCCTCTTGATTGAGACATGCTTCTCATGAATCCATCTTTCTTTAGAAATATGGACTCTGTCAATAACTAAAATGTATGTGTCTTTAGTGGAGCAGGACAACCTCAAACAAAATCTCTATTCACAAATGCAATTACCTTCTTTTCAAGAAGTCATTATCCTGGAGGGTCACATTCTTTTACAAAAAGAACATGGATTGTTTGTTCAATACAAATATGTAAACATTGATTGTCATTATAATTATCTTTTAGATGAAGATCAGATCACATTTATGCAGAAAACCAGGTCATTCTAGTCTTTCTGTTCTTTGATGGACCTTTATTGCAATCCACACTGTGCACCTACTGTGTATAGTATATGTTGTTTGATAGTATTACACCAGCTATTTATTCATTGTTAGTATCCTGGTATTTCTATATGAATGATAACAGGGGATTACTAGATTATATAAAGATTAGCATTGCTTAAGACTATATGCAAAATGTTCTAATTCCTAAATGACTTTAATCATCTAAGCACTATGCGTTTATACTTGACAAAATTATATGTATATAGTTTGTATGTAATACTTTTCAGTACACATTCTCTGAAAATGTGATGTGTGCAATGTATACATTTCTCCTTATATTAAGCACTGGCAGATAGCACAGATATATTGGTCTGCAATTAACTGAAAACTACAGTCATGTACTGAAATGTTGTTATAATCTTACATAATGTACTATCATGTGCAGTTGTTGTTTGCAGCAGTATATTCAGTACATACCAAAGGTTATAATTTACAGGCCAGCTCTCTGCACCTGTTAATAAAGAGAGGGAGTTCAGGAATTGTATGTGTAACTGAAATTTTGTTTGTGGGTATCCCACATTTTTAAACTATTTTTATTTATTTTATATGATTTTTTAACATTTTTTCATTTTTTTTTACATTCTTGCTATCACAAGGAGGCTAACAAGCCCCCTATTTGATAGCGTGGGCAGGTGACAGGCACTTTTTATAGAGACATCGGTGGTCTGTTAGACCCTGCTCTCCAGATCATGTTTGAATAGCTGCATTCTTGATTACACTAGCTGAGGAATGACAGTTGCGACCCCGAAAGTGATGTAATACATGCTGCTTTTGGGGTCATTAGACACGGGAAGAATTGAGGATTGTATGTTCCCCAAGTTCCTCCTTGCTCTCAGTGGGCAAGGTGTTTCTCGTTGTCCTGGGCTTCCTGAAGGAATGGGAGAGCCTGGGAACCACTACGGTTGCCATTGGTGGAGGGCGCACTTTGAGAACCCCAGAAAAGTGATTCAGATCCACCCAGATTACTTGTACCAAGCTTTTTTTCTGGCTCTTAATGCCAGTGAGCGCCATTTGACCACTTGTCTCCCATGCTGTTTATCAAAATACCTTGGTAACATGTGGCTAAGGAGACCTAAATCTCAAATAGGATTTGGTTTGCTTGGGATGCTTACAAGGCCTTCCTCCATTCTACTACTATCACTCCTTGGAATGCTGACAGAGGAGGACATGTTCCCCATACTTCCACTCTATCCATAATACCCTGTGAACCTCATTTGATACTATCAGTATCCTTGTAATATAATCAGGTGTGTTGTCCCCGCATGGTGAGCCCTAAGTGTGACTCCTTGCAGGCTGCTGTGCACCGTGCCTGCCCTCTGTGGGAATATGGGAAACCCTCTCCTTTGGGAGGATCCGTCCAGCCATGGAAATGGCTTCTGGTTGATAGCTACATATCACCCATAGGACATAACATTTCCCCTGAGGAAGACCTTACAACAGAGGTCGAAACGCGTTGGGGTTCCTTCTATTTGGATGTGATGATCATGTGATATTGTCTTTCACTTGTAGCTATGTGTGGGAATTGATATGAATTTGTAACCAGAGCTCATATCTTATGCTTTTTGTATTTTTAAAGATTTTTATCATCACTGAATACTTTTCAATAAAGATTCATATTTTTATACATCTATAGTCATGGTAATATTTGCTGCTAAAAAAACCTCCGGGGGTTTTTTACTTTTCTCTTTCATTCTATTACTATTTCCTGCTTTCCTGTTTTTTCTGTGTAACCATTGCTGCAGCATTTTAGCAGTCTTTAAAGATCCTCAGTAACATGCCTGCAGTCTGTGATCATCTACTGTAGTATGTCCAGTCTCTGACCATTTTCTGTAGCATTAAATACACTATGTATTATATGTGTTCAGAGGCTGTATTTGAGACTCCCTATACCAAATAAATTGTCCTCCACTGATTTAGTGGATCAAAAACTCTTTTCTGATTGCACAGCATGCCTGATAATTTATTAGAGCTATATTTTCCACTGAATAACAGGCTACCCGTGCACCTTTGGAAGACGTCTGATATGACTGCTTTGCAGAATAAGACTGGAAAGAATTGGCGGCTAATTATGAGTTGTTCTAGCATAGGTTTCAATAATATAGCTGAGAACTTGACCTAGGAATTCCCCCATATAAAATCAGAATCAATAATGAAGCAAACTATTAAATTACTAATCACAAAAATTATATATAATGCCACAAGCTACAGGCTACATGTGCCCTCAAGCACCTTTTGCTGCATATCATGAATAGGATTACTGGACATTAACAATAAATCTTTTTTTTTTTCCGGCGCTGTGATTTTACAGGGAATTTTGTGCAATCGTATTGCTATATTAAATCACTGAAGCACATTATAGACCTATTTAACGCATGGCTAGGCTTTTTGTTTTATTTAAATATGTTCCATCATTTGAAATTCATACCAGATAAAATGTTCTTGAAGCCAAATAGGATTCCTGATATCAGGTGTGCCCAAAGCAAAATGTAATTAAGTTTGACAAGATCTGCGTTGAGCGAGGTCGGGCTGACTCTCGTGTACTGTATCAAGTGACTCTGCTCAGGTGCAGCTTTCATACTTCTTTACCCAACTAATTGTTTTACTTGGCCTGCACAAGATGTGCCCAAAGAGCAAATATTTTATTACATGTGCCTTTTCTACAGCACTGCATTCTAATGAAAAGTAGGTTTCTATCTATGTAAACTTCTTTTAATAAGATAGTAGGTATTAAACAGAAACGTACAATTCTGCACAGTGTAGAGCCCCAGGCAATATGTTCCCAATCATGATATGTTTTATGACTATATCATTACTTGCTAATAAAAGTAGTAACAACTTGCTTTTCTCATGAATGTTGTACTTTCTGTAGCTGGGAGATGGATTTAAATGACAGAAAAGGAAGGGAATAGGTCTTTTTATAACCTGGAACTTTAAGCTAAACCATTTAATATGTAAACTAAGTAGGCATTGCTAAAATAAATAAAGTTTCTCCAAGCCTACATGTTATAGGAAAAATGACAAGTAGATAGAGCTGAAAATGAAAGCACTAACCAACAATAACAATTATAATATAACAGTTACTGCTGTAGCTTTGTAAAGCATGTGTACAGTATCTCACAAAAGTGAGTACTCCCCTCACTTTTTTGTAAATAGGTTATCCTTTCTTTTCATGTGATAACCCTGAAAAAATGACACTTTGCTACAATGTAAAGTAGTGAGTGTACAGCTTGTATAACAGTGTAAATTTGCTGTCCCCTCAAAATAACTCAACACACAGCCATTAATGTCTAAACTGCTGGCATCAAAAGTGAGTACACCCCTAAGTGAAAATGTCCAAATTGGGCCCAATTAGCCATTTTCCCTCCCTGGTGTCATGTGACATGTTAGTTTTACAAGGTCTCAGGTGTGAATGGGGAGCAGGTGTGTTAAATTTGGTGTTATCACTCTCACTCTCTCATACTGGTCACTGGAAGTTACACATGGCACTTCATGGCAAGAACTCTCTGAGGATCTGAAAAAAATAATTGTTACTCTACATAAAGATGGCCTAGGCTATAAGAAGATTGTCGGGACCCTAAAACTGAGCTGCAGCACGGTGGCCAAGACCATACAACGGTTTAACCGGACAGGTTACACTCAGAACAGGCCTCGCCATGGTTGATCAAAGAAGTTGAGTGCACGCGCTCAGCATCATAGCCAGAGGTTAGACAGTATAATAGATGTATGAGTGTCACCACCATTGCTGCAGAGGTTGAAGGGATGGGGGGTCAGCCTGTCAGTGCTCAGACCATACGCTGCACACTGCATCAAATTTGGCCTGCATGGCTGTCGTCCCATAAGGAAGCCTCTTCTAAAGATGATGTACAAGAAAGCCCGCAAACAGCTGAAGACAAGAAGACTAAGGACATGGATTATTGGTACCGTGGCCTGTGGTTCAGATGTGTCAAGCATGTGTGGCGAACAACCAGGTGAGGAGTACAAAGACAAGTGTGTCTTGCATACAGTCAAGCATGGTAGTGGGTGTGTCATGTTCTGGGGCTGCATGAGTGCTGCCGGCACTGGGGAGCTACAGTTCATTGAGGGAACCATGAATGCCAACATATACTGTGACATACTGAAGCAGAGCATGAGCCCCTCCCTTCAGAGACTGGGCAGTATTCCAACATAACTACCCCAAACACACCTCCAAGACGACCACTGCCTTGCTAAAGAAGCTGAGGGTAAATATGATTAGCTGGCCAAGCATGTCTCCAGACCTAATCTCTATTGAGCATCACCTAAAACTGAAGGCGAAGGAGCGCAAGGTCTCTAACATTCACCAGCTCTGTGATGTCTTCACGGAGGAGTGGAAGAGGACTCCAGTGACAACCTGTGAAGCTCTAGTGAACTCCATACCCAATAGGGTTAAGGCAGTGCTGGAAAATAATGGTGGCCACACAAAATATTGACACTTTGGGCCCAATTAGGAAATTTTGACTTAGGGGTGTACTCACTTTTGTTACCAGCGGTTTAGACATTAATGGCTGTGTGTTGAGTTATTTTGAGGGGACAGCAAATTTACACTGTTATACAAGCTGTACACTCACTACTTTACATTGTACTAAAGTGTCATTTCTTTAGTGTTGTCACATGAAAAGATAGAAAAAAATATTTACAAAAAATGTGAGGGGTGTACTCACTTTTGTGAGATACTGAATGTGTATTTAGACAAGGATGCCTAATGAACGCTACTGTAGATGAAATAACTGGGTGACATCTATTATGCTCAAATACTTTAGTTTTTTAAACTATAGCCTTTTTTCTTTTATTAAAGTACTATTTTTGCCCTTTTTCATCTCATCTTCATCTTATTGCTGCCAACATCCAGCATCCTCGTTTCAGTCCTGTCCTGCCTAAATGCATGCACTGCAGAGGCAGCTTTATTTAATTGTTTTAGCTATATAGCCAACCGGGGCACCCATTACAGTGACAACTGTTTAAGATTGGAATTCCCCTCACTTTATAGAGAGATCAGGAAGTGAAGAGAAATCTGCCCATTGGGACAAAGACAACATAAAAAAAAATTTGATAGTGTTTTACACTGGAGCCTTGGTTCACATCCATGCATGTGCAGTTGACTCATTTTTTTATGCATTTTTGTGGTGCATTTTGGAATTCCTTATTTTACCTCCCCACTCCCCCTGAACAGAATGTGCAAACAAGACCTTAGGATTTGTGCATATGGGTGGACGGAGGGTGGGAAAAGCAAGCAGTTTAGACTTGTTTGCCACCTTCACCCTGGGCCCTAGATGACCTTGTCCCAGCACTGATAAAAATCATTGACTGGTTTTAATTTCAGAAACAAAATCTTGCAGCTTACATATGCAAACATTTGTCTTTGTCAACATGTTAATTCTTGACAGGCTTATTGTTCCAAAAATGTAGTTAGAAGGTACCACAATAGCAAGAAATGATTCGGCATTTCCCATTCTTTTGCTGTCTTTCCTTGGTGTATAGTCTCTGCCAAGTTACAGAAAACGAACCTGAAATTCTAATGACTAAAATGCAAAGAGCTTAAGACACACACTTTGCTTCTGAGTCAGTGTGAATATCATAATTTCATAATATCATAATATCATAATTTTTGTCACTAAATTGTAAAAAGAGTATGTGCTTAGATAGCTAATGGGATTTGTAAACATTAGCACATGGAATATTGTAAAAAAGGTCCTGTTGTGACTATGCTTTTTTCTTTCTGAAACCCATAAAGAAAAAACATAAAATTGTGCTGGATTACTATTGATGAGGCTGGGATGAATCTGTCCTGTCGTTATAGGCAGAAAACATTCAAAGACTGTTGTGTTGCGCTATAATAACACCAGCTGGGTCACACTCTATAAGTTGTCCAAAAAGTCACTTTTTAATAAATGGCGGCAATAGACAATACACAGGTCTTGCAGCTTCGGATAATCTGTGGGCAAAGGACAAACTGAAAGAACAAAAAAAGAAAAAGTGGGAAAGCGCACATCCTAGCGCAGTTAGTGAAAAAAATAAAAAAAACAATCAAGCTCAACAATGGACAGGGTCAGATGAGGCAAAGTTGCCCTCTTTGTTTAAGTTTGTGTCCCATGTGCAGCTGAGCACCTGCAGAGTGTAGAGAAGCCGATGTTCCCGTGCCTCTCAGTTTCACCTGAACACAGGGGATACAGAGTGCTCTCAGTGGCCTTAAATGCACCTAGGCAGGAGAGCAGCGTGCTGAATCACAATAAATGCAGACAGGATGTGCTGGAGAATCGGACGTTTTTATGGCCACAAGGAAACACAAAAAAATAAAAAAAAACACAAAAAAACAAAAATAAACTATAAGAATATATAAAAAAAATAACACATGAGGGTGAAATATTACAAACATTATGAGCCAACTCTTGCCTCACATTTTGTGCGGGCCTTCAACTCGTTGGTGAAAGTTCCAGCACCCAAACACCTTTTAGCGGTGCACAAAGCGATCGTACCAAAAGCAGGTAAAGATCTCTGCCAAGTTTTTACATATCGTCCCATTTCTCTTTTAATTAGGGACATCAAATTACATGCTAATGAGTAATTGTGTATAAGTGTGTAAAGTGTATAATGGGGGCGGTTGTGCTGCATTTTTTTTTCTTCTTTTTTTCTCTCCCACGAACCCATTGGCTGGGTGGTTTGGCAGGGTGGTTTGGCCTGGCATTTTCCTAAAAGGACTGTAAAGAGTTAGTCTGAGATCCTGATAGATTCTGGCCACGGTTAATAGCTAGCCTTAACTGCCCTACATTTGATGTTTGACATACTTTTCTGGCTTCCTGATTAGTGTTTATTTTGTTTTTGTTTTCAATTTAGGTACTGTTTATCATTTTGCAAAAGGTTATGGATTCTTGCACCCCTTGGGGAGTTTTGACTCCACAGTCATGCTTGTGATTACACATTGAGGCTAAATTGTGTATGATTCCTAATGGCACTGTATCTGTTCGGCTGTTAACCTGTATTTTATGTGGTTGTGGACAACTTTTTGTCATTTTATTTTTCATTGAATACAAATTTATTATAGAAAAATACTCTGGATTGTTGTGATCATTAGCATAGCATAAGCATACTTAAAAAGACACTGACATTTTGGGCAGTGTTACATTGCCTCTTGTTAGCCCATTCACCAAAACAATTTGTACTCACCAGTCTATGCTCCCTCCCCACCTTTCTGCTGCAGGAGTCCACTTTAGGTACGTTTCTTTGTCTGTTGTTGTGGGGCATGATGTCACTGGCAGCTCCAAGTGTTACAGTGTTCAGGCCTAGTGATTGGCTGTCCAGGCCCAAGCACTGTTACATGGCAGAGGTCACATGCTCCCCATACCAAATAGCCCTGTTCCATTAAAGCAACAGAGATAGCATTCTCACAGAGGTGATTATACTTTACTGGGAGAAAGGTGGACTTTCATGAGGCACGGTCACTTTTATCTGAATGGAAGGTATGGTGTGACTGGGACAACAATGTTTCCATTGACTGTAAGTCAAGATAATAACACTGCTATAGTAACTTTACCAACCTTTATAAGCAGTGTGAATCCTAGAATCCTGTAATCTGTTTCATGCCAGTGCTTCACCCTGGGGCAAAATGTGGTTCTTCTTGTCTGTTTCTTCACACTGTCACATTTAGTAGTAAAATTTAAAGTAGGTGGAAGTCAAGTGAAATGAACCCAAGTATGATTTAATATGGTATGAAATTAAGTTTGGTGAAGTGCACTTGAGCATGCTTCAAACATCCAATCATGTACAGGGAAATTTGAGAAGATGATGCATCTTTTAGACTTGATAAGTTCACCCATGATGGCCCAGACACACTAAGATTAATAGGATTCGTACGGGCGTGCTTATCACTTCCACCTAGGTATGAATTTTATTTTTAGCCTTTGATACAATGAAGCTAAATAGTATAACATGTTTGAATCATTCAGAATTACTAATAACAGCAGTTCTAATAGTTTATTTGAATATAATGAGAAAGAAAACATATCAAATTCATTAAATGCAAATTTTCTCACATTGCATAATGATGTATATTATTTTCTCTCTTAATTTTTAACACCCGAAAATAGTGGCAGCTTTGAAAGCTTATCCCTAGTAAACATTTTGCCTTAATGTCTCAGGCAATTAGTTCACACTGAGAAGCTAATCACTCTGTACTGTAAAAAAGATACCAATGAAAATACCAGCCGTTTATGAAACAATAAAAGTACAGCTTCTGAATGATTCTAGTTAAAGCAGTACTCCAGTCAGACCTGTAAAATCCTGAGCTGCTAAAACCCTAAAAAGTGGCAGTCAACTTTCTTGAAATAGGTGATTTCAAGTATAGCTTTGGACATCACATAAGAGCAGCACATTATGTTCAATAAACGTAAAGCTAGAAAAACCTGTTATAGACTACAGACATTGAATGAGAGATTATCAAAGACTATGGGTTTGCTAGAAAAGATGGTCAGAAAACGCAGACATGTAAACCGGCCAAAATTTGCCCAGTGGACGGCTCTGTTAGCAGCCTCCTGCCCAATATCCCTCAACTGAAAACTCATAGGAGCAGGGCATAAACTTATTGGCTGAACAGCTCTTGCATCCATTAAGATTCCGACATTTTCCAGGTATTTTGACAACTGGTGGGGCCGGCTATCAAAATAATATAGCCAAAGTGGGCTGAATAGAGAAAATCTATAGGTGAACGACCAGATTCAGTGCCAAAGGGCCACAGGTAGGACTCCAGGGCCCTTAACCAACAGAGACCACTAAGTCATAGACACTCCCAAACAAACTGATGCAATTGTACAACATTTGGTATCCACATTTATTCTAGACTGCTGGGGAATATTAGTAGTGTAATAATGTTCAACAGAGGTACAACCCTCCTTAAACTGTCACCCAGTATACAGTAGATGGAAAAGGTTGGATTTGGTTTGGTATTCAAGATGTATTTCCAGCACCCAAATCCATATCACATATACCTGACACATACATCCAACGCAAACCATTCTCCCACATGATGGTGCAAATATCCATGGCAACTAGCATTTAACGTGAACTTGTCATGGTGGCTGTCACTATTTCTTCTGAATTGCCTGCATGTTATGTTGATAATCTGCCTTAAGCACTTTTGTCACTGACTCAGAACAAGGATATAGATCAGGAAAGTCAGAAGGTCATATCTATACACCAGTTCATTGATTCAAAGTGTTGAAACAAGTGACTTACCAAACCAGCCATGCATCCAGAATTTTCAGAGGGACGGTTTAACATTGGCAGCCTCCATGTGCCCCCATGATTAATTAAAGGTTATAAAAATTTTTTTTTACTTTTCACTGGACAAACAATTCTCCATTCTGATATTCTATTACCTATAATCCCAAATGTTTTACAGTCTGTTTCCTTATTATATAATGAAAGCAGGCCATAAATGGATCAT
This sequence comes from Pelophylax lessonae, assembly GCF_965119305.1. Lineage (NCBI taxonomy): Eukaryota > Metazoa > Chordata > Amphibia > Anura > Ranidae > Pelophylax > Pelophylax lessonae. The sequence continues at coordinate 321,410,364 of NC_138770.1, forward strand.
CAGGCAGGGACCGGCTGAAATTTATTCAATGTGTGGCCACTGCAGTTGAATAGAAGTCGATCTGCCAATCAGCTTCTGTTCAGCTGCCCTGTTGGGTAAAAGCCACTCAAACCACCGCATAGGGAATAGCCTGCAGCGCTGATCTGTGTATTCTGACAGCGGGGAAGTCTCCCCGCTGTCAGAATACAATAACGCAGCGGGTAGGATTTTGTTTTGCTCAACCCATGTATGTCCAACTTTATTTAATGCATTAGGGTCATTCAGACCTAGGTCATTTTAAAATAAACTTGATTTCCTCAAAATGCTAGTTGTCTGGTTATCTCTGGCTTCGTTATCTAACCACTAACCCGCAACAAGCATTCAACAAGCAGAATAAGAGTGATGTCAGAACTGATCTGCATACTTCAGATCGCACATTAATCATCTGATTTTGTGTAAAATGTATTGAGCGCTCTGAGCCTTGTCCATGAGAGTGGAAAGACATTAATGTCTGGTGAGTGTTTCATTTGCCAAGAGTGTTCCTACACAGTGGTAGTGGAGTATGAGGTGTCCCCATAACTACACATTGGATTTATCCTGGACTCTTCCGGATTTTAAAGCTATACACGCATTGTTGAAAAGTGTATTTGATGGACTCATTAAGGACTTTTATACATTATAATATAATATATATATTTTTTTTCATTTCTTTTCCAAAGAATTTTATTAATTTTAAAAAGGTCATATAAAACATATGGAACTATCAGTAACAAGAACACAATTTGGCATCATAGTAATACAAATACCATAGGATAGTGGGTGTCAAAAAATCACCCAGAAATAACGCAGGTGTTTTCTTGGGTGGTTCTGCAGAATGTATTATAATGAACAGGTATCAGCACCTCGTCCGTAGAATACCTTGCTTATAATATAATATTTTATATAATATTTTATTTTATGGACATTTTAGTAATATTTTATTTTATTGTGTGAATTATTACTACTGTTCCATTTTGCGTTACTGTTTTCTTTGATGTGTTACCTAGGTAATTTGGGTACACATTCGATCTCTCTTTTTCAATATTTTTGTGTGTAAGTAGCAGCAGTTAATAGGTATCAGTTGATAGTTGATGTTCCAAATTGTCCTAAGCTCAGGGGCTTACTATATAATAATACAGAGTTTGGTAAGTGATTTATTTTTGATCTGCATACTTGTTGTAGGTCGGTGAATCTGGTAGCCAGACAATTACCACTTTCAGAAGATGGGGGTTAGGAAAAGAAGCCTCCAATTTTCCACAGTACTGGCTTCCTTTAAGTGGCAGATCAAGATGGTACTTTTTTCAAAGAATATGGAAGTGCAAAAATAACCATTTTATACGGTGTATAGAAATAATGTATACATAAAACAAAAGCTAAACTAGCTTCTCAAAAATGCAGAGTTTATAGGCATAGCATGAGGCAGTAATTGTAAATAAAATTGAACACGTTATTTGAAATACATTAAAAGATAGTAAACATAAAAAAAAAAAAAATATCAAAAAACACCCTCCATTTAAAAAGAAGTCACCAGATACCCAACCCTATTGTGTAGAGGTAGAGGGCCACAATACATCATATAGTATATTGGAATCCAGCAATAAGATCAGTGGATATAGTGTTGATGTAGATCACCAAAATGCCACCCAATGTTACTCCATACATAAAGCATCTATGCATTTCGCAAGGTATACTTGCTTCTTCAGGACTGATTGGGTGGGTGCTGTTGTTAAATTCAGAACTATACAGAGTTATAGAAATATCAAAGTCCCATATAGGAAACAGATATATGATTTCAGTTATTACTTGCATTTTTACATATTATCAGTCTTTTTTATATTGTACGAACATATATTACAATAAACATGTATTATGCTTGCCTGATCGACTTCAGATGCAAGGAAGAGGGCTATAAATGGCAGACATAGGGGCCATCCAAAAGGAAGGAAAGGGAAATCCCTTTATGGTGGCACACAGGGGCCCTATTGAACACTGAGCCAACCTATCTGTATCTTTTTATTTCCAATAGAGACAATTATCTTGCACACTTGCAAGTTTTGTGGTACTTTTTGATGCAACCTTGTGACTTCACGTCTCCATAATATATCCTCTTCCCCTGCTACCGATGTCTGGTTCATTTCCAGCCACCTTTTAACCCATGAAATAAGAGCTTCTAGAGAATGTATACGTCTTTGATGGTCTATATTTTGTGTTCCACCTTCGTAAAATAGTATATATGTTTCACTTCTTTAGCATACCCAGGTATTTTTCACCAGTCTTACTCTACTACGTCTGGCTGTGTTTGGTACTGGCATTAGTGGGGGTCCCCCTTCCAGGGAGCTTTGTCTCCCTTTCCTTCCTTTTGGATGGTCCCTATGCCCCCCCCCCCCGAACATTTATCACCCTCTCCTCTGCATCTGAAGTCGATCAGGCAAGCAGAATACATGTTTATTATAATATATGTTTGCACAATATAATAAATGCTGATAACATGTAAAGATGAAAGTAATAACTGAAAATATATATCTTTTTCCTATATGTGACTTTGATATGTATTTAACTCTGTATACTTATGAATTTAACAACAGCACTCTGCGAACCAGTCCTGAAGAAGCAAATATACCTTGCGTAAGGCATAGATGCTTTATGTATGATGTAACATCGGGCCGCATCTTGATGATCTGCATCAACACTATCCTCTGATCATATTGCTGGATTCCAGTATACTACAGTATCTCACAAAAGTGAGTACACCCCTCACATTTTTGTAAATATTTTACTATACCTTTTCATGTGACACCACTGAAGAAATTACACTTTGCTACAATGTAAAGTAGTGAGTGTACAGCTTGTATAACAGTGTAAATTTGCTGCCCCTCAAAATAATTAAACACACAGCCATTCATGTGTAACCCGCTGCCAACAAAAGTGAGTACACCCCTTAGTGAAAGTGTCCAAATTGGGCCCAAAGTGTCAACTATTTGTGTGGCCATCATTATTTTCCAGCACTGCCTTAACCCTCTTGGGCATGGAGTTCACCAGAGCTTCACAGGTTGCCACTGGAGTCCTCTTCCACTCCTCCTTGATGACATCATGGAGCTGGTTGATGTTAGAGACCTTGTGCTCCTCCACCTTCTGTTTTAGGATGCCCCACAGATGCTCAATAGGGTTTAGGTCTGGAGACATGCTTCGCCAGTCCATTACCTTTACCCTCTGCTTCTTTAGCAAGGCAGTGGTCATCTTGGATGTGTGTTGTGGGGTTGTTATCATATTGGAATACTGCCCTGTGGCCCAGTCTCTGAAGGGAGGGGATCATGCTTTGCATGTTGGCATTCATGGTTCCCTCAATGAACTGTAGCTCTCCAGTGCCAGCAGCACTCATGCTGCCCCAGAACATGACACTCCCACCACTATTCTTGACTGTAGGCAAGACACACTTGTCTTTGTACACCCCACCTGGTTGCCACCACACACGCTTGACACCATCTGAACTAAATACATTTATCTTGGTCTCATCAGATCACAGGACATGGTTAATCCATGTCCTTAGTCTGCTTGTCTTCAGCAAACTGTTTGCGGGCTTTCTTGTGCATCATCTTTAGAACAGACTTCCTTCTGGGACAACAGACATGCAGACCAATTTGATGCAGTGTGCACCGTATGGTCTGAGCATTGAAAGGCTGACCCCCCACCCCTTTAACCTCTGCAGCAATGCTGGCAGCACTCATACCTCTATTTCCCAAAGACAACCTCTAGATATGACGCTGAGCACGTGCCCTCAACTTCTTTAGTCGACCATGGTGAGGCCTGTTCTGAGTGGAACCTATCCTGTTAAACCATTGTATGGTCTTGGCCACTGTGCTGCAGCTTAGATTCAGGGTCTTGGTAATCTCCTTATAGCCTAGGCCATCTTTATGTAGAGCAACACATCTTTTTTTCAGATCCTCAGAGAGTTCTTTCCCCTGAGGTGCCATGTTGAACTTCCAGTGATCAGTATGAGAGAGTGAGAGCGATAACACCAAATTTAACACACCTGCTTCCCATTCACACCTGAGATCTTGTAGCACTAAGGATTTACATTACACCGGGAAGGGAAATTGGCTAATTGGGCCCAATTTGGGCATTTTCACTTAGGGGTGTACTCACTTTTGTTGCCAGCGGTTTAGACATTAATGGCTGTGTGTGGAGTTATTTTGAGGGAACAGTAAATTTACACTATTATACAAGCTGTACACTCACTACTTTACATTGTAGCAAAGTGTAATTTCTTCAGTGTTGTTACATGAAAAGATATAATAAAATATTTAGAAAAATGTGAGGGGTGTACTCACTTTTGTGAGATACTGTGTATGATGTATTGTTGCTCTCTACCTCCATACAATAGGATTGGGTATCTGGTGACTCCTTTTTAAATGGAGGGTGTTTTCTAATATATATTTTTAGATGTTTTCTATGGTTTAATGTAATTCAAATAAAATGTGTTAATTTTTTTTACAATTACTGCCTCATGCTGTGCCTATAAGGTCTGCTTTTTTGAGAAGATAGTTTGGCTTCTCTTTTTTTGTATACATATATTTGGATGTCGACGAGGTGAGGGTCTGCCTTTCTACTTGTTAGAAATAATTAAATGTATGTTAACCCTAGCTTTGAAAAGTTGTTAACAAATTCACTTAGTCCATCTTTAATCCCTAAGAAATATCTGCATTCTGTAAAGGATTTTCAAAAGTTCTAAAATATCTGGTAATCTTGCTAGTCCCTTTGTGAAACAACCCCTTCCTGATTATACCTGATCAGGCTATCACAGAAGCATACCTGTCCTAGCATGGCCAGTGTGCCTCTCTTCTTCACATGAAAGATACGGGTTATCATGCCAACTCACGATGTTCCTGTAGTCCTGAAGTCAGATTACAGCTGTCGCGCCTCTGCCCAGCCCTCCACGTGCCATGTTGCAGCTGCTTCTGGTAGGGATTGGCAAGGGTTATCAATCATCCCTGTATCTCTACCTACAGCCTGAGTGGATTTTACATGAAGTTAAAAGTCTGTGACATTGACAGAAACTGCTGAGCATTTTTTGTATCCTCTACCCCCAGCCTGCCATGCTGCAGGAGATTAGGACTGAGCTGTCATGTGGATTCAGTGAGTTAAAAAAAGGCAAATTATTTTTTTTTTTCTTTTTTAAGAAATGCAACTTTAACATTAGACACGTATACTAGTTTATAGTAATACAATAATGTACCTTTCCTGTATTAATTTACATTTAATTTAAATTATATTGTGTCATAAGATTAATTATTCACTAGGGACTAATTTGTTTTTGTCATCTGCAGTTTTAAAACAATAAGTCGTCTTTCCCCATGTGACCACTTTCTTTTAACAGCATGAGATATTCTGAGGCTTTAAAAATCACCCTAGCCAGCAAATTGCTCTGAGAGAAATCAAAGTTACAGCAAATGTCCCATGTTTCTACTCCCCCTATAAATTTCCCTGTTCTCAACTTCAAAATGCTGTAGGTTGGAAAATAACCACCTATATAAAAATATTCTTGTACTATTGTAATGGGTATCTTGAAAGTGGATGTCCATCTATTTTAGAATTTTTTGATGTGCAAAATGCTATTTTTTTTTTAATCTTCCTGCTATCTATAAACAATTATATACTGTGTAGAGAAATGAACAAATGTATGCAGGATTCACCTACATAAGCCCAGGTGTTCCATCTCTGGGTCCTGGATCCAGCTTGATACTTTCAGGAGGAGAATTAAAGGTTATCAACTTGGAAATTAGTTGGTTAAATATCAGCCAAGAAAAAAAAACTCTTTGTTCAATAAATTACAATTCCTAAAATGTATTTTAATTAAGACTTGAAGTTGACACATAACCCTAAACAGTTGCAGTTCTAATACAAACACAGTCAAAAATATAGGGAATCTCATGCATCTAATGACCAAAACCCAGGCTCAACCTGCCTTCCATCCTTACTGCTTTCCTTTCCTCTTCCATGAAGAGCAGAGAGGTATGCTTTTTTTTTTAAATGTCCTGATGCCAATCATGTGGGTCCTTGGGCATGCATTTTCTATATTTTACCCATGATTATAGCTTATTTTCATGGAAAATGTATCGCCCTGTTGTTTCATGTGCTTAGGTAAAAATTTATAGAGTGTGGACATTCCTATAAAGGGCCAGCCATCTGTTCTTAAAAATTAGTTCAACTACTCTTACAGCTTTTTCTGTATAATCAAGTCACTAATTAAGTCCATTATGGCTGAAAAGATGCAACTACAGCACATAAAGGTGGCATGGGCATCTGTTGAAAACTCTGTGCTGCTAAAATAACTCTGTAGCTTAGAGCATCAGCTTTGTAATAATCGCTGCTCCATGCTGATGTGCAACTAGAAATCTGGTTTGTGTAACATACTACTTCAGGAGAATAATAACACTTTTTTTTAACCACTTGCCGACTGCCTAACGACGATTTACGTCGGCAGTCAGCCCCTCACAGGCAAAGTGACGGACCCTCACGATCGTCGGTTACACCGGGAGAAAGGCAGGCAGCTAATGTAAACAAAGCCGCCTGTCTTTCTCCCCTGTGTAACAGCACAGATCATACGGTCCTGCTATGTAGGACCGTAGATCTGTGCTGTTACATCACAAGCCACATCCAATCACAGTAAGAATCACGCCCCTAGGGACACACTTAACCCCTCCTTCTCAAATAAAGTTAACCCCTTCCCTGCCAGTGTCATTTTTACAGTAACAGTGCATATGTATAGCACTGATTACTGTAGTAATGTCACTGGTACCCCCAAAAGTGTCAAAAATGTCATTCAAGGGTCCGATCTGTCCGCCGCAATGTCGCAGTCCCGCAAAAAAAAAAAAAAAAAATAGCAGATCGCCCGCCATTACTCGTTAAAAAAAAAAAACAATAAAAATGACAAAAATCTTTCCCTTAGTTAGTAAACGCAATAACTTTTGCGCAAACCAATCAAAATATGCTTTTTGCTATTTTTTTTACTAAACATATGTATCAGAAAACAAATTGGCCTAAAATGTTAAAAAATTTTGATTTTTACATTTTTTGGGGGGGAATTTAATATAAAAAAATGTGAAAAATATTGTTATTTTTGCAAAATTGTTGCTCTTTTTTTGTTTATAGCGCATGATCAAAAAATCGCACAGGTGATCAAATACCACCAAAAGAAAGCTCTGTTTGTGGGAAAAAAAGGACGTCAAATTCGTTTGGGTACAGCGTCGCACAACAGCGCAATTGTCCGTTAAAGTCACGCAGTGCCGAATCACAAAATAGGCCCTGGTCAGGAAGGGGGTAAAATCTTCCGGGGCTTAAGTGGTTAAATCACTCAGATATCCTAAAATAATACAGTGGATGGAACAAGCTCTGTTTCATTCGATCATTTAGAAAGATGTGACTTTAAATATAGCATCCAAAGAAGACCACATATGATAGAAAGATTAATAAAACTTTTAAACTAAAAAAAAAACCACAAAATTTAAATAATAACTAGTATAAATCATGGTGAATGTACACTTGTGATTGCTGATAAGCAATTTAAAACCATGCTCACTGCATTATATCACATCCATAGGTCAACACATTTAACAGATTTTTTTTCAGCTTTTTTTAGGACCAATAGGGGCCGTAAATCGGCAATATATATTGTTTATTTGTTCTGTACACTTTTCTACAATAAATAACAATCACCTAAAATAAAATAACAAACAATAAATATTCATAAAAATCATACATTTCTTCACATACTAAGGGCTCTTTCACACGGATGGGACAGCATTGCGATCCGCTCCGGCACTTTTTTTTTTCACGGAGCGGATGACATTTGTGTCATCCGCTCCGTATGTCCGCATATCATCCCATCCGTTTGCGGATGATATACGGACATAATGTATGTCTATGGGCATTGCGGATGTCAGCGGATGACACCGCTGACATCCGATTTTGCATCCGTTCCGTTTTTTAAACGGAAAAAAAATAGGGTTCTGTTCCGTTCCAAAAAACGGAACAGAACTGAAAGGACAAAAATCGGATGTCAGCGGATGATCATCCGCTGACATCCGCAATGCCATTGACATACATTATGTCCGTATATCATCCGCAAAAAAATCGGATGATATACAGACACACGGAACGCCCGTGTGAAAGAGCCCTAACAAAGTCATTTTGATTCAATAATCAAAATATAAGCACACAGAATAACTTAGTATAGCAGCTGTTACGTCACAAATATATGTTAAGCATTCCCAGGCTTCCTTAAATGGTAAGCGTGGTCTCGATCTGGCACTGTAGCAGTGCTGAACAGGGGAAGCAGTAAATAAGCTGATGAAACACTATGCACACTGTCACCCACATAGACACTCAGACACTGGAGTCCCCTATGGGGGAAGCAAACAGAAGCTCGCTATCAGCAACCACAACAGGTGTCACAATACTCAACCACAGAACACACAGTCACTCCCGGTGCTCAGAGAACTGTCGCAGTTTAACTAGGCTATACATCGCAATAGATACACGTTCATCAGGAATGCTTAGCTGATACAGCCCTCCTCACACCCATGCTGGCTGCTGCAGTGGATAATGCAGTCCTGAAGGGACTAAAGCAACTCCATTGTGATTTTGCAGCCCCAAGCCCTGCAGCTTGCACAGCAGGAGGAACCGATCTCCTCCATAGAAGATGAGGCAACCATTGTGTCAGCTACCATAGCCAGGGCTTACACAGCCCCAGAGGGTGCTTCAAGACAAGCTGGATGACCTTGAGAATCACTCAAGGTAAAACAATATGCGCATAATTGGCCTCCTGAAATCTTACTCTGCAGCTATGCTGGTCATCTTCTGTGCAAACACTATACCAGAACAGCTGGGACTCGACTCGGCCTGCATTGTGAAAGGTGCACATCGCATCGGCCCATTCTCTGCTAAACTCAGGCCTGGGATTGTCCACTATCTCAATTATGCAGACAAACGTGTTATCCTACAAAGATTCAGATGGTCCCACAACCTCTCTGTAAACGACCACCTGCTACTGCTCCTAGCTGATTACTCTATTGAGATAATGCAGCAGCACAAGGCATTCTCATCTATCTGCTCTACTCTTTACAACATGCACATAAAGATCACCCTGGCTTACCCAGCCATCCTACACATTCAATCCTCTATGGGGGACCGTATATCCTTCACCTTTCCCTCGGGAACCAGAGTAGTATTTTAACACCTCAGCCGACGTGGCCATGGATCACGGGGAACCTTTCCTTTTGCCTTTTTCATCCCGCCTAGGGGCACCATCCTCTTCCTCTTGGAAACCAGCACAGTCCCAAAAAGCCTCCCTACAAACAAGTGCGCTTTGCTCATTAGAATGGACATTTTGAAAAGCACTGACTGGTGCAGGGTTTATACTTTGTCCTCGTTTAGTCACTAACCTTCCCAGTTGAGGGCTCATTGCTTTTAGCCACCATTTTTTTATGGGCCCAGACTACGGTCGCTGCTCCTACCATTGACGCACTGCCAACATGGTCATGGGGACCCCTTCTCCCTTCCTTCTGCTCCCCCTTTCCTTTCTTCTTCCCTTTCCTTCCCCTCCCTATTTTCTTTCTTACCTCTCTTCTTCCTTATTTCCCCCTACTTTTCACCCCCCCTGGAGTTCTACCATGGCTTCCCTTAGTGGAGGAGTAATTTTTGGCAGGAGTCTGTTGGAGATGTGCTCTGTGTGAAAAAAAAGTTCATGAGTTTTCTCTGGAGGCTTTTCCTCCCGAATATTCATGTTTGTTATCTTTGGTTATACACATGTTCCTTTTCTAATATTTTTTCTCCTAACTTTTACCCTTATTGCAGTGTTACTAGACTCGGAGCATCGATGTTGTGGTTTCACCCTGTTTTGGGCTACTCCACGCACTCTACCCTCCACCCTACTACCGTAGAAATGGCTTCCCCATGTGATGGAAGTCACTTAAAAATAATATCAATCATCGAATTTTAAGGGGCTCTGTTCTCCTAATAAAGTATGCAGGTCATAAGACATCTAAAACAACTACAGGCAGATGTGGCCCTTCTTCAAGAAGCCCATCTGGCTGCAGATGATCTTTCTCAACTCTGTAAATTGTGGGTAGGTGAGGTCTATGGCTCCCCGGCCGTAAAGCGGGGTTAGCCATTTCATTACATAAAAATCTTCGCCACTCAGTGTGGTCTAAAGACACAGACGCTGAAGGCCACAGAAAAATTTTACACTTAACGGTTGCCTCTCGTGGCATTGCCATATCCAATGTCTACGCTGTCCACTTTCCCGTACTTTAATTTTTCCAAGGTTTGGTATCTTGGGTTATGCAGGTCCCTGAGCCCTGTTACTTTAACTTTAACTCAGTCATGCATCTCTCTGAAGACCGAAAGAGTGGTCCTTCTCTGAGACCTCAGAGGTGGACTTCTGGGATCCTCCCTGACCCCACTACACTAGCCCAATTCATTTCATTGGCATGCTTCGTAGATGTATGGCAATTGACCCACCCGACTGACCGAGATTTTACTTTTTTTTTCACCCTAGCATGATTCTTTTTCACGTATTGACTATTTTACAGCTTACTGGCGCTACTCCTTCTACTACATGGCACTGAAATACAAGAAATGGTCATCTCTGACCAGAGTCCTGTTCGATTGTCAGGATTAAAGTCTACCAGCTCTCCGGCTTCCTGGTGTTTTTCCATCGTATCTGGAGAACAAAAATGACTTCAAGTACACTCTACATTCCACTTAGGTGGAATATGCAGATACAAATGTGACCATCTGATTGAACCAAATCTATTTTGGGAGACGGGTAAGGCATTCCTGTGAGATCGTATTATTTCCTATACTACTCGATTTAAGAGACACTCCTGTTTACAATATCAGCAGGCTAGTGAATCCCTTCACCTAGCACATATGGCCTTGTCCCAAAACTGACTGCTAGATAATAGGCGAGCCTGGCAGGAAACCAAATGTGCCTCTGACTACTGGTCAGAACAGCAGGAGGCGGCTAAAATCTCCTACTCCACTGTAACGTTCTATAAATACAGCAACAAGGCGGGTAAACTATTAGCAAAACTCTGCTAGGCCCTTGTTGGCCTACATATATATCAGCCTTGAAAACTTACATGGGTTCTCTAGCCCATGAAAGTCAATATTTTTTTTTACTGCTTTTTACTGCTCTCTCTATTCTGAGGACCCTGTCGATGCTAAGACGGCTGCTGATCTATTGGCTGGAATTCACCCACCACAACTCTCCCCAACCCAATTGGCCACTCAAAATGCCCCTATCACCTTGAAAAATGTACAATCTACCATTAAATTGCTCCTGACAGCTAAAGCTCCTGGACTCGACCACTTTACCGTTGAATTCTACAAACTTACCTCAGACTTCTTACCTAAGACTCTGAAACAGGTTTACAGAGGAATGTGGGAGGGCAGACCATACCTCCCCACGGGTTCCTAAGCCTATATTAAACTTATTGCAAAAAAGGGGAAAGACCCCTAATATCAGGTACGTACAGGCCAATTTCTCTGATCAACCTGGATTCCAACATTTTGTCCAAAATTGTTGCAATTGGCTTAGCTGCTTTGCTCCCTCTCATTCTCCATCCTGCACAGTCCGGATTTGTCCCTGGACGCTCAGCTACTACTCTAAGCATTCGCAAAGTCTTGATGGCGCTAGAGCATGCCAAAGCCCATCCAAACCTAGATATTTCTATCATATCCTTGGATGCCAAAAAAGCCTTTGATAACATCAGCTTCTCATGGCTTTTCATGGTTATGCAGCAGTTTGGCATTTAGGCTCCATGCTCAACTTCGTGCAGAAGATGTATGCTTCCCCTACAGCATGTTTAGTGACCCCCAGTCTTTATCTCGGCAGATATCCTCTTAACTAAGGGAACAGAGCAAGGTCCTCCCTTATCCCCCTTCTTTTTAATATCGCAATAGAACCTCTGTCCCATCTTCTCAATTCTCTCTAAGGGATAAGTGGTGTTACGATTGGCAACCAGATCTTCCGGTAAGCTCTATTTGCTGACAACGTTTTGCTCTTCTCCTCCAACCCACCCTAAGACTTTCTGAAACGTCAATGTTTATTCTCAACCTTCTGTAAATGCTCAGGGTTACATATTAATTTGGTCAAGAGCAAAGTTTTAGCTCTGAATCCGTTAACATCTAAGTGGCTTTCTTCTGCACCTTTTAGTGTTGCAGGTAAAGCTGTCATTTATCTAGGAATATGCGTAGGCCAGGAGCCTTCCTCTTTATATTGCCTCAACTACCCACCCTTAATAACCAAGATTGTGAAGTAGTTGGAAGCATGGGCGGCCCTTACCATTTCGCTCTTTGGAAGATAAATGTTTAAAATGGTGTCATTTGCACATTTACTCTACCCTATGCAAACCCTACCTATCTTGTTGAAACACTCTGACGTACAGAAAATGCATGCTGGCCTTTTTGTAGCAACATAGAAAACCACACTTTACTGTTCAGAAAGTATTTCTCCTAAAGAGCAAAGGTGGAGCTGACCTACCCAATATTAGATTCTACAATCTCTCCTATTTAGTGTAAAAAAATATAACCGCGCTAAGCACAGGATCGTGTGAAAAATTAAATGAATAAATAAATAAATAAATGACTTGTGTAATAAGCAGCAGCTGTAGTGGGAATCTCTACAGGAAAAATTATAAAGAAAAGCCGTGCAAATTTGAGGTGTTGATTATGAATCAAACTAACAATAAAAAACTACAAGTGATATAATGATGGTTACTAATCAATGAACTTAAATAGTGAATGTACAAATAATAAATGATAAATTAATAAATGATGAATGTCCCAATATAATAACGCTGAAGCATTAAATGGATAATATAAACAAATGTCCAAACAAACAGCAATAATCCAGTGCAGGGTGCTGAGTGCAGGAAAAGGAATCCACCACCAATAATTGTGACTTCCTCTGCGGTCAGTGTTGCATGCTAGAGATACACTAAGCGCTTACCAGATCGCATATAAATGTCAGCATCCAACAAAGAGTGAAGGCATCAATGGATTCTACAGGTGACGTAGTGCCTCTCTCAAGGTGGTCCACACAGTCTGCTGAGAGCCGCGATATCCACCAAACACCATATAAAGCCAAACCTCATCCAGAGCTCAGTATACCCAAGAGGATATGCAAAGGGGGGCCACAATAGTGTAGTATGCAAGGACACTTTATTTCAAAACAAGGTTAAAAACTCACATTTCAGAAGAATCAATATCGCTATACAGAGTTCGTTCAATAGAAAGCCGCCGCCCGACTTCCGGGTATAACGTGGTGACGTCAGCACGCCCTCACCACCTAAATACCGAACATAGCTACCGCCTCATCCGGAGTCACCGGAAGCAGCCGGCGCCATCTTAAATCATGGAAGATGCCCATACTTAGTTGCTGTATAAACAGCAACATCTTACCATTGAGAATACAAATATAGAAATACAAAAACCAATACCCCAATCTGAGCTGCCTCCAAAAGGGAACTGGTACAATTACCATTAAAGCGTACTCTCGTCCCTGATATTTCTACAAATAGAGCATGACTCGTAACATGCCACAGTATAGCCAGAGAGTAACCGGACACAATTGGATATTAAATAAATGGATTAATAAATAACAAATATCCATTAAATACCATAAAAACACATATATATATATTATATATTAAATCAGGGCATAAATATTTACCTAAACTATGTAAAAATTGTAAAAGATTAATTAGTATTGGGTGATTCCAGAGAGTGAACTCCTAGACCACCAATAATAACTTCATAGATAAATTGCCCTGTAAATAAATACTACTTGGTTATAAAATTAATGTAAAATTATTATCATATCCCAAGAGGTATATAAAATAATCACATCTATTAAGATACATATGCATAAAATTATATAAATGTCCTGAATATATTAAAAGTGTAATGATAAAAATATAAGCATGTCCCAGGACTATTTTGGATGCAACTCACACAGGGTTTACACAGATTTCTTATCTAAGAATGGAATCAAAGGTAAAAAGAAATTCTATAAAAATTCTATAAAGTTAAGAATTATCTATAAAAGCATTTACATCTGTGTCTATAATAAGGCCAAAGGGACTAAAAGTTTTGTTTTTATAAATCCAGGACATTTCCAACCTGGAAAGTCCCCTCACAAATGGCTCTCCTCTCCAGTGCGGAAAAAAATCTATCGATACCCATGAATATGGTGTTGCGTTGATCTTTATTGTGTTTCAAGCAATAATGGTTAGACACGGAATGTTTTTTGAATCCCTTTTTGATATTCGCTATGTGTTCATTACACCGAACATAAAGAGGTCTTTTGGTCCTCCCTATATATTGCAAGCCACATGGGCATTGCAATAGATAGACAACCCCTGTTGTAAAGCAAGAAATAAAAGGCTTTTTTGGGAACGTCAGCCCTGTACTCGTAGAGAAAAAGTCTTTGATATTTCTCTGCTTGCACTTGTTGACAGAACAAGTCTGGCAACGGTTACACCTATAGTAACCCGTTAACTGACTGAAGAAGCTTGGCCTGGGTTCAGGGGGGTTCAGAACATTAGGGGCCAGCTTGTCCCTTAAAGTAGGGGCATCTCTAAAGATCACCTTAGGCTTTTCTGGTAACACCTCGGACAGAGTACGGTCACTTTTCAAGATGTGCCAGTGTCTTTGTATGATATTTTTAATACTCCTATGTTGTGTTGAAAACGTGGTGACAAATGGTGCAGTATAGGGGGAGTTATTCTTCCCAGATAGAGCCATGGTGGAAAGCATATTGGATCTCTCCATATCATCAACCTTCTTTAAAGTGTCCATGAGAAATGAGCTGTCATAGCCCTTATCAACAAACCTATTTGTGAGTACCTGGGCTTGTCAGACAAAATCATCATGGTTCGTACAATTCCTTTTAAGTCGCATTTACTGTCCCTTTGGGACAGCTTGAAGCCATGGGGCATGGTTACAGCTGTCTTTAGGAATGTACGAATTCCGATCCGTCACCTTGAAAAAGGTACTAGTAATGAACTTCCCTTCATCGCGTGTGATAGTCAAATCTAGGAAGTTGATGGCCTCCTGACTAGCTTCAAAACTAAGCTGAATACCCCTAGTGTTCTGATTAAGCTCGTCCATAAAGATATCAAGGTCCTGCCTAGACACATTCCATAGAAGGAGGACGTCATCAATGTACCTCGCCCAGAGCATGATCTGGGGTCGAGAACATCCATAGATGACGTCCTCCTCCCACTGGGCCATAAACAGGTTCGCCAAGGAAGGGCATATTTTGCTCCCATTGCCACTCCTCTATCTTGACGAAAAAATTGCCCTCCGAACCAAAAATAATTTGACCTGGTGGCAAATCTTAAAAGTTCCATGATGAACTGAATCTGAGGGCCGGGGATTCGAGAATCACGAACAAGCGAATCCTCAACAGCTTTCAAACCTAAATTGTGAGGAATAATAGAATACAGAGACGCCAAGTCAGCAGTGACCATCCATAATCCATCAACAGGGACCAGTGATGCCAATGTATTAATTACATGCCTCGTATCCTTGATGTAAGAGGGGGGTTAATTGCACCAATGGTTGAAGGTATGAGTCTATATACTTACCCACCTGGGACCTCACAGAGTCAATCCCACTTACAATGGGACGCCCCGGGGGGGAAGTAAGACTCTTGTGCACTTTAGGCAAATAATATATAATTGGCGTCCTGGGACACCTGGGTACCAGAAAGGCTCTTTCTTTTTTATTTAAAATATTTAAAGAAAAGTCTTTAGACACAATCTGATCCAGTTCCTTTTTATATTGAAGGACTGGATCTCAAGGGAGGGGTGTATAAGTATGTGTGTCGCTAAGAATGCAGTGCATCTCCGCAAGATAGTCACATCTATCCATTACCACTATACCCCCCCTTGTCTGCTGGTCGGATTACTAAATCCTTGTTCTGACAAGAATCCAGACCCTTAGCTAGATCCTGGCTTAACCTGTTCTTACGTACCTGGATCTCATTCAAGTCTCTGACCACAACCTCCCTGAATACTCTGAGGGGAGGCGCTAAAGCCCCAGGGGGGTTAAAAAGGGATGCGTTCGAAAGGTTAGAGTGCTGAAAACGTGTGGAGACAACACTATTATCGCTAATAGGGTTGCCCAGTATGTACTTCTGTATATTGATTTTCCTAACAAACTTATGAATGTCCATATAGGTTTGAAATTTGTTGAGGCACCTAGGAGGCGCAAATTTAAGGCCCATATCTAATATACTACGTTCTGACTCTGAAAGGACCTTACGGCTTAGGTTAAAGATACTGGCACCCCCTAGGTCTTTTGTTATTCCTCTTAAATTGTAACTGCCTCCCTCCTCTAGTTCCTCTAGGCTTTCTAGTGGACGTTTTAACCCCTGCTTGGCCCCCTGAAAACCCCAACCCGGATAGCTTTGTTGAGCGGATTCTTTTTGAGGGGGCTGTTCAGTTGGTTCAGCACCTTTGGGTTCAGAGGGACCTTGTATTGCAAGGGATCTAGAACCCTGTTGGGGTTCTGGATACCTCTCGCTAGGATGTTGGTTATCCCTCAGGGGAAAGAATTGATTGCTTGTGGGGACATTGTATTGGCAATCAAATTCTTCCTCATTCCCATTTCTAGGTGCAGTTTGTGAAAAACTGTATTCGGGTCCTCGATTATATTCCTAAGATCTGTAATGTGGTCCAGGTCTCCACTGCGGAGTTTGCCCTGCACTTTGTCTGTAATATTGAGCAGGTCCATCTCTCCAGTGGGGGGCAATATCAGAGTGATAAGGGCGAAATGGAGAGCCCTCTTCTCTATAGTGTGTTGACCAGTTATGGCTAGACTGATTATATTGCCCCTGTTTGTTTCCACGGGAGTTACCTCTACCTCGCCCCCTCCCACGTCCTCTATAGGGGGATTTGTGAGGCTGATATTGACCTCTGTAGGGCTGCATCTGCATAACTGCATTAGCTTGGGGAGGCTGATGGTTATTCTTATTATTATTTGGGACCGTCATTTTGGGGATATCCTGGTTAGAAACCTCCATAGCAGTTTCAGTGGCTGCAGAAGATAATAATAATTTTTTTTGCCAGTCGAAAACAGTACTGGTCTGGTAATCTCCCAAGTCCACTTTTTCCTTTTTTTGAATTTTTGATCTCTTTCCTCTTTTTCAAGGATCTTTAAGAGATTACTAGAGCAGGCTGTATATTCATCACTGTCCTTGAAAGGGACAAGTTTCTCTTTTACACTTTTTATTTCTGTATCCAATCTGAAAAGTTTGGCTGTCTTGCGCTTAGTCAAAAATCTAAGGAAGTCCAGCCCGGCTTCATTAAAATATTTATACCACTGCTCTAGTTCGTCTTCTCCCGTTTGGGGGCAGACTTCCCAATGTAGGCTCCGGGGTACCATAGAATTTTTTATGTAGACCTCCAGAAAAGCCATATCCCATTGGGTGTGGACTTCTGAGATCATCAAGTTTTTTAATTTGACAAAAAGACCATTGAGATCATTATCTTTATCTGAAAAAGCCTCAAAGACCCCTTTCGTGTTGACAATCCTTGAGGCTCTGTATTCAAAGATATCCATTGTGACTTGTAAGCTGCAGTTAGATTTCCAAAAGTAAAGTAGTGTAAAAAATATTACCTCGCTAAGCACAGGATCGTGTGAAAAATTAAATGAATAAATAAATAAATAAATAAATAAATGACTTGTGTAATAAGCAGCAGCTGTAAAGGAATCACTAGAGGAAAAATTATAAAGAAAAGCCGCTTTAATTTGAGGTGTTGATTATGAATCAAACTAACAATAAAAAACTACAAGTGATATAATGATGGTTACTAATCAATGAACTTAAATAGTGAATGTACAAATAATAAATGATAAATTAATAAATGATGAATGTCCCAATATAATAACGCTGAAGCGTTAAATGGATAATATAAACAAATGTCCAAACAAACAGCAAGGATCCAGTGCAGGGTGCTGAGTGCAGGAAAAGGAATCCACCACCAATAATTGTGACTTCCCCCCCGGTCAGTGTTGCATGTGTCAGTGTAGAATCCATTGATGCCTTCACTCTTTGTTGGATGCTGACATTTATATGCGATCTGGTAAGCGCTTAGTGTATCTCTAGCATGCAACACTAGCATGCAAGTACCCATTTTGTTATCTTACATGTTTTCATACATTAAGTCCCCGTTTACACTAAAGCGACCTGTGAGGCGACCTGGTCGCCTCACAGGTCGCCGTAGGTCGCCTCCCATAGGGAAGCTGCGGACCCGTTCTAATAGGAGCGACACAAGTCGCTCCGACTTAGAAAAAGGGTCCGGAGCTTCTTTGGGGCGACCAGGAGGCGACCGCCATAGACTTCAATGTTATGAAGTCCGTGGCGGCCGCTCCGAGGTCGCGGCGCACTGCTCGCACCGCGACCTCGGAGGACGCGGTGCGAAGTAGCGTCGCTTGTATGTGAACGGGGCCTAAATCTCTGGTAATGCACTAAGTGCTTGTAACCCCCTGTGTGTTTTTTATTTACCGGTATTTATTTTTATTGTTACGGTACTCAAGATCAATATCACCTTCTTTCAAATAATTTTTGGCAAATGTGTTTCAATTTGTGCTAATGTGTGTCATTGGTGTTCATCACAGTATTCGCTGCAAGAGCTGCTGAGTTGCCACATTTTACATAGACTGTAAAGACTTAAAGGTGTAGTTAGCTTAAACAAATATATGAATTATTTTACTTATTAACAAGACCATCTTAGCTGTGTTTCTGTCCTTACTTTGATAAATCTTCCTGGAATTTTCATGTGTCCTACAGGATGCAGTATTTTAAATCCAATTCAAAAATAGGTTAACAATATGTCTCTTATAGAACCATGCCCATTTTAAATGAATGCCTCCTTCCGAATAAAAGTACATCCTCCATTTACAATGGCATGCAAAAAAAAGGTATCTATAGAAATGTTTTTGAAATGTTTGCAACTATATAAATGTGAGTGCTTTATAAGTGATAAAATAAGTGAATATAGTAAAACCATACCGTAGTGCTTCATATAATCACAATTTGGACTGTCTCTGTTTATAGTTACCCAAGAACACATATCGTGGTTTTATGCTACTACAACTAATGTGGAACTTTGATCAGAAAATTAGGTCCTGCTAGATCACTTCATCCCGGCCCATTTTGCAGGTATACATATACCTATGCAAATTCTTAAAAATTAGTGCCTATACTGTTTAAAGTTTAGTAATATACTGTTTCACCCTGCTTTGCACACGGTCAGTTGCTTTCTATTTTTTGACGATGTGCTGAAAATCAGAGCCACTAGAGGCCTATCTGCTGACAGCCTGAAGACTTACTAATGCTCAGAGGTTCTGGGCTTCGGCAAAATGGCAGCCTCCAGCAAGAAGAAACAGGAATAATCGTGAAGGCAATTTACAGCACACATTAATTTTAGTAGCATAATTATTAATGTGTAATGAATGTTCCTTGCTAAAGGACATTATTTTTTATCAAGTTGTTATGTGTAAAGTTCCACTTTAAGGTATGGATACCATTTGCCAGTACTTTCTAAAATGTGTACGTTTGTACGTTTATTGTGAATTCTCCCACACACAAACTGTCAATCTGGCAACCCTCAAATTTGCCAAATGGGTTTTATTTATAGCTCCATCAGCTACTCAGTAACAAATAAGTTTTAAACAGAGAGTAATATGCTATTTATACAGCCGGCCTTTGTAGACAGGACAATTTTACTACTGAAAATGTAGCTACATGTTTTAACAAGCTACTTTTTTGGGATAGAGGCTGTTAAATGAATAAAATGTAATGGGAATCTTATGCAAGATAAAATCTAAAAGAAGCAGAATAATGTGAAATAACAATTACAATGAAACAAATAAATTTATAACAGATACAAATTTAACAGTATATGGGCCTTGTAGAAGAATATCTTTCCAATTATTTCAAGATTCTACACTGTACTGTGAATGTGTTACAGTGATAACCTAATAGACTCATATGACAGTTAAGAGTTTCCAAGGAAACTGCTGCTATGCATCAATACAAGTACACTTTTCTCTTGCCTGTACACATTGTTTACATTGAACACAGTTTAATGAGGATGATGGAAATGTGAGGAACAAGCATATTTCCCGGAATATATGACATGCTGCCTTGTGTGGTGTTACTAGTGCAATGGCTACATGTAAGCAAATATAAAATCGCATAAGGCTATCACACATTGACTTTCTATGTATGATGGTTTATTATGTGATTCACAAAAAAGTTATTAATCTTATTAAATTCTCCAATGGGTTCAGCACAAACATTTAACAACAGGTTTATAAAACAGAGAATTAGCTAATCATTTGATACTAATCAAAAGTACATACACTATTTATATTCTCCTGTATGCTGCCCATTTTAGTTACATTTACCGACATTCAATTGACAACAGCATTTCCATTTTCAGTGGGAGATTTAGGTCTTAGTAATTCATACAGATTTTTTTTTTTTACTAAGGTCAATGGTACATTTACTATACAAAAAACTGCAAAATCTGCACTAAATACGTGATATGAAAAAAATGACAGCTGCTGGCACAGGCTAATAGATAAACCTTAAACAATATATACAAGAAGTGCAGTGTTTATCAGTATAAGTCACAAACCATACAGTTGACTATATGTGTGCAAGAAATTACTCCACAAAGTGCCATATATGCATAGATAATATAAAATAATCGTAGATATAAAGTCGAACAGGTGAAACCTAAAAACAGAAAAAAGGTAGAAAAAATAGTGGTGCCCCAAATGTATAATCCAGGAGATAAAGATGCATGCATGAAGAGAACCAGCTTCCCAAAATCCACAGTGAATGAGACAAATCAATAGAAATGGCTGCATACCAAAATGAATTGGCTTCCAAACTAATGGAAAGCCATATAAGCCTCAGGGAATGCTTCCCTTAAACATTCACATAGATAATGGTGATCCTGGAGCACTCCAGTTCAAGGTTCTGCTCCCGACATTAAAACATATAAAACACACATGATCATAGTTTTACTATATCGCTGTCCGTACCGCGATTGCTGCAACTTTTTTAATTTACAGAGATCAGAGATGCCTGTTTTTAACAGATGGAAAATGGAAAACGTGAGTGTACTTTACTACTTTTAATAAATATGTTATTATATAGTAGCACGCTATCAGCATTTGTGTTTTATATCTTCTAATATCGGGAGCGGAACCTTAAAGTGGAGAGCTCCAGGATCGCCATTACCTATGTGGATGTTTTTGGGAAGCATTCCCTGAGGTTTGTTTGCCTTTTCCATTAGTTTGGAAGCCTAAACGTTTTGCTAAGCAGCCATTTCTATGGATTTGTCTCATTCACGAAGGATTTTGGAAAGCTGGTTCTCTTCATGCATGCACCTTCCTCTGGGTTTTACCTTTGGGACACCTTTTTCCTTTTTTAAGTTTCACTTGTTGGACTTTTTATCTACAATTATTTATATTGTGCTACTCATATGCAACACTTTGTGGAGTAATTTCTTGCACACATATAGTCAACTGTATGGTTTGTCACTTATATTGATAAATGCTGCACTTCTTGTATTGTTTTTTTTCTTCCAAAGCAAATACATTTTGGCACACTAGTACTGACTAGTATTCCAATGTTTCTCTTCTCCCTCGGTTTTTCTTCTTCACTCAGTGACCCCAGTGCTGATGGAGAGAGGCAGGGGAGGAGCAAACAAGGATGCTATGCAAGTGTCCAACGTCCTCTTTATCAATCCATGACGTCATTGGGTGTTAGGATATCAGAAGCCATAAGGTTGTAACGGTGCACGATGAAAACCTGTGGCTTTCTGTAAGTGGCGTATATACAATTTTGGGTCAATTTTTAGTCATTTTACCTAGGCGCCCCTAAGGAAACCAGAAGGCACCCTGGTCTAAAAAGGCAGGTCTAGCTTCATACTCGACTCTCTGGATATGAGGATTCATGTTTGCAAAGAAAGGTATCTTCCTCCTGTACCTCCTGCCACTAACTGTTAGAACCCTAACTTTTAGCAAAATCCAAATACTAGTGAATGGCTGTAATGTAAAATGTTGACAGAATCATACCTGCCAAGGCCTTTTGTTGCTGTTTGGAGAGCAATTTACTATCTTCAGCAGGACATAAATTTCTGGTATCAACCTAGGTGTAACTGACCTATGTGTGGAAAGTCCACATCCGGCCAACATATAGGATGACCTGAGTCACTGTTTTTCCTACGCATAGATGATATGGGATGCTAAGAAATACATGCAAGGAGTGAGAGAGGAAGCTGTGGGTTTAGATTGGTGACTGAGTGTAAAAGGCTACATAGTGGGATGCTGGACCTAGTATATAGTTGATTGCTTTAAAAGTGCTCATTCTGTAGTTTATAGGTTTGGCTATTGCCAGGATAATATTTCAGAGACCAGCATTCTCAGTGCTTTGCAATATGATACTGCATAAGGAAGTATGTTGGGTTTCATATTCAACATGATAATTTCAAGTCCTAATTTGCTCAGGATACCAGAAGCACCTACAGCAACCAATGGGTTGCTGTAAGTGCCAGTGGTGCCTCGAGTAAGTTAGGACTCTATCTACACCTATATCCTAAAGTAATTCCATCTTTTGCCCTTGAAAAGGTTATAGAGGTGTGATAATAAGAAGCAAAATATGTGAAAAATGTCTTTCCGTCTCTGATGGTTTCCTTTTCTTCCAAGTTGCCCTCTAGGCTCTTTACTTTTGTATTTTTTTTGTGTATAACTTCCTAGAAGAACTTCTTCTATGGTATCTGACATTTGGTAAAACAAAGATCTGGAAATTACAACAAACAGCTGGTTCTTACTCTTTTTGTATATATACTGAGTTTGTAAATCCTACAGGAACCTCAGCAAGCTATTTGGCAAAAAATACATATTAATTGTACCCTACAAACCTTACAGGTGACTCACTACTCCACAATCAGGCTTGGGAAGCAGGGGACACCAAGGCCATATTTCACGATATGAAAAAATTAAATTGGTGCATAAATTCAACTGGCTAAATCTCTTGATATACTGATCTTTCTGACATTCAGTTTTTACTTCCAGTTCCAGAATCAACTATGAATTTGACTTATAAAGTTGATTGTGGGACCAGGGCTTGGAAGTTACTCTTGGATGCTTCATGCAAATGTAATGTTTGTTCAAAAGCAAGACCATGTGTTGATCTTATAAAATTGAAACATTTTATAGAACTGGCTTCATCACAACGAAATAATGGCATAGCACGACCAATGTATATATGGCATGAATGCAGATTTTGTACTCTTTCAGTGAGTGTACAGAGTATTTTCTCTGGGTTCTGTAAAAATTATAAGGTGTTTGAAAAGCCTATGATTTTCTTGTCAAATGTTTTTCTCTTTGCTTTGAAAATTATTTTAAAAATAACAGATCGTTTACTGGTTTTATAGCAGGTGAACATATTGGAAAGGTTAAAATATACAACTTCCAAGCTATAATTCCTTGATGATACAGTTATAAATGTTGACATTTATTTTGAAGGTTATACAACACTAGTTACAGGATGAATGTTAAATTGCTGTGAAAGCCAATCTTCTTGTGCATTTAGCTGCTACAGTGGAGCGTTGGCTTACTTTTTAACAGCAAACAAGTGGTTAGTAGGTGTTGTGTTAGCTGGACTTACTAATGTTTTAAAGGAAACCTGAGATGAGATAATTATGGAGGTTACTATTGCTGACTATTTTCCGAAAATAGGAATAGCCATGCTTGGTCACTGACTACAAAAAAGGGAACTACGCAATATCAGTAAATAGAGATGGGCCAAATGACCCCCTGTTCAGTTTGCAGCACAACTCCAGAACAGGGGAAAAGTTCTAAACCGAATGGCGAATCCCATATAAGTCTATGTGAGCTGAACAGGAAGTGCCCATTTTGAAGGCTTAAATGGAAGTAACTGGCCATAAAAGGGGTATGGGGGTCCAGGTTCTGCCCTGGGGGACATGTATCAATGCAAATTGTAATGCATAGAATGCATTAAGTTAAAAAAAAATTTGCCTCTAAAACTATTTTAAGTCACTAAACATTGAAGGGATGCCCTCTAACAACTGGACCACAGAAGTAGTTGCCAAAAGATAAACTGTTAAAGTTGCTAAAAGGCAACAAAGTTAAACAAAAAACAGCATTTATGGGATATGTTACCTATCTAGAAGACAGTTAAGAAAATAAATTTTAAATGGAGGTGAAGCTCTCTTTTAGAGAAAATGGCCCTCCCCAAACAGGATATTGCACAAAGTGGGGGAATGGATTTGATAATAAAGTTGGCAGTACCCCCACCCAGGACAGGGCCCCTGTGAGCAGGGGGGACCCCTTCCTGAGAAATTGACCAGTAATCTAATTTTTAGGTTGTGGTGCCTCAAGTCAGGTATGGGATTTTAAGGGCAAGAGTAAAAGAGGTAGGCAATAGTAGTGCAAATAGATAAAATTTATTTCACAATGTACTGGTTATATACAAGGATTTAAGGGTGAATTAATGGGTAAAGTCCCATTATGCCAGTGAAGAGGAAATAATAAGGTGTGTTACACGTGATAAGTAAGTGACTTGAAAATAGGTTGTAGGTGGTCCTGCTCTGCTGTTCCTCGTGTCAAAGGATAGGGATAGATGCAGAGAAGGGGCCTGATCGGTAATCCGACATGTTTCGGCCTATTGCGGCCTTTATCAAGGATATGTCACCGATTCTAAGGATAATCAAAGTATAATATCAATCCATGGCAATATATACTGTAATTCAAGATACAATTTACACAGAGTGTAGCTTAACATACATATTTTCTGTCCACTTCCTATGATAGTGCCTCCCCAGAGTTTCTCCAGGTGCTGCAGGAACAGTATGCTGTATTGGGTGAGAGAAGGTGATTTTGCTGAATATTTGAGGGGAAAAAATTGAGGGGTTCTTACCAAGTAAGGGTTAATAATATTTACTTCTTGGGCAGCGTTTTCTGGTCCAAGGATCCAATGTGGTTAAGATTACAGACTTCCACATTGATTGAGATTGTCTACAATAGTGGGATATATAGTGGGCTATTGTGAAAGGGCGAAGTATATGGGTAAGGTACATGGTAAATATTTTGGGTGGATTTAGACAATATCTTAAGTAGTAAAATAAGGGGTTAGCCTTGGTTGGGGAGATACGTGAGGATCTCCTCCAAGTCTGAACTTACGTTTTTAAAGGAGGGGTTCAATGTGGTGCAGCAGCATGTTTGCTCCAAGTCCGTCTTCTCCCTCGATCGGGGAGAGACTGAAGGACTCGGAGTGTTCCCCGACCTTTTAAGGCTGTCACGCATGCGCAGTGGTGCGCTGCGTGACGCCGATAGGCAGAGTCCATGACACGGTACGAGGTGCGCCTGCGTGCAGCAGGGAGCGCATCCCTTGTAACCGTGCGGACGTGCCTGTGAGGCTGCCGACACAGAATAGAAGCCGAGGTCCCTGCTAGGGATGGAGGAAGGTGCAGCACCAACCATTCGGTTTCAAGTGCCCCGATCAAAAAAGATTCGGGGCTTTCCGTGCCGGGAGCTCCTGGGATCTTGGGATTTGAGGCGATAAGAGGTGGATAAACAGTATTGCATCAAGGAACATATATCTTAAGGTACACTGTGCAACAGTGTAGTCACCTATTAATACAAAAGAATATAAAAAAGGTCAATAATCAAGGCATTTTGTATAAGATTTGCAGCAATATAATAACAAGAAGAAATTCTGTGAGAGGGTATGGATGGGTCAAGGGAAGGATATGGTTGGGTGTCACCAGTTCATTGTACAACAATGTATAGAAGATTGGATAACGAGATGGTATAGTTTGGAAAGCCTGTATAACCAGAGTGGGGTCAAGGATTTAAAAGATTGTATGAATATGGGAAAAAGTCGGTTGAAAACCGTTCATATACTCTGATTGGATCTAAATTTGAAAAAATGATCGGGGGGGGGGTTTTGGTTCAGGTGAGGAATTTAGTCTTTTTTCCCTGACGAAAAGCCCTGGAGGAATGGACGAAAGCTTTGTGCTTCGTTTAATCCAGGTGGAATAGTGGCTTTGAGTCGTGTGATCCAGCGCATTTCCAATTGTAACAAAGTTTTGTTCCAGTCACCGCCTCGTAACGGGACGTGAATCCTGTCCAAGGCCATGAAGTTGATTTTAGGCATTTTATAGTTGTGATAGTACCTTACGTGTCTGCCCAGTGGGACATAAAAGTTGCCAACATGCATGGTCTGGAGGTGTTGGTTCACCCGTTTTCCGAACTCCTGTCGGGTCTTCCCTATGTAGAAAGACCCGCATTCACATGTCATCATGTAAACTATTCCCCTGGTTTGCAATTACAGAAATGTTTGGGTCGAAAGGGGTCTCCATTCGGTAAAATAGCATTGGTCGTTTGACGGATAACATAACATTGGGCACAGCACCCGCAGGGGAAGGTGCCCTTGGTTCTGCAGGGGTCTTTTTTGGATCCTTCTTTAAATTCGCTGTGTACTAGTTGTTGTTGTAGGGAGCCTGCCTTTCTAAAGGTGATGGGTGGATGTTGTGGTAGAAGCTTAGAGGTACTGGGTTCTTCCATAAGAATGGACCAGTTTTTGGTAAGAATATTTCTAATTTGCTGATGTTCTTTGGTGAATCTAATAATTGTTCGGGTGTCGGGTTCAGTTTTAGTTGGTTCCTTGTTCTTGAAAAGAAGTGTTTCTCTGTCTTTCTGGTTGGCACGATTGAATGCCTTGCGTAATGATGTTTTGGTGTAACCTCTCTGTAGTAATCAAGTGGTTAATGCGTTAGCTTCCAATTGGAAGTTGGCTGGGTCTGTACAGTTCCTCTTCAGCCTGAGATATTGGCTATATGGTATTGAGTTGATTAGAGGTTGTGGGTGAAAGCTGGAGGCATGGGGAATGGAATTGCCTGCTGTGTCCTTTCTGTACAAAGTGGTGGAGATTTTGCCCGTAGAGTCTTTATATATTAGGGTGTCGAGGAAGGATACTTGTTGTCTACTGTAGGTCATTGTAAAGAACATATTATGTTCATTCTGGTTCATTCTGGTTAGTAGTTCTTGTATCATATGTTCCGGCCCGTTCCATACAATCAATATATCGTCGATATATCTTTGCCATATGAGGATCTTGTCGGCGTAGATGGTGTTTTCCTCTTTCGATAGGAATTCTTGCTCCCATGAGCCTAAATAGATGTTTGCATAAGAGGGGGCGCAGCTGGTTCCCATCGCTACCCCACATGTTTGGATATAGTAGTTGCCACCAAATGTAAAGACGTTGTGTTTGAGTATGTATTGTAACATGTCAATAATGAAATTATTGAAGTTTTGGTCACATTCACTGTGGCATCGGAGTGTCTTTTCAACTGTCTGTAGCCCTTTAGTATGGGGTATATTATTGTACAAGGATTCAACGTCGATCGTAACTAAATAGGTTTCTTCTGGTATGGTGATGTCGTTAAGTATTCTAAGGAGATGAAGAGTGTCTTGAGTATATGAGGGTAGTTCTTTGACATGAGGACGTAAGTATCTGTCTATTACCTTGCTCATAGACTCCGAGATTCTTCCATTGCCCGAAATGATTGGTCTTCCGGGTGGGTCTTCAAAATTCTTGTGTAGTTTAGGTAGCCCATACAGTGTGGGTGTTTTGGGATGTGGTGCCTGAGAAATTGACCAGTAATCTAATAAAAGTCATTGGAGAAGAGGAACTACTGAAGGCAGCATAGAACACTAACAATAAATATATAGATGCACACTAATATGGGAATAATATTAACTTTTTATAATGAAAGATTAATAACAGTACATTAATCCAATGTAAAAAACAGATAATATTTACACACACTATATTATCAAAATTATTGTGATGCCTGCCTTCACAGTCACCGCTCTAATTCATCCCAAAGGTGTTCTGTCGAGTTGAGGTCAGAACTCTGTGCAGGCAAGTCAGGTTCCTCCACCCCAAACTCACTCATCCATGTCTTTATGGACCTTGCTTTGTGCACTGGTCCAAATCATTTGGTCGAGGGAGATTATGGTATGGGGTTGCTTTTCAGGGGTTGGGTGTCAGGAAAAGGTTCATTGGCTGGTGGCACTGTGGCTCCCAGATCTATAGGTGGGATAGATCCACCAGTGGGTGCCCCTCAGCAGCCAGAAGCTGGCATCATCTCATGCAATCAGTCATCACCTGATGTTAGTTGTAAGAAATGTATTTAAACCCTGTGAATGCTCTTCCTCACTGTCTTGGTGTTGTCTCCATGTGCCACTGACCTGCATTCCTGCATTCCTGTATCTCTGCATCCTGATCCTTAGCTTGGACCCTGACCCTGACCCTGCAGTCTGATCTCTTTGTACCTGCTTACTCTGTCTCCTGTTGCCCTCTCACTGTCCTGTCTTGTTCCCAGCTCTCTCTGCTTGATCTCCCATGTATGACCCTAGCTCTGTTACCATTACGATTAGTTTATCCTTTTTTTTCTACATCTACCCATAATGGTTCGTTGGAGGGTTTGAACCAGTTACACAAGTGGTCTAGAAGGGTAACATAATAGTAATCTTTGATATCTACCATGCCTATACCGCCTACAGATTTACACTTGATAAGTTGGTCTTGCGAACATCAGCCTCTCTTTTGTTTCCATATAAATCATTATAGAAGGGACTCTAACTAGTTTAAAATAGACGTCGCCCGGGATAGGTCATGCCGAGAGAGGAGATTTAATTCAGCTGTGAGTTTTGATAAGAGGGGCTTAAAATTGGTCTAGGTAATGCCTAGGTATGGAAGGTTGGATGAAGTCCAGGAATATGGGTATTCCTTGGCTAAGAGTGTCTGGTTTCTATTGGATAGGCCCAAATTAAGTATTGTTGATTTAGGGAAATTTACCTTATAGTAGGGTAATGTACTAAATTCTGTGAGAATTCTGTATGCTTGAGGAAGTTAAGTACTGATGTTGGTAAGGATGAGGATGACATCGTCAGCAAATAGATTTATGGTGTGTGGTCTATTATGGAATTTAAAGCCTGAAATAAGTGGGTCAGACCGTATCGTCTCCACTAAGGGTTTATTCATCATATTAAATATAAGTAGAGACAGTGGGCAACCTTGTCACGTACCGTTTGTGATAGAAAATGGTTTAGATAACATATTTGATATGTAAACCTGTGCTGATGGACAAGAGTATAGGGAAAGAATAGCCGAAAAAGAGGGACCTTTAAATCCAAATGTCCTAAGGACATGTGACA
Source organism: Pelophylax lessonae (assembly GCF_965119305.1). NCBI lineage: Eukaryota > Metazoa > Chordata > Amphibia > Anura > Ranidae > Pelophylax > Pelophylax lessonae. The sequence goes on from NC_138770.1 coordinate 321,439,722, forward strand.
TATAACCCCAGTGGGCTCTGTTGAATGCCTTCTCTGTGTCTATTCATAACAGCATAGAAGGCGTTCGAGTTTTCTCTGTGTGGTATATAAGGTTAATTATTTGTCTAGTGGCATCTGGTGCTTGTCTGCCTTTAATAAATCCCATCTGGTCGGGCTGTATTACCGTGGGAATAACATGTTGAAGGTGGGTTGCTAGTAGTTTGGCAAACATCTTGATATCAGAATTTAGCGGCGATATGGGTCTGAAGTTGGCTGGTGTAGTTGTATCTTTGCCAGGTTTTGGTAGGGCAACAATGTGCGCTCTCAGCATCTCTTGTGGAAATGAAACCTGATTTTGTGCTGCGGTGAACATTTTAGACATGTGGGGGGCCAGAACATTAAAAATAATTTGTAGTATTCGTTTGTAAGCCCATCAGGGCCCGGTGATTTATTTGTAATTAAAGATTTAATCACTCTGGCAATTTCTTCTGGGGTAAAGGGGGCATTTAGGACCTCTAGATGTGTGGGATTTAGCGATGGTAAATTTAAACGTGACAGAAAAGCTTCAATGTTTGATTCTGTGGGTTGTGGAGTGGTGGCATCATCCTTTAAGTTGTAGATGATTCACCTGGGAAACCTTGTTCTTAATGTGCTGGGATTTTAGTCTATTAGCCAGAAATGTACCTGCTTTGGTATTGTGTGCGTAGTATTGGAGTCTTAGGGAACGCAGATATTTATTGTGTTGGAAGACAAGGAGTTTGTGTAATTCTGTGCGTAGTTTAAGAAGAGTAGCAGAGGTCACAAGGTCAGGGTTACATTTATTGCGAGATTCTAGATCCTGGATGGAATTGAATAGGGAATTGTATCTGAATTTAAATGTGCGCTTGGCAAAAGTGTAAAGTTTCAAAATGTTACCTCGCATGAATGCCTTATGGGCAGTCCATATAGTAAAGGGGCCAACCCTTGGGGTGTCATTAAACTCAAAGTATTCCTTGAGATGCTGAGAGAGCATGGCACTATTGCTTGGGTCTTGAATGACTCTATTGTTGCATCTCCACACATTGACCGGTGTACGAGAATCCCTTTCCACTAAAGAGATAGAGACAGCTTTGTGGTCAGACCACAAGATATCCGATATGGTGGAGGAGGATGCTCGTTGTAATAGCCACTTACCAGATACAACCATGTCCATACGAGAGTAGGACAGATGATGTGAGGAGAAAAGATGTAGTCCCTTTCATTAGTGTGTATATGCAACGCCACACATCATACACATTTTCTACTTGGAACACGTTCCTCAGGCTAGGGGTGCCATTTCTGGGGGATGAGGACATATCCATGTGGGGGTCCATAGTGAGATTAAAGTCTCCAAAGATGAGAAGGCTTCCTTGTCTGACCTTGGAGACCTTTTTAAATATTTGACGCAGGAAGCAAATTTGTTTGGTATTAGGGGCATACAAGTTCACCAATGTGTAGGTATGATTATTGATGTCACAGACTAATGTTATATAGCGACTATCACTGCTAAACCTAAAGTAAATGATACTGTGTCTCTGATCGCTAACAACACTCCTCTCTTTTTTAAGGTGTATGTGGAGAGGAAAACATGGGGGAAGCTTCTATGAGAGCAATGTGGTGTAATGTGAAAAGATGATATGTCAGCATATATATAGCAACCCATTAACAATGAATATTCAATAAAAGGTTGCAGCGCTGTGTAGCTATTGTCATTGGAATAAATGAAATTAAATAAAGTGTAATCACAAAACAATACACAATATCACAAAACGAGTTATGACAAAAAATATCTGAAACTCATGAGTCCATAAAAAATATAAGTGAAAGTGAACTGTAGTATTTCTTGGTGATCAATAATCTCTACGATGTGTCTACGATGTGTCACCACAGTGATATCCTCCACCCATTAGTAGAATTGCAAACTCACCAGAACCATATGCTGTCTAGATTATAGGACAGCAAACACACCATGGTATTGATAAACTCTTTCTCTGGAAGTGGTCTCAAATAACAGCAATTAATGCGCTCCCGCAGTTATCCGGTGTATAGTCCCGCCGCCAGGCTCAACCTCTATGCGTTACGTCACCACCACACAGCCCATCCTCCGAAGAGGACTTGTTAATGACAAAATGCATCAGGGAGTGGCCTACCAGTGACAACATCATGCACACCCGATTGCTTATCAGCGGCAGTGTTTAAAGCCGACAGCCTGCTGCTCTTCTGTTGCTTGGCCCAGCATGGTTGAAGCACCTGTCCCAGAAATCTCACGTTAAAGCAACCATGCCCTGTCCTCTTCCAAATGAAGCTGACCCTATCTCATCAGCTTCTCTGTGAATGCAGTCACTGCCCCAGACCTAGTATGTCTATTTCAATATGTCAGATATGTCAATATCTAATTTTGTAATGTAGTGTAATATGTGATTTAAAGTCCGTCTCTTGGACCACTAAAATGTTTGTATGTTGGTTGCGGGCTTCTCGCTACATAGAGTACCCTTTTGGTCGGGTGATTGAGGCCTCTGGCATTAATTGAGGTTAGTTTGATTGTCATCAGAGTGTAAGTGTAATGTCAGTTAAACAAACTCATGTAGATGTATTCTGTCGTAGGTAGTTGGTAGCATCGTGACGAGAAAGTTTGGCTCAGGAGAGTTGGCAATCGAAGAGATGGTGAACCTTGGCATATCAACTGTAAGGCTGTTTAGGAGATAAAAGAACACAGTCAAACCAGATAACAAGAATAACAAACACTGGTAGCAACGAAAGTCATTTGCAGGAGCAAAATTAAGGAAACTAAAAAAGGCTCCAGTGGAGTTAAGCGCAGGTAAACTGCAACAGCAGTGGGGGGACATAGAGCTAGGTGCATGGTGTGTTCCATAGGCCAGGATACTTGCATTGAATAATGAGTATATGTAGGGGTTATGATCTGGAGCCTCCGGGTAACGGGACCTGTGGTCGCATTTGTTGGTTACTACTTGCCATTCTTCAGCCATTTGTGATGGCTTGGGCCTTGTAGAAGTTGAAGTTGAGGAGGTATGGTCGGGGAGGATACCCCACTCACGCAACAGGCGAAGACATTCTTCAAGTGGGGTAATGGCAGTAGTTGTGCCTTCCCTTGTGATGAGTAGCTTTGCAGGTCATTTCCATTGATATCCCAGTGAGTGGTTGCGGAGGGCGTTTGTGATGGTGTCCAAGTTCTTTCGTTGGCGTAGAGTGTGTGCTGAGAGGTCTGGAAGAATTTGTAGGCCTGGGGTACATAAGAAGGCAGGAATTGAGGTTTTGGGACTAAGTGGATCCGATCAATGGTGAGATCCGCCAATGACAGGGAAAGGATTATAGCTTGAGACAGGTCCCGCATAAAGTGGGGTAGTTGAGAGTTTAGGACTCAGGAATTTCAGGAATGCCTCAAATGTTCAAATTATTGTGCTGGGTCCTATCCTTTAGATCTGCGATCTTGTTTTTCAGCCACGATGTCATCTTTTTGGTCCTCGTGTGCATCAACTAGTGTGTTAAACGTGGTGGAAAATTCCCCTAATTTGTTTTCCACATGATCCATCCTGTCTCCCAGCTCCTGTACCTCTGCTGACACTTTGTGGACATATGTGTACAGATCTGCCTGTAGAAAAGCTCTTAGAGAAAGCAGCATGTTTTTCAAAGTTGTATCAGACATTGGTTGATTTGATATAGGGAAGTTCAAAATGGGGTCTTCCAAGGGAGGTGCTGCAGGTGCTTGGGGGTTTTGTGGACCATCCTCCTGTGCAGGATCAGGTTTCCTGCGGGCCCTGGATTTTACTGGGCTCTGTGTGGAGGGTGAGGAGAGACCAGAGCCAGCAGAGTCTTCCAGTGAGGTTGCGCTGGCTACAGGCTCCAGAGCTGTGTATTTGGCTACAAGAGGTGCGGCTGCAGCTACTGGTGAGCGGGTCCCACCACCATTTTGGTGTAGCCCTCCACCAAGGGTCAGGAAGAAACCTGATAATTCTTGCAGCGGTGGTACTTCTTTCCTCCTGTGTGGCATTGCTTGGGATTCCCAGAGGTGTGCTGCAGTGCTGGGTGGCAAGATGTTGGGGCCCCAGAACAGGCTTAGAATCCTGACTAGTGGAGGAGCAGCAGTTTTACGTGCCCAGCTTCAACTGCGGTCGCCACGCCCCCCCGCTCCCTCGTTTTCACCATTCCCAGCTTTTCTTTTCCACCAGCTGCTCCCCTATCACAGCCCTGTTTTAACATGCAGAACCTCAGTGGCCAAAAAATAAATTAAAGTTTTTGAAATGAAATCAATCTGCTCCAGTCTGCTTCCATGCCAGCCAATCTGCTCCAGTCTGCCTTTACGCCAGCCGATCTGCTCCAGTCTGCCTTCATGCCAAGCGATCTGCTCCAGTCTGCCTTCACGCCAGCCAATCTGCTCCAGTCTGCCTTCACGCTAGCCGATCTGCTACAGTCTGCCTCCACGTCAGCCAATCTGCTTCAGTCTGCCTTCATGCCAGCTGATCTGCTCCATTCTGCCTCCATGCTAGCCGATCTGCTCCAGTCAGCCTCCACGCCAGCCAATTTGCTCAAGTCTGCCTCCACACCAGCAGATCTGCTCCAGTCTGCCTCCATGCCAGCCAATCTGCTCCAGTCTGCCTCCACGCCAGCCGATCTGCTCCAGTCTGTCTCCACATCAGCCGATCTGCTCCAGTCTGCCTCCAAGCTAGCTGATCTGCTCCCGTCTGCCTCCATGATTGCTAATTGGGTTAGGCTGGCCTCTGACAGTCCTGAACCTGATGACCCAACTGACTTTGCTGATCCTCTGCCTGCTGCCCAGTCTGATGGTCCTTTGCCTGCTGCCCAGCTTGATGTGCCTCTGTCTGCTGCCCGGCCTGATGTGCCGCTGCCCAGCCTGATGTGCCTCTGCCCGCTGCCCAGCCTGATGTGCCTCTGCCCGCTGCCCAGCCTGATGTGCCTCTGCCCGCTGCCCAGCCTCTGCCTGCTGCCCAGCCTGATGTGCCTCTGCCTGCTGCCCAGCCTGATGTGCCTCTGCCTGCTGCCAAGCCTGATGTGCCTCTGCCCGCTGCCCGGCCTGATGATCCAGTGCCTGCTGCCCAGCCTGATCATCTGGTGCCTGCTGTCCAGCCCAATGTCCAGCTGGGCCTCTGATGATCCCCTGACCAATGAGCCTCCTCATTTTAATGATCCTCTACTTACTGCCCAGCCGGGTTCTACTGACCTTGTGTCTACTGCCCAGCTAGCTTTTATTGACTCTATGCCTGCTGCTCAGTTGGATTGTCCTGCAAAGGGTAGGATTCCATCTCCCATTGGGTCTGACACCTATGAGTCTTCGTGTACCTTGTATGGGTTACCTGTTTTGCCTGAGATTCTTTTTTTAATTGCCTTCACAGTTGGTGGCTATGTTTGCCTTCATGACCTTGGTAGTGGTGAGCTCCAGGGGAGTGACAGAGTACCAGAGTGTGAGAGTTCCTGTGTTGTCCCATGACTCCAGGGCTAAGTTTGTGGATGACCCATGGTACCCCAGCACTGGGATGCCTTCTGTCTTGAGGGATCAAATGTCATATGTCTCTAAGAATCTGGCCAACAGGATAACTAACCAGTTGCCTAACCCCAGCGGTGGGGGTACCTAGTCAGTCACCAGACCTAAGCAGGGGGACACCTCGCTTATTGTTGGATCATGGCAGCAGCACATCTTATTTGGAAGCCGAAACTCCTTTGGCCTATAAGACATTTTCCCTCTGGGGATATGCAGCAACTCAGTATCTTTATGGTGTGTTGTTCTAGTGCTGCTCTACCTCTGTATAGAATACTGGGTGATGTAATTAAATAAATAGTGACTGGATTTGCTTATGTGCAAAAAAATGATAATAAATAACATAAAACAAATTCCCCATAAAATTCATATAAACATTATTCTTACTCATAAATAGGTGTGAATCATTAAACGGCAAGTGATTTAATAAAGTGCTAGTATTTCATAATAAGGTGCTAACATAGGTGATGGTGAAAGTGACTGGTAAATAGTATTGATGATCACTTCATATATAGCTGAAATCTCCGAAGTAGTGCTTCAAGGAAAATAGTTGTGATATATCCAAAACGAGTTATAACAATTGTGCACAAAAAATAATTGTGATATATCCAAAACGGGTTGTAACAATCGTGCAGATTGGCTCATGTAAGTCCAAACAGAGGATAGTGCATGAGGTGAAAAAACATCTAGGTGTTGTAGTTATTGCAGAAAGTGAGGGTGATCTTCCGTGCTGGAGCCTGCAAACTGTGTGCCTGGCCTCTCACCTCTCACATTCTTGCAAAGAGCCTTACAAGTAAACCAGTGGGTCCAGAGGATCCTGCGTGATGAAGCCCTCACGGTGTATATCGTCTTAATCCTCCTCACTGCTCTTTCTCTCGCTCTCAGGGTAAGGGGTATAAGTAGAGACCTCTTATAGTGTAGTATTTTTAAGTATGATTTTATTAAAATTATATAGTAACTCACATATCAGGTAAAAGATCATCAGCGTCTGTCTCGGTGTGTGTATTTTCTTCCTGTTTGCGTCTCTTCCTGGTACGCTCCTGACCTGCCCAACGCATTACGTCATGTGCGTTGTGACCTCTTCTGGGGATCCCCAGTGAAGGGAAATCTTAAAGGGTCAGAATACCAAGACATTTTGGACAATATCATGCTCCCAACATTGTAGGAACAGTTTGGGGATGGCCCCTTCATGTTCCAACATTATTGCGCACCAGTGCATAAACCAAGGTCCATAAAGACATGGATGAGCGAGTTTGGGATGGAGGAACTTGGCTCTGCCCCCCCATCCCAAAGCACCTTGTCCCCATGTTGATGAGGACAAGGGCCTCATCCCCACAACCATAGCCGGTGGTTATGGGCGGTCTGAGGGCGGGGGGCTTATCGGATTCTGGAAGCCCCCCATGTGAATGAGTATGAGGTACAAAGTACCCCTACCCATTCAACAAAAAAATTTCAAAAAGTAAGAAAAACCCTAAGACAGTTTTTGACAAATCCTTTATTAACCACTTCAGCTCCAGAAAGGTTTAACCCCCTTCCTGACCAGGCCATTTTTTGCGATACAGCACTGCGTTGCTTTAACTGACAATTGCGGGGCCGTGCGGCGCTGTACCCAAAGAAAATTGATGTCCTTTTCCCCCCCACAAATAGAGCTTTCTTTTGGTGGTATTTGATCACCTCCACAATTTAGAAAAAAAATAACAATATTTTTGACTTTCTGCTATAAACCATACCCAATAAAAAATGTAAGAAATCTAATTTCTTCATAACTTTAGGCCAATATGTATTCTGCTACATATTTTTGGTAAAAAATCTGAATAAGTGTATATTGATTGGTTTGTGCAAAAGATAGCGTCTACAAACGATGGGATAGATTTATAGACATTTTATTTTTTTATTGTTTTTACTAGTAATGGCAGCGATCAGCGATTTTTAGCGGGACTTGACATAGCGGCGGACAAATCGACACTAAGGGGTGTATTAACTAAAATAGTGTAAAATGCGTAAAATCAGTCACACTTCTGCAGGGAAACCAATCAGCTTCCAGGTTTTATTGTCAAAGCTTAATTAAACAAGCTGAGGACAGAAGGTTTCTCTGCAGAAGTGTGACTGATTTTGTACCCTCTAACTTTAGTAAATACACCCCTAAGTGACACGTTTTGGGGACTAGTGACACCAATACAGTGATCAGAGCTAAAAAAACTGTATCAATGATACTGGCATGGAAGGGGTTAACACCAGGGACAATCGAGGGGTCAAGTGTGCTCCTAGGGGGTGCTTTCTAACTGTGGGGGGAGTGGATGCACTGGACGAAATGATAAATCTGTGTTTAAGCTTAGCTGAAACACAAGATCTCTCCTTTACTCCCTGACAGAACAGCGGTCTGCCTTGTTTATATAGGCAGACCACCATTCTGCCTTTCTTCCGAACAATCGGCAGGAGCAGCGCTCCAGCGGCATGCGCACGTGCCCCAGATCGCGTGCACATACAGTATCTCACAAAAGTGAGCACACCCCTCACATTTTTGTAAATATTTTATTATATCTTTTCATGTGACAACACTGAAGAGATGACACTTTGCTACAATGTAAAGTAGTGAGTGTACAGCTTGTATAACAGTGTAAATTTGCTGTCCCCTCAAAATAACTCAACACACATCTATTAATGTCTAAAAGTGAGTACACCACCTAAGTTATGATGTCTAAATTGGGCCCAATTAGCCATTTTACCTCCCTTGTGTCATGTGACTTGTTAATGTTTCAAGGTCTCTGGTGTTAATGGGGAGCAGGTGTGTTAAATTTGGTGTTATCACTCTCACTCTCTCATACTGGTCACTGGAAGTTCAACATGGCACCTCATGGCAAATAACTTTCTGAGGACCTGAAAAAGAATTGTTGCTCCATGTAAAGATGACATTGGCTACAAGAAGATTGCCAAGACCCTGAAACTGAGCTGCAGCACGGTGGCCAAGACTATACAGCGGTTTAACAGGAGAGAATGCATTCAGAACAGCCCATGGTTGACCAAAGAGGTTAAGTGCACGTGCTCAGCGTCATATCCAGAAGTTGTCTTTGGGAAATAGACGTATGAGTGCTGCCAGCATTGCTGCAGAGGTTGAAGGGGTGGGGGTGGGGGGGGGGGGTTAGCCTGTCAGTGCTCAGACCATACGCCGCACACTGCATAAAATTGGTCTGCATGGCTGTCATCCCAGAAGGAAGCCTCCTCTAAAGATGATACACAACAAAGCCCGCAAACAGTTTGCTGAAGACAAGCTGACTAAGGATATGGATTACTGGAACCATGTCCTGTGGTCTGATGAGACCAAGATAAACTTATATGGTTCAGATGGTGTCAAGCGTGTGTGGCGGCAACCAGGTGAGGAGTACAAAGACAAGTGTGTCTTGCCTACAGTCAAATATGGTGGTGGGAGTGTCATGGTCTGGGGCTGCATGAGTGCTGCCAGCACTGGGGAGCTACAGTTCACTGAGGGAACCATGAATGGCAACATGAACTGTGACATACTGAAGCAGACCATGATCCCCTCCCTTTGGAGACTGAGCCACAGGGCAGAATTCCAATATGATAACGACCCCAAACACACCTCCAAGACGACCACTGCCTTGCTAAAGAAGCTGAGGCTAAAGGTGATTGACTGGCCAAGCATGTCTCCAGACCTAAACCCTATTGAGCATCTGTGGGGCATCCTCAAACGGAAGGTGGAGGAGCGCAAGGCTTCTAACATCCACCAGCTCCGTGATGTCATCGTGGAGGAGTGGAAGAAGACTCCAGTGGCAATCTGTGAAGCTCTGGTGAACTCCATGCCCAAGAGGGTTAAGGCAGTGCTGGAAAATAATGGTGGCCACACAAAATATTAACACCTTGAGCCCAATTTGGACATTTTCACATTTTAGACATTCTTGGCTTTGCGTTGAGTTATTTTGAGGGGACAGCAAATTTACACGGTTATACAAGCAATATTTACAAAAATTTGAGAGGTGTACTCACTTTTGTGAGATACTGTATGTCATTTTGTGCAGCCGGGCCACCCTGCTGCAGTATATATGCTGTGGGCAGTCCAGAAGCAGTTAAAAAAAAAAAACAGTGTCCCTCATGTAAATAAATCGTTAATAATGACGCCCGTGCCAGAACCCTTAAGGCAAAACTAAAAAAGAGCTCCGATCCTGAGAATGGCTGGCCACTAAATGCCTCCTTCACTGTTTGAGAGTTCTTATATAGGTATAGGTGGGGCCACCTGGAGATGGCACCTGGTGGCCGCACCCCCTTGTGATGTCACTTACCCAGCATGCACTGGTCCGTGATGTCAAGAGGGGGGAAGTGCCATCAGGTGACATCGCCCGGTGGCCCTGCCTATACCTATAAAAGAACTGTCAAACAGCGAAGAAGGCATTCTGTGGCCAGCCATCCTCAGGAGTGGAGCTCTTTTTTTTGGGTTCCGGGAGTGAGCGGGCGTCGTGATTGATGATGGATTTACATTGGGACATTGTTTTTTGATTTTTATTTCTAATAAAGGATAAGTGAAAAACTGTCTAGGGGTTTTTCTTACTTTTTTACCCTTTTTTGATACTACCCCATACTCATTCACATGGGGGGGATCTGGGGGCCCTTTGTGAAAGGGGGCTTCCAGATTGCAATAATCCCCCCGCCTGCAGACCCCCACAACCACTGGCTATGGATTTGGGGATAAGGCCCTTGTCCCCATCAACATGGGGACAAGGTGCTTTGGGATGGGCAGAGCCCCCCTATCCCAAAGCACCCACTCCCCATGTTAAGGGCATGTGGTCTAGTATGGTTTAGGAGCGGGTGGCCGCTCGCTCACCCCCCCCCCCCCTTTCCTGACCTGTCAGGCTGCATGCCCAGATAAGGGTCTGGTATGGATTTTGGGGGGTACCTCATGCTGGGTTTTTTTTCATACTTTTTAATTGTCGGCATTGTCAAAAAACAGTGTGAGGGTCCCCCAATCCCCAGCCTGTTTTTTTCCAAATCCCTGTCCACTCCTTAGCAAACAGCTTAATGTGGTAAATTACTGCATTAAATATTGTGGTAATTACCGCTAAATCAAACAAATACCGCATTCGGTATTTAACGGTAAATTCTTAGTGAATTGAACTTTCACAACAGATTTACCGCATGTGGTATTTAGCCACATTTTATTTGCCGTTATTTGACTCTTAGTGAATTGATCCCACAGCCTTCCTGCTCAGTTACCCCTTGTTCAGTTTTTCATCCAGACATTTCTGTACTGTACCACTTCACCATACTACTTGTATTTATGTGGCTCTGATGATCCTGGAACACCCCTACTAACGATGCCTGTGTATAAAAAAAAAAAAATGCTAGCACTAACAAAGTTTACAGCGACTGTTTTGAATGTAAAGAGTGGGAGGGGACGATAGAGAATATAGGATTTAGCCCCCATTCACACCGGTGCAACTTGTCATGCGATTTGACAGGTCCAAATTGCACGACAAGTTGCACCCTAATGTTGGCAATAGAACTGATCATATTGGTGTGACTTTTTCTTGGCGGTGCCCCACCAATTTGCAATAAAGGTTCCTGCACCATTTTTTGCGATTTTATGTGCGACTTGCATAAACATCAGTGCATGAAGTTGCACAGATGTCAGCCAAATTGCACCTAAAGTTGCACTGACCTTTGGCTTTGAAGTTGTGCGAATTCAAATGAAGTTGAACAATTGCAAAGTCGGATTCAGTGTGAACAGGGGCTTGCGAAGTAAGCGCCTACTTATCCACAAGAGCTTTGCATACTTACTCTGCACGGGATAATATAGAACTTACATTAAATTAAGTGACCTTCTAACTAAATGCTTTGCAGGAGTTTTTATCTCCATGGCCCTGTTCAGTAATTGCTGACTCCTGCTGACATCCATGTCACTACTGAATCCTGTCATCTGTGGATGTCAGATCGAGGAACCACTGAGAGCTGTGGGACATTCAAGAGATTAGCATGTCCATAATGGTCTGTTTCAGTGTGGTCTTCACCAGATTTCTCAACAACAGATATTGGTGTCACAGGCAGCAGGGAAGGTGAAATGTCCCATCTGCTTATACAAGTATGGCTTAGTGGAAAATTCTTTGTATAGTGACTAACTAGGTAAAAATGCATAACTAAGTCTTGCAACCTTTTTTTCATCAAAAGTTTATTTGAGAAGAACAAAGTAATTCAGATTTTTCATGTTTTTAAGAGAAAATAAAGAACAAGTACAGAACAAAAAAGTGCAGGCATGTTGTGTAAAAAACATAGCCTTGAAGTAAAGCATTATAATACACAATATAAATACTTAAGATGAGTGTTTTATTTTTCACTCAGAGATACATGAAATAAAATACTGTAATTTTATCAATAAAATAGCTGTGGTCTGAGTTTTCATAGTATTACCAATCATGTATAAGAGTAGTAATAATTATAGGAAATTAGGAAGTGCAGTTCATCTATCTACCCTGAGGGCTATAATCGCCAAAGAGTCTGTGCATGACTAAAGCAGAGGGTGCAAGAGTAGAGTCATTAAGCCATCCATGCCATCTCAAATTGTTTAAGCCTTGTATACTCTATGAGTTTTTCTTCATTCAACCCAGAGGGTTACGGGGCTTAAGCGGTAGTTCTGTGGCTATAGGTTAAACTTTCTAAGTGTATGAGGGAGTTCACCTTGTCTATCCAGAATCATCTAGTAGGGGGTTTATAGCTAATTTTGTGCTATTGTTTTCCTGGCCAAACCCAATTTTCATAATACTGCTAGTTCCAGGTGAGGGCCATCCAAAGGAAGCTCTAAAATTCCCATGATAACCATCTGTACCTTAGAGAACAGTCAATGTTAAATGCAAGGTTACCGATATTAAACATTTCTAGCCACTAGCTGACCATATTTGGGCACCGCCAGAACCTGTGAATACAATCATCCTCCTTTGAGCTGCACCTATACAAAAAAAAGTCTCAGTGGGAAATGCAAAACAATCCTAAGGAGTTCAATATACCCTATGTAATAGGAATAACTGAGTGAGTCTTAAGGGAGGGCGATATCAACATCGTAGGTATTATTTGTAGCGCTTTAAGACACTCTTCATGCGTAACTTGCCCTATATCCTGTACCCACTTGGAGTAACTTTCCTTCACCCTGTCTATTTTTACTCCCACTTACCTCTCATGCAGTGTTCTTAATGCACATACTCAACTGCCCAGTGGATTCAGCTTTGTCTTGCTGCAGTCTGCTGCACAGGTGTGACAGCCCGGATCCACCATCTTGGTCAAACTATGTCATTGTGATCGGCCTTCCTCTTTCAGGTTCAGGCAGGAAGGCAGACAGTCCAGGTCATTTGCTGTGCTCATCATAAACACTAGCTTAACTTGCCCTTCTGAAACTGTGATAAAATCTTAAAGCTATGATAAAGGTTGAGTCTGTTTGGCTCCAAAAATGCATGGGATGTTTTAAACTATGAACCAATTTTTATCAGTGAAGATATTGCAATCTTGGATAATTGTTTGGTGCTCTCATTGAACTGTATGTACTTGGATCTTCCAGTACTCAAACAGTGGGCCTATGATCATATGCACTCGCTCTGCCCACCAGCTACTGTTTATCTTGCACCGATTGGGAGAGCAGGACATTGTTGTTTAGGCAATAATGGCAGCAGAGGGCAGGGTCAGAAGAAAAAAATAATGAAAGATCAACAAAATAAATGGGGGGTTTTCAGATTGTAAAGATAGAACCAGGGAGGAAGACTCACAAGAGCAAATGAAGGGCTCCTTAAAGTCTCACAACCCTAGAATGTTATATATAATATAAATCTTATCATAGACTCAGATATCCTCATAGATGTTATTCAGTTAAAATCAAACTTACAATGTTTTTCTTTCCAGATCAACAGCAATACTCATGGTCACCTACCCAGCATTTCAATGAAGAAAAATACTCTCCTACCCTTAGGAATATGAAAGGATTATCTGGTAGTCGGAATCAATCACAGCTATGCGCTGGCCATACTTGTGGCCTAGCGTCCCCTGAGGATTGTGAACATGTACATGACCATGGGCACCATGGACAAGAACCTAGGCAATCATATTTACTTAGCCCAACGGAGAGCTGTCCGATGGATCACCACCGATGTTCTCCGCGGAGTTCAATCCACTCAGAATGCATGATGATGCCTGTAATGATGAGTGATCATATGTCAAGTAGCACTTTTCCAAGAATGCACTATAGTTCCCATTTCGAAACCCGAGACGACTGTGCTGTCCCACATACAAACAGTAGTAAAATAAACCGAATCCCAGCAAACTTATTGGATCAATTTGAAAAACAGCTTCCTTTGCATAGAGATGGATTTCATACTTTACAATACCAGAAGACATCCACTGCTACAGAACAGCGAACAGAAAGTCCAGGGAGAATACGTCATCTTGTTCATTCTGTGCAAAAACTTTTTACTAAGTCTCACTCTTTAGAAGGGTCATCAAAAGGTAATGTTAATGGGACAAAAGGAGAAAGTCGCAGTGATGATCACCATCATGGCCATTACTCAAAACATAGTAAAAGGAGTAAAAGTAAGGATCGGAAACCTGACAACAAGCATAAATCTGGGATGACAGGATGGTGGAGTTCAGATGATAATCTGGATAGTGATAGCACTTATAGAACACCTAGTGTAATGAATAGGCATCATGTAGATCACATATCCCATTGCTATCCTGAATCTCTGCAGGGGCATTTTGGAGATCTTTCCCTTAAGACTTCTAAGAGTAGCAATGACATGAAATGCTCAGCTTGTGAAGGACTTTCAATGACACCTGAAGGTAAATATATGAAGAGAAGTTCTTGGTCAACACTTACTGTTAGTCAAGCAAAAGAAGCCTATCGGAAATCATCACTAAATTTGGATAAACCTCTTGTCCATCAGGAAATCAAATCCTCCCTAAGACCATGCCATTACCTTCAGGTAAGACAAACTATAATCAATCTCATCCTTGTATACCAATATGATGCAGAGATTAATGCTAGAAATCACAAATGAACTTTCATTAGGGTTAACCATATACAAGAGAAAATACAACCATAGAGCAATTTTGCTTATAAAAGTCCTTTATATCAAAATATTTTTGTTAAAAGATACATAATTTTTTTAGCCAAGCGTGCATTGTTTATGTTCCAAGCAAACATCTTGAAAGCCCAGTACACACTACTCATGTTTTTTGTTTTTTTTATTCAACCTAGTGGGTTGAATAAGTTCAGGTTCTGTGCTATTGTGTTCTGATAGGGGGAAGGCTCTGCTGCCAGAACACTCCGCACTGATCAGGAGCTGGTCGGCAGACCTTTATCAGTCATGACCCCTTGACAGAAGCTGGCCGAACAGCTGCCGTACACACAGACCGAATGCCGCCATGTTTCTATTGAACCAGCCGATGCCGCCCAACATTCGGCCCTTGCGTACTAGGCTTTATTATGGTAATTTTTCTTGCTGTTGGTATCAAAGTTACCTTTTTAGGTTTAAGCACCATTTGTTGTTGTGCCAGCATGTATCTTTGATCTTATCTTCAGGACACAATAAGGATTGTTGTATTCCCAGTGATTAGATTTGTCCCCAATATCAAGGTAACCAGGAAGTGTGTACAGAATTCTCTAGGTTAATGTGACTGACATGAACTGTCTTTTTTTTCTCTGGAATATTGTGTATGACCATTTTTTAAACTTCTGAAATAGTACTGAACTGAAGTAAATGTAACCCCTATCACATTTAGTTTGCTACAGCACTGTGTGCCATAAACAATTGCCATTTAATAAAAAAAGAAAAATATTTGTTTTCACCTTTTTTCCTCCCTTGCTGTGTCTCAGTGCTCCCCACATCTTGTAGTCTCTTGCAGCTACCTCCTGGCTAAATGTATGCTCTCCAGGATGGTTGCATGGCATTTTCTCAGTGTGAGGTTTTCTGATGGTGACAACAGCGGACTATATCTGTGTAATGTGTGTTGATTTGAACCAATTTCAGTCTCCATTTTTTAATGGAAACTTTAGATTTAAAACATTGACAATGGATTTTAAATATTGTAATAACATATTAAAACTTATATGGAATTTTAATAATTGTATTTACATACTGTATATGTAAACTTATGAAATGTATGTTTTGCTTGTTGTTTTTCTCTTAGAAATATCCTGTTTCTAGAATTATTTTGTTAGTTTGCCTTTATATCATCATACCTTCATATCTTCATTTGAAGATCTCTTAATGTAAAACTGCTGATGTTATTGTTGTAGTGTTAGTTAAAGGGACACATGCTAGCTGTATTTTTTATTCATATTGGCTGTTTAGTTTTATGTCATTCGTTTTCTTGTTCTATGTATTTATCAATCAAGTGACCAATCTATACCAAATATATAGAAAATATTTATATATAGCCTTTTATTTTTCGGGAGTTGCACCAGTATTTTACAACTTATACTTTGTGGGTATATTTGGAGAGTAGCCATGTCTTTCCTGCAAAATATGGACAATAGTACCTAGGCTAAGCCTCCACTACTACGATGGTCAGCTGCGAGTAAAAGTAAACCCAAAAAAGCAGTCCAGAATTGGCATGGTAGACTTATTAGAGTAAAGCAAGCCATAGATTTTGTGATTTTCTTTCCTGAAAGAAAATTGCTTGATTCCCCCGAGGAGCTAAGGTTTTCTTCCACCAGGGACGCAGGGAGCAGTCACTGCTGGGAGGACACAGTGATTTTTGCTAGCAGCTATAGCCACTGCCAATAATCACAGTGCTAGTTGTACTCAAGTTCATCCAGGGATCAAGAGAGTGACCGGAGTAGTTGTGTGGGAATAGGTTCTAGGGAGCAGTTGGTGAGGTGGGAGTCTGAAAACAAGTTTGGTAACTTCCTCTGTAGTGATGGGTCAAAGAGTGTTGAATGTGGTGCTAGAGATAGTATGTTTATTGGTGGAGATGACTGGCCAGTGGTGATCACAAATTGCATCTACTTTTTATGTTCTGGACACTGAATTAAATAGTTGGTGGGAGCAGTGGAGAAAGAAGAAGAGTTAAATGTAGAAGAGTTGGCAAGGGCTGGTTGAGAGGTTGTTAACGAAAGTGATTAAATAGGTCTGTTACACAACATGGAGATTATAGATGCATATATATATATATATATATTATAATATAGCAGACTAGCAGACTATCTTTTATAAGGCAAAATCTTTTAAGAACCCACTTTTATGCCTTCCTCGCTCAAGAGTGCAGTTATGTTGTTTGAGATTTCTGGTGACTTATTTTTGTCAAACATGCAGGAGTTAGGGCCTGATACTGTGTGTATTGAGGGGAGCCAGTGTGTCCAATGAGGTAGAGAGTGACATGTTGTAGATCAAAGTGGCCAGGGCAGAGAAGGACACAGGGGAAATATTGTCATAGAGGTCATCAGCAGCAGAATTAAGAAAAAAAGGGTTGAGTGGTGAAAGTTCCTATTGATAATAGAGTTGGGCGAACAGTGCGGCCCCAGCATGTGTTGGGGCTGAACATTGGCTGTTTGCCTCTTCGACAAACATGTGAATTATCGGGGTGTTCGACCATTTGTTTGGCCCGGCGATTGACCACAATGCACTGCGCCGCCGCATTGTGCATTGGAAGCCCTGATTGGCTGAAGCAATAAAAGCTTTGCCCAATCAGAGCACATA
This sequence comes from Pelophylax lessonae, assembly GCF_965119305.1. Lineage (NCBI taxonomy): Eukaryota > Metazoa > Chordata > Amphibia > Anura > Ranidae > Pelophylax > Pelophylax lessonae. The sequence continues at coordinate 321,456,915 of NC_138770.1, forward strand.
TTACTGTCAGAGCCATTGGACACTGTGATGATGACTCTATCAAATCATGGCTCATTGCTCTTAGTCCCACCTCATACTACAAAAATATTCATCCCATTGCGGCCATTTGCAATGTGATATAGGTGTGGAGAGAGATAGAACAGGACTGTGCTACTAGGAAGTTAGTGTGCTCTAGTGTGCTATTGAGATTCTATTGTGAGTATAGGATATCAGTTAAGTGTGAATCTAGTGATAGTGCACGCTGAGTGTAGTTTGACCATTCATTTTTACTTTAGTGTCACTTTAGTGTGAATCTAGTGATAGTGCAGTGTGAGTGTAGGGGGACCGTTAATTTTTACTTTAGTGTGAATCTTGCGATAGTACAGTGTGAGAGTAGTGCGACCATTCATTTTTAATTTAGTGTAATTTTATTTGGTCAGGGCAGGTTCCCTACAGTATATTTCAGTACGTTAATCGCAGTATTTTGCAGTGTGTTATCGAAGGTTTACCGTAGCATATTGCAGTGTGTTACTGCACAATTAACGCAATATATTTCAGTGCGTTAGTGCAGGTTTACCGAAGTAAATTGCAGTGGGTTAGTGCACGGTAAATGCAATATATTTCAGCGCGTTATTGCAGGTTTACCGCAGTAAATTTCAGTGCGTTAGTGCATGTTTACAGCGATATAGTTCAGTGCATCAGTGCAGTTTTACTGCAGTATATTGTAGTGTGCTAGTGGAGTGGGTCTTGGTAGTAAGTACTCAAGTTAAAGTGCACCAAACACCACTTTCCATTGATTAAGGTGCATCCGCGTACACATTCCCCATCTTTATTACGTTTTGTTAATAATCCCCCCCTCCCCCAATCATGTCTGGGAGGCCAACAAGGAGAGGCAGATGTTCCCATGGCACTGTGAGGGGGCCAGCAGCGTCTGTGTCCACAGGCAAAGGTGGACTTGGTCTGTCCTCAGGCAGGGCATCACTTTCTCTGTTTAGTGATGTTGCCCATGCTATCCAATCACAGCATGCAGATGAGGTGTTGGACTGGCTTACTAAACCTACCTCATTCTCCTCATCCTCCATTACCAAAGCGGAGACTAGTGCGCGGTCAACCGCAGCTACCAGAATAGCTTATTCTGACTCCTTGTCCACCACTAACACCCAAAGACCAATTTTTCTACACCTGCTTGACAGGAGCATATTATTTAAATTTTTGACAGCAAGGTCAATTCTTTCTTTCAACAAGAGTACCTCTATAGGGTTATGGTATGAAGGCACCACCAACACCCAAAGCCAACGTTTTCCGTACCTGTTACTTCTATCCAAAGTCTGTGAAAGAGACACCAGAATTTATCCCAAAAATCTCTAATCTTGTTTCGAGTGCACTAAATTGTGGCCTCATCATACAAACTGGCTACCCAAGCCGTTGTTTATAAAATAAAGAAAGCTTGAATGGAAAATGTAATTTTTTTGGCTTTATAAATTCCATTATTGCTACAGCATGTTCTATACATGCCTACATGGTACATATGTGACACTTTACAGGCACTATATTTAAAGGATTTTTTCATTTTTACTGTTATTTCTCATTTTTATGGTTTCACTTTAACCACTTTGGCCCCGGAGGATTTGGCTGCTCAATGACCAGGCCCTATTTTGCAATCCGGCACTGCGTGACTTTAACGGACAATTCTGCGACGCTGTACCCAGTTAAAATTGACGTCCTTTTTTTCCCACAAACAGAGCTTTCTTTTGGTGGTATTTGATCACCTGTGCGATTTTTATTTTTTGCTCTATAAACAAAAAAAGAGCGTCAATTTTGAAAAAAATAACAATATTTTTCACATTTTTTATATGAAATTCTCAAAAAAAATGTAAAAATCTAATTTTTTTTAACATTTTAGGCCAATTTGTTTTCTGCTACATATTTTTAGTAAAAATAATCGCAATAAGCATATTTTGATTGGTTTGCGCAAAAGTTATTGTGTTTACTCATTTTTATTGTTTTTTTTTTAACTAGCATTTTTTTTTTTGGCAGGACTGCGACATTGCGGCGGACATATGGGACCCCTAACTGACATTTTTGACACTTTTGGGGGTACAAGTGACATTACTACAGTAATCAGTGCTATAAATATGCACGGTTACTGTAAAAATGACACTGGCAGGGATGGGGTTAACTTTACTGGTGATCAAGGGGTTAAGTGTGTCCCTAGGGGCGTGATTCTAACTGTGAGGGGGCGTGGCTTGTGAGATCATCACAAAGACATACGATCCTGTTAACATCAGCCGTCTGTCTTTCTCCCTCTGCTGCAGGAGATCGCGAGTGGCCAGTGGGCATTGGAGCCGCCGGTCACATGCACTGGCTCCCCAGGGAATGAGCGGGGGTGGAGGCGCGCCGGCGGCGGCACGCGCTCGCCCCCCACAGGCGCCTGAGCGAGCGGCATAGCGGTACGTCGCTTTGCCCAGCAGCAGCAGAGTGCCGCAGTATATGTATTGTGGGTGGGGTGGAAGTGGTTAAGCATCAGTAAATCACTGCCCATTTAAAAATTATGTTCTTTACAAACTTTTTTTCCATTGATACATGTCCCCCAGGGTAGTACCTGAACCCTCATACTTTTTGTATGCCCAATTACTTGCATCTAACGAGCAGGGCCCTCTTATTCCTTTTGTTCCAAATTGTAGTGTAACTGTAATGTCTGCCTTCATTTTGTTAAGCGCTGCGCAAACTGTTGGCGCTATATAAATCCTGTATAATAATAATAATAATATAAGCCTTCAAAATAGTCACTTTTTTGTTTTTCCAGTTCGGGTCTAATAGACTTCAATGTGGTTCGTTATTCGATTCTGAACATTTGTAGTGTTCGATGGTACTGCCACAAACCAAACCGGGGGTAATTCGGCCCATCTCTAATGGGTAACTGTTTGCTGGTTTAAGGATTTGGAGGTCGAAGATAGGCTGAGCATGAAACTGATAAGGTTGTGATCAGAGAGAAGAAAGGGATATTGCAGAGGTTGCAGGAAGTGCAGAGGAGGGAGCATACAAGATCAAGATGATTGCATTAGCGTGAATCAGAGTGTGTATACATTGTGTCAAAGGTTGAGGTTGGTTTGAGAAGATAAGTGGTAGCAAGGGTGTTAGCATTAACAGGGATGTTAAAGTCACCAAGAATGATAGTGGGTATTTCAGAGGAGAGAAAGTAGAGTAGCCAGACAGAGAAGGAAGTGTGTTACCAGTCCAGCACCATGAAAACTCAAAGAAACCCTAATTGAAATTGGGAAAAAAAGACAGATCTAGTGAGCTTAAAAGAGGGGAAAGGGCAGCTTGAGAGGCAGAAGCAGATTCCTAAAGCTAGATTTTAGTAACAGCAATTAGGTAGAAATTAAAAGGTGATGACTAAAGGAGAACTTGTTACAGGCCAAACAGGGATTCCAGAGGGCATATGAGAAGGGGTGGGGGGAGCTGGTTCTTGGAAGCAGGGAAATAGAACCTAGAGTGTGTGTATTGCAGTTCCTGTTAGAGGTAGAAGAATGCTGGGTGTGGGGGGTGAAGATTAGATAACAGAAGGCCGGGACTGGGTGAATTATCGGCAGAAGTAAGAAGAAACAGGATGAAGGAAGTAAAATGTAGTAAAATGAGTGCACATGTCCCAGCGTTCTGGAAGTTATGTTAGCGTGTGGGTTAGGAATTAACAGGGGATGAGGAGTTCAGGAATAATTTAAGGGTAAGATTGATACACAGTGGGGTTGATTTACTAAAACTGGAGAGTGCAGCTCGGCATAGAAATCAGCTTTCAGGGTTTTTTTTTTTTTGTCAAAGCTTAATTGAACTAGCTGAAGTTAGAACCTGATTGGCCATTTTCCTTTTAGTAAATCAACTATGGGGATATATATATATATATATATATATATATATATTACGCACACTGTAAATATAAGCCGCAAGTGAAGACATGAAAGGTGAAGGAGAGGTAGAAAGATCATGTTGCAGGGTGGAGAGATCAGACTGGGAAAAGGGGAGTTGAATGAGAATAGAAGTCCCACTGCTGTCTGTCAGAAACACTGTTTGTAGATAGTGTGCTCCATTCACAAATAGTATGGAGCACCTTAAGAAATGTGGTAAAATACCACTCAATATTTTTCAAAAGGTTTTTTGGCATTCACAAAAAAACACTACTAAAATACCGCATGAGTTATTTTATGAAGTCATGCAGTATTTTAGTAGTGAAAACATGCAACAATTTAATGCCTGGCTGTAGCCAAGTCAGTGACATCACACGGGGATGGGGCTGCCTGGTGATGTCACCAGGTGGCACCGCCGCTTGGTTATTTAAGAACTTTCAGATGGAGGGAGCCTTCATCAGGAGCGGAACTTTTTTTTTGGGGGGGGGGGTGTCGGTGGTGGTGGCAAGCATTGTGATTGATGATCGATCTACATTGGAGTATATTTTCTTTGATGTTTGATTTTTTTTTTCTTTCATAAGTTGTTTTTTTTTTAATAAAGGATTTGTCAAAAACCGACCAACTGTCTTTTTTTACACTACACTTTTTTTTTTGTGAATGAGCAGGAGTACTATGTTCACATGGGTGGGGCAGGGATCTGGGGGGCCCCCTTGTTAAAGGGAGCTTCCAGATTCCGATAAGCCTCCTGCCTGCAGACCCCAATGACCAGCAGCCAGGGTTGTGCGGAAGAGGCCCTTATCCCTATCAACATTGGGACAAGGTGCTTTGGGGGGAACATTTCAAGGGCATGTGGCCTGGTATGGTCCAGGAGGGGGGCACTCACTTATCCCTCCCTTTCCTGACCTGCTAGGCTGCATGCTCGAATAAAGGTCTGGTATGGATTTTGGGGGGCACCCCACACTATTTAAAAAAATAAAAAAAATTAGCGTTGAAGTTCCTCTCAAAATCCATACCAGACCCAAAGGGCTTGGCATGGATTGCGGGGGGAGGGGGGGGGGGGGATTTCCCCATGCCATTCTTTTCTGTCTTTTTCATTGCCACCAATTATTATTATTTATTTACATTCAGCTGTCAGCGGGGAATTCTGCTGACAGCTGATGACTCATCGGTTGATAAGGACTCGGCGTCCGCTCCTTAACAGCCAGTACACATTCCATCAATACCACATGCCTCGATCACTACCTAATTACTGCATGTATCTAATAATTAGTTTCCTTCTGTGAATGGAGTTTAGCGCCTTTTTATATAGTATTTACTGAGCATTTTCAGCATTTTGTGGTAAATACCACAAACCGGTATGGTGAATTGACAGTTACAGGGTCACATACGATATTTAGGCAAAATGTGTCTGGACATCTAAATATCGCATGCAAGTTCCTTTTGTAAATGAAGTCCTTTGTTCTTTAAGTGCCTTTATCAAAGTGCCTGGTCTAAGTGCAGGAAACTTATTTCAACTACTTGCTTACTGGGCCCCTTATACCCCCTTCCTGCTGAGGTAAATTTTTTGCTTTCAGCACTGTCACACTTTGAAGGACAATTGTGTGGCCATGCAAAACTGTACACAATTTTTTATCATTTTTTTTCATATAAATAGATCTTTTTTTTTGGCGGTATTTATTCACCACTAGGTTTTTTTATTTTTTGCTAAGAAACAGAAAGAGACTGAAAATTTTGAAAAAAAAAACATTTTTCATAGTTTGTTATAAAATTTTGCAAGCAGCTAATTTTTTTCCTTCACCGATGGGCACTAATAGGCTGTCCTTATAAGCACTGATAGGCACTGATGAGGCGGCACTGATGAGGCTGCACTGATGGGGCGGCACTAGTGGGCACTGATGAGGCTGCACTGATGGGCACTGATATGTGGCAATGATGGGCACTGATAGGTGGCACTGATGGGCTCTGATAGGCAGCACTGAAGGGCACTGATAGGCAGCACTGATAGGCCGCACTGATAGGGGCACTGATTGGCACTGATAGCCACTGGTAGGTGGCACTGCAAGGCAGCATTGATAGGTGACATTGATGATGAGGCAATGATGTGCACTAATTGGCAGAACTGAATGGCACTGGTAGGTGGCACTGGTGGGCACTGACTGGCAGCACTGGTGGGCACTGATTAGCAGCACTGGTGGGCACTGGTTGACAGCACTGGTGGGCACTGATTGGCAACACTGGTTGGCACTGATTAGCAGTACTGGTGATGTCCCTGTAACAGAAGCCAGTTAGCGGCTTTCTTCATTTCTCCTCCTGCTGTCAGTGTGAGGAGGAAAAAAAGCTGATAATCAGCTTCTGTTAACTTCCGTGGTCAGCTGTCATTGGCTGACAGTTGATCACGTGGTAAAGGAGCACTGTGATTGGTCCTTTACCCTGCTCTGTAATCAGCCAAGTCCTCCCATTACTGGAATCCCATGCTGTAGTCATCTATCGGCCATAGCCCAAGCGGAAAGTGGGTAAAATTGACAATTTGCTAAAAATCCTTACTTTGTAAAGCAACCCATTCAGTTTAACCACTTCCCGCCCGCCCTTTAGGCGATTGGTGGCGGGAAGGTGGTTGTGTTATCCTGACACGCCATCATATGATGGCGTGCAGGGTAATGCGATCTGCGCGCCCCCCGGGGGACGCGCAGAGTGGCGATCGGTGCTGCGGTGAGTCATTCTGACTAACGTAGGCTCTTTACCATGTGACCAGCTGTGTCCAATCACAGCTGGTCACAGAGTAAATAAGAAGAGCCGTTGATCAGCTTTCCTCAGTTCGTGCCTGACAGGCACGAATAGAGGAGAGCCGATCTGTGGCTCTCCTGACAGGGGGGGTCTGTGCTGGTAATCAGCGCATTGATTACCAGTGCAGACCCTTGGGGGGGTACCACTAGAGCCACCAGGGATGCCCACCCATGACCTCAGGGATGCCCACCCATGACCCCAGGGATGCCCACTATGGCCACCAGGGATGGCAATCAGGGCTCAGGGAGCCCGCCAGTGCCCTCCCCATCAGTGCTGCCCACCAGTGCCCATCATTACCATCTATCAGTACCACCCACCAGTGCCCATTATTGCCCACCAGTGCTGCCTATCAGTGCCCATCAGTGCTGCCTATCAGTGCCCATCAGTGCCACCTATCAGTGCCCATCAGTGCCAGCTATCAGTGCCCATCAGTGCCAGCTATCAGTGCCCACCAATGCTGCATATCAGTGCCACCTATCAGTGCTGCATATTAGTGCCACCCCATCAGTGCCTCCTCATCAGTGCCTGTCAGTGCGGCCTCATCATTTTTCATCTGTGCAGGAAAAAACATATCGGTTTACAAAATTTTATAACATAAACAAAAAAACTTTTTTTTTCAAACGTTTTGGTCATTTTTTTAGTTGTGTAGCAAAAAAGAAAAAAACCTTGCGGTGATCAAATACCACCAAAAGAAAGCTCTATTTATGGGAAAAAAATGACATAAATTTGGTTTAGGTACAGTGTTGCATGACTGCACAATTGTCATTCAAAATGCAACAGCACTAAAAGCTGAAAATTGGCCTGGGCGGGAAGGGGGAAAAGTGCCCTGTATTGAAGTGGTTAAATTATGGTTTAAACTATGAAAAAAATGTTTTTTTTTTTGTTTTTTCTAATTTTATAAATGTATTTAATACTTTGTACAAAATCCTTTGTTGGTAATGGCAGCTTCCAGATGCCTCCTCTATGGAGAAACTAGTCACATGCATTGCTCAGGTTTGATTTTTGGCTCATTCTTCCACACAAACCGTCTTCAAATTTTGAAAGTTCTGTGGGCCTCTTCTATCTTTAGTTCTTTCCATGGATTTTCTATTGGATTCAAGTCAGGTGATTGGCTGGACCATTCTTTTAAACCAATTGAGAGTTTCCTTGGCCTTTTTGGTTTGTTTGGGATCATTGTCTTGCTGAAATGTCCACCTTTGTTTCATCCTCATCATCCTGGTAGATGGCTGCAGATTTTTTTCAAGAATGTCTTGGTACATTTTTCTTCCACTTATCCTTCCTTCAATGATCTGAAGTTTGCCAGTACTGTATGCTGAAAACTAGCCCCACACCGTTATGTTCCCACCTGCAAACTTCACTGTTGGTATGGTGTTTTTTGGGTGATGTTCAGTGCCATTTGACCGCCAAACATGGATTATGGCATCCAAAGAGTTTAATTTTGGTCTCATCTGGTCAGACTATTCTCCACGTATTTCACAGGTTTGTCTAAATGTTGTGCAGCAAACTTTACACAAGCTTCAACATGCATTCTCTTTAGCAATGGAGTCTTGTGTGGTGAGGGTGCATACAGGCCATGGCAGTTGAGTGCTTTATAGTACTTGCTACATCCAGGTCTTTGTGAAGCTCTCGACAAGTGGTCATTGGCTCTTGGAAAAATCTTCTGATAATCCTTTTACCTCCTCTGTCAGAAACCTTGCGAGGAGCACCTGATCGTGGTGGGTTTATGATGAAATGATGTTCTTTCCACTTCTGGATTATGGCCCCAACAGTGCTCACTAGACATTCAGAAGTTTAGAAATTCTCTGTAACTAATGCCATCAGTATGTTTTGCAACAAGCAGACCCCCCGCCCCAATCTTTTGCAACAAGCAGACCCCCCATGCCCTCAACATGCCCCCATGTTGAGGGCATGTGGTCTGGTATGTTTCAGGAGAGGAGCCGCTCGCTCATCCCCTCCTTTCCTGGCCTGCGGGGCTGAATGATTGGATAAGTATTTGGTATGGATTTTGTTTTGTTTTTTTCTGAATTTTCTATTGCCTGCATTCTTTTGTTTACATTTCAGCTCTCATTGGGAAAACTTGCTGAAAGGGGATGAGTCATTGGTAGTTAAGGACGCGACGACTGGCTTTTCGGTCAATTATTTTTCAGAACATTTGGAATTCATTAGAAAATAAATATATGAACCGAAATGTAGCAAATTTCAACAAAATTTGTTACTATTTAATTTGAGGATTAGGATACATCTGAATCTCCAAATAATCAAAAAGGTTGGTAACGAATGGCAGTGGAGATATGGGTGGCAGCAGGAGTGACAAGAGCAAGATATTTGCTGGAGAGAACACAATAATCTGGCAAACAGGAAGCGCAAAGACATGGCTTAAATCAGGAAGTTCATGGAAGGAGCAAAGAGTTCAAGGCTCACCAAAAACAAGAGACATGGCAAGAATAATAATCTAATATTTAGACAGGGAGCTCTCCAGCATCTCAGGTGGCTAAGCAAGAAGAGACATCACCAGACACGTTATTATCCTGTCAATAAAATTTTTTGGCTGCAAGGCATGTCTTGGTCTTTTGGATAAGGGGGTGCTATTGGGGGGGTGCTGTTTTAATACATACTGTATATATATATATATATATATATATATATATATATATATATATATAAAATGTTAATAGGGCCTTTATTTTAGGTTAAACTGCTTTCCTTTAAAACAGAAGGCTTTTGTTTTAGGGACATGCCATGTATTTCTTTTGTGTACTGGAACCCAGTAAATTTAGGTATCAGTATTACTTGGTATCACTGGAAATAGTTAACTTGTTTTTTACTTTGGTTTATAATTTGTGTTGTCAGGATACTTGGAGAGGTAGCGCTTCACTTTTCTAGTATTATTTTTGATCATTACTTGTGGAAACATAGCTGGTGTTATGCATCAAGCCAGCCACCTAACGTAAGTCTCTAGATTTAAACTACCACCAATTATAGAACTTTACATAGTAGCGTTTTACTATCCTATTTAAAACCTTGCCTGCCCTCTTTCTCTCTTGTAAATTTTGGCTTAGCATTGTTTTTTTTAATTCTCCTACCGCTGAGCAATTTTACACTGCTTTATTATCTGCAGTATAATAATTCTTGTAATAAAACATCTACCTGTACTTTTTTTTTGTAGTGATTTTTTTTGCTAATTCTGTCTCAGTATAAATGTCCTGTTGCTGGCCACATTTACACTGTTTTATATTCAGCTCTTAATTCTTAAAGTCTAACTTTACTCAGAAAATTAAGTTCTGCAAGATCACTTCAGGCTGGCCCCTATTACAGGTATAGCTATGTAACACAAAAAAATAAAAATAAGTGCCTATTGGCGTTGAGCGAACACGGACTGTATTGTTCGGGATCGTACCGGACTTTTGGGTGTTCGGTACCCGGACAAGGACCCGAACATTTTACTGTATATTCGGGATACAGTCTATTGTTCGGTAATTTTATTTAATGTTTTGGCGCGGTTTTAATGTTTTGGCAAGGTTTTAATGGCGCGGTTTCAACAGCTGCAGGGCAGCCAATCAACAAGCGTTTAACTAGTGTGCCCTTAGAAGCCATCACAGCCATGCCTACTAATGGCATGGCTGTGATTGGCCAGTGCAGCATGTGACCCAGCCTCTATATAAGCTGGAGTCACATAGCGCCGCACGTCACTCTGCTCAAACTGTAGGGAGAGGTTCCTGATTCTGCTGAGGCAGAGATAGGAGATTATTGTAGGGGCAGGCTGGAGATTGCTTTTAGGGAAAGAATAGGAAGAATCTTCTTTAATCAGACAGCGATCTACATCGATTTTATTGTGTGGGGGTGCAGTGCACAATCTTTTTGCCCTGACCTGAGCCTAGTGAGGAGGAGGGAGAAAAAAAAACTTTTATCAGTCTGTTAGGTGGGCGGCGTGCGGCATGTAGCAGCCATGTAATGTAAGCTCAGTGCATATGTGTCTGCTTAATATGGATTTAAAAAAAAAATGTTTTCCTTCATATTTTACAGTGACAGTGTTTAGACACTGCTGTTCTAATCTGCTATTCAAAAATCAACAATTTAAGGGAAAAATAAAAAATTTTCATTCATACGTTACTGTGAGATACACCCTTTGGATACTGTTGTTCTATTCCGCTATTCAATAAACACCCATTTAGGGAAAAAAAATTAAATTCCGGCCTAGTCTGCATATGTTACTGTGAGATACACCGTTGGATACTGTTCTATTCCGCTTTTCAATAACAACCCATTTAGGGGAAAAAAAATTACGGCCTAGTCTGCATGTTTTACTGTGAGATACACCCGTTGGATACTGTTGTTCTATTCTGCTTTTCAATAAAAACCCATTTAGGGAAAAAATATTAAATTGCGGCCTAGTACCTAATCTGTACGTGTGAGATACACCCTTTGGATACTGTTGTTCTTTTCTGCTATTCAATAAACACCCATTTAGGGAAAATAAATATATTAAATTGCGGCCTAGTTTGTATCTGTATATGTGAGATACACCCTTTGGATACTGTTGTTCTATTCTGCTATTCAATAAACAAACACCCATTTAGGGGAAAGAAAGATATAAAATTGCGGCCTCGTCTGTATCTGTACGTGTGAGATACACCCTTTGGATACTGTTGTTCTATTCTGCTATTCAATAAACCCCCATTTAGTTGAAAATTAATAATTTTGCAGCGTTTGCTGATTATGCTACTGTGAGATACACCCTTTAAATTTGTTTGGCTCATCTCCTTCCACCACCGAGGATTGCAGGGCGCTTCAGTTTGACTCCTGTTGCTAACTCCTCCTACTCCGCTTCCTCATCCTACTCCACTACCACCTCCGGAGCAGTGATCATTTCCAAGGCTTTCAGGGCAGTCATTCACAAGTGGCTCCGAGGGTGGGTTCCTGCACCCACAAACGCCAGGTACACAATTGTCCAGCAAGGGCACAGTTCTGGAGGATGACGAGGCGGCGGACGAGGAACCATGTTCACAGGAGGGTGGCACCCAGATAACTGATAACAACAGATACTCCACTTGATCTTAGCCAAAAGGTCGAGAAGCTATGCTGGTGGCATTCCCACCTGACAGCGGGGGCACAGTGGAAGCACAAGGCAAAGGCAGAGGAGGTCACCAACGCAGCCAGGGCACCGCCAGCACCTCAGAAGGCAGAGTTAGCATGTATGAAATGTGGAAAAGCTTTGTCGGCACGCCACAACAACCAGGAACACCAGCTGTTTTTTTTTTAACCCCGTGGTGTGTGAACACACTCAGACTATCACCCGGTGGGTGCATAAAAAAGTGCGCACCAAAAAAGTGAAATACAAAAAGTGCACAGGGTGTACACATGGTCCCTGACCCTGATCCCCAGGGGCGCAAAGGCTTCTGACAGGGACTGGGGTACTTACACTGGCAGACCTGGCGGAAACCAGGCAGCCCCGTTCTTTAGGAGGTCTGCTGAAACAGACCACCCCAAGCACTAGGTGGGGCTCTCCCAAAGAGAGACCCTATGAGAGAGGGCGAACCAAGCCAGAAGGCCATATCCACCCCCTCCCAAGACTTTCAGGGACAGGCCCAAGGACCTACACCCTACTAATCACGCTGTGCAAAAAAAAAATGTGTACCGCCACAATAAAAAACACAAAACGTGAGATACACAACACATTAAAGTGGGGAAAGGGATAGTGAAGAAGTGCAAGGTTACTGCAATACTATGGTAGGCCCTTCGGCCAGGAATGAAAAGTTCCTCTGATCCTGACTCCTGAACAAAAGGCCTGGCCCTAGAGGCAGGTGTGAAAAACGTTTGTAGGAAGTGCAGTGTCCTTGGTGCCATACTCAGTGTTGCCCTCCACCGTGAATTATGGCACCCCTGGACTGCCAATCCAGGGGCACATACACCACAGCCTTTTCAGAATCCCAGTCCCTGGCAAGACCAGTGCAGCCCCGTCCCTACCAGAGGGCCTCAGAACTTAGACAGCTTTGTGAGAGCCCGGACCACAACCAGGGACACATACCTTTTCCAAGGCCAGGCTCAACCCAGAAGGGGGAAAAAAGCCCCCCCCCCCCACCGAAACCACAGTTCCTTACCATATACCATATACAGTTCCTTACCGTTCCTTACGTACTATACACATACTGAATGATGGGTCTGCCCCCTTCAACTTCTGGGTCTCCAAATTGGGCACATGGCCTGAGCTTGCCCTTTATTCCTTGGAGGAGGTGCTGGCTTGTCCTGCAGCCAGTGTATTACCTGAACGTGTATTTAGCATGGCTGGGGGCGTTATCACAGACAAGCGCAGCCGCCTGTCCAGAGCCAATGTGGACAAGCTCACGTTCATTAAAATGAACCAGGCATGGATCCCACAGGAGTTGTCCGTACCTTGTGCAGAATAGACATGTATACCGGCCTTACCCAGCCATTGTTGTACTTTTGATCTTTCTCACTCTTTTAGGGTGTACCCTAATTTAAAAAGAAATTTAAAATTTAAAACAAAAACCAGTGTTGGCTACCTCGTCCTCCTCCACCGCCGCTTCCACCTACACCGCCACATCCACCGCCATCTCAACCTTCTACTCCATATGGGCCTCGTCCTCCTAGATCAAGAAGATTCTTTTTTATTTTTATGTTTTTTATGTTATTTTAAGTTATTTCCCTATCCACATTTGTTTGCAGAGCACTTGCCATGCTCTTAAGAAGATTTTGCTGCAATTTGCAGCCCTCTAGCCCTTTCCATGTTTTTTTAGAGCCATTTTAATGCTCAAAAGTTTGGGTCACCATTGACTTCAATGGGGTTCGGAATTGGGGTAAAGTTAAGTTCGGGCCACCAACATATGGGTCAAAGGCAACAACACAGTTGAACCCAGCGATCTGGGTGGTATCCATTATAGACCTCCTCTCTGCATCAGTGAAGAAGCATGGAACTGCAACACATTCTTTTACAGGTTTCTTCAATGCACTTTCTGCTGAACTATTTGACCGCTCAAGGTCACCTAGTTCCTTTTCTCTATCTGAATTCCACATGGAATGCATCTAAAGATCACGCTCAAACTTCTGCCACCTGTCTTTCACCAGTTCTATTTTGGAAACATTCCCTGAAAGGCACTTATTCATTTGCTTCACGTTTTCACCAATAGCCTTAGTTTTCTCCACTAGGTGGCGTTTGCTTTTTTCTCCCAGATTTATATCACTTGCTTTAGTTTTCTCCGCTTTAGTTTTCTCCACTAGGTTTTCAGCCTGAACTGAGAAATCATCACATTTCTTACACAGCTCCTTTGTTTGCTGAAGTTCTAATGATACATTTTCCAATGCTTGAAGTTTTTGAAGGAACGGTTTATTCCAAAGGGGTGATTCAAACAACATGTAATCACATTTCTGAGGCTCACTCAGGACAGACCCCAAAACACTGATCCTTCTAAAAACTGCATCAGGCACACTATCCCCTCTTTGGGACAGATCCTCTGTTGCCTGTAATTCCTCTTCCAGTTCCTGCAACGGAATCTTCATCTCTTCTACTTGCTGTTCTAAGGCTCGCTTAGACTTTTCTAGCTCCTGAACGCTTTTCACAACATCATCCTTGGAGCTGACCAAATCTTCCATTTCTGTACACAGCTGTTGGTTAACTCTTTCTAGTTCAACCTTACACTCTAGAGCTTCCTCCAAGGAGCGAGCCAAGAACAGGGCTTTGCTCTCGTTATCACGCGCCTCCGTTTTTGCACGGTCGCGTTCTTCTGCATATTTTGCAGACACAGTCTTCTCCTCACCAAGCATCTGATCAAACTTCTTTTTCACATCTTCAACACACTCTAATGAACCAACGCTTTCTTCCATGCGTTTTTTCATATCCGCTATCTGAGCTTGCAATGTTGCGACGTGCTCTGATAGGTTTTTCTTTGCTTCCTCCTCCTCTTTTAATTTTTCCAGGAAGCCATTTTTCTCATCTTCCATTTGTTTGAGCTTTGTGCTAAAACTCAGCCTTTGACACCTCTCTTCCTGTAAGAGTTCCTGCGTGTCTTGCAGCTGCGATTCCAAGATAGAAAAATCTTCCGCAATTTCTCTAGATTTTCTGTCTGCTTGAGAAAGCTGATTTGTGACATCGTCCAACTCAACCTGCAGTCGGTTTGCCTTCTCTGACAGCTTAGCACACACTCGGTCCCCTTCTGACACCTTGACTTGCGATTCCTGCAGCTGTGCCTCTATTTTTTTTCTCTTGGGTTCCAAATCTCCTTTTCCCTGCATAAGAGCCTTCACCTCACTGGCTAGCATCTGGGAATAAGAATGTAATTCTGCCACACAGGCTTCTTTCTCCTTTAACTGCTGCTGGACATGTTGGGCTTCACTTTTCCAACTTTCACAGTCTGCACGTAATTCATCTACTACATTGCTCAAAGTGGTGAGCTCATACACAGTACTCAGTAATTTAGCCTCTCTTTCACTTTTCTCGTTGTCGCTGAGAGACAATGTAGTTTTCAGAGCAACATTCTGTTCCTGCGCCCCCTGCAGGTCTATTTTTGTAGCTTCCAAACACTGAAGACTTTTTTCCAGCTGATTACGCAACTCCAACATTTCACACATACTTTGCTCCTGCAAAGTCTGAATTTCAATTTCCTTTTCCATGAGGATGGTATCTTTCTCCTTTATAGTGTCTTGACGTTTTTGCAACTCGACCAAAAGAAGAGCAGTGGTTTCTTCCCACTGTGACACATGAGACTTGAGTAGTTCATTCGTTTCCTGCAAGTTTCTATGCTCCATCTTAAGCAATTCCAAGGCTTGTTCCTTTTCTTCCATTTTCCGTTGCAAGGCATCCAACTCAGCCCTGCACACATACTCGGTTTCCTCCAAACCGATGGCCTCCATTGGCTGCTGGCGTCTCTGTTTCCAGCCTGCCATGCTCTCTTGGTGAGCCTTTTGTTGAGCTGCAAAGCTCAGCTGTTTCAGCATCTCCCCCATTTTGAGTTTACTTTTCATCTGAGCACACTGCGTCTCCATAACAGTTTCATCAGTGTTGCTAGGGACAACAACCTTCCTCTTTAGTAGACTCTCTTTAGGCATGGATGGGGCTCGTTTAGACGGTAACATACCCTCCATCCATAGAATCTGGTCTCTCATTTCATCTATCTTTGCATTTTTCAGGCGTTTTGATCGCCCCATCTTCAATAACTTCACAAACAAATTTTTCACAGTCCAGCAAAAAAATTTCAGACCACTGTCTCTTTAACACATGTAGTTTTTCTCTCTCTTGCAAGATCTCTTTTCCTGCACACACAGTTTGTGCAGTCCCTTGCACCAGACACAACAAAGTTCATCAAAATTTTGAGACCGCTGTCTCTTTAAAACACGTTTTTCTCTCTTTCAGGATCTTCTCTGCTTCTGCCCAATGCATACCTCCACCATATGTGAGGGATTAGCTCGGTGGTAGGCGTGGATGACCCCTTGGGGGGGTGCGTTTTCACAAGAAGATAGCCGAGAAGTGCTTGCAAACAACAGTTTGGTTTATTAATGCATTTTTTTCTTCACTAGACTGCAAGCGTCAAAAACAGCAAAATAAAAGACAAAATAAATCCTTGCCTCTGTGGGCGGCTACCTTCTCACACTGGAACCTACCTAAGAGTCTGTCCCCAACCTACTGTTGGGCAGACTTTCTTATCCTACAGCGGATACTCAACAGTCCATGTTTTATCTCTTCACACAGCACATGTTCATTTAACAGGTCCCTTTACTCTTCATATGGAACATGTCCCTTTCCCTCTTCATATGGCAAACATTCCTTTATTTCTTCCACATAGAAATAGTTTGTTTTCTCACCTTTGAGAAGTCTTCACAACTGGTTAATTTCCCCTTCACACAGGAAATGTCCATTGGTTTCTTTTCACCTAGAACCGATCCAAGACCTCACTTCAAGTAGTCTTCACACTTGTTACCCTCCTCAGCTTCACATCGCTTTAGGAGGTCTTCCCCATGCTCACACAGCTTTCAGGGGGCACACATCTGTCTGTCCTCCTCTCCCAGCCCACACGGCGACAGGAGGCAGCAGTCCTTCTCCCAGGCTTCCTCAGCGTCGGGAGGCACACATCTGTCTGTCCTCCTCTCCCAGCCCACACGGCGACAGGAGGCAGCAGTCCTTCTCCCAGGCTTCCTCAGCGTCGGGAGGAACACATCTGTCTGTCCTCCTCTCCCAGCCCACACGGCGACAGGAGGCAGCAATCCATACACTTCTTCTTGACAAATTATAGAGGCCTTCATTTCCTCATTCCGAACAGCTGAAGGCCTTTCAACTTCTGTACACCTTCCTGCTGCCTTTGGCAGCCGACACCCTATAGTAATTGGTGAACTTTCCAAACTAGGTGGGAATGTGTCTCCTCTCTGTGACTACATCCCCAGATTTACCTGACTTCCTGTCACAATACATATATATATATATATATATATATATACATACATACATACATACTTTAACTTATTTATAGTCATTTATTATAATTTATGATTTTGTGTTTCAAAACTTTATCATACCCGAGATGTTATAAAGAAGAACACACAGTAAAAAAAAATCATATGTAAATAGTTGGTTTGGGCTGCTCATTCTTAAGAATACAAAATAGTAGAGTTCCCCTTTTGGCGGGACTTTTAAGGCACTATATAGTATCAAGATACACAATTTATATGAAAATTTTATTGAAAAAGTAAATATGTACAAAACAAGAGAAATATATAAAAATGCTGGCAAGTTATACAGACATAATGTACTACAGTGAAATACACCACAAATGAACCGCGGGTATTGACCCGACGCGTTTAGGAGAGGAACCCCGAACTCCTTCTTCAGGGGTGCCCGCAGAAAGTGGTCTAAAAATAATAGTATGTAAGTCACGTGTCACTTAGACAGAAAATGTATACATTATAATATTTTTATAATATTTTGACAAAATTTTCAAAACACTTACATGTTCACTGTAAAGAATGAAGAAAACTTGCCCGCCTATAAGGCTAAAACCAAGAGATCAGACTGCCGCAAGGTGCCAAACTAGGATGCCGTGTGAAAATGCTCGATGTTGGACCCAAAATGGACCCTCTCTGTGTGTCACAGGTGGTTGAAGAACTGCTTGCAACCCCAATTCCCCAAAGGGGGAAAGAGGGGGTAGGAATAGCTGGAACCCACTTTCTGCGGGCACCCCTGAAGAAGGAGTTCGGGGTTCCTCTCCGAAACGCGTCGGGTCAATACCCGCGGTTCATTTGTGGTGTATTTCACTGTAGTACATTATGTCTGTATAACTTGCCAGCATTTTTATATATTTCTCTTGTTTTGTACATATTTACTTTTTCAATAAAATTTTCATATAAATTGTGTATCTTGATACTATATAGTGCCTTAAAAGTCCCGCCCCAAGGGGAACTCTACTATTTTGTATTCCTATTTTGGGATGTGGCACTCAGGAGACCACCCCACATGAATCAAAATTCTTTTGACTCATTCTTAAGAATTACATGCAAAATAATTGTACCGCTTTCAGCACCTAAAATCGGAAAGAATCATACCGTCAGGGAGGTTAACCACCTTATTGCATTTCAGCTGATCCAGTTCATCTGTAATTTTAACCTTCGCAAGTAAGAAATCCCCTTTTGTGATGGCACAACTGTCATCTTGGAAGGTCACTACATTGCCTTGTTTTGTGAGCTTCTTCAGTAACAAAATAATTGTTTCAAGAGCAAGGACACAGAGGACATTTTTCAAAGTTATCTTTTTGGTGACACTCTGGGAAATAGGGCGGTAAAAAAAAAGTAATGTGACTCATAGCTCCAGAATCATTACACTATGCCTGCAAAGATGAGGATCAACTTTCATCAGCTAGCTCTCTAATCAAATACAGTTTATTGCTGAGATTAGCTTTTAATGGAACTTTGTAATCCTTCCCACATTTCCTTAGCAGTTTCACACTTACATATATGATTTGATCATCTTCTATGCCAGTGGTTCTCAAATCCGGTCCTCGGGACCCACCAACAGGCCAGGTTTGCAAGATAACTAAATTACATCACAGGTGATCTCATTTGCTTCTTAGTGATTGTAGTATTCTAGTCTGCATCCCCCAAGGTAATACTTAAAATCTGGCCTGTTAGTGGGTCCCGAGGACCGGATTTGAGAACCACTGTTCTATGCTATGAGAAGTTGTGCTCTGAGCTTTTTGGCTTTTCCCTATCCACTCATCTGAAGTGTGTTCTGATGTGACTTAATGTATACATTTACCTTCTCCTATTAGCAACATTTTCATCTTGAATTTCCAAGAACAGTAGTTCTGGTTTGTCAGATTTGCAAATGAAAGCTTTGTTGCAACTGTGTTGCTGGCCATTTTCTTTTTCTTTATTTGATTGTGGCCTTCTTTCTGTTGCTGTTTTTGCACTTAACTGCTGTAGCAGGCTAAGATTGGGCTATAACTGGGTTCTCAGCTTTTCTCTGGGTGAGTGTCTGAGCTATGCATGAGCCCATTTTAATGATGTCCCGTACTGGGTATACGAAAAGCTGTAGCAAGCGGCTATGATGTTCAGTAATTTTAGGTCAGCCACTTGCAGAACAGTTACACATTGCCCCAGTGATATTACCTCCTACCTCATCCTTTAATTAATGAAATGCATAGGTTTTAAACTTCAAAAGAGCCGTTATCTCAACTCAGAGACATCAGAAACAAGTGATTAGGCCTGTGCAGAGCTGTAAACTGCTAATTGAGTCCTGGCAGGATGTTTGTTTCTGCTGTCCAGGCCTATCGTAAAACTATGACCAAATCAATTAAGGATGCCCAGAACTAATGGGGATCATAAAAGGCAATTGGAGAGCTCTGTCCAATTCAAAACAAATCCACACACGGGGGCATGGCGACCGCCGAAGAATATGGCCGCATAGACTGAGTGCTCCCGAGAGGTCCCGGCTTCCCTTACATCGACTACCCATCACAGCGCCCCAGGACTCACCCGCACTAGCGGACCGGATGCCGGAACACCCCTGCCACAGTTATGTCTCAACGGTGAAGGCGGAACGATGCCGCCAGCATCAGAAAACTATCAGACTTTTTTCCAGCGGCACCCGCCAGGCTCCGCCAAAATGGAGGCGGAGCCGGAGCTCACACCCTCTTGCGGCCAACGCGCCGGAGCTCCGGGAGGAGGGGCTGCATACTCCCGCGCCGCTGCACACTTCTCCAGTGCGACAAGGGGACAGGCAGCAAAGCTTGGGGGACTCCACACCACACACGCCTTCTTCCCAAAGTCCTGCCAAATCTAAGCCCAGGATGGAACCCGAGCTCCCTGCGCACTCTGCACTGTCTATGGAGGTTAGTACTGACAACCAAGCTGCTTCTTCCTTTGCTCCTGGTCCAGACCTGTTCTCCTCCTTTCATACAACAGGGCAGCCTGTGTCTGATACCATGATCAAATCTATGCTCACCATGTTGCACACATCCCTCCAAGCCAACATTATTACTGCTTTGACATGCTGTCAGGGAGAAATTGCTGACTTGGGAGAAAGGGTCCATACCTACAATGCTTTGGTTGACTCGCATGCAGTGTACCAGGAGGATATGCACCGTGTCTAGGCCAAACTTGCAGACTTGGAAGATAGGTCACAGCGCAATAATCTGAAAATTTGGGGATCCCCGAGTCTGTGACCCTCAATCAACTACCCCATTTTGTCCGTGACCTTTTCAAAAAAGCAGTCCCCGAACTTTCTCCGTCTGACCTCACTATAGACAGAATCCACCGCATCCCCAAGCCTTCCTTCCTCCCGCAAGAAGTGCCCCGCGATGTTCTCATGCGCATCCACTTCTTTCAAGCTAAAGAACGCATCATGGAAGCATTCGGCCGCAAGGAACATCTCCCGGATCAAGCCTCGATGCTTCAGGTCCGGCCTGACTACTCGCAACACACTCTCCAACTGCGGAGAAATTTGAATTGCATTACGAAGGCTCTGAGGAACAATCGCATTATATATAAATGGAAATATCCAGCCAAACTATGTATCACCCACCAAGGCTCTACCTCCTACGTATCTACCCTAGATGAAGGCCTTCGCCTCCTCCGACAATGGGGGATTGTTCCAGACCCTCCGCCAAACCCTCGTGCCCATGGGCACCCCTCTCCACAACATGTCCAACCGGATTGGAATGTCGTTGCCAGAAGGTCCACAACTTCTCACGCTAAATCCTAGAGGACGCTCCCGCTCTACTTGCCGAGATCTCCGGGCCCCTCTCAGGTATCAGAGTACCATCCACCGTACTCTGTCCCCCACAGGCTTTGCAGCCTCAGTTGCCCTTTGGTCTTTTGACCCTTTTTTTAGCTACTTTTGATTGTTGTTTTGCCTTACAGCTGGTTCTCTCTGTTTGTTTGTCTATCTAACACCTCTCTTGCAGTACTCCCTCACAACCCCAAGACACAGCACCAACCTTGGACGTCTTACAAGGATCTGACATGAAACCGTGATTTGTTTACTGTTCCAGTTGTTACGTATTTTGACATATTGATTGTTAAACTTTTATGCAAAATTAAATAAAAATTTTTGAAACGGAAAAAAAAAACAAATCCACACACGATTCATAAACTCAGGCAGTAACATGACACATTAATAATAAGTATATATTTGGATGAGAAATGTCTAAAAATATGCACTGTTAGGCCTCTTTCATGCAGCCGCTCCGGTTTTTTTGTCCGCTGCGGCACTTTTTTTTTTTTTTTTATGGACACGGATGACACTTGTGTCATCCGGTCCGTATGTCCGCATATCATCCCATCCATTTGCGGATGATATACGGACATAATGTTAGTCTATGGGGATTGCGGATGTCAGCGGATAACACCGCTGACATCCGATTTTGCATCAGTTTTGTTTTTTTAACGGAGGAAAAATAGGGTTCTGTTCCGTTCCAAAAAACGGAACAGAACTGAAAGGACAAAAATCGGATGTCACCAGATGGTCATCCGCTGACATCCGCAATCCCATTGACAAGCATTATGTCCGTATATCACTGGCAGGGAAGGGGTTAACCTAGGGGTGCTCAAAGGGTTAAGTGTGAGCCTAGGGTAGTGTTTATGTAGGTGGATCACAGGCTCTCTATGATCATCCCAGAGAGAACAGCGGTCTGCTATGTTTACATCAGCAGACCGTCCTCTCTCAGCGGGGAGCGATTGCAGGTTCCCGGCGGCAATCCATGCCACCGGCCCCATGGATCTGAATCCCCGCTGCCTAGTGGACGCGCTCGCCCTCAGGATCGCTCCCACGAACCGCCACACAGGTATGGCGATTCACGCAGCCGAGCCAGCCTGCCGCAGTATATATGCAGCGGGCGGTCAGCAATCGGTTAAAAGAATGCCACCGGTACAAATTTGAAGATATGAATAGTGGTATAAGTGTCCATAGAGGAGGGAACCTGATATTGTCAAAAACTCAGGACAGCCCATGAACTTTCCGTTTTATTGGTCAGGGGCATCTATCAACACCCCTTTAAACCCAGAGAAAAAGGGAGACCTAACCAGTTGAGAGAGTTCTCATGGTACCCCAAAAGCAGGAACATCTGTCGAGTTTGAGAGCCGATAACACCTGGCTTATCTACTAAACTCTGATAGCACCCAGGACATTGACTGCAATTATTCTTCCTGCTCAATTCTACATTATTTTTCTATTGCTGAATTATCCCTCTATTTCTTTGAAACACTTTTTTTCTGTAAATATTTTATTTGCACCAACCTTGAACTTTTCATTCTTAAAACCTTATTTTGAAAAGTGTTTACCTTGTCCCTAAGCTCTTAATGCAAGCTCAAAAAGAACCTGTCTTTTGAGGAGTGCTACAGTATAGAACAAATCCTATATACATACCTGTCTGGCAGGTATGACAGTGTGTGTGTTACAGTCGATTATTCTAAAATCATAATTGGTATTGCTAGAATTACGAGCTTCCTCCCGCTAGGACTAAATGGAGGTGGTGGCATTTAAATGGTAAATTGCCTAATTAGCCCAGTGACAATCACTCTCAGCTTGCTGGCTCCTAGATTGTGGCCCCGCGAGCGGGAAAATCTTTGTGCAAGGTGCAGCTGGGAGTGACATTGTTACGTAAGTGACAGTGTGGTGTGAGATTGGTGAGATTTGTCACGAGTTAGTGAGAAGGACAGGGATCTGATACCCGCATCCATCACATATTGGCTGGCAGCGTAAGTGGCATAGTTTTGCATTAAAGCATTCAGTCCATTGTTAGGAATTAGCTCTGCACTAAAGGATTGTAACGTTTGTGGAAACAGTCCTTAAAGACAAGTTGGTGCATATTTTCTGTTTTTTAAAGAGACATAACTGCAACAGCTACTTCCTACAGCTCCTTCCTATCTTTGATTTCTGTTCTATCTTTTCTGCTTGCAAACATGCCTGGGTTATCAGAATATAAGAAGATGAGCAAAAATGACCTGACGGCTGAGTGTGCATTAAGAGAAATTGACGTCAGTGTCAAAAATCGCGAAGGTATAATTAATTCCTTACAGGAGTATGATATTCGGGCGGACCAGAAACCAGGGGAACCTAAACCCCGAAAGGGTTCCTGCTACTTCAGAGCCCAGTGGTTCAGAAACAGCTTTGCAGGATGGGCAACCAGAGACTGACACTGGAGTATTGCTGAATGTCACCTCCAAGCCACAGCATGAGCAGGCCAGCCCCAGATTGCCCCAGATTGCCTGCAACCAGCATAGACTCTCCTCAAATGCAGGAAACACTGCAATGCATCAGGGAGATGGATCCTGTAGTGTACCTGCAGGTTCTGGAACACCAGGCTGCAGCTGAGAAATGCCAGGCTGAGAGAGAGGCTGTGCAGAGGGAGGCTGATCGCCGACACGAACTGGAGATGGCTAGGCTCCAGAAGCAGTGACAGGCTCAGAACCTTGGATCCCTAGAGCACAGGGATGCCTATCTGACTGTGAGCCAGGCAGCCAAATTTACAGTCATGGAAAAGGACAGTGACATTGACGTCTATCTACTGTTTTGAAAAAACTTGCCGTCAGTACCATCTGCCCCAAGCACAATGGGCTCAGTACCTGACGCCAGGGCTGTGAGGCAAGGCCCTGGATGCTTATGTTGAATTGCCAGAGGAGCAGAACGAAGATTATGAGGCCATAAAGGCTGCGATCATCCTAAAGTATCAGTTGACCCCTGAAGTGTAACTTAAGTGATTCAGGTCCTTGCAAAAGGGGCCTGGGGACTTATATATGGATGCGGTAAGTCGCTTACGCACCACATTCGGGCAGTGGACTAGAGGCTTGAAAGCTGTTTCTCTTGAGGCCCTGGAAGATCCTATGATTGAAGATCAACTTTTGCTCATCTGTCCTACAGATGTCAGACAGTTTGTGTTGGAATGGAAGCCAACCTCTGCCAAAGCAGCAGCAGAACTGTCAGATACCTATATCCACACTCCTCTGAATGGCTGGAAAGGAGGGAAATCACCCATGGCAACCCTTCCTCCGCCTGAAAATAAAGTTCCTCAGCAGCGGGCACCTGCAGTTCCTGGTGCCAAGCCATTCCTGACTGACAACTGCAGATGTTACACCTTTGGAAAATCTCAGGATACAGTGCCCTGGGTAGAAGTAGATGACATCATCTGGCCAACCGGCTAGCAACCTTTCCGCTGTGCTGTTTATCAGTAGGAAACCTCAGTGTCAAGATCTTACCTTGCCCTCCTGTTGGCATCCATCATGGAAATGTGCAGACTGCTTCCATTTTATTGACTCTGATTGCATCATCGCTTGTCTGCTGCCTGGGCATTGCACAGTGATGATGCTGCACAGCTGACTATCTGTCACCTGATGGGTTGCAGTCCTTGCCCTTGTGTTTGTGCTCCAAGGTGCATCTCTGCTAGCAGTCCTCTGTTCTCCGTGTTCCTCTGTGTATGACCTGGCTTGGCTGATGACTTTCCTGGCTCTCGACCCCGCATTGGCAGATGACCCGGCATCGGCAGGCGACTCGCTTCTGGACTCGCCCCAGGCTTTTGAATGACTACCCGCTTCTGGACTTGACCCCAGCTTGTTCCTGCTCCCACTTCCTCACTCCTGCTGTGCATTTAATGTTGTTTGCTCCAAAATACTGCTTTATTTTACCTGCATCCCTGTGTGGTCTGGTTTCTTGGCACCCTGAGCATGTTCTCCCTGTGCCTGCATGGGTTTCCCCTGGATACTCCAGTTTCCTCCCCCACTCCAAAGACATGCTGGTAGGTTAATTGGCTCCTGTCTAAATTGACCCTAGTATGTGTATGTATGAATGTTAGTTAGGAACCTTAGATTATAAGCTCCTTAACGGTTGGGACTGATGTGAATGTACAATGTATATGTAAAGCACTGCATAAATTAATGGTGCTATATAAGTACCTGAAATAAATAAATAAATAAATAAATAAATAAATAAATAAATAAATGATGAAGATGCATTGGCAAAAATGGTGGTAACTTGCAGTGCTGCAAAGGCAGCTGAGATGCAGGCCCTGGTCACAGAACATCAGGAAGAGGTCTCTGGGCCCTCTCCTTGTTCTGACTCATGGTACCATGAAAGCAGGAACATTTGTCAAGTTTGAGAACCGATAACACCTGGCTCATCGACTGAACTCTGATAGCACCCAGGACATTGACTTCAAGTATTATTCCTCCTCAATTCTACCTTTTTTTTCTATTGCTAAATTAGGCATCTTTTTCTTTAAAACATCTTTTTTTCTGTAAATATTTTTTTGCACCAATCTTGACCTTTTCCATTATTAAAACCTTATTTTGAAAAGTGTTACCCTTGTCCCTAAGCTCTTAATGCAAGCTAAAAAAGAACCTGTCTCTTGTAGTGTGCTACTGTATAGAATAAATCCTATGAACATACCTGTCTTTGGTGACAGTGTGTGTTACAGACGATTTTTCTAAAGTCATAGTTGGTATTGCTTGAATTACAAGCTTCTTCCTGCTTGGACCAAACTGAGGTGGTGGCATTTAAAGGGTTCATTTCTTAGCCCAGTGACAATTGTCTCAGCCTGCTGGCACCCAGATTGTGGTCCCCCGAGCTGGAAAATCTGTTTGCAGGATGCAGCTGAGAGTAGCCTTGTTACGTAAGTGACAGCGTGGTGTGAGATTGGCCGGTCCTTTGTCTCGAGTTAGTGAGGAGGGCAGGGATCTGATACCCACGTCCGTCACACCCATAACCTGTTAGAAATTCTGTATATAGTCCTACAGAACAGACAGTGCAGAGTCCACATGTATTTATCTGCTGATTAACTGCAAACAGGAACTTTATTTGGGGAAAAGACATAGAGCATTCTATAGATGCAGCTAAAAAAATATAAACACTGCCATCTACTGGTTGATGTAGTTGCACAAAATACATGAACAATGTAATCCAACAATAGGACTATATTCTCATATTCTGAGCTGAGTGCTTCCAAAATCCATTGAATATAGATAGAAACAACCATATTCTGAGTATAATGTTTCCACAGTTCCCTGAGTATATAGAGAAAAGACCATATGTTGAATGGAGGACCTTTCCAGTTCAGTTAATATGAATATGGAAGGTAAACCGTGGACAGAGTACTGTTAGTTGAGAAAGAATTAGAAGCATTAAATAGTAATGAGAAAAGTGATGAAGCAGTTCTGTCCTCTACCCTAAAAAAAAGGTCTAGGTGACACCAATACTGTCAACCTTATATGTATACAACATCAATATTAACATTAAACAAACAAATGCCAGAGCGATGGGGCATAGTAATCCTTAGTCCAAAATATAAACAACAAGATAAAGCAGAATGTGAAACATTTTTATATCTGCAAAACTGGCTCTACACTTTTGTTTGCTCCATTCAAGAATCCTCTGCAAAGGGAACAGATATATCAAGCAATTCCCAACCTGGAATATTCTATGTATATTGAAATTGAAGTCAACTGAAAACTGAGACAGGTTCATATGCTCTTACCTTTGCTCTTGCCCTAGAAAAAGTCATTAGGGATAGACATAGGCAACAAAAACCTGGTAGTACAATATTCAATCAATTATTACAGCATCTTGCAATGACATGAATGTGTTATCTCAAAAGCTGTCAAGGAAGGTCTTATAGAACTAAAAGTGTAGCAGTATTATAGATCGGTGATTACTGAGCATGAAAACATTATAGAAAAGATTAACATAAAAATATCAGCAGTTACTTTGCAAAAAGCATTGAAAACATGTACTCTGCAGAGACCTAAAACCAATCATTTATTGTCATAGCGTAGCCTATTGCATACGGGTGTACACTGTCCTGTCTTAAGGACAAAGAGCTAAACCTTCCTGCTCAATAAACTTCAGATACCATATTTCTTTGATCTCAAATTTGATAGAACAAGCCAGGTGAAACTACAAATTGATAAAAATAAACATCAATAAGTACAATATTGCATACAACAAAGAAACAATGATCTATAATACAGGATGGGATAACAAGAACTCCCTTTTTAAGCTCTCTTAGGGTTGATGGCGAGAGATTGAGAAAAACATGTCTTGCTGCCCTGCTTTATCTTCTCAAAATGGTGGCTGATTCACTTCCTGTAGAAGTTCTACCCATAATGCTCTGGTTCCTAACAACTTTATTAAACACATTCTGAGTTTACAATATTGCAGAACAACTGAAGCTTGCAGGATAGGTCTGCAGGTCTGCAGGTGGACCTCCCTATCCTCAACACTCTGTTATTGCCATAGACATAGAAACGTCTAGTTTCATTGTAGATGTAACCCAGAAATACTTTACTGTCTGTGTAAAACTCAGCTTCTTGAATTTCTATGTTTGTCTCCATTTGCAATTATTTCACCTAGCTCTATAGCCAATACTGCAGCACAAAGTTCCAATCTAGGTATGGTGTGTTCGGGGAGTGGTGCAGGTTTTACTTTACCCTTTACAAACCCTATGTGGCATTGCCCTTTAGTGTCTATGGTTTTGGGGTAAGCTACAGCAGCAATTGCTTTAACAGAAGCATCTGAAAACACACAAAGTCTTTTCATCTGAACTTCTGTAGATGACACGGGGGCATATGGGCGTGGAACTTTGAGGCTACATAGAGCTGTTAGTGAGTCCTTCCACTCTACCCATAGGTTCTTCCTGTCGGTGAGGAGAGGGTCGCCCCAGTCTAATGTCTCAAAGGTGAAGTCTCTAAGTAGTGCTTTACCCCAGATGGTAACACGTGCTGCAAAGCCTAAAGGATCATGCAGGCTGTTTATGGTAGACAGGACACCTCTACGGGTAAAGGGCTTTTCTTCCACATTTACTTGGAAGGTAAAAGTGTCAGATTTTAAATCCCAAAGCTAACCAAGGCTGTGTTTAATGGAAAGTGAGTGAACCGGCAGGACTGGTAGTGGATCCTCTGGACCAGAGAGACGATGGCGCGGGTTGTACTAGAGGACCGGTTCTAAGCAGTTACTGGTCTTCACCAGAGCCCGCCGCAAAGCGGGATGGATTTGCTGCGGCGGCAACTACCAGGTCGTGTCCCCTAGTAACAACTCGACCTCTCTGGCAGCTGATATGACGTGGTACACAGGGAGTAGGCAAGAGTGTAGTCGGACGTAGCAGAGGTCAGGGCAGGCGGCAAAGGTTCAAAGGCGAGTAGTCGGTAGCAACGGGTTCGGCAACAGGCAAGGCAAACTAACACAGTAGGGAACGCTTTCTCAGAGGCACAAGGCACTAAGATCCGGCAGGAAGCTGTGGGAGGAGAAGGTATTTATGGGCAGTGCACAGGTGAAGCCTAATTAAGTCAGCACTGCCTCTCACAAACCTTAACCCTTAATAACCACTTTGGGCCAGGCACCAATCACTGGTGCACTGGCCCTTTGAATCTAAGAGTCCCGGCGCGCGCGCACCCTAGAGAGCGGTGACGCACACGCCGAGACGCTGGAGTGCTGCCTGGGGGCATACGCTGTGAGCGCTCCGAGGCCAGCAGGGGGCCCGGAGTGCTCAGCGTAACAGTGAATCTGTGCCTAGATCTAAGTCCTTTAACTCACTAGAATGACCTTGGGCAGGAAAGGTTTCTATATCTTCCCTACTGTTGGAAGCAATCTTATGGAGTCTTAAGTTGGAACCAGCAAGCATTGCCTGAGGTCTTTTGAGGAGTCTGATTGTGGCTTCATTTGTGGGTAGTGATTTCAAGCAGTCGTCTACAAAAAAAATCCTTGTCCACAAATTGTCTGACATCTGACCCATACTTTGACTCTCCAACTCTAGCAGAGTGTCTGGGGCCAAAAATAGCAACTACAGGAAAAGGACTGTTGCCAAATATGGCAGTATTCTGTGATGTCTCCAAAGGGGTTGTTGTCCCTGAGCCAAAGAAACCTCAGAAAGTTTCGGTGTTCTTCTTTAACAAGAAAGCAATGGAACATTTTTGTATGTCTGCAGTAAATGCAACTGAATCCTTGCGGAAGCGGAGGAGTACACCCAACAGTCTGTTGTTAAGGTCAGGGCCAGAGAGAAGGACATCATTTAGGGAGACACCCTCATGCTTGGCGCTGAAGTCGAACACTACTCTGATCTGCCCTGGTTCATTAGGGGGATAGACTCCGAATATAGGTAATTACCAGCATTCCTCTGAGTCTTAGAGGTTTGTGGCTATCTCAGTATGACCATTCTGGAATATTTTCTCCATGAAGTTGCTTTTCTCCATGGTTTTCTTAGAAGATTGTGCCTTAGGGAAGTGAAGCGTTTACATTCTAGCTCCCTGTTGTTAGGCAATTCACGTCTTTGTGGCCTAAAGGGAAGAGGTGCAACCCAGCTATTAGACTCATCTTTCTCTATACTCTTTTCCGTAACTTCCAGAAAGAGCCTATCCTCAATGGACATTGCTACCTGATTGTCCTCTTTTGCTCTCCTGAACACTGTGCACCCTAAGTCGTCTTGGTCACCATCTTATGTATTGCTGTCACAGGGGGAACTTAGGAAAGGAAGAGGCACAGGGTTGCTTTGTGGTAGCTCCTTTATGAGGATGTGACTTTTAGTGATGGACAAACATCCGCCGGGCCGGTTCACGAACGCGATCGGCGAACTCGCTCAAATGTTCGCAAACCATAGGTTCGCGACGGATCGCTTTTATTTTAATGGCAGGCGAACATGAAAAACCTCCAGGTCATATTTGCAGCCACAAAATACTTACTAGCTGTGCGCACATAGTCCCACAACATGGACACTGACATACCAGAAGTATTGCTATTGGAAAAGTTGCCATACATTTTTTTTTTTCTCAGCAAAAAAATGTGTTTTTTTTTTTTTTCTAAATCAGCCAGAACTGACAGCAGCTGGTAAATACATGTCAAATACATATAGGGTCTATTCACACGTGTAAAATCCTGTCCTACCCCTACCACCCCTGCGGAAGGGCATGCCTCTTCCTCTGCCTGTCATTTTTTAAATGACCCTGTGACAAAAGTCTCTAGAGAAGCGCAGTATATGTGGAAGAAGATATATAACACCCCGCTTCAATCTGTCATTTTGGGGGGCCACTGGTCTATCACACCAGTTAAAAAATATTTTCTAGTAACTTTTGTCACTGTGTGTAGCAGAGTTGACGCAGCGAAAGAGGCAAAATTTTGACAGTACCCAAATACACTAATATGCATTCTATATTAGAAAGTATATCATAAGTGTATTACACCCCTATATACTGCACACCAAACAATAGTACTCCTATACCAGTCCTTAAAAGGACTTTTGTGGACCTATTACCTAGCGATTTGTGTCATTGACAGTCTGTCCCTGATCCACACAGCAACCTCTCCCTTCACTGACAAAAGACAGAATATAGGCCAAACAATAGTACACCTATACCAGTCCTTAAAAGGACTTTTGTGGACCTATTACCTAGCAATTTGTGTCACTGACAGTCTGTCCCTGCTCCACACAGCAACCTCTCCCTACACTGACAAAAGGCAGAATGTAAAATGTCAGCCAGATCAGGTATATTTATAAGGTAAGGGGTATGTCCATGTGCTGAAATGTTTCAATTGGCTGTCCTGTACCACCTGATGGATGTGTCATGGGTCAAAGTTCTTCATAATGTAAAAGAATATGGGGGCCGTGAACATGGCCATATGTTCGCATGATCGGCGAACAACGAACGAGCAAAGTTCGCAGCGAACCGACCGATGGGCGAACCGCAAGGCCATCTTTAATGATTTTGACAGGGCTGGAAAAGGGAAGGATGACCATTCTCTAGTGTACTAGTGAGCAAGTTATTAACAGATGTCGGTTTGTGTGTGCCCCCCAGGCAAATACCACCTATAATGACCCACCCAAGATCAAGTTTTTGGGCATATGGGGTGTTGTGAGGACCATTAATCTGCTTTCTTGCTTTGTGGGTGTAACGCTCCTGCGTTTTATGTATGATGTGGATTTTCAGCTGCAGAAATATTCCACTTCAGTAGTCATGTAGAGAAACGCTGAGACACCATTCCCAACTCTCAATGACTCATCATGTGTGGAGGATCTCAATTCAGCAAGTAAATACACACACTCAATAAGATGTTTCCTAGAGTGGCTTATGTATATAGTAACACAGTGATGATAGGCTGAAGAGACAGGTTGGGTAGAGATGGTAGATGACAGACACTTGAAAGGAAATGTTCTTGAAAGTAAGATAGTAGCAGATGAGATGCAGATAGGTTTAGCAATCATGTATGGTAGCAGATGACAGAGTAGCAGGTGGACATACAAGAGAGATCAACCCAGTGCAAGAACAGGTGGTAGTAGGCTCAAGAGCTGGCAATCTTAGATAATGCAGATGTAGTAATAGTCCTTAGTGTGCAGAGCTAGATAGTGTAAGCTTTAGTATGAAAGTTATAGAGGTTTCCCCTACGGGGTACTTATCACTAATAGCAATGTAGCAGAGGAGAGGTTCGGCAAGAGCGGATGATCCGGTAGCGGGATACAGGGATCAGCGCAGCGTGGTTCCGACAGCGAAGTAAGCTTGCAAGCATGAGAGCTTCAAGACAGGTTAGCATCAAGGCACAAAGCAGTTTGAACAAACACATGTGAGTGAGAGCCGGCGATCTAAATAGCCATCAGTCCGGCGCTCAGTGATGACAGCATCAGTCTTAAAGGTGTATGCGCACCTTACCAAAAGAGAATGGTGGGGCGCATACACTTATGAAAGAGTAATTAGGGTACCCAAAGGTACCAGAACATTACAGTGGGCTTGTAAGATATCCCTCCCTAGGAGTAAGATTATCTGAGCCTGATCATCTAGTTCTGGTATGAGAAGTGCTATGTGATTCAGGTGCGTCTGGTGAACTGCTGCATCTGGTGTTGGGATCTCAGATCTGTTGTCTGAGATCTGATTGCACTCTAATATGGTCGGTAATGGTAGACATGTCTTACCATCCATAGATTCGATTTGTACCTGCACAGGTCCTAAGGGAGTAAGGAGGACTGCTGGGGCCCTTAATGTTTAGAATGTCAAAAAACACAGATCTAGCTTGTAACTTATTACTCTAATCATCCAAGATGGTGTAGAGCTTGACTTCTTTGTCTCTGCATCCTTTTGGGTAAACTCTCCCTAGACAGATTTTGGAACAGAATCTGCCACCTGTAGTTCTTTTGCAGACTTCAGTGCACTGGGAAGTGATTGCTATTACAAATATCTAGAGACAAAGTAGGGGTTTCCAGGCTAATTTGGGAGAAGGAAGACCAGAGAACCAGTACATTAAAATAAACTCATTTATTGATATAGCTTAAAAAAAAGTATGTATACAATGGGGGATGTATAATGTCACATATAAAACATCCCTCATATATAAGACATATATTAAAAACCACAGCACAGAAATATATTAAAAACCACAGCACAGAAATATCTCCCTGTTATGGGAGCAATACATGCTTCAAGCTGATGTTGGTGCAAGAAGTCTTTGATGATATTCGATTTGTGGGTCCCAATGAGCCAACGCGTTTCACATCAGGCTTCGTCAGGGCCAAAGAGACCGAGCAATACCGATATTTCTTGCTGTATATGGAGGTTAGGATGACAGGTAGGGAGAATCATGGTCCCTATGGTCAGGTATATGATTAGAGGTGTCGCGCATTGTTTTTAGTGCTCTCCTAAATGGATAATATGGAGCCCCCGTATAACGGTGACAATCATTCCATCCTGTCCTCTGTAAGAATTTATTTCCTCTTCCTGGTTCACAGAGCCAAGGGGAACATGATAACCGGGCTCTTGTGTTATAATTTTTACTCCCCCAGGGACACACTTGTCCGACTCACATATAGAGTCCACCTTATTGAGGAATAGGGAGCATGCCAAACGATGCCCAGTTATATACTTCCAAATAGTCCACTATAAGTATATGGAGGCAGGCTCTAGAATGGTTTAGGTTATACACCATTCAGAGTCATGATACCCATTCATGACCCTATAGGTAGCCTTGGTATCGGTGATTCTCCAAATTGTGCCTGCCTGACACAGATCTAGCTTGTAACTTATTACTCTAATCATCCAAGATGGTGTAGAGCTTGACTGCTTTGTCTCTGCATCCTTTTGGGTAAACTCCCCCTAGACAGATTTTGGAACGGAAGTGATTGCTATTGCGTCTGTTCTAGAGTCTTTGGCCTCCCTGCCTTGCTCCTTATCACTATGGACAGGTGGGAAGGTTCTTGGAGCTGGCCCTGGGTGCAGAGCTGTGTTGTGATCTGTGCTGTCACATTCTGTACACTTAACAGTGACCTTACAGTCCTTGGCGAAGTGTGTTTATGAGGAGCAGCACATGTAACAGATGTTGTTCTCTTTGAGGAAGGCCTTGCGATCCTGGATAGTCTTTGTCCTGAAGGTTCTGCATTTCAGAAGAGGATGTGGCATCTTTTGCAGAGGGCAGAACTTAGCAGGGTCACTGTCTTGATCCTCTGGCTAGGGCTCTGCAGATCTGTTGGAAGGAATGTTAGTTTTGTGCACTGCTACTGGAGCCCTGAGTTGCTTAGGGCCATAAGAAGTGGCATAAGACACTGGAAAAATTAAGCTGGAGTCATCTTTCATTCCTGCTTCTCTTTCAACAAAGTCCACAAACTGTCTAAAGGGTGGAAAAGGTACATTGTGTTTTCATTTGTAGTTACAGCCATGAGCGATGCATCTTTGATGCAACTCATAAGGAAATGTTTGTGCTAAGGAGTTAATACCTCTAGCTAAGTCAAGATAAAGAAGGTCAGGTAAGTCTCCTGCTTTAGCAACTTGTAACTCCATACACCGGTCACTGGATTCTCTGAGTCTTTGGTAACCTCTGCTAGGTATTTTTGGGAAGTCCTCTATCCTTTTAAATAGTGTACTCTCTATAGCCTCTGGTGAGCCATAACATCTATCCAGTCTGCTCTAGTTGTTTGTAAGGCCTATCTCAGGGTGGTTTATATTAATACCACTTTACCACCGGAGGATTTTGCTGTCTTACGTCCAGGCCACTTTTTGCGATTCGGCACTGTGAAACTTTAACTGACAATTGCGCGGTCATGCCACGCCGTACCCAAACAAAATTTACGTCCTTTTTTTCCCACAAACAGAGCTTTCTTTTGGTGGTATTTGATCACCTCTGCGCTTTTTATTTTTTTGCGATATTAATAAAAAAATGCGAACATTTTGAAAAAATAACAATATTTTTCTACTTTGACAATTCAAAAATATCCAATATATTGAATTTTTGTCATATATTTAGGCCAAAATGTGTTAAGCTACATGTCTTTGACAAAAAAATTCTCAATGAGATTTTTAACCGCTTTATGACCGGAAGGATTTACCCTATTCCTGACCAGGCCATATTTTGCAATTCGGCACTGCGTTACTTTAACGGACAATTGCGCGGTCATGCAACGCTGTACCCAAATAAAATTGTCCATATTTTCCCCACAAATAGAGCTTTCTTTTGGTGGTATTTGATCACCTGTGCGATTTTTACTTTTTGCTCTATAAACAAAAAAGAGTGACAATTTTGAAAAAATAACAATATTTTTCACATTTTTTTTATATGAAATTCCCCCCCCCCCCCCAATGTAAAAATCAAAATTTTTTATCATTTTAGACCAATTTGTTTTCTGCTACATATTTTTGGTAAAAAAAAAATCACAAAACGCGTATTTTGATTGGTTTGCGCAAAAGTTATTGCGTTTACTAAGGGAAAGATTTTTGTCATTTATATTGGTTTTTTTTTAACGAGTAATGGCGGATATCTGCGATTTTTTTTGCGGGACTGTGACATTGCGGCGGACAGATTGGACCCTTGACTGACATTTTTGACACTTTTGGGGGTACCAGTGACATTACTACAGTAATCAGTGCTATACATATGCATCTGTTACTGTAAAAATGACACTGGCAGGGAAGGGGTTAATTTTTATTGGAGAGGGAGGGGTTAATGTATGCCTGGTGCTTACTAACGTGTGTGGGGGGAGGGGACTGAGTGACACAGGGACAGATCGCAGGTTCAGCTATGCTGAACCCTGCAATCTGACCCTGCCTGTCACTTAGGAGATCCGCCCGCTTTGTTTACACAAGCGGGCGGATTTCCACACAAGATCCCCGAAGATCACCGCTGTTCCTCCCCTGGTCCGACTCCCGCTGTAACTGAATACAGCGGGAGCGAGCCTCGCCCACAAGGGGAAGAGTCCAGCGACGGAACAAGCCACTTTGCCGCAGTACAGTCAACTTGACTGGTCGGCAAGTGGATAATGTCTCTGATTCTTTTGGCATGCTCAGCAGAATCATTGCCGAGCCACTTTACAAAGAGATCTATCTGTTCCCTGCAGGATAGATCTAGACCCTTGATGGCACTCTCGAAAAGAAGATCGCCATGCCCTGTAATGCTGGAGGTGATCACTAAATTTGACAAGTCCTTGGGTAACTAACTCACGTTTTGCAAGGAACTTGGCAAGGTCTACAGTAGCCTGATTGGCATTGGGGTAGGCTGCTGGTGTATTGTGGTGTGGTGTATAGGCATACCTGGCAGAAGTCTCTTCTTTAGGCAGGCTGGGTTTATGCTTGCATAATGTTGGCGGCTCGTATCAGCTTGTTGCATACTCCCTAGGAGTGAAAGCAGGTGTTTGATGTTTGTCTGAGTACCTTGCTGAGTAGAAGGTTTGGTTGGAGCTGGATAGTCTGGATCTCGGTCAGATTTTTCTTGCTTGTAGCACTGTGGTTCAAGGTCGGCTTCTTGCTGCTTTATTTGATGTGACTCACTGATGTCATGTTTGATTTCTTGCTGTGGCTTCTAGAATACCCTACTGCATTTTCAGAGATGCTTCTTGCTGAGCTAGTTAAGCCTCCAGGTGTACTCTTTGTTGTTCTCTCTCTTGCTCCATGTGTACTCTCTCTTACGCCATGCATACTCTCTCTTGCGCCATGCGTACTCTCTCCTTCTCTCTCCCTTGATCCTTGTGTACTCTCTCCTTCTCTCTCTCTTGCTCCTGCCTCACCTTTTCTGCTTCAAGGTGAGCCTTTTCTTTGTTTCTCTTCAACTCTTGGTCTGGCCCTGACTCTCGCTGCTTCGGTTTTCGAACGGGCAATTGCTGCTGCATTTGCGACCGATGACTTGGATGAGCTTGCTCGCGGTCGTGTTTTGTAAGAAGATACTCCACTGTGAGACATGGCTGCGGGGAGAATCTGTCCTGCTGTGTAGAGACCACTGTAGTGTCGAGTGTGGGGTTGCTGCATGACAGAGCGTGTCTCTGTGTAGCCTGGCTGCTTGCTTCACCTGCTGAAGGTCTGTTTCATCTAAGGCTTCTGACTGTATGGATACTGAGTAGCCCTGGGCTGTACAGTCTTCCAAAGTCAGCTTATCTTCACCCCAGAGGTCAGCAAAAATGTCACTGTTCTGTCTCTAGGACAGAGAGCCAAACCTTCCTTCTCCATAAACTTCAGATACCATATTTCTTTGATCTCAAATTGATAAAAATAAACATCAATCAGTACAATATTGCATACAACAAAGAAACAATGATCTATAATACAGGATGGGATAACAAGAACTCACTTTTTAAGCTCTCTCAGGGGTGATGGGGAGAGATTGAGAAAAACATGTCTTGCTGCCCTGCTGTATCTTCTCAAAATGGTGGCTGATTTACTTCCTGTAAAACTTCTAGCCATAATGCTCTGGTTCCTAACAACTTTATTAAACACATTCTGAGTTTACAATATTGCAGAACAACTGAAGCTATACCAAAAAAGGTCAGTAGATGGAGCATTGCGCTCTGCATATAACTAACTTGTGTGAATCAAGAAAACCCAACATACTTTTTTAAACAACATAAACACAAGTATACTGAATAAAAGTCTGGCGGACAGAACATGCACCCCAAAGGTCATGTGTGTGTGTGTGTATATATACATACATACATATATATATATATATATATATATATATAAACATTTTAAAATGTATTAAAAACCAAAAAAACAGTACTGCATTAGTCTAAAATTTTGGGTCTTTTTTTCGTTTGTAGCAAAAAATGGAAAACCCAGTGGTGATTATTTACCACCAAAAGAATGCTCTATTTGTCCAAAAAAAATGTGATAAAAAGGTCATATGGGTACAGTGTTGCATGACCACACAATTGTCATTTAAAGTGATACAGCAATGAAAGCTGGAAATTGGCCTTTGGCAGGGAGGGGTGAAAGTGCCCTATATTGAAGTGGGTAATCTATGCCGTAACACACATTAACACGTGTGCATTAATGCACCACAACAGATACAAAACATGTACGGTACATGATCATTTTTTAAAAACCCGCAACGTATATGCATTGTGATGCACTGCTGTGCATTGTGCTTTGGGCTCTGTTGTACAATGCCTTTGCTTGACATTCACCCACAAATAGAACCGCACAAGGCATAGAGCAGATGTATTGCCATGTGCTGTGGTAATGCAGGTTAACGCTTGCAATTTTGCACACTTTCCCACGTAGCATAAGTGTAAATGGGTCCTAAAACCCTCAACTATAAAAAATATATTGCTTGCCTACCTTTCAGCTCAAGTTGTTTATACCATATTTTTACTCATTATTACAAGGAAACATTATTGAAAGCTTATTTTTTGGAGGTAAGAAAGCTATCTACACTGAAAATAAAGCTGTCAGCCATTTTCAGCTTATAAAAGTAAAAGTACAGCCTAAGGACAAATGAGTAGGAGGGCACTCTGTTTAATAGGGGTAACAGCAGGCATCCAGTGGTACCTTCTCCTATAGATTACCTTTCCTTTGGTATATTTTAAATGCTGACAGGTTCCTGTTAGGCCCAGATATTGCAAACTGCAGACATTTGACTTTGTTGTTATTGTTACCATTCTGCTATGATATGATGATTGGGATAAAATGTACTGTTCTAACTGTCCTTATTTCAAAGCAGTGGAAATTCTGCAGCATACCAAGTTGCTTAGCAACTGACATTTGCTTGTGCATACTGCACTCTTTTGATGGGTTCTTATTATGACACTCTTGCTTAAAAGATAAAAAAAGTACCATCAGCATGTGAAGTTTAAAATTAATTGTGCAGCCAGACTAAAGCTTTGCATTTTAGAGGTCACAGTAATAAACATCATAATCCATAATACCTATAATACCTTATGCAGTGCTTTTAAGTATAATGAGCAATGTAGACACATATGCATTATTTAACTTAAATGTTATGTATTTTTTACCTCTCTTTAAATTACCAAAACATAAATCTATTAATGCATTATATAGGGTTCAATTTGAGTTGGCCAGCCCTTTGCAGCTATAACAGCTTCAACTCTTTTGCGAAGGGTGTCCACAAGGTTTAGGAGTGTGTATATGGGAACGTTTGACCATTCTTCCAAAAGCGCATTTGTGAGGTCAGGCACTGATGTTGGACGAGAAGGCTTGGCTTGCAGTCTGTGCTCTTATCCATCCTAAAGGTGTTCTATCGGGTTGAGGTCAGGACTCTGTGCAGGCCAGTCAAGTTCCTCCACCCCAAACTCCCAAACTCGCTCTTCCATGTCTTTATGGATCTTGTTTGTGCACTGGTGCACAGTCATGTTGGAACAGGAAGAGGTCATCCCCCAAACTGTTCCCACAAAGTTGGGAGCATAAAATTGTCTAAAATGTCTTGGTATGCTAACGCCTTAACTTTTCCCTTCACTGGAACTAAAGGGCCAAGCCCAACCCCTGAAATACAACCTCACACCATAACCCCCCCCCCCCCAGTGCCCAAAGCAAGGTCCATAAAAAACACGAACGAGTGAGTTTGGGATGAAGGAACCTTACTGGCCTGAACAGAGTCCAGACCTCACCCTAATAAGAACACCTTTGGGATAAATTAGAGAGGAGACTGCGAGCCAGGTCTTCTTGTCCAACATCAGTGTCTGACCTCACAAATGCGCTTCTGGATGAATGGTCAAACATTCCCATAGACACACTCCTAAACCTGTTGGACAGCCTTCCCAGAAGAGTTGAAGCTGTTATAGCTGAAAAGGGTGGGCCAACTCTATACTTGACCCTACAGAGTAAGACTGGGAAGCCAATAAAGTTAATGTGTGTGTAAAGGCAGGAGTTCCAAAGATTTTGTCAATATGTTGTATATCTCCTAACTGTCATAAAAGAAAAATGGCAAGGCTTGTCAAAATTGTGTTTTGGTTTTTTTTCTTTTACTAAGTATTGCTGGATTTGTGATGATTCTTGATGTATAATAAGTTGGAACATAAGTTTCCATATTTTCTTATTATAATATACCAGAAGGAATAAACAAGTATCTAAAAATGTGGTTCCTGTATCATATTCTTGTTGATCAGCTACTGTTCCTAAAAGCATAGGAATATCAAATAACATCAGTACTTTTATAACTATTTATAACATGTTGACAGGTGCCTCAAGATGAGTGGGGAGGGTATCCCTCTGGTAGTAAAGATGAGGAGATCCCCTGTCGAAGAATGCGAAGTGGGAGTTATATAAAAGCCATGGAGGAGGACAGTGGAGATTCTGACACAAGCCCTAAAACATCCCCCAAAATATCAGCAAGGCCTGAACCACTACTGAAATCTATTGTGCAAAGATCACATGGAGAAGTGCAAAAGTAAGTCACTTTGGGTTAAAATTTTTGTCTTTTATAATGGATAGTATTATTGCTATATCAGTTTTTATATATTTTGTAAACATTTAGCTACAGCTATATCTGCAAAAGCAAATAACTTGGTATAGTAATAAGTGTGCCAAACCTAAACCTAAAATTCAGTGTTAAGCGCATTAGCACCTAGCTTCTGGAGCTTGAAAGCTAAGCGATTGTGTTTAGGGGCTGCAGCTGCGGGTGATTTGTTGGGGCAATGGCAGGTGTTAGTGTTTCATTTATCAGAACACCATGGTTGATATGGTGTTAGGATGATTAAAGCACATTATTCCATTACTACATTGTATTGTAAACTGGAATAGCTCAACTCACCATAATGCAGATTCAGTAGGAGCCCTGAGCATGAGACTTGTCACCATCACCTGCCATCAGATGCAGCGTGTCACTTGCCACCTGTCACCTATCACCAGATGGAGCATATCGCCTGTCACCAGATGCAGTGTGTCACTTGCCACCTGTCGCCTGTCACCAGATGCAGCATGGCCACTTGCCACCCATCGCCTGTCACTAGATACAGCATGTCACTTGCCACCTGTTGCCTGCCACCGAATGCAGCGTGTCACTTGCCACCATCACCTGTCACCAGATGCAGCCTGTCACTTGCCACCTTCGCCTGCCACCAGATGCAGCATGTCACTAGCCACCTATCACCAGATGGAGCATGTCACTTGCCACCCATTGCCTGTCATCAGATGCAGTGTGTCACTTGCCACCTGTCGCTTGTAACCAGATGCAGCATGGCCACTTGCTACCCCTCGCCTGTCACTAGATGCAGCATGTCACTTGCCACCCGTCGCCTGCCACCGAATGCAGCGTGTCACTTGCCACCATCACCTGTCAACAGATGCAGCCTGTCACTTGCCACCTTCGCCTGCAAAAGATGCAGCAGATCACTAGCCACCCGTCACCTGTCACCAGATGGAGCATGTCACTTGCCACCCGTCACCTGTCACCAGATGCAGTGTGTCACTTGCCACCCGTCGCCTGTCACCAGATTCAGCGTGTTGCTTGCCACCCATCGCCTATCACTAGATGCAGCGTGTCACTTGCTACCCGTCGCCTGCCACGGAATGCAGTGTGTCACTTGTCACCATCACCTGTCAACAGATGCAGAGTTGGGGCCCCCCACTTTAAGTCGGAAGCTCTAGTGGATAATGTTATAATTTCTACATTTAATGCAATAACAAAATATGCAAGAGTGAGCATGTAAAATGTGGAAGTTATATCAAAATTTACTTCTGGGTAAACACAACAAAAATAGCTCAAAATAGTCGATATCTGAAATTATGCTATACAGTAAACCCCCCTCCATTGCGGGGGTTACGTTCCGGACCCAGCCGCGAAAAGTGAAAATCTGCGAAATAGAAAAACCCTATTAAAATGCATTGTAGGCATGTTTTTTTTACTGTCACTGTATGTGTAAAAGCATTTTAAGGTCTTTAAACACACTTTTAAAACAATAGAAACTCATTTAAACACATAAAAGATACTGAGAGACATAGCAAGAGCTATGGAAAACACAAAAATATTTAATATTTAATGATTTATATAGTAAAATAACATTACAAAAAAAAACGCAATATACCGGGAACGCAAAAACTGAACCGCGATGGAGCGGGGGTTTAGTGTATTTTCACTTTACTACCTCTACATATACTATTTAATACTGTTCATTATCAAGAGAACCACAAAAAAAAAAACCTAATTTCAAAGTTGAAGAAAAAAGTAATTCAGGTAGATTTTCTGATCCCAGAGAAGAAAAGTAATTGGAAACTGTTAAGTCTAATTAGGGAAACTAGACTGATATTAAGTAGAGCTCTGTAATACAAAGGTTACTAATGTGTAGAGAATAGCTTTTTTATTAAATCATCCTCACTAGAAAATGGAAGGCAAGGCATTAAAATCATGTGACTCAAATTTAATTGAAAGCAAATGCTGTTTATCACCAGTAAATAATTCAGACTTACAATGCATTAAATGAATTAACGTTGCAACTACATTTGGAAAACACAGAGGACCAAAAGGAAATGTGATTCAATTAGATGGCAAACAAAAAGCACACTGACAAAGAGTTTCTGCAGGGAGCTGACTATCTATAGATTATTTCATTACATACCTGTGGTTGTTTTTGTTGTTCTCTAAGCTGACACTGCTCTAGAAAGTATTTTTCTTGGTTCGAATGACACTTTGAGCACAAACTGAACTGACTTCAAGCATAGCCACTTGGCTTACAAATGTTCGATTTAGCCTGACAAACCTTGATAACGTTTATGATAATAATTGCCAACAGTAGACATGTTTACCCCTTGGCTTTAGTTCTTGCTGCTGATGCTTACTGGTGATCACTTTTCTGGCAGTAATCATAAGTGCAGTCAAACTAGATTCATACCGTTTCCTGACTGTGGTTGTGCTGATCCCTGCTTAATGCAGTGGTCAGTTCAAAATTGTAGTGGATGTCATTCCTTGAATCTTATACTGGTCATTATCCACAGAGTATATTGTAGTAGTGGTCAATCTTAGAATCTGTGTTGTCCACTCCATTGGTCTAGTCATGCTGACTAATTGTGTCTTGTGCTGTTCCCTTAATTGAGGTTGATTTACTAAAACTGGAAAGTGCTCTGTGCAAATGATTTGCACTAAATGGCCCCGATCTTCTTCATTTTGGGTCCTTCGCCAGTGGTCCTGGCCCCTTCCCCTGCCAGGAGCCCCAAAAAGCAAGCCTCTTACTTTGGGGGCACTTAAGCAGGCTCGCTCTTAAGCCACACTCCTGTGAATGGGCATTGTCCATTCACACACGGAGTGTGGCTCGGCCCTGCCTCCTGTTCTCTTACCATTGGCTCACTAGCTGTGATTGACAGCAGCAGGGGCCAATGTCACTCACTGCTGTGTGAGCCAATGAGGAGAGAGACCTGGGGAAGCCATTGCTCTCGTGCACATTGTTGGATCGAGATGTGGCTTAGATAAGTATAAGGGGGGGGCTGCATCTAGAAGGTTTTTTACCTTAATGCATACATAGCATTAAGGTAAAAAAAGTTTGCCTTTGGAACCACTTTAATTTAACAAGCTGAAGTTAGAAGCTGACTTGCTACCATACATAGCTTTGTGTCTGATGGTGGCCATTCTGTAAGTCTAATTGTGGTTGCTACCTAGTGGTCACTTACCTGCTTGTTCTTATGCTGCTTCTCTCAGTATTTTGCAACATCTTTTCATGGAGGATTGTTGTGAGCTGGCCAGGAAATAACACACTTCCAGCCTACTTAGTAACATAGAAGGGTGATGGCAGAAAAAGACCAAGTGATTCATCAAGTCTGCCTCATTTTGTATTTATATATGAAAGTAATTGGGTAGGGGAGGACTCTGTAGTCAAAAATACTATGGCACTATCCCCATATAGATAAGTACATTAGACAAAGGGTCCCCACATCTCATCAAGGAAGAGATAGGGGATATTAGTGCCCAACAAAAAAACAAAATACTACATGAATGCACTAAATTCTAAAAACATCATACAGTTTATTGTTACAAAAATCCTTAAAAGCATCTATGTTATCAAAACATATTGAACAATGTATCAGACATGTGTCATGACCATCCCGTGCAAACAATGTGTAGATTAGTGATGAGCCAAACACCCCCCTGTTCGGTTCGCACCAGAACATCTTGAACGGGGAAAATGTTCTAGTGAACATGCAAACTCTATTAAAGTCTGAGGGACACGAACATGAAAAATCAAAAGTCCTAATTTTAAAGGCTTAAATGCTAGGTATTGGCCC
Organism: Pelophylax lessonae; assembly: GCF_965119305.1. Classification (NCBI taxonomy): domain Eukaryota; kingdom Metazoa; phylum Chordata; class Amphibia; order Anura; family Ranidae; genus Pelophylax; species Pelophylax lessonae. The sequence goes on from NC_138770.1 coordinate 321,500,462, forward strand.
AGAAAAGTGTATGGGGACCTGGGTACTGCCCGGGGGGACATGAATCAGTGCAAACATTTTTTTTTAAACAATCTTTTTTACAGGAGCAGTGATTTTAATAATGCTTAAAGTGAAACAATAAAAATGAAAAATTCCTTTAAATATCGTGCCTGGGAGGCCCCATTAATGTGCCTGTAAAGTAGCGCATATGTGTGATGTATGTAGCCTGCTGCAGCAATGCTGACTTCTCTAAAGGAAAAAATGTCATTTAAACTTGCTCGCGGCTGTAATGTATTGTCGGATTCCGGCAATACAGATAAAAAAATAGAAAAAAAAATGGTGTGCCCCCCCCCCAAATCCATACCAGGCCCATCTGGTCTGGTATTGATTTTAAGGGGAACCCCATGCCAAAATTTTTTTAAAAAAACAGCGTTGGGTTCCCCCTTAAAATCCATACTAGACCCTTATCTGAGCACACAGCCTGGCTGGCCAGGATGGGGATGGGGCGAGCGGGCGCCCCCCCCGAACCATACCAGGCCACATGCTCTCAACATAGGGGAGTGGGTGCTTTGGGGCGGGGGGGGCTCTGCCCTCCCCACCCCAAAGCACCTTGCCCCCATGTTGATGGGGACAGGGGGTCTCTTCCCGACAACCGTGGGCTGTGGTTGTGGGGGTCTGCGGGGGGGGGCTTATCGGAATCTGGAAACCCGCTGTAACAAGGGGGCCCCCAGATTCCGGTCCCCCCTATGTGAATGCATATCCCATTCACCAAAAAAAGTGTACAAAAAAATAAAGACAAAAGCCAATTTTGGAAAAGTCCTTTATTAAAAAAATAAATAAACAAACAAAATAGTGTCCCCTGCCCGCCCTAAAAATATAAAAATAAAAGAAAAGAAAAAAGAAGCTCCTGCTTCTCTGGATGCTTCCCGCGCTATGAGCTGTTTTGAGTTTGACAGCTCTTTTATAGGGACCTGACGTCACAAGCTGCCCCACATTGCACTGCTCAGGTGCAGTGAATAAATTACATGATGTCAGTAATTTATTCACTGCAACTGAGCAATGCATTGTGGGGCGGCTTGTGACGTCAGATCCCTATAAAAGAGTTGTCATACTCAAAACCGCTCATAGCGAGGGAAGCGTCCATAGAAGCAGGTGCTTCTTTTTTTTTTTCCTATTTTATTTCTTTTTTTTTCAGGTGGGCGGGCGACTGATCATTGGTGGGACACTATTTTTTTTTATTTTTTAATAAAGGACTTTTCCAAAACTGTCTTTTGTCTTTATTTTTTGTGTATGCATTTTTGGTGAATACGTAGGGGTACAATGCCGTTTTTTTCAGCAATACTGACATAAACTGGTAAAAACTGAAGTGCCTATATATATATATATATATATATATATATATATATATATATATATATAACTTGGTATACTGGTATATATAACTGGTATACACTGCACCATCTGATCTCAACAAATCACCCGCTGGCCAAGGTATGGTATTCTACCAGCTACTCCACCGTCAAGCATGCTTAGGCTGAATACACTCTCCCTGCCTAACTAACTAACTCCTATCTCACACTACACACAATTGATGAGATAAAAGTTAAGAAGAGTGTGTTCAGCTTAAGCAGGATTAACGGTGATAGAATACCAGACTTGCAATTGAGATGGCTGTGGGTTCGATTGAACGAGCAAACAACCAATGTTTGAGACGAACTTACGTTAGACTCTAACTTGAAGCTCATCCCTAGTGTAGATTAATACTATAACAATTTTTTTTTTGGACATGATTTTTCAATCGCACGATTACAATAGATTTTATACAATTTGTTATGTCATGTGCTATTTTTGTGATATATACTGTATGGATTTATGTTTTATGCATCTATGAATTATAATATTGTCTTATGTGTGTTGTTCACTAACTTATCAAAATCAGAAACGTGGATCCTGAAGAAGCCCTTGATTCGGGTGAAGCGCGTCGATCCATATCCATATCCATATATATATATAAATCTACGCATTTTTTGCACGGGATGGTCATGACACATGTCTGATACATTGTTTAATAGTTTTTGATAATATACATGCTTTAAGGTATTTTTGTATCAATACACTGTATACGATTTTTAGAATTTAGTGCATTCATGTAGTATTTTCTTTTTGTTAGGTGCTTAAAAATCCCCTTTTTTCCACTATCTCTTCCTTGTGATGAGATAAGAAGACCCTTTGTCTAATGTTGTATTTATATATGTTTTGAGAGTTTTTTTTTTTTTACTTGGTCGGTCTGAGTATACAGTAGATTTACATTTGCCTTAAGCATGTTTAAATCTACTTGCGTTCAGTACATTCAGAGTTCCGTATGAAGAGAAAAGTAGTACTGCACCATTGGAGCAAGCAGGCAGGTAATATGTAGCAATATTTTTCTACTTGTTCACCAAAATTATGTGTATTGTTGATTTTTACTTTAATAACCATTTGGGTTACTTATTTGGCTCCTGTGCTGTATGAAATATACTTGAAAAACAAAAATTCAAGGCAGTCATGTTTTTTTATTTGCTGTGGAAGCTTGTGCCCAGGGCTGTGTTTTGTATTTGTGGGATTAGGTGTACCCATCTCTCTTTGCTTGCCACTGTGGAGAGAATGAGCTGTAATTAGAAGACACAGGTATGTCACGGTGACAAGCACTTCCTGTAGGATTCCTGCTCTTACTGTGTTATTCACCTGCTGATGACACTTGGTCAGCAGCCATTTACATTAGTCCGCAGCAGGTGTCTCTTCAATGCTGTGGGCTCTGAGTTTTGCTCTACGAGTGTCTGGCTACTAAGAGGATGTTTGACTCTTGGCTGCCAGTTAACCAAATATCTATTACTTCTATGATGATTCTTTGACTTGCTGTTTCCTGCCTTGCCTGGAAAGTACACAATCTGGCTGTATATTTAATTATTGTTCCTAGCCTATTCCTGAATAGTTTTGACTTGCATTCATACCGTCTACCCCTGCTGGACCAGGGTTCCAGGAAGTAAGGAATCTTTACTCTTTCTACCTAACTATGAGTAAGTTGTAACATGGATCAACAGGATTAATTTGCATGCCAAACATTATTCACTTTTCAGGATGTAGGCAGGAAGAAGCAGCTAACAGCTGGCATTAGAAGTTTTAGTTTTTGTTTTTTTACTTAAACAGCTCATCATGACTTTGCCTGTCAGGCCAGGAAGACTTAATTCACCAATATGTGTTTGGATTGTTGGAGGCAATCAGTGCCTACAAAGGATACTCAAAAGAATAAGGCCCCTTTTACACGGCTCCGTTCCATCAATGGAGCCGTGCTGCTCAGCGAGGGATCGATCCGCTGATCCCCCGCTGAGCAGGCAGATGACAGCACACAGAGCGGAGACGGAGGTGTCAGATCCCCGCTCTCCTCTATGGGGGAATCGGATGAGAGCGGACCACCTGTCCGTTCTCATCCGATCTGACCTGGCAGACGGATGGAAAATAGGGTTTCCATCCATCCGGATTTGATGGACAGGATCGGATCGGATGTCAGTGGACATGTTTCCACTGACATCCGATGCCCCATAGAGATGCATGGGGCATCCGTTTAGATCCGCCTGAAAAACTGACAGACGGATCTGAATGGTCCGCAAGTGTGAAAAGGGCCTTAAGAATATACAAAGTTCTCCTTGATTGTAACTGGTGGTAAATAGGGATATTTCAACAAAGATCTGGAAATTACACTAAAATGTCGTCATTTTTGTGGTTATATTGAGCTTTTAATAGCTTGTGAAGATTATGAAAGCTCATTTCAACTATTTTGGACCTGTTCTTGTACCAAAAAAGTCCCTTCTAAGCTTCAATATGTTATGGTTTTGTTTGCACAGAAAAAAACAAAAAGCAGAAGAAAAAGTAAAATAATAAATTAAGCCAGCAGTACACAAAATGATTAAAAATAAAACAAATACAAAAGACATTACATGAAAACAATTGAAAAAATACTCAAATACCCCACTCCCCCAGCCCCCTAAAACACATCTTCTAAAAAAGAAAAAATGGATATTTGTTTTGAAAGAAATTATGTAAGCGGCCCAGTGAGTGAAATAGAGAGTTTCCACTTTGGTAAAAATTCAGCAATAGCAAAATCAGTCTTACTGAAATTGCTCCACTCATCCCCTGAACCATAACTCATTGAACCCATTTGTCAGCACTACAAGACATTAGATCTAATTGCAAAGCCATTGGATTTTGGGCAATATAAAGTCACACAGCAGTGTTGCAACCTCAGCTCTTCTGTGCAGCTATATAAAGGACTTTTTTCATGGTATAGCTACATATAACTTAATGTGTAGGACTTTTGCAATGGGATGTGCTACTACTAATTTTAGGATTCAGTTTCTGCTGATGGTTACTGTGAGTTTTCTATACAAAAAGAAGTAATGAAAAATCTTAACAGTGAGGACACAGACTACATTTTTTTCATTAAACAGGGATAGATTAAAATCTTTCCATGGTCATTATTACTCGGTCTTCCTGTACTGTATAACTATAAAGTGCATTATGTCATTATGCATTGAAAAATATATCTATGAAATTATGTTTTATCTTTGTCAAAACATGGCAAAAATATGTTTAAAAAAAATCACCAGAGAAGTTCTGCAAAAATGAAAGGCTGCCACAATTGGGGTTTTCTCTGAAAATGCCATTTGGGAAGTTCAGGTTCAGTATATATTTAAGGAAGTTTACTTTATTTCTTTTATTGTTCTTTGTTTTTTCCTATTTGTGTGCATTTGATCATCATTTGTGTGCCATCATTTTTAACAGGTCCTTTTCTTTTGTAAAAAAAATTGTGGCAATTGAAAAAGTGGCACAAGAGCAAGTTCAGGGTAACTGAAAAGTGCATCCATAAACCTCAGGAGTAATTTCAGGCCTATTGCTATCATAAAAGCCTTTTCCATTTACTCCAATACTAAAAAAATTATATTTTATAAAGTCTTTCCAAGTTTCAGGAAAATGAAAGCTGTTCATTTTGTCTCTACCTAACCACTAATGTCAATGTTCTTCCCTGAAAAATATTTATATAGTCTTTACTTTTTATAAGGTCAGATTTATGCCCTGTAAATGCAATGACACAAACTGCTGCATAGTAAAACTATTTCACTGCAACCTAGGAACACCTGCAACCAGTTTTTTAATGCCACGTTCATTCATCAAATTGATTATTTACATGTATTATCTTGTCAACATTTTTTTGGGTTCTTTAACACTGGCACACACGGGAAATCTTAAAGAGCACACTTTTCAGCCTAGTGAAAAGGGTTGATAAGCTTTGCATAATTAACAGTTTGAATGAAGTTCAGTAAAATTAAAGATGTGTGGATATTTTTAACATTTGCTGTAAGTCAGCATCTGTTTCATATAGCACAGCAAGATCTTAAAGCAGAACTTCAGGAAAATATAAAAACAACACCTTTTATCGCAGTTCTGTTTGTTTTAATACCATATAATTATTTTGAATACACCATTGCTGAATAAATAGGCTCCTGTAAAAAGATACTTAAAGTGTTTATAACCCTACCAGCCTGTCACTTTAAGGCACAGGATATAGCTCAGTGCTTTTGCAATGGCAATTGTCCCTTTCTATTTTGTACAATACCTGTTTTATCCTACCTGTTCCTGTGTTCCCCTTTTAAAACTGACCACATTTATTATGGTTGCTGATCCATGATAGTGTGGTCAAATTGCCTGCCTCCGTCATCCAGCTCAGCATCTCTCCCTGTCATTTCCATAGTCTGTGTGTGAAGCTGTTCTCCTCCCTGCCCTTCCCACCCTCTCCTCCTGCTTTCATTGGCTAATACTATTCTTTGGCAGCTGCTCCTCCCTTTCTCTATGATGCAGACAAGAAGAAAATAAAACCAGTTCTCACAAGGTCAGAGTGAGAGAGGAATAACAGCCTCTCCCACTGGAGTCCCTCTGCTTGGGAGTGAGAGCAGACTGAACCATGTAACCGCACAAAAGCGCTTCTATTTAAAAGTACTTTCGATTTTGCAAAAAAAAAAAAAACACACAGTCCCATTACTATTGCCACATATGAGAATAGATAATGGGAGTGTGTTTATGAAACTTACAACCACTTTACAAGCCCATTCACACCTACGGTTTGTGTTGTAGTTACTGTACACACATATTAACACCACAGCGCAAGGGAAATACATAAACCATGCGTTAGTGCATTGTAGATCCATTTATTTTAAATGATATGAGAATGCACAAAGGGAATGCACCTGCATTGCAGTTTTCAGCACTGCACGTTTGTGTACTACTGTGTTGGGGTACATTGCATTATCAAGAATATTGCAGGTCCATTTTGCGGTCCCTTTGCAGTGTGTTAGGTCAACACACATTAAAGAGGAGCTCCAAGCTTCCCCCCAAAAAAATTAAAGGTTAGCAGCTACAAATCCTGTATCTGGTGACGTTTAATATAAGGACACTTACCTGTCCAGTGATCCGGCAATGTCCCCACCTGAAACAATTCTTCAATGGAATTTGGGTGCAGGCACTGGCATCTCTAGGAAGGAAAACAGGAAGCTAAGCCTTACAGCTTCACAGCCTGTTTTCTACTGCACATGTGTGAGTCAATCTGCACTTTGTAAATTGTCCAATAGTCTTCTGAGACCTGTGATGTCCCAGAAGATTGCGGGGGAAGGAGGGGGGCTGAATTTCTTGATCAGTTCCCCATGGCGATCTGAGCCAGAAGTGGGAGCAATTACCTGTCAAAACCAGGTACCCGCTTCCTCCACAAAGTGCCAAATGTGGCAGTGGAGATGGAAGGGTGCAAACAAGATGAGCTTCTCCTTTTGAGTGGAGCTCTGCTTTAATGTACATGCGTTAAAATGCACTGAATCCTTTGGCACATTCTGGGGTTCCTACTGCCAGCCCCTACAGGGCAGAATAATGATGCATATACAAGTATTAGCAGCTTCACCTTTCTGGGTATTCTGTGTGGCAAGGTTGTATTATCTACAAATATAACTGAAGAGCATCGCAAATATATTTTGTCAGTTCAAATTCCTCACATATGTATTTAACAGTGTATTTAGCTGCTTGGTGTTAGTTGAATTTATTCAGCACCACATCATAAGTCCTCAACACAACAAAGCACAACTGTGCAGTGACCTGTCAGTCAAATCCTTTAGCAGATATTAAACATTAAACACCATTTATTTAAACATTATTCCAAAGTTCACAGTGCTGTTTAATTCTTTGTGATTCTGCACCAAATGCATTTTTTTCTGCACTTGCAGTTTTGACAAGTCTTTTGCTGTGCTCTGGAATCTGATGAAAAATGGGTTTTGTAAGTTCTTTGAAGACAGCAATTTCTCATTCATTATCTTGCAGCTGCCTAGCTCTTGTACTTCCCCTTCCTCAATCAATTATAACTGAATAGGAAGCTGATTATGGCTCATTATCACTGCAGTCAGGGATAGGCGTTTTTATAAATACAGGCGGCTCAGCTATAATGAGATTGTTGCGTTGTACTGGAAGATAGTGTTATTCAAAATCGTGTTATAGAAATAATGGGTGCCACTGATGGTGTTGGGGGGAAAATGCACATAAACAGCTATGGCGACCCATGAAACACAGAGCACCCTAAAACATAGGAAGATAATGTATAGTCTAGCAGCGGTATTATCCACTGTAACAATGCATACATTTATTTTTTTTGTATTTCATTTTTTGACCTCTGTGATGGTACTCTACTGAACAAAGGAGACTTGCTGCCATGGATTCAGGATTATGGGGTTTTGCATATATTCTTAATGGAAAAAAGAATATAAGGGACAATTGCCTTTACACGCACATGAACTTTAATGGCATCCTAGTCTTAGTCCGTAGGGTTCAATATTAAGTTGGCCCAACCATTGTAGCAAGTTTGGGGTGGAAGAACTTGACTGGCCTGCACAGAGGCCTGACCTCAACCCAATATAAAACTTTTGAGATGAATTAGAGTGGAGACTGCGAGCCAGATCTTTTCATCCACATCAGTGCCTGACCTCACAAATGTGCTTCGGAAGAATGGTCAAACATTCCCATAGACACACTCCTAAACCTTGTGGACAGCATTTACAGAAGAGTTGAAACTGTTAGATAGCAAGATTTTAGATATTTATTGTTCCCCAGAATTATAATTTATGTTAATTAAGTGTAGGCCATTTTTTCTGGCAATGGAAATTTTTGGTTGTGATTGCATTGTGGTGCTTTTTCATAGTTGCAAGACTGTTTTGAAAAAAACAGACTGGAAAGGGTTTGAGCAAACAGATTTAAATCTGCATACAGACTCAGTATTGGGTTATATAACGTTTTGTGTAGACGGTGTCATGGAATAGAAACATGTCAATGTCTTCTCAAATCAGATACTCTGGATGACCAAAGAAGTGAGAAGTAGAGAAACATTGCATTCAGAAATGGGGATAAGTCAGCATACAATACTGCAATAACTTCAGGCCAGGCTCACAATGTTTGATATAACTTTAGTGAATATGCTGCTGCTCCTGTCCCTTATTAATAACTAGAATGATGTAGTGGTCCAGGCCTACCTCAGTGCAGCTTTTAGGTTTTATTGTCAAAGCCTAACTATGCACAGCTGCACTAGATTCCGTGTGCATTACTTTTAGTAACTCTTCCCCATAGTACAAAAACCTGCATAACAGTTGTAGTTGCTTATCCATTTCACACAAAATGGAAGATAACATTGAAGAGTTAATGCTCACAGTGTGGTATCATTTATCTACCTTCGTATTTTTGACTTTTCATCTTTATACCATTCTTCTACAGAGTGGTCCCACTATTCTTTTTCTTTTTTTTAGTTACATAGTAATTATTTTAAATAATAGTTTTATGACCATCAAGTACACTTTCCAAAAAATTGCAGCAGTTTGGTCCACAGGAAACCAAACATCCTGTAGCCAGTCTTAAAGGACAACCATACTTGTATACTAAACTTCTCTGAACCACTCTCCCACCTTTCCTGAACTAACCTGTACTAACACTCCCCCCCCCCTCTTCCTTACTTACCCCTGTACCAGTGCCGCAGCTTTGCAATCTTTATTGGAAAAAATATTTTCTGAGCTGTCCATGCCTGCACACTTTACCCTTATAGACATGTATGAGGGAGGTCCCAGAAGCTAGAGCTGCATTCTAGGATTGAAATCTACAGGTCTATGAAGGCTTAGTGCACAGGTGCAGTCGAACAGAGCGTGCCTTACATACAGGGGTACCTAAGATGCTGGCATTGGGAAGAGGGTGAGGTTAGTGCAGGTTAGTTCAGGAGGGGTGGGGGAAAAAATCAGAAGGGTGTAAAAGTATAGTTGTCCTTTAAAGATGAACTCCAGAAAAACAGCTAAATACACAAACAATATATATATATATATATATATATATATATATATATATATATATATACATAAGGGGAAGAAAAGACAAACAAGGAGGGCACAGGCATTGTGCTAAAATTTTAGTTTTTATAAAGAAAAAACAATAACTTATTGCAAGGTTAAAGGCAATCAGAAATTTTTAAGGTCTGGCATGTAAGGGGAGCCCCGGAACCTTTTGCTCTGAAATGAAACCGGTGCCTGCTCACTGGACCCGCTATAGATAAAAGCTGCAGAGTCTGCAGCTGCTTGAATACCTTCAGATAGCCTTATAGGCTTGAGAGGGGGCCAGTGCCCTGAAATCTGTTGCGTTGTGATTCACACAGTGTTTACAATCTCCTCCATTTCCCTCTCTTCAAAAGGCTGTAAAGTTTTTTTCTCATGGTGACCACACAGGCTTCAATTTTAATACAGGGTTGATGTGTAATTCAATCAAAATTATCAAGTTCACAAGCAATTGAACAGCCATAACTTTCCTTCCGATCCATTTAGACCCCTTTAGATTTGGATTTGTCAGAGTTAATCCAGTTGGTACCAAGGAGATACAAGGAGATACAATTGTATTCATGAACAAAGTATTTAATCAATCTGATTATCAGATTACATGTTAGAAAGCTAACATGAGATAGCAATAGTTTACAGTCACAAGTTACCATTGGATCGTCACTATTGATCAAAGTCCACTTGTTCCTATCAGAATAGATTAATCAGAAAATAAATCGATAGTTCATTGAAGTGTATTTGGTTACCATTAGACACAACATGGGAAAGGAGACAAAAAAAAAATAATTACCCCAAACTACAATAGATCATATTGCCTGTCTGACAAAGGGAACCTGGGATATGCATTATTTGCACTGTGATGTGATCTCTTCAATCCCAATTTGGAGTTTTTAAAAGATTCCTGGTGTGTTGGCAACATATTCATTCTCCAAACCATTATAGGGTCCCTTTATATAAGAAGAATAGCCAGTACAACATGCCATGCACAAAGGAGGAATCACAGCCTGGCAATAGAGATAAAAAACATGATAGAGGGGCGTGGCCTGGACATGGCCGAGTAGAGTCGCAGGAGCTCCTGATCCTCTACTGACCAACCTATCCTATTTTGCTCGTTTTTAGTTATGATCTTGGCAAAGAAGCGGAAGGCAAAGAGCACCATGAGAATGACCCGCGGGTCCAAACCAAATGGGGAAATTCATTGTTTTTCCCAAATTCCCAGACGGCCTTCCCCGATTTCAAGGTGGCGGAGCCATGCGGCGCTTCATTAGAGGCCTCGAGCTCTCGGGATTCCCCCGCCTCAGTTACTGCCAGCTTGGTGTCGGAGGTGTTCTCTGACACTCCGGTGATCCTCCACCCAGAAGCTCAGGGCTCCCCTCAGCACCCTCTAACCCTGAGAGGAGACGTTGAGCTCTGCTCACTCCTTCAGGCCCTTCCGTCCAAAGTGGACATTGAATTCCTCATCGGCCACCTGGAGGAGTTTCATAGGCAGGAGGTGTAGGCTATAAGGCTATAAGAATGGACGTTCAATTCTTATTCAAATCTGCCTCGCAAAGGGAGAAACCTCCTTAGTGTCCCCAGAGAACCAGGTGGCGAATCTGGAATCTCTCCTGAACTCTCACGTGAACGCTGCACCATAGCTCTGCAGCTTCATGTGGAGGATATGGAAGACCGGAGCTGGCGTAACAACTTGCGGCTCTGGGGTCTTCAGGAGGCCACTGGAACATAAAATCTCTCGGAAACTGTGGCTGCAATCTTCCAAAAAATTCCAGGTGATGCTATCCCGACTTAATTGGAATTCAACAGGGTCCATAGGGACCTGGGTCCCTGTACTACTGATCCTGGTAGACCAAGGGACATAATCTGCTGCCTACACCACTACGTCCACAAGGAGACTATACTGCATCAGGCCTGGGAAGCCTTTGATTCACCGATAACCGCAGTTACTTTGCTATCCCCTGAGGTGCACCCCCCCCCCCCCCCTCCTTACCCTGCACTCGGGAGGTGACCGTTTGATCGGTTTCCCCGTTTCATTCCGCCGCTTACCAATTTGCTTACTCCCAGAAACTTACACACTTTCATATTGAAGGGCTTTGATCCCTAATTTTACCCTCCTTGGGAGGATATGGAGACCTTTCCACTACCTGTCCATCAGGATTGCGGATACAAGGACTGGGACTACATTATCGCCTACTGCCGGCGTACAGCCTGGGTGTACCTTACCAACATAATCTCATTCACAATGAACCGTAGGCCTTAAGTGGTAAGATTATTGTGCCTTTTCTTTTAGTCACCAATTCACTAGCGCACTCATTGTTTGAGAACTTAATGTATATACCTCAGATTCTGTCATCAAAAAAAAAAAAAAAAATGACATTACCCAAACAGACTGTACAGGTATTCGGATGAATACATTTCCTCATTCCACTTGCCTAAACTCCCCTCCGAGATTCAGACAGAGCTAGACGCCCCATCACATTAGCAGAACTCCAAAGGGCACTCAACCAGATGAAACCAGGTAAGGCTCCTCGCCTGGACAGCTTCACCCTAGTAAAACTATTTAATACAGTAAGATCCGACGGGGTCTTTGCTAGGGAAACTTTAAAAACTCACGTTACCGTCCTCCCTAAGGAAGGAAAATAACCATCCTCTTGTGGTAGCTATAGGCCTATCTCCCTTCTCAATATTGATCTTAAGTTGTTCTCCAAGATCCTAGTGACCCGTTTAGCACAACACCTACAATCCTTGGTCCATTTAGACCAAGCCAGATTCATCCCATCTAGAGAAGAAAGAGATAACACAACTAAAGTGCTTAACTTGCTTCATATAGCCAACATGACCAAAGCGCCTTGTGTTTTTCTGGGGACAGATGCCGAAAAAGCGTTTGATCAAGTAAACTGGAAATTTATGTTCTCTTTTCTCAGACACAAAGGTTTAGGGGAAACCATGATACAGTGGGTCACCTCAATTTATTATGACCCGACGGCCCGGGTCAAAGCCAGCGGACTTCTTTCTGACCCTCTCACTATTACAAATGGAACAAAACCAGGTTGCCCCTTATCCCCCCCTTCTCTTTGCCCCTTTCTCTTGAGCCATTCCTTTGTAAAATCCAACTAAACCCAGACATTCCGAGGCGTACATGTTGGTAATACCCAATACAAAATCTCAGTGTATGCTGATGACTTACTTATTTCCTTAACAATACTTATAGTCTCGCTTCTTAACCTCCTTTGAGAATTCAAACTTTATGGGGCACTCTCCAATTTGAAAATACATTTTAGTAAGTCAGAAGCCATGGTAGTCGGCATACCCCCGACCCACCTATCGACTTTGAAATTAAGCTTTAAAATCAAATGGACAGATTCAAATGGACAGCTTTACAATATTTGGGTACCCATATCCCCTCTGATCTATTCCGTACATATGCTCTCAACTTTCCACCTCTATTGTCTTAAACCCACACACTTCAAGAAACCTGGCACAGAGGCTTGCATTACTGGTTTGGTAGCTGTAATCTACTAAAAATGTGTTTTCTCCCAAAATACCTACACCTTTTCCAAGCCTTACCCATTAAAATTCCCTCTCATTTTTTTAAACAAATACATTCCCTCTTCCTAAGATTTATTTGGGCACACATGAAACCTCGCCCCCCCATCACCTGCTCACCCTACCTAAACTTTCTGGCGGTCTGGCACTTCCTAATTTTAGGAAATACTACCAGGCATCTCACCTTAGTAGATTATTGACTGGTGCCATAATTATAAGTCTAAACTATGGCCACAATTAGAGCAGGCCCAAACGGACATTCCGCTGAAAAGCGTTCTGTGGTGCTATAATAGTTTACCTCCGGGGCTAAACACTCTTTAATAGGGACCACCCTAAAGATAAGTTCACAAGTCAACATGCAGGCCTCCCTTTCTACCCCTGACTCTCCCCTACTCCCTATCCTGGGGAACCCACAATTTACCCCGGGCCTCCACACCCCTGAATTTAAGACCCTATATCTTTCGGGACATACTCAAGCTTTCCACTTTGTAATGGCCAAAGGATGGCCATCCATAACGGGGGTTCTTTTAGACTCCCCTTCTGGAACGCAGAACGATGACACCTTTTGAGGAATGGTTTTCGGGCGATGGAACTATCCATCAAGTCCTTTCTAAAACATACAGCTTTTTGAACACACGCCCTGAACTACCACATTTACCGTTGCTCACCAAATGGGAAAAAGAGTTAAACCGCACATTTACGGTAAACCAACAACAGCACATTATCAGAGTTTCCCTCACATTGTCCATTTGCACTAAGATCCAAGAAGCGAACTATCCTACCATGTCCGACCGTGGAACACTGCTTCATATTTTCTGGTTGTGCTCTAAGCTGACACATTTTTTGGAGTGTGGTCAGAAAGATTACCCAAAAATTTACATATTTTGAGATTCCTGAGGTTTCTGCATTCTTTTTATTACACTCCTCCACCATCCCGGCGAAACTATATAAAAATTATATTGTGCGCCACCTGTCAAATGCGGCCAAATTCTGCATTCCCCTTCACTGGAAAAAGCAACTACCCCCGACTATCGCCAATTGGCTTCATAGAGTGGAAGATATCAACAAAATGGAAGACTGAATACTCACGACACAACATAAGCGTGACAAATACTCCAAGACATAGAGACTGTGGAACTTGTTTATACTCCCTGACAAGGAGATTGCCCTTCTTGGTACCTGAGCCCCCCATTGGATCATCCGGTCAGACTGCCTGATCCACCTTCTACCCAGACCCCTCAAAACTCTCCCCCCTTTCTCCCTCCCCACAAAAAAGGGAGGTAGATAACTATAATTTTTTTTCCTCCCTTATCCTTGCTCTTTCCTCCTTCCTCTTCTTGCTTCCTCTTCTCTTTCTCACCTTCGTGCTCGAAAAACAGAAAAAGGATGGAATGGGTGGTTCCAAACCTTAATTGGTGCACTTTTTTGCAGCGGTCTTACAAGAGAAACACACATGACAGATTTGGGCCTTTTGATATATCTTTGTTTGCTGTACTTCTCAGATTTCTGTTTTATGTATGTATTGTATGTATTATGGGTTTCATGTTTGAAACATTCAAAGTATGTAAGCTGGTGTTTTGGTTCTTCCCATTCTGGGAATTAATAAAGATTTTGTTTGCAAAAAAACAAAAAAACATGATAGAGTGATAAAGTACAGAAAAGAAGAAACACAATTAGGGAATTACAGATACAAGAAAGATGAATAAATTGCATATCAGTCATTGCTATCCCCTCCCCTCCAGCTAGGATTCAATTATTTACCCTACATATTTGTTAAACATATTTGGAATTGGGCCATATGTGCTGGTAAACAATTAATTGACAGAAGTAACAGAATGTACTTTTCTAGCATATTAGAGAACAACTCCAGGAAGCGCTTTTTATATTTAAACAAACCCCTTTACAACAGCGAAACAACAAACCTGGTAGAATTTTTACTGATTTTTGGGTTCACATGCTTCTAGCAGTCACTGAGATAGAGAAGAAAATCCTTTCTTGTGTGGCTTTAACTCTTCTACACTGTGTCATCCAAAATTAAATGGCAAATGTCAATCTGCATAATTATGACAATCATGCCAGGGTGCAAGCTAGCACTTGGAAGGGATATTTCTCCACTTCAATGTGTACCAGTATCAAAATATGTAGTGCAGTGCTACCCTCACTAAACTTAATTTACAGAATAAGCTTTCAATAATCAAGTTATATAAAAACAATGGTGAAAAGCTGTAAAATATTACTGCCAAAATGGCACTATGTAAAAATTAATTCCTCTGCATAGCATTCATCGCCACATATACATCAGTTCAGTATGAAAGAAAAAAAATCTCATAGTGCTCTTTGAATGCTTTATTTGGCAATAATAAAGATTAAAAATGTGTGAACTACAAAGATATGTAAATGTGTCAAATTTCCGCATCAATTATAATAGATTGGAGATTCTTCTGGTTACAATCCCGTCAAACCTGACATCGCAACTTCAGGCAAACTCCTCATTTGCCTCGAAGACACATGCGCTGCTTTACTTAGGTACGCTATTTCTCTGGATCTCAAACTGTTGTTTTTGTGCAACTATGGTACACTCTATCACACCATAAAAATGGAACTGAAAACATGGCAGCATAGTACCTTTATGTGGCTAGGGTGTGTTAGTGTAATCAAAATGGCTGTTTTACCAACAATTCTCTATCTGCTTTATACAATACCAATTTTGATTACCCCACCCCCCTGTTTTTTAAACCAATTCATAGAATATTCTCTACCTTCATTTGTCAGGGGAAACAAACTAGACTAGCGTATTCCATACTATGCAGACACAAAGATGATGGGGACCTAGGCCTGCCTAATGGGTTATTCAGACTGGACGTCTCCATTCATTCTCACCACTTTAAATGTTTGGGACCATCCAAACTAAATGGGAGAATTTTTGATATTTTTGATATCTTGCCTAGCCCCATTGGGGGGGGGGGGGGTTACCTGGTTTTTACTGGGTGAGGACATCCCTTTTTTCAAAACATGGTGTAAGGGTGGCTACACTAAATGCTACAAATTTGCACCCAGGGTATGCCTTTTGCCCTTGGACTGGCTGCAGCAATCCAATGGTGGATTTCCCATGAATGCTTGGCGCCCTAGGCAAATGCATGACTTCCTGCAAAAACTACACCCCAAATTGAGGCCTAATAATATTTTAACAATATTTGAGTATACCTGTATGTGTGCCTCTAATGATAACTCTCCTTTTTGGTTTGCCAAGAAAATTTATTTGCATATTCAGACAAACAATTACTACACTAAAATACGGTATGTGCACATAGTTACATCATTGTCTTGTATATGGCACTTTTGGCTGAAAGAAATTTGTTTTTTTTTAATACAGCTAAGAAGGTTATACAAAGTCTTTAATTAATTTTAAGGTTTCTAATATCTGTCCACCCACTGTGGGTTGGGAAAATTACTTTCAATTGAACTTGTCCAGGATGGGTAAAACACGGATTAATTTAAATGTTGACCTTCGCAGTTGGATTTGCTTCCCATCCCTTCTCTTCACTCTAATGCCACTCTTTTTATTAACCGCTTCTCGACCAGTCGCAGGAGATATACTGCGGCAGGCTGGCTGTCCTGCGCAAACCACTGTACCCATACGGCAGCTCGCGGGAGAGGGTCTCGCGCGTGCGCCGCTGGCGGCGCAAACACGTGCCGCTCTCTAGCCCCTCAACTAAGCAACGGGTCCGGCGGCCGCGATGGCCCCCGGGAACCCGGAGATCGCTGCAGGGACTGACAGAAGGCAGTGTGCTGTTGTGTTTCTGTTATTTGGGAACACAGGAGCCCTGTTTCCATCCACCAAGTCTGGCCCCCCACACAGTTAGAATCACCCCCTAGGTACACATTTAACCATTTGATCACCCCTGGTGTTAACCCCTTCCCTGTCAGTGTCATTATTACAGTAACAGTGCACATTTTTAGCACCGATTACTGTAGTAATGTCACTGGAGCCCCCAAAAGTGTCAAAAATGTCAGTTAGGTGTCCGATCTGTCCGCCACAATGTTGCAGTCCCGCTAAAAATCGCAGATCGCCACCCTTTAGACTCCATTCACACTAGTACGACTTGTCAGGCAACTTGGTCAGCCTGACAAGTCGTGCACCATCGCGGTCCATTGTGTAATACAGGAACGGTTCTAATAGGAACGACACAAGTCGCTCCGACTTAGAAAAAGGGTCCTGTACTACTTCGGGGGGACCTGGAGCGACTTGCATAGACATTCATTTTATGAAGTTCCTGCAAGTCGCGCCGAAGTCGCGGTGCATGCGACTTCACAGGTCGCCCCCTAAGTTGGATCGCCGTAGTTTGAACTGAGACTAGTAGTAAAAAAAATAAATAAAAATGACATACATCTTTCCCCTAGTTTGTAGACGCGATAACTTTTGCGCAAACCAATCAATATACACTTATTGGGATTCTTGTTTACCAAAAATATGTAGCAGAATACAAATTGGCCAAAAATGATAAAAAAAACATTGATTTTACTTTTTTTTATTATTGGGAATGTAATATAGCAGAAAGTGAACAATACTGCTTTTTTTTTTGTTTTTTTAAATTGTCGCTCTTTTTTTGTTTACAGCGCATGCTCAAAAAAACGCAGAGGTAATCAAATACCACCAAAAGAAAGCCCTGTTTGTGGGGGGGGGGAAAAAGGACATCAATTTTATTTGGGTACAGCGTTGCACAACCGTGCAGTTGTCAGTTAAAGTACCGCAGTGCAGAATCGCAAAAAATGGCCTGGTCATTAAGCGGGCAAATCCTTCCGGTCCAGAAGTGGTTAAGCAAAGGGGCATACCAGTAGTTCCAACTATAGAGAGCATGTAATTTGCTCCCCTTCCTCTTATGTGATAGCACTGGTGTTTAGTGATCCATTAATTTAATGCTGAACTCTCATTGTCATTGATAATGCTTTTTATATGAAATAAAAGTTTATATTTTTAAGTGGTCAAGCTCCAGTTTTATCCCCATTATGCAGAGTACTACCAAAATTGTGCGCTGTAATTTCAAAGCCAGTGTTTCAAATTTTTAGGGACTCGTTAAGTACTGGAATAGTACCACTGGATTGGCGTAGGGCCAATGTGGGGCCTATATTTAAAAAGGTATCAAAGTCTTTGCCAAGTAACTATAGACCTGTTAGTTCACCTTCTATAGTTGGGAAGATACTGGAGAGTTTAATAAAAGACCACATAGATGAGTTCTTGCTGGAAAAAAATATTGATGGATTCATGAAAGACAGAAGTTGTCAAACAAACCTGATTTCTTTTTATGAGGAGATAAGTAAAACCTTGGACAGAGGGGTGGCTGTGTACATAGTATACTTGGATTTTGCAAAAGCTACATGACTAATGTGTAAGATAAAGTCTACAGGCTTGGAAAGATCAGTTTGCAAATGGATAGAAAATTTGCTAAAAGATAGAATTCAGAGAGTAGTGTTAATGATTCTAACTCTGAATGGTCTAAGGTTATCAGTGGTGTACCCCAAGGTTCAGTGTTGGGACCCTTACCTTTTAATATCTTTATAAATGATATAGGGTCTGGGATTAAAAGTACCCTTTAAGTCTTTGCAGATGACACCAAGCTTTGCAGTGTAATAACATCTATACAGGATGTCTCCAACTTACCTGAGCAACTTAGCTGACCTCAATGCACTGTTTCATTGGGCAACTATGTGGCAAATGAGGTTTAATGTTGATAAATGTAAAGGTATGCCCTTGGGGGCTAAGAATATGTATGCATCATATATACTAGGCATAGTAGATCTAGGGGAATCCATAGTGGAGAAGGATTTGGGTATTCTGGTAGATCATAAGCTTAATAATAGCATGCAATGCCAAGCTGCGGTTTCCAAAGCAAGCAAAGTCCTTTCTTGTATTAACAGAGGCATGGACTCCAGAGAGAGAGATATAATTTTGCCCCTGTACAAATCATTAGTAAGACCTCATATGGAATATGCAGTTCAGTTTTGGGCACCAGTTCTTAAAAAGGATATCGGGGAACTGGAGAAAGTGCAGAGAAGGGCAACCAAACTGATAAGAGGCATGGAGGAGCTCAGCCTGTCTCAAAAGAGGCTTAGATTTTATGTGTCTTATCATAGAGGAGGAGAAATTACAACTAGAGGAAATTAACAAACAGATTTAGAAAAGTGTGGCTCAACTAGACCCCTTTATAGAGAAACTGTAGTTTGCAAAATTAAATGATTTATTGAGAGGAGAGGTTGAGAAAACTAAAAAAAATCTGAAAGCTATGAAGCAGTAAATATTCCAGAGACATAAGGCTGATTGGAATGATGGCACCATTTTTGATCTTACTATTTACAGAGGAAGAAGTAGATCTAGACGTTATACCCTAGCCAGGAGTGGAATCTCCTCTTCTGATAGTGAAGCCATAGGTATATCTAAGTCTGTGTCTTTTTTAGAGAAAGAGGGCAACAATGAGGAATTATTCAAAAAGAAGAAATTTTCCAAAAGCTGCAGCGTAGGAGAAAAAAATCAAGGAGAAGAAAAAGAGGGTTCAAAAGGCAGAATGGTGAGAACAATCAGGAGTCAAAGGAAATAAGAATGGAGAGTAGACATGCCCAAGATGTAAATGAATGGCATACTGATGACCCTAAAGTGATCAATCTCTCTAGCTTTGTCCTACAGGAAAGACACATCAGGCTTCTCCAGAGGGTCTCTCATTTTCTCCTACAAATATTATAAATTAATTTGAGGTCTTTAAAGACCTTAAGGTATTTTTACAAAAATGTATTTTTTAAACCTTCTTTGAGAAGCCTGGTGTTGTGGAGGTTTCGGGAAGTACAAGTTCAGAAATTCAGGATGAGCAGGCAAAGTGATCTTTTGAGCCTCCTTGAAGAAAATGTCAGTTTTGATATAGAAGAGGTAGAGTCAAGTCAGAGAAGTAAGAGAGATGCTAGACTCAAAATAAAATGTACCAAAATGCCTCCCTTACAAAACAACAAATGGGTGAGTTTATTTCTCGAGCTTGTCTAAAAGGACCTCAACAATGTAAACTGGGATAAAAGAGGTAAAGACAACTTAACTAGGGAGAAACATAGAGGCTGAATAGAATTAGTAAATACCACCAATATTGTCATCAAAAACATTGACCAAGGTGGCAATGTGGTTGTCACAAATGATGATGATGACTACGTTGCTAAAAAGAAGAGACAGTTGGGTGACAAATCTACCTATTTAAAATGGATAATCCGTTTCCTGGATTTTTCATGATTTAAATGGTAAATTATTTGAGGCAGGTTTATTATCCAAAAGAAAAATTTACTACTTGAATATGGCAGACTTCTGTACCCCAGTTATTTATACCATTCCAAAAATCCTTAAGTATTCCTTGAAACCCCCTGAGGGGCCAATCATATAAGTAATCAATGGCCCTCTTGAAAGAGTGGGAAATACCTTGATTCCTTAATTAAAGAAATTATTTTGACTCTCCCCCTTTATGTCCAGGATATAGGAGAGGTTCTGAAGAATATTTGGGTCTTGGTGGTTTCCGAGGGGGCCTTCCTCACGCAGGTGGATGTGGAATTGCTTTACACGTCTTTTCCCCATGAGTGGGACCTTTGGGCAGTTGATCATTTTTTGGATAATTATTATCCTGGAATGGGTGCCCAGAAAGAGTTCCTCATGGAGCTGTTGCAGTATGTACTTAAGGATAATTATTTCCAGTTCCTCTGATGTTTTTATCAGCAAATTAAGGGTACATCAATGGGTGCCCTTTGGGCACCGGCATACGCCTGTTTGCACCTTGGTTTGTGGGAGGAACAGTTGGTGTATGCTTCATCAATGTATTGTGCCCATGTTTCAGCTTGGGAATATATCAATAATGTACTGATGGTATGGAAGGGCTCCAAAGTGCCACTGAATGAAAATGTCAGAAATACTAGGTTAACTTATAGTTTCCATCCTTATGAAATTCCTTTCCTTGAGCTTTTCATTTCGGTAAGAGGAAATAACCTTAGTACACATAATTTTAGGAAAAAGACAGCAGCGAATATGCTGCCCAATGCCACTGGTCATCCATCACCTGCATTCCCTCATTAGAGGAAATCCAACTGGCCAATTCCTCTAAATATGGAGGAACTGCATTTGAGTCAATTTAAAAGAGAATTCTTTTAAGAGTAAAAAAAAAAAAAACCCTTTGTACTGAGAGGAAAAGCTCATTGTCTACTAGGGAACGCCATTATGAGGAAGGAGAGAAAGTTACAGATCCAATATGGTTTATCAGAAAAAATATGGCACCCGAGGTGAAAACCATTATAAAAAAATTGGCATCTTTTTTAAGAGACACTTATCTATTCCTGCACTACAAGCAGTTCACATATTAAAAACTTGCAAAGTTCTCTGTAGTTAGCTTAGTACTGCTATTCGTTTTATTCATTTTTGTTTTAGATGGGCACAAGTGCATAATCTTGTTACTAGGAATGACATGACTCCTCATACTTGTCTGGAGTAAAGCTAACCTCCTTCTCCAGAAATGGGTATTTTACAACTGCAATCCTTTTTCCAGGTTGTTATTCTTGGTGCAGTTAAAGTTGTTTCACTGCTCTGGATGTAATATGGGGCCTAGTGACTGCATGAATCCTGATTCTAGTACAGAATATTAGCTATGTTTTAGTGGTTTAGGAAAGATTTGACAAAACCCTTTGACAATGGTGGCTAGAGAACCAAATGAGCCTCTACTACCTATGCCTTGCACTTAGTAACTTCCTTTCTTCCTTCCCTGCTATGTCCAGCCTTTTGTCACTTTGTTCATACATAAAGGATTTAAGTATTATCAGAATGGAATGCACATTTATAGGAAAAACTGAATCGGCACATTTATTTATATCAGCAACAAAAACAACTTTGGCTAGCAAAATGATTTATCTCTATGCTACTTTACATACCTTTTGCCGGCCATGATTTTGACCCCCTGGAAGTCAAATGACTTAATAAATGTATTGTAAGCTAAAAGGAACATAAGCTACTATTGTTTTTCAATGAAATTATACTAGCATTTGCATTAAAAAAAATATAGCTGTCAAGCAGGGTTATTAAGTGTGTGCAGTTCTACACACCTGAGCTCACACTGCTTTGTATACTAAACACGAAATGCAATTTATCTTCCCGTTCTTGCCTTCCTAAACAATAAAAAAAGAAAATTGCTACTGCAACTGTTTTCAAAGCTAAATACATAAATGAAATTTTCAGAGACTGTACAATTGTATTTAGCAATGTATCTGATATAGATGTACCGAGACAAGAGGATTGATAAAAAAATAAAAATACTTTTTATACCTAATCTGGGACAATATTCTTATTAAGAATCTTCCAACACTGTCTTTTGTGTTTTGTAGCCAGAGTTACCTACAAGCAGCAAGTGAAATGCCTGCGGGACATGTCCTGGACCCATCAGGAAACTACAATTCTCCAAAATTTCGTTCAAGGAACCAGAGCTACATGAGAGCTGTCAGTACGCTTAGCCAGGCCAGCTGTGTCAGTCAGGTAGAGCACTGGCTATCTTTGCCCTATTATTAATATATATTGTGCTGTGTATGCAGGTCTCACAGGCTGAGTCAACTCGCTTGGGGTCGGTAAGACATTATCACTGCCCGCTGCTCATTTTAACATTTTTAGCTTTCTTATGAATTTTATCAGCATATATGTATGATCAAAGAAAAAATGTAGTTTAGCGGGAACATTACAACATTATAATGCAAATATGCAGCAGCACTACGGGAGCACATTAAGGCCCAGCTTCCACATATATGCATTGCTCTGTTGTCACAAACCGCTTATGGTCAACAACTAATAAGCTGGAGTTGATAGGAAGGACTCTGGCTTACAAGAGTACAAATGCACAAGAGTTCCTCCTACTGGTCTCTGGCACCAGAGCGCACTTAATGTGCAGGATCCTGGCAATGGGTTAAATTCCAATTGAAAACTCACAACTTTTTATGTCTTTATAATTCATATGCTCCTATATGTTATTATTTTGTGACTTATTTTTTCTTGGAAGCCTTTACATTCAAATTTAATGAGATTAACCCATCAGCAGATGCATATAACATAATAGAGCAAATCCAATACCAAACAAGATTTTCCCAGTCAGTCATCATTTTCAAAGAGGATTTATACCATTGGGTAATAGGGCAGCTGATGGGCGAATCTTATGTTATCGTAATCCCTCTATTATGTTGTATATGACTGTTGATTGGCGAATCTTGTTGAATTTAAAAATGATGGATGACTCTTATGGAATTTAAATGTGTTGGGCAAATCTGTTTTGTTATTGGGATTTATTTAATATGTTGTATTTCACTCCTTATGGGTGAATCTTATCAAATGTGATGGGTGATTCCTATTTAGAAATGATGGGGGGCTAGGACGAATGCTCCTATAAAATGATGGATAAATTCCATAAAATACAGATGAATAAATACCTATCAAACATTAGGTGTGCAGTTCACGCTGGGAATGATTTATAAAAATACTTTGGGGGGACCTCATAGACAACCAAATTTGACCCAGGGCCAAAATAGATGCCCTTTGATCACTTGCCTACTGAGCACTTTTACCCTCTTCCTGCCCAAGCTAATTTTCAGCTTTCAGTGCTGCCGCACATTGAATGGTAATTTCACTGTCATTCAACACTGTACCCAAACTACATTTTTATCATTTTTTGAGACAGATAGAATTTTCTTTTGGTGGTATTTAATCACTGCTGTTTTTTTTTTCTCAACAAATAAAAAAAGACTGAAAATCAAAAAAAAAAAAAAAAAAGAGGAGGCACTGTTTAGGCTGCAGTGATAGGTGGCACTGATAGGCAGTATGGATGAGCACTGATAGGCAGCAATGATGGGCACTGACAGGCTACACTTGTTCGCACTTACAGGCATCACTTATGGGCACTGAAAGGCAGCACTGATTGGGCTGTACTGATCATCAGGGCACTGATTAGCAATGTAGATGTCCCCTGTGTGGATTGCTGTTTACCGGCTCTCCTCTCCTCACATGCTGTCAGTGTAAGGAGAGCAATGCTAATAACCAGAAAATCCTGTTTACATTGTGATCAGCTGTGATTGGACACAGCTGATCATGTGGTAAAGGGCCTCTATGGTTGGCTCTTTACCCCGATCTGTGATCATGTGTGTCCGAAGCCCTGGGGGTGCGCGGTGAGGCAGGGTTCTGGGAGGACATGGATAGACGCATACCCGGAAATGTGCCATTGCACTGTAGCCATCATTCGGCTATAGGGTGGTCAGCAAAAGGTTGATGGAATTTTTACTTGAAACTTATTTTGAAATGGTAAAATGTGGAAAATTTAATTAATCTTTAACCACTTTACTACCAGTCACGTAACCTCTACGTCGGCTGACTTTGAGTGGTTATACCGGGATGATGCCTCTAGCTAGAGGCATCATCCCGGTACCGTTGTTTGAAGCCGACGGTCGGCTTTCCGTCGGTAACGATCGATGCGGCTCGGGAGCCGCTCGATCGTTACCCGGGGGGGCGGGAGGGGACGTCCCCCCCCTCCCACCGCCTTCCGCGGCTTTGCTCGGGGCTACCGTCCCACCGGGAGCCCCGAGCACCCAGCCGGCACGTCCGCCGGCTGGATGGAGTCCCGATGAATGCCGGAAACGGCATCGATCGGGTCTCCGATGACGTAACCCGGAGGCGGCGTCCATGACGTCACGTCCGGGTTACTGTGCTGCAAAAGGCGGCAGATTTGAAAAACGGCTGTATGCAAAAATGCCGTTTTCGGCGTTTTGCATACAGGGAAGTGTAGTGGAGGGGTCTAGGGTCTTTTAGACCCTCGATCCCTCCATAAAGTGTACCTGTCACGACATATTGCTGTCACCAGGGATGTTTACATTGCTTGTGACAGCAATAAAAGTGATCAGATTTTTTTTTTTTTTAAAAAACCTGTAATAAAGTTTAAAAAAAAAGAAAAAATAAATAGGAAAAAAAAAAAAAAAAAATTTAGCCGTCCCCGTCACCGTTAGCTCGCGCACAAAAAAAAACGTATACGCAAGTCGAGCCGCAAATGAAATCGCTGTTCAAACCACACATGTGAGGTATCGCCGCGATCGCCAGAGCGTGGGCAATAATTAAAAAAAAAGAGCTACACTCTAACTCTAAACTGGTAACCGTTAAATAAATTTAAAGCGTCGCAGATTGAGATCTCTATTGACCGTAGTTTGTCGCCATCCCACGGGGGGGCGCAATTTTAAACCGTAACATGTTTGGTATCTATTTACTCGGTGTGACATCATCTTTCACAATATACAAAAAAATTGGGCTAACTTTACTGTTTAGTATTTTTTAAATGCAGTGAAATGTGATTTTTCAAATTTTTTCCAAAAAAATGGCGTTTTAAAGACCGCTGCGCAAATACCGCGTGACAAAAAATTTTGCAATGACCGACATTTTATTCTCCAGAGTCTTTGCTAAAAAAATATATATAATGTTTGGGGGTTCTAAGTAGTTTTCTAGGAAAAAATACTGGTTTTAACTTGTGAACAAAAAGTGTCCGAAATAGGGCTGGGGCTAAAGTGGTTAAAACCCAATTATGGAGAAAGAAAAAATTCTCTCTTGTAGTGGGTTTGCCCCCACTTTACATGGGCAACTGCTAGTTTAGGTCTAGGGGACAGAAAAAAAGAGTTTTCTTAGTTGATGCCTGCTTGCCTGACAGCCAGTGCTCCCCTATTCTCTGATGTAGGGCCCTAGATCCTGCATTGGACTTGATGACATTAGAGGACCTGCAACTGCGAGAGCATAGAAAAGAAGAGGCTGCAGGGACTGGTCTAGCAGCAAAGAGGTGCCTTTATAAGAGAATCAGATAAGAAAAACTGTTTTTTTTTTCCAGTCACCTAGACTTAAAGGAGTATTTAACCCTTGCAGTGCAAGTAAAGCTCCACTGCAAATGATTACTTTTACTTTCCATAGAGTTCTACATTTTCTTGAATAGAATATATTAAAATCCTTTTGCAAGAGTTTATATAATCCAGAAATACCACAACACTAGAAAATAGTCTGTGTACATCTGACTGACCATTATATCTTTATAGGTTTGTTGGAAACAAACTCATGAAGGAGCATAGGGACAAACTGTTTTGAGATACAATTGTCAGTATTGATGTGCATCATATGTCTAAATTCCTGTGTACTCCTCTAGGTTAAAGTGCTTTTAAAGTCAAAAGGGTTTTTACATTATACATTCTTTGCATTAAGGTAAAAACCCTTCCACTGAGTCCTCTCTCAATCTAGCGCTGTGCTCATCTGCAGTACCGTTGCTCTCTCTTCCTCATCTCACAGGTTCCTGCTGCTGTTAGTCAAATCCTGTGAGGAGAGAGTGGAGGGCATGGCCAAACCGCTCTGTGTGTGTCTCTAGACACACACAGCATGGCTCGGGTACGTGCCCTTATGGGTACTCTCATAGCTGGCGGCTTGTTGAGGGGGCACTTGTAACAAGAAGGAGGGGAGAACGCCAGTAGGCGGACTCCAGAAGTGGAGGTAAGATTCACTCAGTGCAATATCCTTGCACAGAGCAGGTAAGCATGACATCCTTTTTTTTATTTAAGGGAAAAAGTGAGTCTTTTTTTATCACTTTAAAGACATCAGATGCATTTTTATACAGAACTGGAAAAATTGTCTGAACCTGTTCTAATAGCAGCACTTACAAAGATAGAGGGAGAGGCACTGCTGCAGAATGGTATACACTTAACATTACCAACAGGAGTATTGCTAGGACTCTGAAAGATCTGGGCACCTCTGGGCAAATGGTAAGTGTGGCCTCACTGCATTTACAGTGGTGGGGGCTTAAAGGTGCATACCTAAATAGAACCCAAGCTTACTCACTGTATGCACAGTACATAGCCTCACATAGACACATACCCATACATCCCACAGTTCTATCCCTACAAAATGCGCTTTATTTATTGTGCTACAAGCAGGAGTCTCACAAACACCTACTGTGTAAACCTCAGCACAATCACTTTTAAAAACTGAAACTTTTACATTTTAATGGCTTTTTTTGCACACAGAATATAGACATAACACTTTAGCCTGAGCATACCTAAAGAAGCACTGTATTTTTAAATAGCCAGGGACTCCTGACCACTACTCCAGTATACTGTGCTAAATTTTATATAATCCTGACCCCTATTCTTTTTACACTAGTCTGTATGTATTATACTCCTGAATACAGGGAGTATGAAACATTCAGCACAGTGTAAAAAGCCTGTACTTTAGAAAATCTTGACCACTTCATCTTGTATGCCATGCCATACATTACATACTTTTAAAAACTGGACTCTGCATGTACTGCTGTCCTCCAGCAAATCTCCCTCCTCCTTCCCAAGCAAAATTCTCCCCATTTCCTCAAACAAAAGCTCCAAAAGTAACCTTTCACTGCTTACCTCTGCACCCCTCTTCCATCAATTACCTCTGTGACCCCTTCCACAACCTCCTCTGCACCCCCAATTCACAGCTCACCTCTGCCTCCCTTCTTCACATTTCCTATCAGCACTCCCTGTACATTTTATTTCTGCCCCCCCTTTCTTCATTCCACATCACTCCTGCACCCAGTCCACAGCTCACCCCTACCAAAGCTCTTACTTTTGCACACTCTCATTATTCCACAGCTCTTACCTCTGCTCCTAGCAACCAACTCATCTATCCACTGCTCCCACCTCTGCAT
This sequence comes from Pelophylax lessonae, assembly GCF_965119305.1. Classification (NCBI taxonomy): domain Eukaryota; kingdom Metazoa; phylum Chordata; class Amphibia; order Anura; family Ranidae; genus Pelophylax; species Pelophylax lessonae. Next base: position 321,528,144 of record NC_138770.1, read on the forward strand.
CCGTCTCCCCATTTCACAGCTGTCAACTTTGCAGTTAGCGTCCCCCCTCCCTATCCACAGCTCTCATCTATACACCCAGCCCCCCATTCACAGCTCTCAACTATGTACTCAAAAGCCTATAGATCCACAGCTATCAGCTCTGCACCTGTCCCAATCCACAGCTCTCACCTCTGCAATCAGATACCAATGTGTAACACTCACCTCTACACCAAGCCCACATCCCCATCCACAGCACTCACCTCTGCACCTAGCAGCCCCCATCCACAGCTCTGCATTCTTCAAAAACTTCTCCCGTTGATGGTTCACAACTCGCCTTTCAATGTAAGGAAGGGACCTCAAAGCAGCTCACAGCACAGCTCTATTAGGTGGATGCAGGTGTTTTTAACACACACATTACACTGACTCAATGATCTATTTATTTGACTTGGCAGGTGTGGTTGCAGAGTGCATCTGCAAGCAAACATGTTGATTGGCCTTGGCACTTAGGGCACCAGCTGAAAGATACAGGACACATGCCCCAAGTGCCCAGCGCTAGTGATGCCCCTGCACTGAAACCTTACTAATATAAACATATACCAGATACTTGACTTCATTAATATGATGCTGCTTAATTTTCCATTCATAGGCTAGGGTGTGTCTTAACCAAGTTGTATTGCTCATTTGCAGTGTAGTTTGCAGAGTTTTCAGAGATTGCAAAGCTTTGTTATGCTCGTTGGAATGAGAACAGATATGAGAGCTCACATATATGTATTAAAACTGTGTATTTAGCTGTTTGTTTGGAACTCAGTTTTAAAAAGAGGAGTTACTATAGCTTATATACTGTACATTATATACATTCTACTCTTGGCCTTTACTAAGTAGGCATAATGATGAGTTAACATGATTGGTTTATTGCAGTGTTTACCAGCTATATAGCTCAGCTGCAAGAAAAAGTATGTGAACCCTTTGGAATGATATTGATTTCTGCACAAATTGGTCATACAATGTGATCTAATCATCATCATCTAAGTCACAACAATAGACAATCACAGTCTGCTTAAACTAATAACACACAAAGAATGAAATGTGGCCATGTTTTTATTGAACACACCATGTAAACATTCACAGCGTAGGTGGAAAAAGTATGTGAACCCTTGGATTTAATAACTGGTTGAACCTCCTTTGGCAGCAATAACTTCAACCAAGCGTTTCCTGTAGTTGAAGATTAGATGTGCACAATGGTCAGGAGTAATTCTTGGCCATTCCTCTTTACAGAACTGTTTCAGTTCAGCAATATTCTTGGGATGTCTGGTGTGAATCGCTTTCTTGAGGTCATGCCACAGCATCTCAATTGGGTTGAGGTCAGGACTGGGCCACTGTTTAAGCCATTCTGTTGTTGATTTACTTCTATGCTTTGGGTCATTGTCCTGTTGCAACACCCATCTTCTGTTGAGCTTCAGCTGGTAGACAGATGGCCTTAAGTTCTCCTGCAAAATGTCTTGATAAACTTGGGAATTCATTTTTCCTTCGATGATAGCAATCCATCCTGGCCCTGAAGCAGCAAAGCAGCCCCAAACCATGATGCCCCCACCACCATACTTCACAGTTGGGATGAGGTTTTGATGTTGGTGTGCTGTGCCTCTTTTTCGCCACACATAGTGTTGTGTGTTTCTTCCAAACGACTCAACTTTGGTTTCATCTGTCCACAGAATATTTTGCCAGTACTGCTGTGGAACATGCAGGTGCTCTTGTGCAAACTGTAAACGTGCAGCAATGTTTTGTTTGGACAGCAGTGGCTTCCTCTGTGGTATCCTCCCATGAAATCCATTCTTGTTTAGTGTTTTACGTATTGTAGATTCGCTAACTGGGATGTTAGCATTTGCCAGTGACTTTTGTAAGTCTTTCGCTCACACTTTAGGATTCTTCTTCACCTCATTGAGAAGTCTGCGATGTGCTCTTTCAGTCATCTTTACAGGACGGCCACTCCTAGGGAGAGTAGCAGCAGTGCTGAACTTTCTCCATTTGAAGACAATTTGTCTTACCATGGACTGATGAACAGCAAGGCTTTTGGAGATACTTTTATAACCCTTTCCAGCTTTATGCAAGTCAACAATTCTTAATCGTAGGTCTTCTGAGAGCTCTTTTGTGCTAGGCATCATTCAAATCAGGCAATGCTTCTTGTGAAAAGCAAACCCAGAACTGGTGTGTGTTTTTTATAGGGCAGGGCAGCTGTAACCAACACCTCCAATCTCATCTCATTGATTGGACTCCAGTTGGCTGACATCTCACACCAATTAGCTCTTGGAGATGTCATTAGTCTAGGGGTTCACATACTTTTTCCACATGCACTGTGAATGTTTACATGGTGTGTTCAATATAAACATGGCAACATTTCATTCTTTGTGTGTTATTAGTTTAAGCAGACTGATTGTCTATTGTTGTGACTTAGATGATGATCAGATCACATTTTATGACCAATTTGTGCAGAAATCCATATCATTCCAAAGGGTTCACATACTTTTTCTTGCAGCTGTAGCTAACTATGCATCTCATTCATAACGTATGTCATGTCTAAATACTATCTGTAATTGCACCCTTAGTTAAACTTTACTAAACTCACAACAGTAAAATCAGTCTGTATGTGCAGTAAAGCATACTTGCTATGCCAACTGTAGATGCTAAGGGGTTAATCCTCTGCATTGTGTAAAAAGGCTGTTTGATCCTGTCTCCTCTGATCCTTATCTTCTTTCAGTGTCCCCAATTCATCTACAAATAGTACAGAGGGTAGGGAACAAGCTGCACATGCTCAGTTTGGTGTGTACTGCTGTTTTTTTTTTCTTGGGAGAGTGCATGTGATCAGCACAGGGCCAATCAGCACTGTCCAGACAGTGGGTCAGGGCTCCTGCATCCTCATAGGACAGATAGAGCAGTATGAAGACTCCTCCAACAAGCTTTAACCAGACACTGAAAGAAGTCACAACACTGTTCAAACTGCTGATGGGAAAAAGTATTTGGCAGTTTATATTTACTAAAACTATTGCATTCCCATTTTCTGTGTACTGTGAGAGACCAGATATAGTGAATACAGGGTCCTGGGTTCAGTGACACTTTAAGGGGGTGTCCTGGGGGTTTAGAATAACACTTAGGAACCAAAAAACAGTATATATACAGTATCTCACAAAAGTGAGTACACCCTTCACATTTTTGTAAATATTTCATTATATCTTTTCATGTGACAACCCTGAAGAAATGGCACTTTGCTACAATGTAAAGCAGTGTGTACAGCTTGTATAAAAGTGTAAATAACTCAACCCATAGCCAATAATGTCTAAACCACTGGCAACAAAAGTGAATGCACTCCCAAGTTACAATGTCCAACTTGGGCCCAATTGGCCGTTTTCCCTCTCTGGTGTCATGTGACTCATTAGTGTTACAAGATCTTAGGTGTTAATCTGGAGCAGGTGTATTAAATTTGGTGTTATCGCTCTCACTCTCTCATAATGGTCACTGAAAGTTCCACATGGCACCTCAGGGCAAAGAACTCTGTGAGGATCTGAAAAAAAAGTTGTTGTTCTACATAAAGATGGCCTAGGCTAAAAGAAGATTGCCAAGATCTTAAAACTGAGCTACAGCACAGTGGCCAAGACCATACAGCGGTTTAAAAGGACAGATTACACTCAGAACAGGCCTCGCCATGGTCAACAAAAGAAATCATATCCAGAGGTTGTCTTTGGAAAACAGATGTATGAGTGCTGCCAGCATTGCTGCAGAGGTTAAAGGGGTGGGGGGTCAGCCTGTCAGTGGTCAGACCATACCCCGCACACTGCATTAAATTGGTCTACATGGCTGTTGTCCCAGAAGGAAGCCTTTTCTAAAGATGATGCACAAGAAAGCCCACAAACAGTTTGCTGAAGACAAGCAGATAAAGGACATGGAATACTCGAACCATGTCCTGTGGTCTGATGAGACAAAGATAAACTTATTTGGTTCAGATGGTATTAAGTGTGTGTGGCGGCAACCGGGTGAGGAGTACAAAGACAAGTGTGTCTTGCCTTTAGTGGTGGGAGTGTCATGGTCTGGAGCTGTATGAGTTCTGCCGGAACTGGGGAGCTACAGTTTATTGAGGGAACCATGAATGCCAACATGTACTGTGACATACTGAAGCAGAGCATGATCCCCTCCCTTCAGAGACTGGGCCTCAGGGCAGTATTCCAACATGATAACGACCCCAAAACACACCTCCAGGAAGACCACTGCCTTGCTAAAGAAGCTGAGGGTAAAGGTGATGGACTGGCCAAGCATGTCTTCAGACCTAAACCCTATTGAACATCTGTTGGGAATCCTCAAACATAAGGTGGAGGAGCTCAAGGTCGCTAACATCCACCAGCTACATGATGTCATCATGGAGGAGTGGAAGAGGACTCTATTGCAACCTGTGATGCTCTGGTGAACTCCATGCCCAAGAGGGTTAGGGCAGTGTTGGAAAATAATGATGGCCACACAAAATATTGACACTTTTAGCCCAAATTGGACATTTTCACTTAGGGGGTGTACTCACTTTTGTTGCCAGCGGTTTAGATATTAATGGCTGTGTGTTGAGTTATTTTGAGGAGACAGCAAATGTACACTGTTATTCAAGCTGTACGCTCACTACTTTATATTGTAGCAAAGTGTAATTTCTTCAGTGTTGTCACAGAAAAAGATATTATAAAATATTTACAAAAATGTGAGGGGTGTACTCACTTTTCTATGATACTATAGGCACTTCAAATGGCTGCTTTTACTTTATTGTAATGGTTTTAAAGATTAAAATGATGACATGTTTACATTATAGAGGCACTGTCATCTTGTCTATTCAGGTCAAAGTGTCAAGGTTTGTGCCAAGGCTCCCCCCAACCCATTGACACTCACCTTGTCTGTGCTCCTTAGCCACTTTTTTTCTTTAACACTGCTTACACTAAAACCCAAAGTTTCAGCTAGTGCTAAACAATAGAGGAAGCAGTGACTTCACCCCCACAGTCAGGTGTAGTGTTTGGGCCTACATATTGGCTGCTTTATCTGAGCACCGTTAAATGGGAGGTCATATGCTCCCCCTTACCCTGGATGTGGTATTTTCACAGCCTGAGTATGTAGAAGAAGTTGTGGTGAAGGGCTGCATGCTCCCTTTGCACAGACACTGCCACTTTGTCCTGAAGTCACAGTCTCTTTATTGACTGTGCCTCAGCTAGAACATGAGAGAAAACATAGCCTCTAACACACTAAAATGGGAGCAGAGTGATATACTGTAGATCTTGAGCTTTACATTCTCTGTTCAGTCTATCTTTACATGCTGAGCTTCCATGGATACCTAGAGGAAGGATTACCAGCATGCATTCCTCACTTTCAAGAACACTGGCCTAGTAGACTAAGGCTCCGTTTCCACTGCCGCGGCTACGAAGTTGTGCTACTTCTAGCGCGACTTCGTAGTGAAAGTTGCTTGCGGCATTCAGTGCGACTTGTCCCTCATTATAGGGGGAAGTCACACTGAAGTCGGCTCAAAAGTAGTGCACGAACTACTTTTGAAGTCGCCGCAACTGAAGTCGCGGCAGTGGAAACGGGCCGAATTTAAATCAATGGCTTTTGACTTGCTGTGCGACTTGACATGTGTCAAGTCGCACAGCAAGTCGCACTAGTGGAAACCGGCACTAATCCAACTTTGCTTTCTATGCCAGTGCTGCCTATAACTATTACTCTGGAACTAAGATGTGATGCTTGATATTGAAACAATCACATGTAGTATTAATATGAACACATTATTTTTTAGGGAATTGTAAAAAAATTCTTGATCATCGCCAAAGAAGTGAATATTCTGGAACAATGGAGTATCTTAAAAAAATGTGCATGTTAATCTTCAGTGGCAACTAACAAAACGTGTTTTCTTCTTATTTTTACAGGATTTCCTCATTGAAAGTCTTCAAGAATGCTTTACCTCAAAGGATTATCCTGAGCTCAAGGTGGCAGTACCCTGTATATTCCCAGGCTAGGAGAAATCTTTAATTCACTGTTTTCAAATCTAGAACATCACCTGTGTTCATTTTCTGCAGCTGTGATGATCTTATTTCACTGCTGTGTGAAAGCAGCGTAGCCTATTGCACATTCCTCTGAGGCAATGACTACATACATCATACTAAAATACACTGCTAATTCTGAACAATGCAATTTTTGCAAATAATGCCTCCAATGTCTAAATTTAGTCCACACGGTCTAATTTTTCTAAAAGTACAATTTTGATCAGGATCCAAAAATACAATTTTTAAAGGAAGTTATAAAATGTTCACTTTACGCAAACAGTCTTGTTCTACCATTACATTAAGTGTTATCAAAATGTTTTAAGGCAAGATTGTGCCACATTCATTGTGCATCAATGTAAAATGGAGGCCAGATTTGATGGACCTCATATTTTTGTTAATTATTTAGTATTTGCATTCATTGTTGTAACAGCATGCTCGGATAGAGCTCTTGATGTTTGCAATGACAGAATTCTGTGTATGAAGTATGCATCACAGCCAGTCCCCTACCATCCTTTCATATTACATTGTTCCTCCCTCTTTGTTTCATCCACTGTATGGTGAAAATCATACAACTTTATTTGTGCTAAATGTTTTTCATTGTACACACGCATTCATAAAGGTGTTTGGTCTGTGCAGCCTCTTTCCTCTGAGTGTGATGATTCCAGTGTTGTTAAGTGGAATTCCTAAAGGCTCAGTTGCCAATGAAACCACAGATCCACGTTGCCTTATGATACCTATACAGATTGTTCACATGGCTACAGGGGCAATGGAGGAAAAAATGTGGAGAAGGCATGTTATGGTTTCCAGTATTTTTCACACATTTTTGTGTATGCACCACCACGTTTTTACCCTACAGTGCCAAATTTAACCATGTTAATGGCTTGTAAATATATCATAGTGGACAATAGCACGCTGCAGGTCAACCAGAAGGGACAGCACAGGACAAATACACTTGTGCCTGATAATGGCAAATATTTTTGCATCCTTCAAAATTGCCTTCCTGATTTTGAAGATTTTGTAATCTTTGGTCGTACCAATATATAAATAAAAGAAATGAATTGCTGTGAAAAAAATAACGTTTTAACAAAAAAAAATGTATAGTACCCCAAATCAACCAAACAGCAATTGCCTTATTTTAGTGTTCTAGTAAGATACCATATATAGTGTAATATGTTTTTATATTGATCAGCATAAAATCTTTCCAAGAGAGTCAATAATGTACTTTATCAGTACCTTTATTTAATACAATATACAGATTTGACCTGTAGGAAGAACTTTATTTATTGCTATTTCAGCTGAACACTTTTCCCTTGACATGAAAACAGACTAAATCTTGAATTCTATTAACGTAGTACTAGCAATCATTTATATAAGAATTCTTCTTCTCTGGGAGTGCTATGACATAACAACTGCCATCTTGTGGACTCTGATGGAATGAAAAAGGGAATAGCATCAATTCTAATTTTATTGAAACATCTTCAAAGATAAAAAATTGCATATCAGCCATAATGAATTTGGCTATTGAACTGTAAAGAAAATCAAGGTCTGCATGGCAAGTTGCCATTTCAGGAGTTAGTGCATCACTTTTTTTGTAGAGGTTTATTGATCATTTACGTCTATTCCCTTCTTCTTTCATGGATTGTGACTTCATATCAGATGCATTTGTTTTGCTTATTTCTCTTCTAGTACAGAGCCTGTTATGAGGAATTTGTTCTCTACGTATATTATTGATTGCAGCATAATCCACATGTTAATATTGTGTTTGATTAAATAATTAATTTATTACTACAGTTGATTATGTTGGAGAATGACTCACATTTTATTCTAATTTTAGAGTTTTTATGTTTTTTTAATAATTGTCCCTTTTATTCTTTCAAATTGGGCCTTGCATGCAAAAAATAATATTCGCACACTTTAATACAAATTCACAGTTTGTGAATTAAATACAATGTTTATAAAAACCCTGTGCTATGTTCTGAAGCAAAGCCCCTGGTCCTGTGCATTCCATTTTGCCCTTGTTCTAAATAAAAAAATGCTAAATAGATAAGATAACTCATAGCTGAAAGTTTCTGGTATACTAATCATATGATATGTGATTTCAGTCTCCCTTCTCCGCAGACAGTTATCAGACTTCAAAGCCACAATACAATTAAAACATAGATTAGAAGGATTAAATGTCCTATAAAGCAGTGCTGTCCATTGCAGAATGTACAGTCAGGTCCATAAATATTAGGACATCGACACAATTCTAATCTTTTTGGCTCTATACACCACCACAATGGATTTGAAATGAAACAAACAAGATGCGCTTGAACTGCAGACTTTCAGTTTTAGTTTGAGGGTATTTACATCCAAATCAAGTGAACAGTGTAGGAATTACAACAGTTTGTATATGTGCCTCCTACTTTTTAAAGGACCAAAAGTAATGGGACAATTGGCTGCTCAGCTGTTCCATGGCCAGGTGTGTGTTATTCCCTCATTATCCCATTTACAAGGAGCAGATAAAAGGTCCACAGTTCATTTCAAGTGTGCTATTTGCATTTGGAATCTGTTGCTGTCAACTCTCAATATGAGATCCAAAGAGCTGTCCCTATCAGTGAAGCAAGCCATCATTAGGCTGAAAAAACAAAACAAACCCTTCAGAGAGATAGCAAAAACATTAGGTGGGGCCAAATCAACTGTTTGGAACATCCTTAAAAAGAAAGAACGCACCGGTGAGCTCAGCAACACCAAAAGACCCGGAAGACCATGGAAAACAACTGTGGTGGATGACCGTAGAATTATTTCCCTGGTGAAGAAAACACCCTTCACAACAGTTGGCCAGATCAAGAACACTCTCCAGGAGGTAGGTGTATGTGTTTCAAAGTCAACAATCAGGAGAAGACTTCACCAGAGTGAATACAGAGGGTTCACCACAAGATGTAAACCATTCATGAGCCTCAAAAACAGGAAGGCCAGAGTTTGCCAAACAACATCTAAAAAAGCCTTCACAGTTCTGGAACAAGATCCCATGGACAGATGAGACCAAGATCAACTTGTAGCAGAGTGATGGGAAGAGAAGAGTATGGAGAAGGAAAGGAACTGCTCATGATCTAAAGCATACCACCTCATCAGTGAAGTATGGTGGTGGTAGTGTCATAGCGTGGGAATGTATGGCTGCCAATACAACTGGTTCTCTTGTATTTATTGATGATGTGACTGTTGACAAAAGCAGCAGGATGAATTCTGAAGTTTTTCGGGCAATATTATGTGACCCGAAGCATACTGGGAAAGCAACCAAACAGTTTTTTAAGGGAAAGAAGTGGAATGTTATGTAATGGCCAAGTCAATCACCTGGCCTGAATCCGATTGAGCATGCATTTCACTTGCTAAAGACAAAACTGAAGGGAAAATGCCCAAAGAACAAGAAGGAACTGAAGACAGTTGCAGTAGAGGCCTGGCAGAGCATCACCAGGGATGAAACCCAGCGTCTGGTGATGTCTATGCGTTCCAGACTTCAGTCTGTAATTGACTGCAAAGGATTTGCAACCAAGTATTAAAAATTAAAAGTTTGATTTATGATTGTTAATCTGTCCCATTACTTTTGGTCCCTTAAAAAGTGGGAGGCACATATTCAAACTGTTGTAATTCCTACACCACTCAACTGATACCTGATTGGCTGTAAAAACCCTCAAATTAAAGCTGAAAGTCTGCAGTTAAAGCACATCTTGTTTGTTTCATTTCAAATCCATTGTGGTGGTGTATAGAGCCAAAAAGATTAGAATTGGGTCGATGTCCCAATATTTATGGACCTGACTGTAACTATAATAAGTATGAGGTATAATTTGGGGATGTATTTTTTGTTGTGAGCACAACACAAAAGCTAAAGATCCTGCTTTCTATTTTTTTATATCCAAGTTTTATCTTAACTTTTCCTCATTTCATTGCTACTGACTGACTAATATTAAATTTTCTGCATCTGCCACTAATGTGTGTGACTTTTTGAGTTTGCTTTATGTGATTTCTTTTAGACTATATTGTTTTATAAACGGATTGTCCCATACCTATTACATTATATAATATGCATTTTACTATATGTAGTAAAATATTGCAAATGTATCCATCCCCTGATTTTTTTTTTCACTGGCTGTAATATAATTATATTCACTATTTTAATAATAATACTTAATTCATAATTGTTGTACAGTGACTTTTGTGTTTAAATCCTGTACACCTTATACGTATGTTTGGAAATAGGGAAATTCTGATTTGAGATTTCTTAAAACATTTCTTTGGCTTATCACAGGAATAACAAACTGTTTCTCCCTAAACACAGATAATTCACTGACAGTGGTTGACAGGCATCCTCCATTTTTTCATCAGTAGTCAGCATATTTAAGGACCTTGTCCCTAAAGCAAGGTATCCTGTTCCCATAGTGATAACACATTTATTAATTTATTTCATTCTTCTTTAATTAGAGTACATTTTATCACCATGTTCCTTTGATAAAATATCTACAACTCTAATTGGATGGGATTCTCTTCAGTGTTATTTGCTGTACCAACTCTATGTGTCCTCTTCTTCCAGATGAGTGAAACAGAAATTAATGGACAATATGAGTCGGTGTGTGAGTCAGTTTTCAGTGAAGTTGATTCTCATGCAATGGATGCTTTAGACCTTCCAGGATGTTTTCGAACAAGAAGCCACAGTTACTTGAGGGCGATACAGGCTGGTTATTCCCAGGATGACGACTGTGTTCCTGTTATGACATCTTCCAATGCCACCCCCACTACCAGGTCAACAACAGGTAAAGAAAAGACTTTGCCCAGTTCAGTCCTTTATTTAGTATTCATATGATTGTCTGTAGTTTTCCACATTTTACCACCAAAACATTCTGACATGTCCTAAAATAATTCAGCAACATTCGGTCATTTTGGGAAATACTTTGCTTTCTGGTTATTATGAAAATTGGTAATTTAATAGAAGCAATTGTTTCCCATGTATGCTGATGCCATCTGAGAGCCTTTAGTCTGAAGGAACTTTAATCAGTATAACCAACTCCTTTACCTAAATAAATAAAACCTATATGCATCATGCTTGATGGCATCATCTTTTTATTGTCAGGACACCAGACCTCTTTTAATCCTATGCAAGATTCTTGAACATATTTGATGTGCTTGGTAGTAATACCCCATAGGAGTATGTAAGGCAAGGAAGGGAACTGCATTCAATGTTTTAAAAGGCTTAATACATATGGACATAAAGAATATGTTTTTATTGCTGCTTTACGCAAACACAAACAAGAAACTCCACTGTCTTACTATAATTTAAATTGGAATCAATAATTATCATTTCAAAAGGCCTTTTCTAGGGGCAAAACTGCTTTAGAAGCTCTTGCTCCAGGACCGCCTATTTCTCTCTAATTCCTCCTTGTATCAGTGCTAAAAGAATGGCCCCCAAGCTATTCGTGTAGAAACTAGGGTTTGTGCACAACTACTCAATAGTTTTCTCATACTGGCCTCGAGGCTACTCATTTTGTACATAGGAAATGGATAGGGCTGGTCCTAAAGGCGAGCATCCTGAAAGATATTAAAAAAAAAAAAAAAATACAAGGTATGTTACGAGGTGAATGTGATGAATTAGGGGGTTTGTGGCAGCATGTGAGGGGATTTGCCTGACAGAAATCAGAATGTGTCTACAAAGTGAGAGATTATACTGCATGAGGGTCATTGTAGCCATTGTAGTCAAGATCATAGGGGAAATGCGTGCTGGCAGAAATATTAATCTTCAGATAAGGAGGTAAGAGGATGCAGGATGCAAAGGAAAAAGATGTGGTGGCAGGAGGTGGAAGATGAGGTTACATGGTGTGGTTTCGAATGGGGTTGGAGACATGTTAAGGGGGAAATTGTCTTGCATCTTTAGGCTTCTCTGTTGTAAACCTAGGCAGTGGTTGATATGAGATATTCTCAGCTGGTCGTCAGCTTTAATTATCAAGACTTGTTATTCCAGAGCAAAAAATGAGAAATACATGCAAATATCAACCTAGAAACTGTGCTCAGAGCGGCACCCCTTAGATGCAGATGTACATTGACCCAGGACCAAGGGCAGTAAGCTTACATATAATCTTTAAAATGTAGCTTTTATGCCTTGGATTTACTCCTGATTCCATGTGTGTATTTACATTTTAGAAAATATACAGTCAAAATAATATGTAAATCTTCTTTACAACACCTACAAGTGTCAGGTGGTTCATTAAGTTGTGTACCTTAGTCAAATATTGTTGGCAGCCATAGTAAATGTCCTATGAATAACCACTTGTGAAATGTATACTGTGGGATTTTTTCACTGATCCTCGTGCAATTGTCATCATCTGCCCATTTTTCTGAAATTCAGCACTCGCTTTATACAATTTTCCTCTATATCAAATCAGGTTGGTCACTCATCCAGAAATGTATTGCTCTTACTTTTGCTATTGCCAAACCTAAAATGAGATTCCAAACATGTCATGATTCTTATTGATAGAGTCCATCGAATAGTTTCTCTTTCAATATTATTTTATTACTACTTCTTGTTCTTCTCTGTCCTTGGTGTTTTCATTGAATTTCACATTTTACTCAAATTCTCTTACTATATCTTCAAACTGATCTATTCCAGCAGGCATTGCTTTGATTGACATGTTCTGTAAAGTCCAGCAGCAGACACACAATTTAGGCAGGATATTTATCTGATCTTGAGCATTAGATATGTTCCTGACATCCTCCTCAAAGCAGCATAACTATTTTCATTGTAATTGGCTTTGTTTTTATGTTAAACAGATGAAGAAAAGCCACTAAAATGGTGTAAATCAAATAAAAGACTGATTTTTGTATTTCCCAGTCACTTTTGTATATGGAAAGCAATACATAAGCTCAGGTTACCTTTAGTAAAACCTGCATGGCAGAGTAATCTATAGACCTACAAATATAGAGAATTGAAATTATATGCAGATTTTGACTTTTTAACCATTCAGTTTTCCAAGTTTTTGGTCAGTTTGACCAACAATAACATTACAAATGCATATACAGTAAGGTCCATAAATATTGGGACATCGGCACAATTCTAATCTTTTTGGCTCTATACACCACCACAATGGATTTGAAATGAAACATACAAGATGTGCTTGAACTGCAGACTTTCAGCTTTAGTTTGAGGGTATTTACATCCAAATCAGGTGAACGGTGTAGGAATTACAACAGTTTGTATATGTGCCTCCCACTTTTTAAGGGACCAAAAGTAATGAGCCAGATTAACAATTATAAATCAAACTTTCACTTTTTAATGCTTGGTTGCAAACCCTTTGCAGCCAATTACAGCCTGAAGTCTGGAACGCATAGACATCACCAGATTCTGGGTTTCATCCCTGGTGATGCTCTGCCAGGCCTCTACTGCAACTGTCTTTAGTAGGGTTGAGCGGACACCTAGATGTCCGTGTTCGACGGGTTCGGCCAAACTTTAAAAAAAAAGTCTGGGTCCGTGTCCCGGACTTTTACCGAACTTTTCCCGGACACCGAACCCCATTGAAGTCAATGGGGACCCGAACTTTAAGGCACTAAAATGGCTCTAAAACACCAAAGGAAAGGGCTAGAGTGCTGCAAATGGCAGCAAAACGTAATTAAGAGCATGGCAAGTGCTCTGCAAACAAATGTGGATAGGGAAATAACTTAAAACAACAAAAAAAACAGAAAAATAAAACAATGTTCTTCTTCATCTCTGAAGGACGAGGCCCATATGGAGTAGGAGGGAGGATGAGGTGGTGGTGGATGTGGCGGTGACATAGGCATGCGCACAGGGTGTGCCGGGTGTGCCTGGGCACACCCTAATCACCTAGGGCACATAGCATTGCCAGTGAGGAGATGGGAAAGATCTCCCTCGGACCTGCTCTGCTCTATTTCTCTTTGCCTACAGGTACATGGCCCCGATACATTACTCTCCCTGCTGGCAAACACATGCATGTGTATTTCAACTTTGGGGTGCACACCTTAATGCAATAGGCTGCGCACACCTATGGGCGGTGTAGGTGGAAGCGGCGGTGGAGGAGGACCAGGGCCGGATTAAGAGCATCATGGGCTTGGTGCTGAGGATTTTGAAGGGCCTTAAGGGCCGTGCCTTGCCATGCACCCAGAGGAGGAAGGGTGCAGCCATGCATGCCTAATTCAACATGGGATGCTGTCTCTGAAGCCCATAAACACATCCATGCATCGGCAACTGTCCCTCCTTGTCCGGCCTTCGCGCTGTGTGGGGAGGTTCTGAGGGTGCTGCCTGGGGAAGCGAGCATAGAAGCCAGACTTCTGTGTTTACAAGTGACAGAAGAGCGGTAACAGTGAATATGGCCAACCCGGGGCCTATATAAAAGGTAGGGGCCTGGAGCTGCAGCTCCAATAGCCCCTACGTTAATCTGGCCCTGAGGAGGAGGACGAGGTAGCCAACACTGCTTCTTTTCACAAATTTTAAATGAGGGTACACCCCAAAAGAGTGAGAAAGAGCAAAAATGGAACAATGGGTGGGTAAGGTCGGTATCCATTGCTATTCTGCATAAGGTACGGAAAAGTCCCGTGGGATCCATGCCTGGTTCATTTTAATGAACGTGAGCTTGTCCACAATGTCTCTGGACAGGCGGCTGCGCTTGTCTGTTATAACGCCCCCAGCCGTGCTAAATACCCGTTCAGATAATACACTGGCTGCAGGGCACGCCAGCACCTCCAAGGCGTAAAGGGCAAGCTCAGGCCATGTGCCCAATTTGGAGACCCAGAAGTTGAAGGGGGCAGACCCCTCATTCACTACATGTAGGCGTGTGCACACATACTGCTCCACCATGTTGGTAAAATGCTGCCTCCTGCTAAGACGTTCCATCTGAGCTGCTGGTGCTGCTGTTTGTTGTGGCGTGCTGACAAAGCTTTTCCACATTTCGGCCATGCTAACCCTGCCTTCTGAGGTGCTGGCGGTGCCCTGGTTGCGTTGGCGACCTCCTCCTCCTCCTCCTCTGCCTTGTGCTTCCACTGCGGCCCCGCTGTCAGATGGGAATGCCAGCAGCATGGCGTCTACCAGCGTGCGCTTGTACTCGCGCATCTTGCGATCGCGCTCCAGTGAGTGAATTAAGGACGGTACGTTGTCCTTGTAACGGGGATCCAGCAGCGTGGCCACCCAGTAATCAGCACAAGTTAGAATGTGGGCAACTCGGCGGTCGTTGTGGAGACACTGCAGCATGTAATCGCTCATGTGTGCCAGGCTGCCCAGAGGCAACGAAAGGCTGTCCTCTGTGGGAGGTGTATCGTCCGTGTCCTCTGTATCCCCCCAGCCACGCCCCAGTGATGGCCATGAGCTGGCCTGGGTGCCACCCTGCTGTGAACATGGTTCCATCTCCTCCTCCAGCTCCTCCTCCTCCTCATCCTCCTCATCCTCCAGAACTGTGCCCCTGCTGGACAATTGTGTCCCTGGCGTTTGTGTGTGCAGGAACCCACCCTCGGAGCCCCTTGCGAATGACTGCCCTGAAAGCCTTGGAAATGTTACCTCTTCATCCTCCTCCTCCTCCTCATCCTGTGCCACATCCTCTTCCATCATCGCCCGAATTGTTTTTTCAAGGAGGCATAGAAGTGGGATAGTTAAGCTGAGAACGGCGTCATTGCCACTGGCCATGTTGGTGGAGTACTCAAAACAGCGCAACAAGGCATACAGGTCTCGCATGGAGGCCCAGTTATTGGTGGTGAAGTGGTGCTGTTCCGCAGAGCGACTCACGCGTGCGTGCTGCAGCTGAAACTCCACTATGGCCTGCTGCTGCTCGCACAGTCTTTCCAGCATGTGCAAGGTGGAGTTCCAACTTGTGGGCACGTCACATATGAGGCGGTGAGCGGGAAGGCCGAAGTTACGCTGCAGCGCTGCCAGGCGAGCAGCAGCAGGGTGAGAACGCCGAAAGTGCGCACAAACGGCCCGCACTTTCTGCAGCAGCTCTGACATATCGGGGTAGTTTTTAAGGAACCTCTGCACCACCAAATTCAGCACATGCGCCAGGCAAGGGATGTGCGTCAAACCGGCTAGGCCCAGAGCTGCTATGAGATTTCGCCCAGGCCGGGCTTGAGGCTCGCTGGCAGCAACCACTCATTTGTCTGCTGTTCCATGCTCCTCCACAACTCCTGCGCGGTGTGTGGTTTGTCCCCTAAACAGGCAAGTTGTAAAACTGCCTGCTGTCGTTTACCCCTGGCCGTGCTGAAGTTGGTGGTGAAGGTGTTACGCTGTCCGGATGAGGAGGCGGTAGAGGATGAGGAAGCGGAGTAGGAGGAGTTAGGAACAGGAGGCAAACTGAAGCGCCCTGCAATCCTCGGTGGTGGAAGGACATGCGCCAAATTGCTATCCGCCTCAGGCCCATCCGCCACTGCATTTACCCAGTGTGCCGTTAGGGAGATATAACGCCCCTGACCGTGCTTACTGGTCCACGTATCGGTAGTTAGGTGGACCTTGGCACAGATGGCGTTGCGCAGTGCACACCTGATTTTTTCCCCCACTTGGTTGTGCAGGGAAGGGATGGCTTGCCTGGAAAAGTAGTGGCGGCTGGGCACGACGTACTGTGGGACAGCCACCGACATAAGGTTTTTAAAACTGTGGGTCTCCACCAGACGGAATGACAGCATTTCAAAGGCCAATAATTTTGAAATGCTGGCATTCAGGGCCAGGGATCGCGGGTGGGTAGGGGGGTACTTCCTCTTCCTCTCAAGTGTTTGGGAGATGGAAAGCTGAACGCTTCCACGGGACATTGTGGAGATGGTTGTTGGTGACCCAGGTGGTGGTGTTGCTGACAGATCGTCTGTTTGCGGGGTGGCAGGTGCCGGTATCACTACAGATGTGGCTGGAGCGGCCGAGACTGCAGCAGAAGAGGAAGCAGGATGAGCCAGAGACGTTTCTTGGTTTTGAAGGTGTGTACTCCACTGCAGCTCGTGCTTTGCACTTAGATGCCTGATCATGCAGGTTGTGCTCAGGTTGAGAAGGTTTATGCCTCGCTTCAAGCTCTGATTGCACAGGGTGCAAACCACTCGTGTCCTGTCATCAGCACATTTTCTAAAGAACTTCCACGCTAGAGAACTCCTTTGAGCTGACTTTGGTGCGCTCGTTCCCTTGCTGCGTTGGGCAGTAGCGGGCGTAGTGTCTAGGGCACGGCCGCTCCGCTTCTGCACCCTGCTCCCTCTTCTGCTGTGCTGGTGGCTCTGTGCGACCACCGCCTCTTCCTCCAACTCAGGTCACCTGCATGACGTTCATTCCATGTGGGGTCGAGGACCTCATCGTCCTCCACATCATCTTCCACCCAGTCTTCACCCCTGCCCTCCTTGTCGGTCTCCACAATGCTGAACGCCGCAGCAGTTGGCACCTGCGTTTCGTCATCATCGGAGACGTGCTGCGATGATCCTTGCATGTACTCATCTTGAGAAATAAGTGGATGGGCATCGCTGCACTCAATCTCTTCCACTTCTGGGGCAGGGCTAGGTGGATGGCCCTGGGAAACCCTGCTGACAGAGTCATCAAAAAGAAGAAGAGACTGCTATATGGCTTGGGGCTCAGACTGCTTGCCTGATTTGCAAGGGGGTGAGGTGAAAGACGGTTGGACATCGGCTGCAGGTGCCAACTGTGACCTTTCTGCAGTAGACTGGGTGGGAGACAATGTGAAGGAACTGGAGGCACTGTCAGCAGCAAACCAATCTACTATCGCCTCCACTTGTTCTGGCCTCATCACTTCTAGGGGCGTATGATGCCCTACCAAATACTGATGCAGGTTCTGTTGCCTACTCACACTTGAGGAAGGTGTTTCACTTGTGCGTGTAGCTGGCACAGATCGACCACGTCCTCTCCTTGCAACAGGAGCTCTACCAGCAGCACCACGACCCAGGCCACGGCCCTTATTTGACGGTCTCCTCATATTTCTGTAATTTAAGATCTTGCCCTAGAAAGGTTTTTATTGAATAGCGGAATAGGAAATATGATCCAAAAAAGTGTATGTATCTCGCACGTACAAAACCACACTAGGCCCCAATTACTATTGTTTCTACCCCTAAAAGGATTTATGAGGAGTAGGAGGAGTATGGAACAGGCAGCACCCTCAAATCTTCAGAAGTATGAGATGAACCCCAAAAACTTGGAAAGGTGGATCTCACACGTACCGACACAGACTATCACGCAATTTAATTGATTCCCAAAGGTTTTAATTGAATAGCGGAATAGAAAATATGATCAAAAAGAAAGTGTATGTATCTCACACGTACACCACCACACTAGGCCCCAATTACTATTGTTTGTACCCCTAAAAGGATGGTTGAGCAGTAGGAGGAGGAGTATGGAACAGGCAGCACCCTCAAATCTTCAGAAGTATGAGATGAACCCCAAAAACTTGGAAAGGTGGATCTCACACGTACCGACACAGACTATCACGCAATTTAATTGATCCCCAAAGGTTTTAATTGAATAGCGGAATAGAAAATATGATCAAAAAGAAAGTGTATGTATCTCACACGTACACCACCACACTAGGCCCCAATTACTATTGTTTGTACCCCTAAAAGGATGGTTGAGCAGTAGGAGGAGGAGTATGGAACAGGCAGCACCCTCAAATCTTCAGAAGTATGAGATGAACCCCAAAAACTTGGAAAGGTGGATCTCACACGTACCGACACAGACTATCACGCAATTTAATTGATCCCCAAAGGTTTTAATTGAATAGCGGAATAGAAAATATGATCAAAAAGAAAGTGTATGTATCTCACACGTACACCACCACACTAGGCCCCAATTACTATTGTTTGTACCCCTAAAAGGATGGTTGAGCAGTAGGAGGAGGAGTATGGAACAGGCAGCACCCTCAAATCTTCAGAAGTATGAGATGAACCCCAAAAACTTGGAAAGGTGGATCTCACACGTACCGACACAGACTATCGCGCAATTTAATTGATCCCCAAAGGATTTAATTGAATAGCGGAATAGAAAATATGATCAAAAAGAAAGTGTATGTATCTCACACGTACACCACCACACTAGGCCCCAATTACTATTGTTTGTACCCCTAAAAGGATGGTTGAGCAGTAGGAGGAGGAGTATGGAACAGGCAGCACCCTCAAATCTTCAGAAGTATGAGATGAACCCCAAAAACTTGGAAAGGTGGATCTCACACGTACCGACACAGACTATCACGCAATTTAATTGATCCCCAAAGGTTTTAATTGAATAGCGGAATAGAAAATATGATCAAAAAGAAAGTGTATGTATCTCACACGTACACCACCGCACTAGGCCCCAATTACTATTGTTTGTACCCCTAAAAGGATGGTTGAGGAGTAGGAGGAGGAGTATGGAACAGGCAGCACCCTCAAATCTTCAGAAGTATGAGATGAACCCCAAAAACTTGGAAAGGTGGATCTCACACGTACCGACACAGACTATCACGCAATTTAATTGATCCCCAAAGGTTTTAATTGAATAGCGGAATAGAAAATATGATCAAAAAGAAAGTGTATGTATCTCACACGTACACCATCACACTAGGCCCCAATTACTATTGTTTGTACCCCTAAAAGGATGGTTGAGCAGTAGGAGGAGGAGTATGGAACAGGCAGCACCCTCAAATCTTCAGAAGTATGAGATGAACCCCAAAAACTTGGAAAGGTGGATCTCACACGTACCGACACAGACTATCACGCAATTTTATTGATCCCCAAAGGTTTTAATTGAATAGCGGAATAGAACATATGATCAAAAAGAAAGTGTATGTATCTCACACGTACACCACCACACTAGGCCCCAATTACTATTGTTTGTACCCCTAAAAGGATGGTTGAGCAGTAGGAGGAGGAGTATGGAACAGGCAGCACCCTAAAATCTTCAGAAGTATGAGATGAACCCCAAAAACTTGGAAAGGTGGATCTCACACGTACCGACACAGACTATCACGCAATTTAATTGATCCCCAAAGGATTTAATTGAATAGCGGAATAGAAAATATGATCAAAAAGAAAGTGTATGTATCTCACACGTACACCACCACACTAGGCCCCAATTACTATTGTTTGTACCCCTAAAAGGATGGTTGAGCAGTAGGAGGAGGAGTATGGAACAGGCAGCACCCTCAAATGTTCAGAAGTATGAGATTGTGTTCACTGTACCCCACAAAGATTGTGTTCACTGCACCCCACAAAGATTGTGTTCACTGCACCCCACAAAGGATTTTGTTCACTGCACCCCAAAAAGATTGTGTTCACTGCATCCCCAAAAAGGATTTTGTTCACTGCACCCCCAAAAAGGATTTTGTTCACTGCACCCCAAAAAGGATGTTGTTCACTGCACCCCAAAAAGATTGTGTTCACTGCACCCCATAAAGATTGTGTTCACTGCACCCCACAAAGGATTTTGTTCACTGCACCCCAAAAAGATTGTGTTCACTGCACCCCAAAAAGGATGTTGTTCACTGCACCCCAAAAAGGATTTTGTTCACTGCACCCCAAAAAGATTTTGTTCACTGCACCCCAAAAAGGACGTTGTTCACTGCACCCCAAAAAGATTGTGTTCACTGCAGCCCAAAAAGATTGTGTTCACTGCAGCTCACACACAGAAAAATGGATGTGGATCACTGACACCTGCCTATCTCCTATCCCACACCACACAGCAATATCGATTGTAGTTTGTAGAACACCGTTTCCCTAAAATTCAGCAGCAGCAGCCTCTCCCTAACAGGATTGAGAAGAGATCGTAGATCAGGATTGAGTGCAGAGTCACCCCACCCCCCACACAGCAATATCGATTGTACTTTGTAGAAGACACTGACCCTATAATTCAGCAGACTCTATCCCTAAAATGCCTACAACTCGCCCTGCCTAAACACTCCGACCTGTCCCTCAATTCTATCCGGACACAAATGGTTTTTTCCTGCCTGTCTTTCCCTAATCAGCAGCCAGCACGTTGATGTGTGCTCTGTCCCTGATCTAAGCAGCAGAATGAAGACGCTGCGGCTGCCTGGAACTTATAAAGACTTGGTCACATGCTTCAGACGGCCAATCACAGCTACTGAGACATTTGCAGGCATGGCTGGGATGGCTTAAGGCACACCAGTTAAACGATTGTTGATTGGCTGTTGAAAGCCCGCCATGAAAAGAGCGCCAAAGCATGCAAAACCCGGAAATAAAACGACCGAACACGGATTTTTACCCGAACATACAGTAAAGTGTCCGTGTCCGTGTTCGGGTACAAAAAATCCAATTATTCGGTACGAACACGAATAATACAGTCCGTGTTCGCTCAACACTAGTCTTTAGTTCCTGCTTGTTCTTGGGGCATTTTCCCTTCAGTTTTGTCTTCAGCAAGGGAAATACATGCTCAATCGGATTCAGGTCGGGTGATTGACTTGGCCATTGCATAACATTCCACTTCTTTCCCTTAAAAAACTGTTTGGTTGCTTTCCCAGTATGCTTCGGGTCATTGTCCATCTGCACTGTGAAGCGCTGTCCAATGAGTTCTGAAGCATTTGGCTGAATATGAGCAGATAATATTGCCCAAAACACTTCAGAATTCATCCTGCTGCTTTTGTCAGCAGTCACATCATCAATAAATACAAGAGAACCAGTTCCATTGGCAGCCATACATGCCCATGCCATGACACTACCGCCACCATGCTTCACTGATGAGGTGGTATGCTTTGGATCATGATCAGTTCCTTTCCTTCTCCATACTCTTCTCTTCCCATCACTCTGGTACAAGTTGATCTTGGTCTCATCTGTCCATAGGATGTTGTTCTAGAACTGTGAAGGCTTTTTTAGATATTGTTTGGCAAAATCTAATCTGGCCTTCCTGTTTTTAAGGGCTCACCAATGGTTTTCATCTTATGGTGAACCCTCTGTATGTGAAGTCTTCTCTTGATTGTTGACTTTGACACACTTACACCTACCTCCTGGAGAGTATTCTTGATATGGCTAACTGTTGTGAAGGGTGTTTTCTTCACCAGTGAAAGAATTCTTCGGTCATCCACCACAGTTGTTTTCCATGGTCATCTGGGTCTTTTGGTGTTGCTGAGCTCACCAGTGCGTTCTTTCTTTTTAAGGATGTTCCAAACAGTTGATTTGGCCACACCTAATGTTTTTGCTATCTCTCTGATGGGTTTGTTTTGTTTTTTCAGCCTAATGATGGCTTGCTTTACTGATAGTGATAGCTCTTTGGATCTCATATTGAGAGTTGGCAGCAACAGATTCCAAATGCAAATAGCACACTTAAAATTATCTCTGGACCTATTATCTGAGAATTTTAAACATACATTAAGGCAGCGCAGTACCAATCAATACCAATAGCGCTCCACACTTTAATAATAACTATTACAAAGTTCCTTTAAAAATGAAGCAGTTGTAGATATCCATCAATTACAGGCTAAGATTTTCCCTAGTTCTAGGATAACAGTTTATAGAGTTTCAGTGTTTTTTACAAAAAACAGTAAATAAGGAGAGACCGTAAAAAGTGTTAGAAAAATTTAAATAAAAGACAAAACTTAGATAGGGGGAGGGGAGTTTCAGAAAATTCTAGGAAGGGTTCTAGGAATTGGGATTTAGGGTTGGGGTTAGATCCCTACATCAATATCACTAAAGTCAATGATTACTTTGTGAGAGGGCCAATAATGTGCAGCCAAAGTTAATTGGAAGATGATGGTCCATCCAGGGTGCCCAGATCCCTTTAACAACCTTACTCCCTTAAGTGTTAAAAGTTTGTAGAGCGGGACTTTCCTTACTTCAGCAAATATTAATCAGAAGTGACTAGCACATTATAGTTGTGAAGCAGTTGTGAGTCAAGCAACATTGAGGACCGTAGACAAAGTGGTCGACCAAGGAAACTTAATGCAGCAGATGAAAAATATATCATACTTACTGCCCTTCGACATCAAAAGATGTCCAGCAGTGCCATCAGCACAGAACTGGTGAAAACCAGTGGGACCCAGGTACACCCATCTACTGTCTGGAAAAGTCTGGCCAGAAGTGGTCTTCATGGAAGAATTGCGGCCAAAAAACCATAACACTGACATGGGTGATGTGGAAACAAGGCTAAGTGACGCAACTATGCACCAAAATATAGGAACTGGGGTGAATAAAAATGGCAGCAGGTGCTTTGACTGATGGGACAAAATTTTAAATGTTTGGCTGTAGCAGGAGGCAGTTTGTTCACCCAAGGACTGAAAAGTGGTTCAATAATGAGTGTCTGCAGGCAACAGTTAAAGCGGAGTTCCACCTTCCCCTCCACCCCCTCCAAAAATGAAAAGTCAACAGCTACACATACTGTAGCTGCTGTCTTTTAATATTAGGACGCTTACCTGTCCTGGAGTCCATCGATGTCTGCACCGCAGCCAATACTTCCATCGGCTGCCGGGTGCTGCCGCCGCCATTGCTGGTAAGGGAACCCGGCAGTGAAGCCTTGCGGCTTCACGGGCAGGTCCCTAATGCACATGCGCAAAGCGCACTGCGCATTCCTATTGGCTCAGCGGCGGGGGAAGGAGGAGGGGGCCAAACTTCAGAGGGACGGCACTGTATCCCTGGAGTGGGGAAATGTACCTGTCAAAAATAGGTACCCTTTCCCCCCCTCCCCCCTGAAAGGGGCCAAATGGGGAACTGGAGGGGGGAGGAAGCAAAAGAGCAGAAGTTCCACTTTTGGGTGCAACTCCGATTTAAGCCTGGTGGAGGTTCGCTGCAAATTTGGAGGTGCATTTCAGCAAATGGAGTTAGAGAATTGGTTAGGATCAATGGTGTCCTCAATGCTGAGAAATACAGGCAGATGCTTATCCGTCATGCCTTATAATCGGGGAGGCATGTAATTGACCCCAAATTTATTCTACAGTAGTACAATGACCCCAAACATACAGCCAATGTCATTAAGAACGATTTTCAGTGAAAAAAAGAACAAGGCATCCTGGAAGCGATGATTTGGCTCCAAAAGAGTCCTGATCTCAACGTGATCAAGTCTGTCTGGGAGTACATGAAGAGACAGAAGGATTTGAGGGGGCCTACATCCACAAAAGCCAGCCACATGCCTGCAGAGCTCTGTCGCCTCACTGTAATGCTATAGAGGTCTATATGGGTTTATGACTAGCCTTGATCCGCTTTAAAATAGTGAGTGCATTTTTATTGTCTTTTATTCTTTTTAATAAACTGCTACATCTAGATGGCAGTGCCCTCTTGTGTTTGTTTTTTATATGTGCATTAGGATCTCAAGACCTAATCTGGGAGAAGCTGCTTCCCCTTCACCCGGTGTTCCCTACCACTCTTCTGACCCTCTTATGTGTCCCAGTAAATGATGATTAGGTTCTAGTCAGCGAGATAGCTTATTCATTTTCTTTGTTTCGAACAACCTACCTGCAGAGTTCCCTCAAAAATTGTGTGCAAGTGTACCTAGAAGAATTTAGGTTGGTTTGAAGGCAAAGGGTGATCACACCAAATAATAATTTGATTTGAACTTCTCTTCTTCTCATTCATTTTCCATTATGTTAATTGCTAAAAATAAATTATTACAACTTATATTTCTGAAAGCATTCTTAATTTATAGCATTTTTACATTTTTAAATCCAAGTCTTTATAGCCCTTGCACAAAGCAAAGTTCATAAAGACATGGATGAGCGAGTTTGGGGTGGGGGAACTTGACTGGTCTGCACAGAGTTCTGACCTCAACCCGATAGAACACCTTTGGGATAAATTAGAGCGGAGACTGTGAGCCAGGCCTTTTCGTCCACATCAGTGCCTGACTTTACAAATGTGCTTCTGGAAGAATGGTCAAACATTCCCATAGACACACTCCTAAACTTTGTGGACAGCCCTCCCAGAAGAGTTGAAGCTGTTATAGCTGCAAAGGGTGGACCAGCTCAATATTGAACTCTACGAACTAAGACTGGGATGCCATTATTAAAGTTCATGTGTGTGTATAGGCAGGCGTCCCAATACTTTTGGTAATATAGTTTATCTAGGATGTAAAGATATAACTTGCTATCTAGCAATGTGAATGAAAGCTTGTGCTAGGAGTAAACCCTGTCAAAATAATTATCCACCAGACAGATTTTTTGGCCATAAAATAATGAACCAACATATTGGACAGGTTTTTACAATTTACCTGACAGGAATAGGAGTGAACAGGAAAAGACTGTCACACTTTTCCCATCGGTGAGAAGATTATCATGAGAATGCACAGCACAGACCTAATTGGCTCTAATCAACTATGTCATATATATTTAATGTACTTTGCAAAATAATTTGTAACATTAAAAATAGTGTGTAATATATTTAAAATAATGAACGTGTATGCTTTTTCATTTAAATAATCTATAGAAAGAGTGGCTTCAATGTGTTAAGTGGCAATTGTTAAATAACCCTCCCTTTTTGTATCTAGAGTGGCCAAGTGGTATTAACACGTTATAACTTTATGACATTTTTAGGAAAATTTCTGCTTATGGCTCACCAAAGATTCCTTTTTTTTGTGTATAGTCATTTCTCATCATAACACAACATAACTAAAACTTAGACGATGGTTTACCCTATCTGATTTAGAGCATTAGGTGTAAAAGGATTTTCCTACAGCTTATCTACTCCCCACCCTTCTTTTTTAAATGTCTGTGTCAAATGCCTTTTCTCCACTTCATGGGCACATTCCATAGGCTTCCTACAGCTTAATGTGAAGATGAGTAAAGATGCGGATCAGTGATGTTACATCATAATGTCATATTTACATACCTGTATTAGGACATCACTACATGTGTGGTTTGTTTCATTTCCGAAACAAAATTCGGACAAATGTTTCCTTATTCGGAAATTCGGAATTACCGAATTACAATAATAACGAGTTTAAACAAATCTGAATTAATTAACCCAATAGCAAATGATTGATTTAAATTTGAATTCAAAAGCAAATTATGATCGAATCAAAATTGAATTAGGAATAAAATTAGAAATCAATTTTCTAAAAAAAAAAAAAAAAAAATAGAATATAAAATAATAAAGCAATAGACTAAAAATGAAAGAATAGTAAAGAATAGAATAGAATTTAATAGAATAGAATGAAATAAAATAGAATATGACCATCTTCTGAATTCAAATTTGAATAGAATACATCAGAATAGAAGCCAAAACAATGGAATCCAAAATAATAGAAAATAATAGAATAGAAAATAAGAGAATAGAAAAGAAAAACAATAGAATAGAATAAATAGTAAAGAATATAACAATCTTAAGAAATTTGAATTTGGAATAGAATGAATTTGAATAGAAAAGATTAGAATAGAAAAGAATAGAATAGAAAATAAGAGAATAGAATGGAAAATAATTGAAAAACAATATAGAACAGAATTAGATAGAATATAACCGTTATATTCTTTCCATTTTATTTTCTATTCTATTCTATTGATTTTCTAATATTTTCTCTTCTATTCTTTTCTATTCTTTTCTATTCTATTATATTCTTTTCTATTTTATTCAAATTGTTTCTATTCAAATTCAAATTTATTATATTCCAGATTCCATTTTCGAAAGATGGTTATATATTCTTTCTATTTTATTCTATTCTGTTCTATTGTTTTACTATTCTATTATTTTCTATTATATTCTCTTATTTTCTATTCTATTCCATACAAATCTTTTCTATTTAAATTCATTTGATTCGAAATTCGAGCTTCTTAAAGCGGAGTTCCGGGCACAGAAGTCATTTTTTAACAAACATACCCCCGGGACAGTCAGGGCTAGTACATTCCACAATGGCTAGCCTCTGATCTGTCCCGGTTCGCACTTACCTTTTAGAAGAAATACTTACTTATAAAATTTCTTCCACAGCGTTTCCATCTCTCTTGTGGGCAGCTGAAGCCGGTGCGGTCCTCTTCTGTGTCTTCTTCCGCGTCTTCTTGTCCCAGAATGCGCCTGCACCGGCCCCTCTCGTCACTTCCGGTGCGGCGCCGCATTCCTAAACAGCTTCTGGGCATGCCCAGAAGCTGTTTAGCAGGGGAATGCGGCGTGGCCCGGAAGTGACGAGCGGGGCCGGTGCCGTCGCATTGATTCCTGGGAGCGATGACGTTTAGCTCCCAGGAATCATCGCAGCGCAGGAAGTGACAGCGGAGCCGCGGCGCTGAGGGAGGAAGTACCCTGAGGTGAGTATTTACGATCGTCAATTACAAGGTGAGTTTTTTAAAAAAAAAACCTAACTATCCAATTCCTTTTCAGGTTATGCTGAACTAGCGGACGGGCACAAATAAAAAAATATTGATTTTGTGCCCGGAACTCCGCTTTAAGATGGTTATATTATAACTATCTTCCGAAATTCAACTTTCAATAGAATGAATTTGAATAGAAATGATTAGAATAGAATAGAAAAGAACAGAAAATGATACAAAATAATAGAACAGAAAATAATACAAAAGAAAAGCAATAGAATAAAATAGAAAGTATATAACAGGTATGCCCCATCAACATCTGTCACAGTGTACCATTGTCCCATTAACATCTGTCACAGGTTACCACCAGTGCCCCATCAACCTCTGTCACAGTGCACCAGTGCCCATCAACATCTGTCACAGTGCACCAGTGCCCCATCAACATCTGTCCCAGTGCACCAGTGCCCCATCAACATCTGTCCCAGTGTACCAGTGCCCCATCTACATCTGTCGCAGTGTACCAGTGCCCATCAACATCTGTCACAGTGCACCAGTGCCCCATCAACATCTGTCCCAGTGCACCAGTGCCCCATCAACATCTGTCCCAGTGTACCAGTGCTCCATCTACATCTGTTGCAGTGTACCAGTGTCCCATCTACATCTGTCACAGTGTACCAATGCACCATCAACATCTGTCAACAGTGTACCACCAGTGCCCCATCAACATCTGTCACAGTGTACCATTGTCCAAATAACATCTGTCCCAGGGTAGCACAGCACTCCATGCACATCTGTCACCATGCACCAGTGCCCCATCAACATCTGTCATAGTGTACCATTGTCCCATCAACATCTCTCACAGAGTACCAGTGCCCCATCAACATCTGCCACAGGGAATCAGTGCCCCATCAACATCTGTCACAATGCACCGGTGCCCCATCAACATCTTTCGCAGTGTACCAGTGCCCTATCAACATCTTTCACAGTGTACCAGTATGCCATCAACATCTGTCATTGTTTACCACCAGTGCCCCATCAACATCTACCACAACGTACCATTGTCCCATCAACATCTGTCACAGGGTACTACCAGTGCTCCATGCACATCTGTTACAGTGCAGAATATAATTCAAAACAATGGAATCATAAATAATAGAAAATAAAAGAATAGAAAAAATACAATAGAAAAACAATAGAATAGAATAAAGTAAAATAGAAAATAATATAATAATATAGAATGAATATAACCTAACCATCTTCAGAAATTTGAATTTTCAATAAAATGAATTTTAATATTAGAATAGAATAGAAAAGGATAGGAAAGTATGGAAAAGAATAGAACATAATAAAATAGAAAGAATAAGAATACATTTGAAAGTGAATAGAATAGATTAGAATATAATCTAAAATATTGGATTCCAAAATAATAGAAAATAATAGAATAGAAAATAAAGGAATAGAAAAGATTAGAAAAGAATGAAATACAAAGAATACACCCAAATTCAGAAATTCAAATTTTGAATAGAATGAATTTGAATATAAAAGATTAAAATAGAAAATAATTGAAAATAATAGAGAATAAGAGAATATAAGAGAAAAACAATTGCTATAGAATAACATAAAAAGGAAAGAATATAACAGTTATATTATTTTCTATTTTATTTTGTTCTATTATATTGTTTTTCTGTTGTTTTCTTTTCTATTTTCTTTTCTGTTCTATTCTTTTCTATTATTTTCTATTCTATTCTATTCTAATCTTATATTTAATCACTTCCATACCGCGCCATAATAAAATGAAGGAGGCAGGAAGTGTTTGTCGATCTGGGCGGCCGTCATATGACGTCCACCTGCTCTCGCCGCTACTGCGCTCCCCCGGGGGCGCGCAGTGCGGCGATCAGGGATGAGGCTTGTCCCTCAGACATAGCCCATCCCTGATCTAGGTAAACCGCTAATGAAATTGGCAGTTTACCACTAGGGATGATCGAACGGTTCGGGTCGACCATCAGTTTGACCCGAACATTGGGTGTTCGAAATTCGGCCGAATTCCGATTTTTTTGCGGTAAAAGTTCGGAATTCGGGTCACCCGAACCACCCAAAATGCAATGGGACAGGAAGTGGGCTTTAAAAGCCCGTGATTGGCCCAGAAACATCAGTAAAAGCCAATGAGGGGGCAGGAGTCTGCTAGGAATGTGATTGGAGTGACTACGGGGACCAGAGGCCAATCAGGAGTGAATATGCCCCCCCAGTATATAACATAGCCCCGCCTAACCTCTAGCACTGTAATACAGAGGCATTGGAAGAGACTGGAAGCATTTGTGTTTCTCCTGCTGTGTTAAACAAGGTTTGCTGCATAGCCGGTTGCTTGAAAAGCTCCAGATCAGCAGAAGAGCAGTCAGCTTATAGAAAGATTGTCAGTGTAGTTAGAAATACAGCGATTGTGCTGTTTGAGTTAGAAAAAAAAAAAAATTAAAGGGACAGTGTCAGTTAGAAATTATCTTCTGCTGAGGCATGGCTTCTGCATGGCGGCGAGCAGACGTGCTTGAACTGAGCTCCGGTGGCATCTCGGCAACATAACCCCTGGCAATGCCTTCCAAAGCCCCAAACCTACGCTCCATGTCAGGCAAGCGGTCCGGGAAGGGTTCGTCCTCCAAACCATCCAGCTCCGGGTCCATTAAGAAGTTCCTAAACGCGGGAAGTTCTGGCTCCCAATCACGAGGGAGCAGGGCCGCATCCTCGGAGTCGGGTAAGGCGTCTTCCGCCCACTCTGCATCTCCGCGCGAGCATTCCCCGGCTTCCTCCTTCTTTTCAGACCACCTGGATGAGCCGCATTCTCCTGCCGCCTCCGACATGTCTTCCCTGCTCCACGGCTTGAAGCAGGAGATTGGCGGCATGTTTCGCAATTTGGAGCGCTCGCTCAAGAAAGAGATTACAGCGATCCATTCGGACATGTCTCATTTACTCACCAGAGTGGAGGACACGGAGTGCCGGCAGGACACACAGGAGGACTCCATCAAAGAACTCCAAGACAAAGTCACACAGCTAGCAATCGCACATCGTGCTGCATTGTATAAAATGGAGGACCTCGAGAACCGCAATCGGTGGAATAACATTCGCATTCGCGGCCTCCCCAAGGCTACAAGGGATGAGGACCTCGAGGCTACGGTGAGGGGCATCTTTAACTCTATGTTGGGTAAGCCTCCTACTGATCCGGTAACGCTTCGATCGCACTCACAGAGCCCTTAGACCCCGCAATTTGTCCACTGATTTACCGAGGGATGTCTTCTGCCGCCTGCATTATTACGAGGACAAAAACGTCATCATGTCCAAACTACGTGGCACGCAGGTCGTTGATTTTGACGGGGCATCTCTGAATCTTTTCCCTGACCTATCTAAGGAAACCCTGGAACGCAGGTGGGCACTGAAACCCCTGTTGGAGCAACTCAAGGCGGACGGCGCCACATATCGGTGGGGATTCCCTGCCTGTCTCATTGCCACTAAAAACGGGCGCTCCGCCACCCTGCGTTTCCCCGAGGATCTTCCAGCTTTCCTCCAGGATATGGGTCTCCTACCCATGGAACTGGCAGGATGGCATGATTGCATTCCCATTTTTACCTTTAAACCGGACACCTCCTGGCGCAAAACACCCTCCAAGAGGATGCGCACCTCTGCACCTTCATCTGCCCGTAAATCAAGCTCCACCGCCTTATACCCTCATCCACCTGAGTACATGTGGGTCGCACCTACACATGCTATCCTTGATGTGGTTTTCAGCTTGCCCTCTATGTTTCAGTAGGGGCTCACGTTCATCCGCTTGTATACCTGGTTGCTTACCTGTCTATGATTTTTTGCCTTTATGGTCAGGTAATATCCCCTTTCCCAGGGGGAGGTTTTTGTGGTTTTCTTTGATTATTTTATATTTACTGTTTATGTTACCTCAGTTTGCCGGGATGCCGCCACTGGCTCCCTTCTAAGTGGTTCTGCGGGATGTTCCTCCACCCGCTTGCCATGCTCCCCTTTCTCCTCCAGGGTATGGGGGTGTCGGGGGTCGGGTCTTGTCGCGCGGGGGGTCTTCCCTTGTGCTGCGCCCCGTCTCTCACTTCCCCCTCCCCTCTGGGACCACTGCAGTTTGCTGCGTGACTATGATGTATGTCCCATTGGACATTTGCTTTGTGTCTTCTCTTTGTTCTTTCTCTTTTCTTTGTTCTTCCTTCCTGTTTCTCCTTTCTCTCCCTCTCCCATTCCCATCCCATCTCCTTCCCTCCCTCTTCCTTGTAGGCCCGGGCATCAGTTTATTGAGTGTGGGGCATTCTTTGGTACTCCATGGCGACCATAAAAGTCTTGTCATATAATGTTCGGGGTCTCAACACAGCTTATAAACGCCACCAATTGTATCGGGAGCTTCAGCGTGAATCGTGCTCTGTTGCCTTTCTACAGGAAACATACCGCTCTCATTCCACACATGTTAAACTATTCTCCCCGAATTACCCTACTTGGTTTTATAGTCTCTCCCCTTCGAACAAGACGAAAGGGGTCGCCATTGGGTTCCACAGGAACACTCCCTTCCGACTTGACAAGATGCTTACTGATGTTAATGGCCGCTATCTTTTTATGAAGGGGTCCATTGGTAACACCCGCTGCACGTTAGCTAACATTTATGCACCTAATCAGGATCAGTCTACCTTTTTACAAAAAACACTATTGGAGCTGGCGGAGTTTGCCGAAGGCCTGCTTATTGTTGCTGGCGACTTCAATATGGTCTTGGACCCAATCCTTGACACCTCTAGAGGCAGATCTAACTTCCCCTTCAAACAAATAGCCCGACTTAAGAAACAATTGCTCATCCTTCAATTAGTTGATGTCTGGCGCATTTTACATCTTAAGGTCGCTGACTTTTCCCACTTTTCTAGAGCTCACAGCTGTTACTCTAGGATTGACAACATATTCTTAGATCACTTCCATTTGCCACTTTTGAGATCGGCGTACATCGGCTGCTCCACCTTGTGAGACCGTGCACCTGTCATGGCCACCCTGCTCCTGCCTTCTCACCCCACCCGCTCCGCTAATTGGAAGCTCAATGATTTTCTTCTTGCAAACCCCTCAGATGCAGCTTTTTTATCGTCCCCCTTATCGCAGTATTTCGGCGATAATGCCAGTGATGATGCCCCTCCCTCCTTGGTTTGGGAGGCACATAAAGCCACCATGAGGGGCAAACTAATAGAGTTGGGAGCTCGGAGGAAGAGGGAGCAGGGTCAACTGATTGCGGAGCAGCTCTCGCTGGCCGCTGACCTGGAAAAGTCTCACAAGCTGTCCCTGCATATCTCCCACTTGCAGGCTTTGACGGAGGCTAGGGAGACTTTGCGCTCCTTACTTGACAAGGCCACTAAACGCAAGTTTCATCTAATCGCTCACAAGCGATACGAATGGGGAGACAAACCGGGCAGGCTGCTTGCCAGGTCTCTTAGAGAGCAAAAAACAGCCACCTTCATACAGAAAGCCTTCCAATGGCCCTATGGTTCACTCCTCCCCTGCTATAGCCCAGGCTTTTAGAGATTTTTACAGTAAGCTCTATCATGTTGAAGGTGACCTTAGACATCTTCCACCTCCTGAAAAACGGAAAAGCGTATCTGGGCGTGCCTCAAGCAAGCTAATCTCCCGAAATTGTTCAGGCGTTCTTTAAAAAAGTTAGAGGAAAACTTCTCAGTAGAAGAATTCCAGCTGGCACTGAAAACTATACCGGTGGGCAAAGCCCCGGGCTCTGACGGGTACACGGTGGCATACTATAAAAAGTTTGCAGACATATTGCTACCTCATTTGACTTCTTATGCCAATTCGATTTCCAAATCCACAGGCTTTCGCCTAGAGTCGCTTGCCGCTCACATTTCTGTCTTGCCCAAACCTGGCAAGGACCCTACGGACTGCGGTAGCTACCGCCCCATATCCCTTTTGAACGTAGACCTTAAGTTATACTCCAAAGTGTTAGCTAATAGACTTCTACCCCTCATTCCCTCGTGGATCTCCACGGATCAAACGGGATTCATCCCTGGGAGGGAGGCTTGGGATAACTCCCTTCACGCTCTTTCCTTAATTCACTTTGTCCGCAGCCGATCAAAGCCCACCCTGTTTTTATCTACTGATGCTGAAAAAGCGTTTGACAGGGTGGACTGGGATTATTTGTTGACTACTCTGCGCTTTTTTGGCTTGGGCCCGCTGGCACTGCACCGTGTTGCGTCCCTCTATGCTCAACCGACAGCGCAGGTACGCGTTAACGGCCTCTTGAGTACCCCCTTTCCTTTACACAATGGCACTCGGCAGGGGTGCCCGTTGTCCCCCCTGCTGTTTGCCATCTCCCTTGAACCCTTCCTGTCCACAGTCAGGCATTCTATTGATATCCACGGTGTCAAGGTTGGGCACATAACGCACAAATATGCCGCGTACGCGGATGATATCCTCTTTTTTATTCAACAACCCCGTGTTTCGCTGCCGGTACTGATGCGGGCCTTTGCCGACTTCCGCCAGCTCTCCAATTTTAAAATTAACATGACTAAGTCTGAAATTCTAAATATTAACCTCCCCCGCACCTTAGTCGACTCCCTTTCCTTGCACTTCCCTTTTCAGTGGTGCCCAGTTAAACTGAAATATTTGAGCATCTACCTGACCCCTCACTTGCATTCCCTATTTCAGCATAATTATATCCCGTTGCTGAACACTATTAAATCCGATCTGAGGGGATGGTCCTCCCTGCACCATTCGTGGTTGGGAAGGACCAATATTGTCAAAATGAATATTTTGCCTCGTATTCTTTTCTTTTTTCAAATGCTGCCGCTGGGTGTCCCTATTGGCCTTTTTACTCTATTGCAGTCTTTGATTACAAAATATATAAGGCAGGGTAGGCGCCCCAGGATTGCTAGGGCGAAGCTATATCGCCCAAAGTGGTCTGGGGGGCTTGCACTCCCTAGTATTTGTGACTACTTCTGGGCGATCTCACTCACCCGTGTGTCCGACTGGAAGTACTCACCTAATTCCAAATTGTGGGTTCAGTTGGAATATGACCTGTGTGGTGTTGACCTGTCCGTGGTTCCCTGGATCCCTGGCTCTGCCCGGGCACTCTCCCCGACTACCTCTCCTCTGACCTTATCTACCTTGTCCGTCTGGGACAACCTCCATAAGAAGTTCTCTTGGGCCTAAAATTCTCCTCTCATGCCACTTCTGAATCATGACTACTTCGCCCCTGGCTCACTGGACGCTGGTTTTAAACAATGGTCCCCAAAAACTCCACTACTGCTGCACCATGTGGTTCATTCCAACGCTCTAAAACCTTATTCTAGGTCCCAGAACTGCTACGATCATGGACCGTTGGAGACACAGGCAACTGGGTACATTCATTGGTTCATTACCTCACCCATTGCGGGACTCCAAAGACCTTAATCCTATTGAGGCCATTTTATACCCTCGAGATGCCCCTCTTCACTCTACATCGCAGTTCTACAAAGCACTTTTGTCATTGCAAGGCCCACCCTATCTGAACTTTATCCACCAATGGGAACTGGACTTTGACTCTCGGGTCTCGGATGCTAGAAAGGACAAAATACTCGCCTTGGCACATACTGTATTTCTTCTATTTCGACCAGAGTGGCCGAGTCCAATTACAAGCTGCTCTCCAGGTGGTATTACAGTCCCCGGAAATTGCACCGTATTTCTCCGACCATCTCCCCATTATGTTGGAGGAGTTGCGGAGAAGCTGCTTCACATGCCCACATCTGGTGGCATTGCCCAGTTGTACAGCCATTCTGGTCGGAAATTCTAGGACTTGTCCAAGTCATCACGGAAGAAACGGTTCCAGCTGACCCATGGGTGGTCTTGCTGCATGGAACAACTTTGCCTCTCTCTAAATATAAACGTTCAGTCATACCCCACATGCTTAACGCTGCGAAGGCTCTGATACCCATTCATTGGGGCACTCCCAACATTCCCACAGTGCGACAATGGTTACTAAAGGTAGATGCGACTTATCTGCTGGAAGAACTTACCTTTATTGCCTGAGATAAGCTGGACTGCTTTTAATCCATCTGGTACTCATGGTCAACCTTTAAAGCCTTACCGGCTTATATCTCTTTACTCGCAGATGGCGCTTCTACTAACGTCCCACCCGACTAGTGTGAACATGCTTAAATTTTGTATCCCGTGGCCTACCTACCCACTCCCTCCCCCTTCCCCCCCTTCCTCTCCTACCCTCCCCCCTTCCCTCTTTTTCTCTTCTCCGTTTTTCTTTCTCTTTCTTCTGCTCTTCTCCTGACATAGCTTTTGTTTTACTGCTCATATTGGTTATGGACTGGTTGTTCATCTCAAGTTAGAGCTGTGCAGGATAGGATGTAAGCATTCATGTTCTATTGTATTCTGTGACACTGTACGGCATGTGTTGGTCATTTGTACTTTTCTTGTCATGACTCTGCTGTTTTCTCACAGTATGCTGTGTCGGATTGTGTTGTCATTGTTCTGTTTAACCATTTTCAATAAAAATAAATTAAACAAAAAAAGAAATGATCTTCTGCTGTATGGAGCTGTTCTTTTAGTGTGAGGAAAGGGATATGCAGTGTAGTTAGGGTACTATATAACACTATAGTTAGATTCATTAATGTAGTTTTTGTAGGGATAGTTTTAAGTGTCAGGGTTCCGTCTAGAGAGCACGTTGCACTGCTGATATATCTACAGCAGGTATACGTGCTTGCTAGTCAGCTATTGTGCAAAATACATTTCAGCGATACACACATCTGCTGTATTTAGCGACAACTTTGGGTCGCATAGCAGTGTGCGTTTTGTAGGTGATTTTCACGCGCAGAGTTGCCAAAGCCTCAGTGACAACTTAACGGCTGTTCTTGTTGTAAGCGTTAAGTCCACTGCAAAAGGCTTTGCTACTCTGCGTCACACACATCTGCTTTATTTAGTGACAACTTTGGGTCCCATATCAGTGTGCGTTTTGCAGGTGATTTTCACATCGCACAGTTGATAAAGCCTCAGTGACAAGTTAACGGCTGTTCTTGTTGTAAGCGTTAAGTCCACTGCAAAAGGCTTTGCTACTCTGCGTCACACACATCTGCTTTATTTAGCAACAATTTTGGGTCGCATAGCAGTGTGCGTTTTGCAGGTGAATTTCACATTGCACAGTTGATAAAGCCTCAGTGAAAAGTTAACGGCTGTTCTTGTTGTAAGCGTTAATTCCACTGCAAAAGACTTTGCTACTCTGCGTCACACACATCTGCTTTATTTAGCAACAACTTTGGGTCGCATAGCAGTGTGCGTTTTGCAGGTGAATTTCACATCGCACAGTTGATAAAGCCTCGGTGAAAAGTTAACGCCTGTTCTTGTTGTAAGCGTTGTAAGCGTTAGCTAAATAAAGCAGATGTGTGTGACGCAGAGTAGCAAAGCCTTTTGCAGTGGACTTAACGCTTACAACAGGAACAGCCGTTAAGTTGTCACTGAGGCTTTGGCAACTCTGTGCGGTGAAAATCACCTGCAAAACGCACACTGCTATGCGACCCAAAGTTGTCGCTAAATAAAGCAGATGTGTGTGACGCAGAGTAGCAAAGCCTTTTGCAGTGGACTTAACGCTTACAACAGGAACAGCCGTTAAGTTGTCACTGAGGCTTTGGCAACTCTGTGCGGTGAAAATCACCTGCAAAACGCACACTGCTATGCGACCCAAAGTTGTCGCTAAATAAACAGATGTGTGTGACGCACAGTAGCAAAGCCTTTTGCAGTGGACTTAACGCTTACAACAAGAACAGCCGTTAAGTTGTCACTGAGGCTTTGGCAACTCTGCGCGGTGAAAATCACCTGCAAAGCGCACACTGCTATGCGACCCAAAGTTGTCGCTAAATAAAGCAGATGTGTGTGACGCAGAGTAGCAAAGCCTTTTGCAGTGGACTTAACGCTTACAACAAGAACAGCCGTTAAGTTGTCACTGAGGCATTATGTCCCCATCATACACATTGGCTGTGCAGTTGATTAGAAGCAAAAGAAAGGCGCAGTTAAGCAAAAAAGTCATTTTTGAAGGTTTGGCATGCTATAATTCTGGTTCTGGACATGCTACAGAGCTGAAACTTCACAGGTACACTTTTTAGACCCCCCAATAAATCTAAAGAAATCTAATTTTTTTTCAATAATTGGCTCTCTATCAAAAACGACAATTTTTAAGAACTTTTTTTTGCCTGATTCATAATCCCTGGGGCATGACCCAGAACCCTAGGCACTTTAGGGGCATTTATTAGGTTTTAGGGCTTCAAAATGGTGTTTTTTGATTCCCGAAGTTCGGGTCCCATTCATTTCAATGGGGTCTGGGAATCCGAACCGAACTTTCGGGGAAATTCGGGTGTTCTGGTCGAACCAAACTTTTCAAAAGTTCGATCATCCCTATTTACTACGTGATCGGCTGTGTCAATCACAGCCAATCACATGAGCGGCTCCAGCGCGAGCCGCTCGTTCTCTCTTCAATGCGTGCCCCCGCGGCGATCGAGGACGAGGCTCGTCCCTTGGACAGAGCCCTTCCCCAATCTAGGTAAAGAGCCAATGAAATTGGCTTTTTACCACGTGACCGGCTGTCAATCACAGCCGGTCACAGAATGTCAACAGAGAACACGGTAACTAGCTGTCACCGTGTTCTCCTCCTCACACACTGATCCTGTGGGAGGAGGAGATTGTGGTAACAGCTAGTCACCGATTACAGTGCACCCCAAAACACACTGATTGCCCCCCCAATAAAGAGGACCTGTCACTAGCCCATCAAACTACCTGTCACTAGCCCATCAAAGTACCTGAGTACATGTCACCAGCCCATCAGAGTACCTGAGTACCTGTCACCAGCCCATCAGGTACTCGGGTACTCTGATGGGCTGGTGACAGTACCGAGTACCTGTCATCGGAGTACCTGAGTACCTGTCATGGGAGTACCCGAGTACCTGTCATGGGAATACCCGAGTACCTGTCATCGGAGTACCCAAGTACCTGTCATCAGAGTACCCGAGTACCTGTCACCAGCCCACCAGGTACTCTAATGACAAGTACTCGGGTACTCTGATGGGCTGGTGACAGGTACTCGGGCACTCCCATGACAGGTACTCGGTTACTATGATGGGCTGGCGACAGGTACTCGGGTACTCCCATGACAGGTACTCGGGTACTCTGATGGGCTGGTGACAGGTACTTGGGTACTCCCATGACAGGTACTCGGGTACTTTGATGGGCTGGTGACAGGTTCTCGGGTACTCAGATGGCAGGTACTCGGGTACTCTGATGACAGGTACTCAGGTACTATGAGTACCTGTCATCGGAGTACCCGAGTACCTGTCATCAGAGTACCCGATTACCTGTCTCCAGCCCAGAGTGCCCAAGTACCTATCTGCACCCCATCAGATTACCCGAGTACCTTTCTCTAGCCCATCAGAATACACAAGTACCTCTCTGAAGCTCATCAGAGTACCTGAGTACCTATCTGCAGCCCATGCCTCCTAGATTATGTGTTTGGGTGTTTGCTTTCCAAAATGGGGTCATTTTGTAGGGGTTTGCATTGTCCTGGTGTTTCAGGGCCTTCAAAATGTGATCGGTTGTTATGAAATTATATGTGTAATTTATGCTCCTAGAACACCTGACGGTGCTCCTTGCATGTTGGGCCTCTATATGTGGCTATGCTGTGACAAAGTCCCACATATGTGGTATCGCTATACTCAGGAGGAGTAGCAGAATGTATTTTGGGGTGTCATTTTGCTATGTTCATGCTATGTGTTAGATGTATCTTATAAATTGACAACTTTGTGTAAAAAAAACCCTGGAATGTCTACTTTCCGAAAAGGGGTAATTTGGGGGGTATTTGTGCTGTCCTGACATTTCAGGGCCTCGAGAAATGAGATAGGCCCGTCGGTACATCAGGCGTGATCAATTTTCAATGATTGGCACCATAGCTTGTAGACTCTCTAACTTTCACACAGACTAAATAATAACCACTAATTTGGGTTATTTTTACCAAAGATATGTAGAAGTATAAATTTTGGCCCAAATTTATGAAAAAAAAAATTACTTATTTGCAAAATTTTATAATAGAAACTAAAACAAAATGTGTTTTTTTTAAAAAAAATTTCGCTCTTTTTTCACTTATATCGCAAAAAATAAAAAAACCCAGTGGTGATTAAATACTACCAAAAGAAAGCTCTATTTGTGTGAAAAAAAAAAAGCTAAAAAATTTTAATGGGTACAGCGTTGTATGACTGAGTAATTATCATTCAAAATGTGAGAGCTCCGAAAGCTGAAAATTGGTCTGGGCAGAAAGGGGGTGTAACTGCTCTGTATGGAAGTGGTTAAATTCATTCTATTCGAAACTCGAATTTCAGAAGATGGTTATATATTTTTTCTATTTTATTCTATTTTGTTCTAATTTTTGAATTTTCAGACAGTCAGCATCAATAGCCTAATGCAACAGTTGCATTTAAATAGAAAATAATTTTAATTCAAATGCATTTTCAAATTTGAATACTGATTTGATCATTTTTTTCAAATTGGGTTGAATTTTTCGAATTCAAATCCAAATACGAATCTAACAAAACAAATTCCTAAAATGAATGAAACGAAGGTAATAAATTTAACTAAACGAATTTATTTAAATACTGATTTAAAACAAAATGAAACACATTTTTTTCGTCCTGCACATGTCTAATATGGAATTACCATCAATATTATTAAAAGGAACTTTACCCATAGGGCTCTTTCACACGGGCGTTCCGATCAGATCCGCCTGTCAGTTTTTTAGGCGGATCTGATCGGATGCCCCATTCAGCCCTATGGAGCAGCGGATGTCAGCGGAGACATGTCCGCTGACACCCGCTACCATCCGCATCCGATCCTGTCCGTGAAATCCGGACGGATGGAAACCCTATTTTCCATCCGTCCAGGGGATCGGATCGGATGGGATAGAATGAGAACAGACAAGCGGTCAGCTCTCATCCGATTCCCCATAGAGAGCAGCGAGGCTCTGACACCTCCCTCTCTGCACTGTGTGCGGAGACGGAGCTGTCATCCGCCGGCTCAGCGGGGATCGGCAGATCGATCCCCGCTGAGCAGAGCGCGGTCCGCAACGGAATGCGGACCATGTGAAAGCCTTCTCTCTTCTGCAGCTTTCCAAAGTACAAAGATGGTATTTCTTAGCTTCCAAAAGTCAGGGGGCAGGGGTCAGGGAGTAGGCTCAATAGTGAGAGCTGAGAGGGATGAACCAAGCTTGAATTTTACAGAAAAAGTGGGGATACTCTATGTATGTAAATTCAGTTGTTCTTATCGCTGGCTCTACTGTTCATTTTAGTGAGCAGTTTTCCCTGAAGGTAGGTTATGTCTCTGTTTACTAGGTTTGTAATACGATTACTTTAACCACCGTAGTTTTACTGTACCTGTACGTCGCTTTGTGGGAATGCTAGGGGGAGGGTCCATTGGCTACAGGGAAAGCCAATTAGCGGGTCCGGCTGCCGCGATTTCCGCCGGGCACCTGCGATCGCTCCCTGTAGAGACAGAACGGCAGACCGATGTTCTGTAAGTTATGAACATAGGGATTCCTGTGTTCCTCCTTTTTAGGAACACAGGTCTCTGTGTTCATGCAGCAAGTCCACCCCCCCCCCCCCAGTTAGATATCATCCCTTAGGGACACATTTAACACATTTAACCCTTTGATTGCCGCCTGTGTTAAACCCTTCCCTGCCAGTGTCATTAGTACAGTAACAGTGCATATTTTTAGCACTGATTACTGTAGTAATGTCACTGGTCCCCCTAAAACTGTCAAAAATGTCAGTTAGGTGTCCGAGCTGTCCGCCGCAAAGTCACACTCCCACTAAAAATTGCTGATTACCGCCATTACTAGTAAACAAAATAAATAAATAAATAAATAAATAAATAAATAAAAATGACACAAATCTTTCCCCTATTTTGTAGACGCAATAACTTTTGCAAAAACCAATCAATATACACCTTTTGGGATTTTTTTTTTAACAAAAATATGTAACAGAATACAAATTGTCCTAAAATGATGAAAAAATTAGATTTTTTTATATTTTTTTTAATTGGAAATGTTATATAGCAGAAAGTAAAAAATATTGTTTTTTTTTCCAGAATTGTGGCTCTTTTTTTGTTTATAGTGCAAAAAATAAAAATTGCAGAGGTGATCAAATACCACCAAAAGAAAGCTCTATTTGTGGGAGAAAAAAAGACATCAATTGTATTTGGGTACAGCATTGCACGACCACGCAATTGTCAGTTGAAATAATGCAGGGCTATATCGCAAAAAATGGCCTGGTCATTAGGGGGTAAATCCTTCCGGTCCAGAAGTGGTTAAAAAGGGCCACTATAGCCAAACAATATTGTATTCTCGTAACTTGATGTGATTAATGCTTGGAATAATATGATTTAGTGTATACATTCCTTTGTTTATTTAATGTGCCTTCATTCATATGCTTCTCCATATTTGATGCAGACCAAGCTGCCCCTAAAAAGTGACAGTTGCAGGGGTTGGGACAAACCATACAACACTGCTAGGGGTGCTTACAGTTTTTATTCATATTTTGTTAAACCTTTAAAAAAAATTGCCATAACTGCTTACAAGTGTTACCTAAAGTTGGGTTTTATTTTTTTTTTGTTTAGTTTTTGGATAGAATGTGGAAGGATTGGAAACTTTGACAGGGTGTTGTTTGTATCGCTGATAGTGTGATTCACTATTTTAGGACCTGGAGACCATTTGCTTATAGAAAGTGATAGGAAATCCCATTTCTTTTTAATTGTTAGTAGAACAAGAGCTGAGAAAAAAAAGTATTTATTTTTTGCACCACTTAAAGTGATTGTAAACGATCACCTTCTAAAGCAACCCATCCAGTTTAAAATAGAAATAAAAGGCAAAACATTTTTGTATAGATAAAAAAACAACATTATAAATTCCTTTTTTCCACATTTTTTTCCAGGGATCACATTCCCTCTGTTCTCAGCTGCATAAGAGCTGGGGGGGGAGCAGCAGTACACTGAGCTTCCCAGAGAATGGCTGTGCATGGAGGGGGGGTGTGTCAGGACAAGTCTAATCATTGGAGGAGAGTTCCCAGCATAGCTACAAAACTGACCACGGTGTGCTCTCCTGCTTTGTGTGGTCAGTTTTTAATAGGAAAGCCAGGAGACTGGCAGGATGACCAGGGATTTCACATAGGAAGCAACACAAAGAGAACAGGATATTTTCTCATACAAGTACATGGTACAGCAGGCACATATAAGGAATATAAAGTGTTGGGGTAACAAATGCTTTAATATTACACAACTTTAAGTAATCATGTGTCAAATCGTTTTCAAAATTGCTTTGCGTTTCAGAACATTATGCTAAGTTTATTATGTCTAAGGGGTCAGGAGGTTAATGTATTTTGTACTCAATAAACAACATGTCAATACAAATATGTATAAGCAACACCTGTCAAATGTTCTAAAATTTCTGCAAAAAAATGCCTTCAGATGTCTTGCCAAGGGCCACATGAGTTCTCAGTCATGGAGCATTTTTGTATGCAAATTAAAACATTTATCTGTAGTGTCAGGCGAAACCTTGGGATCTAGTGATCACCAGTCAGTGTGGTTTAATATAAGAACTGTGAAAGAGTCACACCACACAAAAACAAAAGTTTTAGATTTTAGAAAAACAGACTTTTCAAAAATGAAATTAGTCATAAATGAGTCCTTATCAGACTGGAACGGATTACATGGAGTCCAGGAGAAATGGGACTACTTAAAAGGTGCATTATTGAAGGCAACAGAAAATTGCATTAGACTTGTCAGTAAAAGCAAAAAAAGGAAGAGACCACTGTGGTACTCAGCAGAAGTGGCCCAAATCATTAAAAATAAAAAGCTAGCATTTTGTAATTATAAAAAAACCCAGAGCAATGAAGATAAGGAAATCTACAAGATTAGGCAGAAAGAGGCCAAGCAAGTTATAAGAACTTCTAAAGCGCAAGCAGAAGAAAAACTAGCTCAGTCTATGAAAAAGGGGGATAAGACATTCTTCAGATATATAAATGAAAAAAGGAAATTAAAACAAGGAATAACTAAATTAAAAACAAAGGACGGAAGGTATGTAGAAGAAAATAAAGGGCTAGCTGACTGCCTTAATGAATACTTCTGTTCAGTTTTTACAGAAGAAAAAGAAGGAGAAGGACCTCCACTTGAAAGGATGACTAATGAATCATTTGATGCATGTGTCTTTACAGAGGAAGACATTCTAAGATTGCTGTCTAAAGTGAAGACAAATAAGTCACAGGGTCCTGATGGGATACACCCAAGATTATTAAAAGAGCTTAGTGGTGAGCTGGCAAAACCATTAACAGATCTATTTAACCAATCATTAGTAACAGGAGTCGTCCCGGAAGACTGGAAATTGGCAAATGTCGTGCCCATTCACAAGAAAGGTAG
Source organism: Pelophylax lessonae (assembly GCF_965119305.1). Lineage (NCBI taxonomy): Eukaryota > Metazoa > Chordata > Amphibia > Anura > Ranidae > Pelophylax > Pelophylax lessonae. Next base: position 321,571,768 of record NC_138770.1, read on the forward strand.
TAGGGAGGAATCGAGCAACTATAGACCAGTGAGTCTGACATCAATAGTAGGCAAATTAATGGAAACCCTATTAAAGGATAGGATTGTGGAACATCTTAAATCCCATGGATTGCAAGATGAAAAACAACATGGGTTTACTTCAGGGAGATCATGTCAAACAAATCTTATAGATTTTTTTGACTGGGTGACTAAAATAATAGACGGTGGAGGTGCAGTAGACATTGCATATCTAGATTTTAGTAAGGCTTTTGACACTGTCCCACATAGAAGACTTATCAATAAACTGCAGTCATTGAGCATGGACTCCCATATTGTTGAGTGGATTAGGCAGTGGCTGAGTGACAGACAACAGAGGGTTGTAGTCAATGGAGAACATTCAGAACAAGGTCATGTTACCAGTGGGGTACCTCAGGGATCTGTACTGGGACCAATTTTGTTTAATATCTTCATAAGTGATATTGCAAAAGGCCTCGATGGTAAGGTTTGTCTTTTTGCTGATGACACAAAGATATGTAACAGGGTTGATGTTCCTGGAGGGAAACGCCAAATGGAAAAGGATTTAGGAAAACTAGAAGAATGGTCAGAACTCTGGCAACTGAAATTTAATGTGGATAAGTGCAAGATAATGCACCTGGGGCGTAAAAACCCAAGGGCAGAATATAGAATATTTGACACAGTCCTGACCTCAGTATCTGAGGAAAGGGATTTAGGAGTAATTATTTCAGAAGACTTAAAGGTGGGAAGACAATGTAATAGAGCAGCACGAAATGCCAGCAGAATGCTTGGATGTATAGGGAGAGGTATAAGCAGTAGAAAGAGAGAAGTGCTTATGCCGCTGTACAGAACACTGGTGAGACCTCACTTGGAGTATTGTGCGCAGTACTGGAGGCCATATCTCCAGAAGGATATAGATACTCTAGAGAGAGTTCAAAGAAGAGCTACTAAACTAGTACATGGATTGCAGGAAAAAACTTACCAGGAAAGGATAAAGGACCTTAACATGTATAGCTTGGAAGAAAGAAGAGACAGAGGGGATATGATAGAAACATTTAAATACATAAAGGGAATCAACTCGGTAAAGGAGGAGAGCATATTTAAAAGAAGAAAAACTACCACAAGAGGACACAGTTTTAAATTAGAGGGGCAAAGGTTTAAAAGTAATATGAGGAAGTATTACTTTACTGAGAGAGTAGTGGATGCATGGAATAACCTTCCTGCAGAAGTGGTAGCTGCAAATACAGTGAAGGAGTTTAAGCATGCATGGGATAGGCATAAGGCTATCCTTCATACAAGATAGGGCCAGGGACTATTCATAGGATTCAGATATATTGGGCAGACTAGATGGGCCAAATGGTTCTTATCTGCCGACACATTCTATGTTTCTATGTTTCAATGACTCTTATGTCTCCTCCTTCCTGAACCTTCCTAATGGCCCATCAGTACAATAGGTAGCTGGGGGTTGACCAGCCCTTGGCACTACCAAAAATAAATCCGCACTTGCATGTTAGCACCAGGACTGTAAAAACCAATTGAATTTATGTTGCCCATGATTTTAGGAATAATTAGATAAAATTGCTGCGATATGAACGTAACCAAAAACCTAAATCAAAAGTTTAAAACATATTTGCGAAAAGCAGCAAACACAAAAAGACATGAAAACATAATCTTCAGATAACAGTAGAAAATGGTGTCGCGCTAATCACAGCATCCAAATATAATTAGCAACATGACTCCCAAGTGCAGCTATAGTCCAATTCAGTCCAAAGAGGTGTAGAAAGAGGAGGATCCACCACCAAGCAGAGTCACTAAATGCTCTTACCAGCTAATCTGACCCACCAGGGTCATTAAACGCCCAAAGTACTGAAATGGATAATACCAGGTAGGAATCACTAGCCCCCAAACTCCTCCTGCTGCTGCGGACTGGAGACAACTTCAATGGATCACCGCTTTCTATTCCAGAGCCGGAGAACCTCGCAGCTTTAGATGTGACTGTCAGTGCAAGAGGAGGCAGAGAAGGGGAAGGCGGAGCGCTAAGGAAAAACCTAGGAAAGCGGCAGCGTGACAGTTACATCTAAAGCTGCTATACATGCAAATAAAATTGCTGCACTCCCGCAAAAAGAACTGGAAATGTTTGAATAAAGGATCCCTTGCCAAAAACTATTTCAACGTGTAAAATACCATTCTTTTATCATAAACCCAAATATATAAATATCCACATCACTATAGCAAACAAATGAAGTGACAAATCAGGTGAAAACCTGTGTCCAAGGGAAGTCTCCAACCCTTAAAGGGGTATACCTCTGGAGTGATTAAAAGTGTAAAATTTGGAAAGTATAGTGAAGCCATCTAATACACTGTTCCCACGTGGAATGCACAAGAGAGGAGGAGTGGAGTTACTGACCCTTAAAGGGGAAAAGTGCTTGCTGACCTAATACAGTAAGTTTATTAGGTCTACATTTTAAAGGTGGGAGTAACACATGGACGGTGGTTGAAATCACTGAGGGGGGGGAGGATGGTTTAAAATTGAGAAATACAGTTCTTGGTGAAGATTCATTGTTTGGTGTGCACTAGGAAATATATTAAGAATATTTATCAGATAAATGTTTTATTATTTTTATTTCTATGTTAATGTTTATTTTTATCCTTATTAATATTTCATGTTGACTTTGAATCTACACATTTCAATTTAGATATTGATGTATATTGTCACACATTTTCACCTTGGGGCTCTTGATATTTCACTTAATTTATTTGGTAAAGTGATACAGATATTTCTATATTTGAGTTTATAGTAAAAGGATGGCATTTTACACACTGAAAAAGTTTTTTAAAAGTAGCGCGCATCCTTTATTATAAAATATAAAATATATTAGTTATAAAATGTATATGTAAAAGCGCTGCGTAAATTGACAGCGCTACATAAGTACCTGAAATAGTAATAATAATAATAAAAGTTTTGTTTGGAAAAAAAAAAATAATAATAAAAGTATAGAACCTCTGCAGATTTGACAGGTATACTCTTAAAATGTAGTGGTAGTATTAGTCCCGGTTCACACTATAGCGATGACAGACATCGCATGTGATTCGGAGCGCACTGCTCTGAAAATCTGTGCGATGCAAATTCAGCAATACAGATTGTATGGCTGAATTCGCATCAGATTCGGACAGAACACGCACAGGACCTTTTTTTGGGTCCACAGCAGAATCAGATCGTATGGTGGTTCACACCAATGCGATCCGATTCATGTCTGAACTGACAGTTCCCATTGCGATATGCGAACTGATCTGGGGGTGTCATTAACTTTATATTGACACCCCAGCCATTCACATATGGCATTGTGAACTGTCTGCGATTTGAATGTGATGCGGGAACCCTCAGTGGATTCTCAGGGTTCCCCCATCGCATATATTGGCACTTTTTCACTGCAAGTACCGGCTCAGCTCCACTCGGCACTACTTGGCCCAGCTCGGCTCAGTTTGCTTTTCCACTGCGTGGTACGAGTCGGCACATTTCAGCACTGTATAGGCTCTACTTGGCTCGGTTTGCTTTTCCACTAAAGTGGTAAGTGGGTGGGATTACAAAGATTCTCTGACCAATCAGTGGCTAGTAGTGTCAAACAATCAAGGCTGCATGCAAAGGATTGTGGGAAATGGTATAGGTACGGCCCGCTTGGAACCCCAACCGAGGTTGTACTGTTTAAGCGAGCTGTACCGAGCCGTACCATGTAGTGGAAAAGCGCCGCTGTACCAAACCGTACCGAACCGTTCTAACACGTACCATGCGGTACCATGCAGTGGAAAAGCACCAAACCGAGCCGTACCATGCAGTGGAAAAGCGCCATATGTGAACCGCCATTTATTTGTGAGCATCAATACAAATAGTCCAGTGATGTCATAATTTGGACATAAAATATGTTTGTTTATGTTGATTTGGTTTTTAACCACTTGACTAGATCTACTGCGGCAGGCGGCCGCTCCTGGGCTCCAGCCCCCGTTCGTCAGCTGGGGAGCCAGTGCGTGTGACAGGCGGATCCGATGGCTGCCAGCCACTCGCATCTCCCCCCGCTGACAGAGAAGGACGGACGGCTGATGTAAATACAGCCGTCTGTCATTCTCCCTGAAGGGATCACAGAGGCTATGTGATCCTGCTATATAAGAAAAAATATAAAAATATTTCCGCGCTAATAATAATGAATAAAAGGAAATGATAAATATCAGCAGCCAACACAAAATCAACCAACAGTGATTCAAATTGCAATATAACATAAAAGTGTAGCGCTACAAAAAAATGATAACCATAAAACTAATAGTAAATAAGTGTCCAAATGAATGAGTTCCTAATAATCACGATAGTGTATGAAAAAATGTCCAACTGAATTAATCTTCAATAAAAGTGAAGAAGACATAAATCCACAAGTGCAATGGTCCAAAAGAAAAGGGAGGAATTCTTCCCAGGACACCAGGAGTGTATGAAGGAAAGGGGACACCTCTGTGATGGGATATGATAAGCAGCTTACCAAATTTCCATGGCTGCTCAGATTAGTGAGCTAGCCTCTCCCAGCTGTTAAATCCAAACCACTGAAGGTTGAAAGGTACTTTTTTAGCTCCAAGGAATCGCCACTTGAGATGTAGTAGGATCGGTATGGGATTGGCACTCATCAATAAATATCGTCAATCATACATGAATATGTGAAGAGAGGAGAGAGGCAACACACATAGCGTAATCCCATTTAAAACTTGTAGTCTTGTTTATTTAAAAGTTATACTCACAGTGTATCTTAACAAACAGGCATATCAATAACGTTAACGTTGCGTCTGGAGTCGCCAACGTTTCGTCTCAATAGACTTCGTCTGGGCGTCCACACGCCCCTTGAAACTAGCCGGCCTCCATCACCTACCATCTGGGACTGTTTTGCGGGACGCCGCATCCTCATCCCTGATAACGTTATTGATATGCCTGTTTGTTAAGATACACTGTGAGTATAACTTTTAAATAAACAAGACTACAAGTTTTAAATGGGATTACGCTATGTGTGTTGCCTCTCTCCTCTCTTCACATATTCATGTATGATTGACGATATTTATTGATGAGTGCCAATCCCATACCGATCCTACTACATCTCAAGTGGCGATTCCTTGGAGCTAAAAAAGTACCTTTCAACCTTCAGTGGTTTGGATTTAACAGCTGGGAGAGGCTAGCTCACTAATCTGAGCAGCCATGGAAATTTGGTAAGCTGCTTATCATATCCCATCACAGAGGTGTCCCCTTTCCTTCATACACTCCTGGTGTCCTGGGAAGAATTCCTCCCTTTTCTTTTGGACCATTGCACTTGTGGATTTATGTCTTCTTCACTTTTATTGAAGATTAATTCAGTTGGACATTTTTTCATACACTATCGTGATTATTAGGAACTCATTCATTTGGACACTTATTTACTATTAGTTTTATGGTTATCATTTTTTTGATCCTGCTATATAGGATCACATGTCTCTGTGATGATCTCACAAGCCACGCCCCTCTACAATTAGAATCACTCCCCTAGGCTTACGTTTAACTCCTTGATCACTAATAGTATTAACCCCTTCCCTGCCAATGGCATTATTACAGTAACAGTGCATATTACTGATTACTGTAGTAATGTCACTGGTCCCCCAAAAGTGTCAGAAATGACAGTTAGTGGTCTGATCTGTCCGCTGCAATGTCGCAGTCCCGCTAAAAATCATAGATCACCGCCATTACTAGAAAAAAAAAAACAATAAAAATGACTTAAATCTTTCCCGTAGTTAGTAGACGCAATGATAAAAAGAGAATTCCGCGCAAATGGATCTGGTTACTAGATTGGCTGCAGCCTACCCCAAAAATATAGTAAAACTATATCAAGATATTTGGAGTTTGATAGGGTAATTGGCGCTGCCAGTAATTGTAAAAAAATCTATATATACAGGGGAGTAATGTATCTTACAAATACAAGGAAGATGTAGGTGATAAAAATGTGATATCAATGGTATAAGTAATAGTCCTTATATATACCCAATGATTCCAATGCAATGCCACAGTGTGTATTCTAACCAACAGTTGATAAACTTATAGCATTAATAAATAATTAATATCTAATAATTAATCATAAACCAATGAATAAGGTGACACGACATAAATAAATCAAATGTGTGCAGTGCCTACAGGCAATAAATAGAAAATATGTGAGTCTAAAAATAAATAAATAATTAAGGTGACTCGTGTAATAAATAATGTAGACACTAGTTGGCAGTGCTATTAAAAGATAAGTGTGGATATCCAAGTAAAACAAAAGTAAATGCTTTTGAGACGCACCGGATGTGCGTCTCAAAGGGCGGAACTGATGTCAGCTTGATGACGAAACGCGTAGAGCGTAGGCACGTCAGTTCCGCCCTTTGAGACGCACATCCGGTTGCTGAGACGCACGGTGTCCGGAAGTACCGCTATACGAGGGGTTCGCGGTCCCTACCTGCTTACGGATGCTGTATCTTTGTTTTAAATGTGAGTACTTTATGTAAATTGTTTAATAAATGGATACATTTTACGGTACATCACTATATTAGTGTTTTCTATCCATATAATCTTGGACATCATTCCTAATACTCTGGAGCGCTGCCTATGATCCCATACTACACATCGCTTGCCTAAATACCTAACTACTGGAGGGAGGAAGTGCAATTGATCCCAGAAGGAGTGGAGAGGCTCACCGCAGTTTACCGGGGAACACCCCATTAATCCAACGCTGGTTACCCCTGTAGGGGTGACGCTCTCTGGTGAGTGCGGGCTACATAGGAAGGGGAGCACGGAAATTCCCTCACCCGGCACCCACATCCTGATCCACCACTGGAAAGCACCCCCTCCATCCATGAAAATTTCTTCTGGCACTTTATAGCACAATATTGCTGCACAATTTTGGAAGATCATTATATTGATCAAATCCGTGGACTTTCTTCACTTTCATTACGGACTATTTAATTCTTTGTGTATCTTTATTTTATTCACCAGATATCAATTATATTTATTCCTGGAATCCCTATAAGTGTTTTTAGAGATCCCAAACACTTCTATTTCACTTGGCACAATATTTAACTTTTTATTACCATTTTTATATATTAATTCTCACCTGGATATCCATTATTTTACTATATTGGGAGATTTCTTTGTTTTTTTGGTATTGACATTTTACTCCTGATATCAATACACCACTTGGCACGTTTTATCACTTTACAATTGTTTTACTTGGATATCCACACTTATCATCTTTTAATAGCACTGCCACCTAGTGTCTACATTATTTATTACACGAGTCACCTTAATTATTTATTTATTTTTAGACTCACATATTTTCTATTTATTGCCTGTAGGCACTGCACACATTTGATTTATTTATGTCGTGTCACCTTATTCATTGGTTTATGATTAATTATTAGATATTAATTATTTATTAATGCTATAAGTTTATCAACTGTTGGTTAGAATACACACTGTGGCATTGCATTGGAATCATTGGGTATATATAAGGACCATTACTTATACCATTGATATCACATTTTATCACCTACATCTTCCTTGTATTTGTAAGATACATTACTCCCCTGTATATATAGATTTTTTTACAATTACTGGCAGCGCCAATTACCCTATCAAACTCCTAGTAGACGCAATAACTTTTGCGCAAACCAATCAAAATATTCTTATTGCAATTTTTTTTACAAAAAATATGTAGCAGAAAACAAATTGGCCTAAAATGTTAAAAATTTTGATTTTAAATTTTTTTTGGGGGGGGGGGATGTTATATAGCAGAATGTGAAAAATATTGTTTTTTTTTTTTTCAAAATTATCGCAGTTTTTTTGTTTATAGTGCAAAAAAAAAAAATCACACAGGTGATCAAATGCCACCAAAATAAAGCTCTATTTGTGGGGAAAAAAAGGACGTCAATTTTATTTGGGTACAGCATCGCACGACCGCGGAATTGTCCGTTAAAATAACGCAGTGCCGCAAAATAGGGCCTGGTCATTAAGCAGCAAAATCCTCCGGGGGCTAAGTGGTTAAATAACACCATTTTCTTAATTTCCAGATACCTGTAATACTGCTGTATGAATAGTAAGGATTCTGGGCAAAACCTGAAATGTATTAGAAAGACTGGGGCACCTACAAGCTTTTGATCCACTCATATTAATTACATACAGTATATGGTGTAGGTGTGCAGTAAATGTAATATCACTTGGGTAATTGATAAAACTTCAAATATAAATGAATTTTCTGGTCAGTTTACCTTTCTGTTTGGCGTGAGATAAACACCAAGTGGAATGATCCCCTTGCAGCCAATAAAGAGCTCAGTAATTAATATTTAAGATGTCATCAATACTTCATGTTTTATCTGACTAAACATTTAGCTACTAGCTCTTGGACCTATGAAATCAATATATACAACATTTTCCTCTAATTGATTTAGTTGTAATTAAGTATGTTTAAAAATGACTTCTAGCCATTAATTTGTTTACTCACTTGTAGAACAAATACCTGTCTGTGTAATGGAAATAAAATGTTTATTCATCATTCAAATGCCATAAATAACCAGCCCATTAAACACAGTGTTAGAACATTTACAAGGTATTCTTTCTGATCTATTTAAAAGTACTCTGGGCTCTTCTAATAAAGGGTCTACCTGTGTTAGCAACAACAACCATTCAGATTTAACCCTGGAGCATACCTCCCAACTGTCATGATTTCTGTGAGACAGACTTGGGATTTAAACCATATCCCAGGGTTTAGTGGACTCATCTAATATCCAGGTGTCAGGTACTGAAATGCTCATTCCAGCATCTGATCTGCACAAGTAGAGGGGAGTGAGAAAAACCTATCCCCACTTCCTGTTTCTGCTCATGTGACCATAACATCACATGACTTGAAGTCACAAGGGAAGTGTGGAATAGACTACCAGTGCCCTAAGGTGCCATGTTGTTCTGATGTCTGAAGGGTGTGTAGGAGGATCGACCTGAAGTCTGGGATTAAAGAAGATCTATTACCAGAAAAAAAAAAAACTTGTTAAATCCCCCAGTGGTCCCCATGCACATAGCACATGCCACCAATAAAATCCAAGCAGTAGAATTTAAATACCCTCCTGAAGCCTGGAAATATGGAATTTCCCAAAGGGGGAGTTACAGCCAACACTAGGTCTTGCTCCCTCTCCATTCTGCAGTGTCGTGTCACGTTGTCTCTCCATTTTAGTTTACACTTCAGCCTGGTATTCAGGGGAACCAGAAAAGGAAAAAGAAAAAGTAAGCGCTGTGTACTTGTTTAGCAGCAGACACACAAAAGGTGAACATACAACCTTCAAAAAATCTTCTGTGTGTGCCAGAATAAATCCAACAATGTGTGTGATATATCTAACCACTCACCAGAAAGTGGAAAATGCCATCAGGTGAGTGCATACATTGGTGGAGGTGCATGGTTGTGACGAACCTTTCCTAAACACATTGGGTGATGTTTATTTAATGCTGGATTTTTTCCACTTTCTGGTGTGGTTAGATATATCACACACATTGCTGGAATTATTCTGGCATACGCAGAATAATTGTTTAAGTTAATGACTTTATTTACATTATAAGACTGATGTTTATTAATCACAAGAAGAGCTGCATACCCCCTGTTATTTTATGGTATTTAAGGGAGTTGGTGGAAACTTTCAGCTTGTGTGATGATTGATTGCAGCTAGGGAGCTTTCATTCACAAAAACACAATCTGTCAGCATCCAGGTACTCTACTAGGCTGTTTTCTATTGTCAGCTTGTGTTTTTGTGAATGAAAGCCTTTTTCCGCAATCATTCACAACACAAACTGACAGTTGCCTCTCTATCTGCGCCCAGGCTGCAGGTCCAGACTTTGTAAACTAAACAGAAGAGGAGACAGCTGTCAGAGAAACCTTCAGCTGTAGACTGGTCGTCACATGACATGCACCACATGACTTCCACATGACTTCCTGGCTGCCTATAAAAGCTGAGCAAGTTCTCAGAGGAATTGCTGGTTTGTCTTTCAGCTTCCTGTATCTGAGTTCCTGTTTCCTGTGTGTTCATTTACCTGCTGTGACCCGGATTGACCCTGACCTACTCTGCTCTTCTCCTGGACCCGACCTTGGCTTGTTTTACGGACTTTGCTTTTGCTTACCTGTGTTTGACCCTCTGCCTGCGACCCGGATTTACCTTCAGTCTCCTGTACCTTGACCTTCTGCTTGTGACCTAGTCTTGTCTCCTATCTCCAGTGCCTTGACCCTCAGCCTGTGACCTGGATTATCTGCGTACCTGTGTTTAACCCTCAGCCTGCTCCGGACTTCTACTGCTGGATCCTGATCAGTCTCTGCTCCAGTTGTACAGGACCTCCACGCAAGCTCTACCCTGCCTGCTGGTAGCTTGTGCCTCTTTGTGCCATCCACCCTCTGTATCACCTCCAGAGGGGTGGAGTGCGCTTAGTCGCAACAGCGAACCGCTCTCGGCATCTCGGCCTCGGTGAGTACCTCTATTCTGATAGTACAAACCAGCCATGTCAGAGGCCGACAGAGTGCATTCTCCTCTTGAGATCCTGTGCCAGCAGGTCACAACCCTCACTGATGCAGTCCAGAAACTGCAGGAAGGCTATGCCCAGATTGACGGTCGTCTCCAGCAACTTTCAGGGTCACCTGCATCAACAGCCGCAGCCCCTGTGCCCACCAGCGGAGCCACCTCTTCTCAAGCTGCATCAAGCCCCACAGTGATCATGGCTACCCCTGAGCCCAGAGTTCCCACGCCGGAGCGTTTTTCAGGCGATCGCAAAAAGTTCCGGGCCTTCAAAAATGCATGCTCCTTGTACTTAGCCCTTCAGCCCAGGACTTTTTCGTCCGAAGTAGTTAAGGTGGGATTTGTCATCTCCCTGTTGACCGAAGAGCCGCAGGCCTGGGCCCACAGCCTGATGGAACAGAGGAGCTCTCTTCTGAATTCTTTGGACCTTTTCTTTGAAAGTATGTCTCAACTATATGACGACCCTCAACGCACTGCTACTGCAGAAGCTGTGCTACACTCCCTGTCTCAAGGAAAGAGACCAGTGGAGGACTACACTGCTGAATTTCGAAAATGGTCAGCTGACACAGGGTGGAACGAACCCGCTCTTAAATACCAGTACCGCCAGGGGCTGTCAGAAGCTTTGAAAGATGAGTTGGCCAGGATTGAAACCTCTGCCACTTTGGAAGATTTAATCCAATCCGCTACCAAGCTAGACAGGCGCATGCGCGAGCGGCGCTCTGAGCGCTCCCAGGGTCCCCGACCTAGTTGGATGCTCCCTAAACCTTCTCCCGTTCACCCATCCTTTCCTGTCACCTCTGCTCCAGAGGCTGAGCCCATGCAGCTTGGATTGGTCCGTGCTCCTCTTACCCCTGAAGAGAAGCAACGACGGCGACAGGCCAATCTCTGTCTGTACTGTGGGGGAACTGGACATTTTCTGCGTACCTGCCCCGTGAGACCCAGTAAGTCACGCTCGCAGTTTTTCATGAACTTTCCAAACCCTAGTTTATCCCAGACTTATGTCACCCTCTCTGTCTCCTTACAGCTAATGGTAAAGGAAGTTCATCTACCAGCAATTATTGATTCCGGAGCCTGTAGTTGTTTTCTAGACACTTCACTGGCCCAAAAACTACACATTCCACTGCAAACCAAAGAACAAGGCCTCCAAGTCTACCTGGCTGATGGGTCTCTCCCTCGCTCTGGATTTGTCACACAACAGACAAGGCCCATCCTTGTTACCACAGACTCCGGCCACCAGGAGCTTCTAAGCTTTGACATCATCTTCTCCCCCATGTTCCCCATCATTTTGGGGCTCCCCTGGCTACAGGCACATGAACCTGACATCAATTGGAACAAGAAGAAAGTCTCCTTCTCCTCTCCCTACTGTTCCCAGCATTGCCTTCCTCCAGCTCCAGCCACCTGTTTAACTGTAGCACCTACACCTGACAATCTCCAGCACGTCCCTCCGGTATATCTTGAATTTAGAGATGTCTTTGATAAACAAAAAGCTGATTGCCTACCACCTCATCGGTCTTACGACTGCCCCATTGACTTGCTACCTGGTTCCGAAATACCCTTTGGCCGCATCTTTCCACTATCAGAGACTGAACTAGCGGCTCTTAAGACGTATATTGATGAGAACTTGGATAAGGGTTTCATTCGTCCATCCTCTTCACCGGCCGGAGCCGGCATCTTCTTTGTGGAAAAGAAAGATGGTTCCCTAAGACCATGCATAGACTATAGAGAACTGAACAAAATAACGATAAAAAATCGCTATCCTCTTCCACTCATCCCAGAGTTGTTTCAGCGTTTCCGGTCTGCCCGAATTTTCTCTAAGTTGGATTCGCGAGGTGCCTATAATCTCATCCGAATCAGGCCTGGAGACGAATGGAAGACTGCCTTCAGGTCCAGGTTTGGACATTATGAATATTTGGTAATGCCCTTTGGGTTGTGTAACGCCTCGGCCACATTTCAGCTCCTGGTAAACGACATTTTTCGAGAATATCTGGACAATTTCCTAGTTGTTTACCTGGACGACATTCTTATTTTTTCTGCCACCATTGAGCTACACTGGGTTCATATAAAGACAGTCCTTGCAATTCTCAGGAGACACAAATTGTACCTTAAAGCAGAGAAATGCGAATTCGAAAAATCTGTTGTGCAATTCCTAGGCTTTATCATTTCTACCAACGGGGTCGCAATGGATCCACAGAAGGTCAAGGCAATTCAGGAGTGGCCAGCTCCAGTAGACAAAAAGGGGGTACAGCGGTTTATCGGATTCGCTAATTTTTACCGGAGGTTTATCGTTGGCTTCTCATCCATCGTTGCACCCATCACCCAACTAACCCGCCAACACAGTCGTTTTCAGTGGTCCCAAGAGGCCCAGGAAGCTTTTACCAAACTCAAAGCCCTGTTCACCTCTGCACCAATCCTACAGCATCCGGATCCAGCCCTGCCATTTGTGTTGGAGGTAGACGCCTCGGAAACTGCCACTGGAGCCATCCTCTCCCAGAGACAGGGCCCCAAGGCTCTCCTCCATCCCGTAGCTTTCGCATCTCGGAAACTAAGTTCCCCGGAAAAGGAATTACGATGTGGGAGATCGGGAGCTGTTGGCCATCAAGTTCGCTCTGGAGGAGTGGAGATATCTGTTGGAGGGTGCTTCCCATTCCATCATGATCTTCACCGATCATAAAAACCTACAATACCTCAGGACAGCCAAACGCTTAAGACCCAGGCAAGCCCGGTGGGCCCTCTTCTTTTCTAGGTTCAACTTTCATATTTCTTATAGACCTGGCCTCAAGAATGGGAAAGCAGACGCACTCTCCCGGATGTCCCCTGAATCTCCCCAGTCAACGGAACCTAGCACCATCTTATCTCCACAAAACTTCCTTCTGCTCACACACACTGATCTTATGACCACCATCAAGTTGGAGTCCAGCCGTCGTACTGACCCGGAAATATCCTCCTTGGAGAAACGAGATGACTTGTTCTGGTCCCAAGGAAGAATTTTTGTCCCACCGGAGGCTAGACCTATGACGTTAAAGTTGCTTCATGACCATAAACTGGCTGGTCACTTTGGGACTCAAAAGACTTCAGAATTGGTTGCCCGTTCTTTTTGGTGGCCTGGTTGGAGGCAGGACTGTAAAAATTATGTTCTCTCTTGTATTTCTTGCCAGCGCAGTAAAGTGGCTAACACCAAATCTTGGGGATTACTTAGACCTTTACCCATTCCAGAACGCCCATGGGCTGAAGTTTCTATGGACTTCATTGTTGATCTTCCTCCATCGGAAGGTTTCACCTCCATTCTGGTTGTTGTCGACCGCCTTTCCAAAATGGCACACTTCTTGCCCACGGTGTGCACCCCCTCTGTTTTGGAGACAGCTAACATTTTTATCAAAGAAATAATAAGGCTACATGGAGTACCCGACAGTGTTGTTTCTGACAGAGGGGTTCAATTCACCTCCAAATTTTGGAAAGAACTTTGTAAAGCACTACAAATAAAGGTCTGTGGCCTGGTTGGAGGCAGGACTGTAAAAATTATGTTCTCTCTTGTATTTCTTGCCAGCGCAGTAAAGTGGCTAACACCAAATCTTGGGGATTACTTAGACCTTTACCCATTCCAGAACGCCCATGGGCTGAAGTTTCTATGGACTTCATTGTTGATCTTCCTCCATCGGAAGGTTTCACCTCCATTCTGGTTGTTGTCGACCGCCTTTCCAAAATGGCACACTTCTTGCCCACGGTGTGCACCCCCTCTGTTTTGGAGACAGCTAACATTTTTATCAAAGAAATAATAAGGCTACATGGAGTACCCGACAGTGTTGTTTCTGACAGAGGGGTTCAATTCACCTCCAAATTTTGGAAAGAACTTTGTAAAGCACTACAAATAAAGGTCTGTCTCTCCTCTGCGTATCACCCTCAAAGCAACGGCCAGACAGAGAGAACGAACCAAACTCTGGAGCAGTATCTCCGCTGTTTCTCTTCTGGCTCCCAGGATGACTGGTCCTCTCTGCTACCCTACGCGGAGTTCGCGTATAATAATTCAGTTCATTCAGCCACCAACCAAACGCCCTTCTGGTCTAACTTTGGGTTTCACCCTTCTTTCCTTCCAAATGCTACCCCTGAATTATCTGTTCCTGCTGTCCAAGATCGAATAGCCTCCATCCAACAGAACTTTCAAAGGATTCAAGAAACCATGCAAAAGGCCCAGGATGACTATAAGAAGTACTACAACAGGGGAAGGAAGGAGAACCCGGTTTTCAAGGTCGGTGAGGAAGTTTGGTTATCTTCAGCTAACCTCAGATTACCTTTTCCCTCACGGAAGTTGGGCCCAAAGTTCATAGGGCCGTTCAAAATCAAGAGGATGGTTAACTCTGTGGCCTTTGAATTGGCCTTACCCAGCTCTTACAGGATTCATTCTGTTTTTCATGCATCCTTACTAAAACCAGTGATTCCTAGCCCCTTCCCGGGAAGAGAGGAGCCGCCTCCTCCACCGGTCCAGGTGGATGGAGAAAATGAATTTGAGGTTGAAGCCATACTGAACTGCAGGAAGAGGGGTAGACTTCTCCAATACCTAATCAAGTGGAAGGGGTACCCACCTGAAAACAACTCTTGGGAACCCTCAAGAAACATACACGCCCCTCGCTTGATCCGAGATTTTCATGTGAATCACCCGGAGTTGATGTCCAGTTTGGGCGTCCGGAGGCCGCCTCTCGGGGGGGGCACTGTCAGAGAAACCTTCAGCTGTAGACTGGTCGTCACATGACATGCACCACATGACTTCCACATGACTTCCTGGCTGCCTATAAAAGCTGAGCAAGTGCTCAGAGGAATTGCTGGTTTGTCTTTCAGCTTCCTGTACCTGAGTTCCTGTTTCCTGTGTGTTCATTTACCTGCTGTGACCCGGATTGACCCTGACCTACTCTGCTCTTCTCCTGGACCCGACCTTGGCTTGTTTTACGGACTTTGCTTTTGCTTACCTGTGTTTGACCCTCTGCCTGCGACCCGGATTTACCTTCAGTCTCCTGTGCCTTGACCTTCTGCTTGTGACCTAGTCTTGTCTCCTATCTCCAGTGCCTTGACTCTCAGCCTGTGACCTGGATTATCTGCGTACCTGTGTTTAACCCTCAGCCTGCTCCGGACTTCTACTGCTGGATCCTGATCAGTCTCTGCTCCAGTTGTACAGGACCTCCACGCAAGCTCTACCCTGCCTGCTGGTAGCTTGTGCCTCTTTGTGCCATCCACCCTCTGTATCACCTCCAGGGGGGCGGAGTGCGCTTAGTCGCAACAGCGAACCGCTCTCGGCATCTCGGCCTCGGTGAGTACCTCTATTCTGATAATAGCCCTAAACAGCTCAGCAGAGTTCTGTCTAGCAGCTTAGGAGGAGTGGGGGCAATGTGGGCTCTGTGTGCACTGCCTATCTCAATCGATCTGTGTTGTTGGATAGCTAGGTAGGTAGGTGGGCTAACTGTGGGACACCACAGCTCAGCATCCCCTGCATGGATTTAGATAGGAACAAGTGCTATGTGAACAAAATCCCCTGAGGGGCTTTGTGTTCCTCTGGTGATAGATCTTCTTTAATGAAAATAATAATGAATTTTATATGTTAAAACTAGCATTTTTGTAGTCAGCATTGTTTCTTGCCAGTTACAGGATATTTATTATTTAACACTGCCTAGGTCTTTCTGCACATTTGTGATAAAGTGAAAGTTTTAATAACTTTGTAGCTGTTTAAGACATAGACAGGAACTTTTATCCTCGCAAAGGTGGTGGAGTTTTATTTGTCAGAATGTGGAAAACACATCAGAAGGGCAGAGTTAGTATGTTGCGTTTTATCATCAAAAAAATCCTGTGACTTTGGAATCTGTGATATGGCTCAAAGAGTATTCTACAATTATAAAACAACTACTCAAGTATACAAATAGGGCTGAATGCGAGGATGATCACATGGGGATGTGTGATCTGGTTGTAGATGTCCCCAGGACCAGATTAGGCCATGAACAGGAATACTTTTGGTTCTTTTAATTGTGACTTCATAATCAGAATGATGTTTCCTGCTAATTAGTTTATGTCTGAGCTTGGGTTGTTGCCTGAAAACCAGTATTGGTGGTTGTTGCAATGTTGTTTTCAGTTGTTTTTCCACCTCTGTTGTTATGGGTTGCAAATCCGTGAATATCTTTCTTATCCTTTCAAGTACAATCACCTCAAGCATACCATACCTCAAAAATATTTAATCTATAAAAAAGAGGCTGTTGATGAAATTGTATGTACATTAATAGGAAACTGGTTAAGTGAACAGGTCCAGAGAGTAGTGAGAAATGACTTATTATCTGACTGAGTGGTGAGCCCCAATGTTTTGCCCCTGCCTTGGGCCAATTCAATTTAATTTGTTTATTAATGATTTAGAGGTTGGAATTAAAAGCTGAATATCAGTGTTTGCTGATCATAAATTTAGCACAGGAAATTCATTACAGGAAGAACTTGACAAAATAGGGGGTTGGAGGGCATGACAGATGACATTTAACATTGTGAAAAAATACACATGCAAAATACACAACAGGAAGGGCTATCCTGGGATAATCAGGAATGAAAATGGATCTAGGCTCTAGGGGTTCTTGTAGAACACAGACTAAAGCCTCGTACACACGATCAGATTATCGGACTAATTTTCGTCCATTTTTTGTTACATGCTAGTCTCATATCGAAAGTGAAGAGGTTACTTTCATATGAAATTTCTCGTATGACAGAATTCAACTTCAGAAGTGATGTAATGTGTTGAATTTTTTGTATGTATTCTGTCATTTCCGAGCATGAGTAGTCTTGCTCTTACGATTTTTTTCGGACGAAAACTGTACTAATTAAACGAAAACCGGACGTTGTGTTCACACGTGATGAAAAATCTTATAGCCTGCACATCCAGTTTTTGTCGTACGGAAATTCGTAATCGGCTGTTGAAAGCACCATACTAACAAACCGAACATCTGCAGATCGTTCATCGGAACGAAATTTTACTTCTGATTTTCTTATCGTGTGTACGGGCCTTTAGGCAAAGCATGCAATGCCAAGATGCAGCTGACAAAGCTAGCAAGATTTCCTCATGCATTTAAAAATTCATAGATTATTATACTCCTTTACAAAACACACTTATCTTGAATATGCAGTTCAGCTGTGGTCACCAATCCTGAGGAAAAATGTTGTTGAATTCAATAGAGTTCAGTGAAGGACAACAGAATTAATAAGAGTGATGGACCTCAGCTGTGAAAATCAATTACATAGATTACAATTAATAACTCTGGAGAAGAAGTGCTTAAAAGAGGATATGATTAAAATTTGCAAATATATCAAATGTAACTTCAGTAACTATAACAAACTGTTTACTCTGAAGAAGACATGCGGCCACATATTGAGGTCAGAAGATAGGAGGCTTAACCCCCCGTACACACGTACCGATCGTCGGCATACAAATGTTCCTCTTTTCTCCCCGGGATGTCGGTGTCTGTTGAAAAGTGCAAAGACAGCACAAGGACAGCACAAGAATTTTGTCTGCAGACTTCAGCTGACTGCAGAAGTGATGTCATGTAATGGTTAACTTTCCCTGTGTTTTTAATTTTCTGAGCATGCCCAGTCTTGCAAATCTGCGGTCTGTCGGCCGAATTCTGTACTGACAGGCGAACAATCGTCCGTTCTGGTGTCTGCAGACAAAAATTTTCATGTTTGCACGAAAGACTTTTGTCCGCGGATTGTGCGCAGACATCTGTCGGAGGCACCATACTAACACGCGTACAATCGGCAGATCTTTCGTCCGCCGACGTTTGTATGCCGACGATCGGTACGTGTGTACGGGCCTTAAACCTTAGATATCCAGAAGGGTTTTTTACTGTTAGAGCAGTAAAATGTAGAACTCGTTCACCCGAGAACTGGTACTATCTAGCAGTGTAAAAAAGGTTTAAAAAAACATTTAGATGTCTTCCTTGAAAAGGAGAATGTACAGTGCTTTAGACATTGTTAAAAAATAAAAGTCATAGCACACATACATACAAATACAATGTAGGTTGAACTGGATGGACCTGTGTCTTTTTTCAAACTTATAAACTATATAACTGATATCATATCTGTATGTAGGGATGGGCTCAGGCGTGTTCCGATCCTAGTTCCAGCACACCTGAGCAATCCCACTAGGAAGCCATCACTGCATACCGCCAATAATAGGCAGTGAGGCATTTCCCAGCCCACAGCTGTACATACACACACCCTGACTAGGCTGCTCATGATTGACGGTGTGCAGTGACGGCTTCATGGTGCCATTGCTTAGGTGTGTTGGGACTAGGATTCAAACATGCCTGAGCCCATCACTATCTGAATGTATAGAATGTATAGTACTCTGTAGAGACACTAACGTGTCTTTCAATGTAGTATCAAGCACTGGCTGGTCGCAAGTAAGAAAAGCATTAAAGGAGTTATTGAATTTCCCTAGTGTCATCAGATGATAGGTTAAGTATTGTTACCTTGGTCACTAGGCTGAACATGGGCAGATAAACTGCTGGAGGAGGCTGGAGAACACACACCACTGCCATCTTGTTCTTGCTGCTTTCTTGACAGAGCAAAGAACTCCATTAGTTTCTGCAGCTGGGTCCTGTCCTTGCATATGTGACATGGTATTGCCTGGGCTGATTGTTAGCTTGATGTGGCGCTGCAGGTGTCTCAGAGCTCAGCACAAAACAAGCACTGGCCACACATCCCCCTTTAATTCTTATGCTTAGGCCCATTTAACCACTTTAGCCCCGGAGGATTTGGCTGCTCAATGACCAGGCCTTATTTTTGCAATTTGGCACTGCGTTACTTTAACGGACAATTGTACCCAAACAAAATTGACGTCCTTTTTTTCCCACAAATAGAGATTTTTTTTTTTGGTGGTATTTGATCACCTGTGCAATTTTTATTTTTTGTGCTATAAACAAAAAAAGAGCGACAATTTTGAAAAAATTACAATATTTTTCACATTCTTTTATATGAAATTCTCAAAAAGCAATATAAAAATCAAAACTGTTTAACATTTTAGGCCAATTTGTTTTCTGCTACATATTTTTGGTAAAAAAAAATTGCAATAAGCGTATTTTGATTGGTTTGCACAAAAGTTATTGCGTTTACTAACTACGGGAAAAATGTATGTCATTTTTATTGTTTTTTTTTTTTTTACTAGATCAGATTAGACCCCTAACTGACATTTTTGACACTTTTGGGGGTACCAGTGACATTACTACAGTAATCAGTGCTAAAAATATGCACTGTTACCGTAAAAATGACACCACCAGGGAAGGGGTTAACAGTATGTGTGATGAAGGGGTTAAATGTGTCCCTAGAGGCGTGATTCTAACTGTCAGGGGGCATGGCTTGTGAAGTAATCAAAGAGACATGCGGTCCTATATAGCAGGATCACATAGCCTCTGTGATCACACTTCAGGGAGAATGACAGACCGCTCTGTTTACATCAGCCGTCTGTCCTTCTCTCTCAGCTGCGTGAGATCACGAGTGGCCGGTGGCCATCAGAGCCACCGGTCACACGCACTGGCTCCCCAGCTAACGAGCGGGGATGGGAGCGCCGGGGGCGCGCTCACTCCCTAGAGTCTCCTGAGCGAGCGACATAGTATAACGTTGCTTTGCCCAGGAGCACCTGCCTGCCGCAGTAAAACTGCGGTGGGCGGTTGTTATGTGGTTGAATTAGACAGTGACCTCTGTTTTTTAACTAATTTAGCTTCTGTCTTATGCCTTGAAATTGTTTCTATCCTGCCAACTTTAATTTTTTTTAGTTTATTGACTTCTCTGTGTGAGTTCTTTGGTTTAATCTTAATTTCAGTCATCCAGACATCCCTAGTCTCGTGGGGGCAGCAAGGCGGCAGTTATCCGAATTTTCCTGAACAAAGAGCCTAGAGTAGAACCTCCTTGGGGCCAACCTTCAAGCGCAGGAGAATTGTGTGGTGTTTGATATCACTGTCCTTACCCATGCTTGGCTTATTTTAGCTATAGCCTGCTTCTCTGGGGGATACAACCACCCTGCCCAGGTAACATATTCTACTTCATTGGTTCTTGGAAGAACCTGAATACTAGGGATTACCAGGGATGCCTATAAAGTGAATGCTAAGCATGAAGGGAAACACAGTAGAGGTTGGAGACCCACGATAGAGGCAACATTTCCCATTTTCACATTAGGCCATTAAAAATTCATTAATTTGCCACCCAAATTCTTTACCTTTAATAAGATGTTTGATGCCAACTCCATCAGGATAAGATTACTGTTCCAAACAATCAGCCATTAAACAACAATTATTGCAACAAATGATATTTGACTGGCAAAAACTAGAAATTATTAAATGTGCTTTTTTCTCACATTTTAGTTTGCACCTGATGACTTATACATATACAAATGTATTCAGCTCTTATCAGTCTATGGTTTATTATGAAAGTATTCTTGTATTCATTTTGTAGTAAAGCTCTGAAATATGTATCTGCTTTGGAAAGTACATAATGTTTTCTTGGCATGTAATAAATAAATGAGTGTCAGTACAGCAGCCTGTTCTGAATTGTATTATAATTAGGCATGAGGTTCGGAGCCATCTTGGGTTCGATTTGAATCTCAAGGTTTTGAGGTTAAGCGAAACTTTGAATTTATGGCTGAAAATATATAAAGGGTGGGCTCCCATCAGCCATCTTGTAAGTGTGTGTTGGAGCTAGTTAGGGAAAGTTAGCTAGGAATCGCTCTGTAGGGAGATATACTTTGATACACAGTGCTATAGTACTGTGTTATATAGTGCTATATTGTGTTTTACAGTACTATACTGTGCAATGCATTACTATACCATGCTATACAGTGATATACAGTGTTGCACTGTGAATTGCAGTGTGGTGAGCTCCCCACCCCATGCTCACAGATTCCATAGACTTAACTGTCCATCTAAGTTCTAAGGACTCTTGACCCTTTCCTATTTTTTGTGTCAGTAACAAGTTTGCTTGCTTGCTGGCCTCTGTGCCACAGCTTTATAGTTTTGTTTATTTCTTTTGTAATTAAAATTGGCCTTTATTAGGGATTATCAGTTAATTTGCCTGGTGATGTTGGTGGTTGGTAAAGATGCAGCAGGTGCAAGCATCCACTGCTTTCTTAGCAACCACTAACAGCCAGGGTAGTGATGACTTTGCCCTAATATGGCCATGTGGCCATATTTAATCAATGATGTATCCTGCTCCATTCCCTGGCCATTTGCTTATGTGGCCAGGGATTCCCAGCCATGTAAGTGAATGGGTCAGGTGATGTCAGTGGTTGGTAAGGACATGGCAGGTACAAGCATCCGCTGCTTTCTTAGCAATCATTGAGAGCTGAAAGCTGTCATGTTCATTCACAGCCAGTGTATAGTCCAAACTTATGTTCTGATGGAATACTGAGCTCATCCCTAATAGGTGGACATATTTATCAATGAGGAAGATTATTCATCTTCAATTTATTCTAATGCCTGAGAACCATCCAAAGCCATCAAAGTTCTTAAAAGCAGACTCCAAAGAAGACTAAGCATCATTTACGTAAAGAAGTGCATCAGCTGCATAAAGTGACAGCTTATCTTTCAGAGGGCTCACCTATTCTATTCTGGAAAATAGACAAGTCCTTTAAATTATATTCTTGAGCGATGCCTATGCCTAATGGTTTCACATATTTCAGATGTGTAATTCATTTTCTTAAACTTTATATTTAACTTGACTCAAGTTTGTGAACTTCTTTTGCAGTACTATGCTGTATTGTCTTCAATATTTAATAAAATGTCAAAAGAGAGTGCACACAACTCTTCAAAACCACAAATCCACACTCCACAAACCCTCTCCTACCCCTTAACCCCAAATATTCCCAAAATATTCAAAATGTAGACTTCAGGTATGTGTTTGGTTGAAATTGGCTAGTGTCAGGGCAGTACATAAGCACTTGAATAGGCAGAATATAGGACGAGATAAGGCAGGTTTAATCTCACAAAAAAAAAAAAAAAAGGGGGGGTGTATTATTTGAGAGACAATAGCCACAAATATTGCTCAGTGACTGGACAGTATGTACACAGCTTGGTTAGGCTGCAATATAAGAAAGAGAGAGGGGAGTGCTAGAATACAGTATATGGCAAACGTGTAGACAAAAAAACCTTGCAACAAACAATTGAAATTTGACAACAATTGAAAATATAGTCGGCAGTATCATCAGCAGGAATTTGCTACTCATTGCTTAGCCATGACCAGGTAATTTTTATAAAATTCTTCCAGTCCATACTGTAGGGGACAGGCTGATTCCCCTTTCAGTAACAAACCTACTGGCTGCAGAGCAAGCCAGAAACCTTAATTCATACTGTCCAGCCAGTGGTCCAGCCTGAACATTTAATAGTCCTCAGGATAATAACTTCTAAGTGTGTCTGCATCAATCCTGGAACCCGTGTAACCTTAGATTATGTGTGCCGCCTGCAGGTGGGCTTGTGTGCTATGGTTGCAAAAACTCTTAAAAGCATTACTGAGACAGCTGCAATTTATCAAGTCCTCGGTGCCACTGAAAACAACACTGTCCTCAATCTCACACTACTAATGTCCTGGGGTTTGGGAGGGTTGAAACGTTTCCATGAATACCTGCTACATTTTTTCCTTCTCCTCACTGTCTGCGCCTTATCCCTCATTCTTCTCCTTGTATTCCTGCTCTTTCATCCGCTATCTCTGTATCATAGCAATGGCAGCAGTAAGCAAAATAACCTGTTCACCCTGAAACAGCAACAAACCCTTCTCTTCCTCCCGCTGTTTTGTCCTAAATACCTGATTTGTCAAGCAACTGGGTGTTTACTCCAGGAGGAATAAGGGAAGGATCATATCACTTGTTGCAGCTAATCATTCTGGTCCCTTCTTTAATAGATGCCATGATGCTGCATGTGTTCTAAATGATGAGCCACTGACATATCAAAAAGAACCCCAGCTCGCCAGAGCCTGTTCTTGTACCAAAGTCTCACTGCTAATTATTAATAGCCCACTACTGCTGGTGCAGCCTCTGAAGCATGACCAAAGTTACCACAAACTCTTCAGGCCTCATGCAGAACTTCCTAGCTCAGATTTCACACCTGAGCTTTTTATAGATTGAAGCTCAAAGCCCCAAAACAACAAAAATGCCACGCTTTTAGATTAATACACATGCAGAAAACATGCAAAGACAAAGAAAAAAATGATCCAAAATTGCCTGTGAATGCTCACACTCAAATGTTAATGCAGCCTTAAAGCTAGAGTACCTAACCACGAACCACTGAAAAATAATGTTGAGGTTATATGACCTGCAAATAAATGTGCAAAATGAACCTGCCAAAGAGTGGCCATTGTTCCACAACTTTGCCTTGCACAAGATGGCATCAGGTAAGCCACCTCTCAGTCTGGCCCTGGTGAATTGCCAGAATATTTGGCCCAGTGTGGCTCCTGTTCCCTAGGTATATCGGCTACAAAACTGCAAGGCAGCATTTTTCCTGGGAGGTTGTATAGGCTCTGGGGTGCTGGGAAGGGGGTTGTTTTTTTTTCTAAAGAGTCAGAAGATGAGGCCAGTGATAAGAAGGGGGTGCAGGTGACTTTGCTATCACCAATGAACTAGGCACATTGCTTGTTGTGCCCCATCCTGAATTCCTTCTAGCTATCAGCAAATTGGCCCAATGTGTTTTGACGGAAACCTATGTCCCTGTGCATGCTTGCTGGATTATGGGTCTGTGGTCATGTAATAACAGCATGGTTCCGCAACTCAGACATATTACCATCCATATGCTGGTGGAGAACAGAAATTACTTTCTGGTCAAAATAATTGTGACCAATTGTGGTCAAATAATTGTGAATAAGTGTGTTTGACTTGCCATTGAGGTGTAGCACAGTCCTTTAACTTGCAGAAGCAAAACAATTCTACAAACTGGAATGGGAGCATCTGCAAATCCAGCAATTTTGCCAAGTTTTTCCAAGCTGGCATTTAGACACTGATGGATGTAAGTGATGTGAGAACATTTTTTCTGCATGCCTTCTAAAGGATACTGCTGTAAATGGCAGGGTTGGAGTTGGAGACTTATGAACAGGATCACGCCTTAGCATGACTCTACTCCAGGGGTGTTAAACTCCATTTATTTGTGGGCCGCATCACCATTATGGTCGCCCTCAGAGGTCCAGGTCTATCTGTAGCCCACAACTATCAGAAGTCAAGAGCCCTCACCCTCCCTTACATCACAGTGCTTCCTATTTTTCTATGTGCTGCTGCTGGAAAGAAGCTAAAGGTAGAGCTGGGAAGCAGCAACTGCAGGGTCTGGAGGAGGGCTGAACTGGAGCCTATTAGACAAATGTAGCCCACATCCCTAAATAAGTAACACTACACACAGATTCCCTCAATTGCGGGACTTTTAAGGGCAAAATATTATGAACAAAATCTATAATCCAGGTAAAGAAGAAGAGAAAAAAGAAAGAAATTTCTCAAAACACATAGTAAATTTTATTTACCATCAAGAATTTAAAAAAAAAAAATGTAACCTGCAGAAATGCTAGGTACATATAAACGATTTAAAATACAATGCAGTTGACATAGACATATAGAAAACTGGCAATTTGAAAAGCACTTGCTCAAAAACATAGGCAGCTGAGACCAAACGCGTTTCAAAATAATGAGGTTTTTCTCTTCCTCAGGGGTCTATAAGTGCATATCTATGTATACAAGTCTAAGAAATAAATATAATCCCATTTAACAGATATCTACACTATATATGATTATAGATAACATTTTTTATGCAGAGTAGTTCTTTAAAGTATCATCTGAACTATACACACCTTCAAAAAGCTCAGATATTGTTGACTCATGAAACCGCATATACTAAAAACAGCAATAACAACTCATGTGAGGCTGCAATCGATCAAACTCCCAGGTGTGCCACATATCGGAATTCAATATTCAGTTGTCCACAAGGGCCAGGGAAAATAGACTCTTCAACAGTATGCAAGATTTCTGATAGATATAAATGCACTTAATTAGTGACTTAGACACTAGTAAAAAAAACTTTGAATATTAATTACCTAAGAAGGATGATCACACTTACAAATCCCCCTTTAGAGGGGAATATGAATTGAGGCACCAGGACCAGTCCAAATATCCCACTGGGTAAGAATTGTTTGCCGGATGGAACCTAGTATTAAACTTATATTATACCTAAAAATTAGTATTTATTTTAAAAAATTATTAAACTCCCAAGGCCAGCAGTATAAGCTGGAGGATGGCTGAGGTCAGCTGCCGAAATCTGCTGAGTGCTGAAACCAGTGGAAGCATAGAGGAGGGGATGCTGCAGGTGCACAGAGAGGTGCAGTATCTGTAGGAGGAGTTGTGTCCTCCTCTCTGCTGCCAACTGCTGAGTTGGGGGGGGGGTGGTTCTCTCTGCAGCTGCAGGGGGAAGCACAGGATCTGGCAGAGGAGTTCTGTCCTCTGCCGTCTGCTGCGACAAGGTTGGGGCAGAGATGAGGGAGACGCAGCAGCTGCAGGAGAGGTGAAAGGGCCACATGATATGGCCTGGAGGGCCTGATTCAGCCCATGGGCCTTGTGTTTGACACCTGTGCTCTACTCAGTGTGGCCCCATGCTGACCCTCTTCCTCGCTTAAGCCCTTAAAGCCCATTGTGAGACTTCCCTTCCTGTCACTAGAGGCTGCAGATGTTTCAGCTCATGCAGAAGGAGAATCTTGTGGAGAGATGTACTGGTGGATATGGAAAGTATAAGGACATGAGAATGGGAAGGAGTAGTTCAAACCTATTGCTGCCAACTGCTGTTACTGAGGTATGGCTCCCACCAAGCTTTGTGGTGTAATATAGGGCCATGCGAGGTACCAAATGAAGCATAGTGCTGGCAGCAGCAGAAATATTAAAAAAAGGCCCACACTAAATAGCTTTGTTGTTCAGCCCTGGGGAAAGCAGTGGCTTGGACTTGTGGGGCAGTGCTGACAGATGGGATAGAATGGATTTTCTCTCCAGTCTTCTGCAGGCTGCCCTTGCCCCTGGACAAAGTCTTCCCCCTTTCCATGTATGTTCTGCCAACTGATCATTCACCTCCTTCACCCCATTTCCCATCATTGGAGTTCACTTGGCAGTAAGCTCCAGTTGCGGTAATCACACTAAGAAGAAACAAGAAAGCAGCGCCTACTGAGTGTAGCAAACAAAGTTTATTTGGGGTTAAAAGAAATTATGCTCTCACAAAGGTAAATGGTATGCCAGCATGGTGAATGTAATAAGTCACCTGCAGAGTCTCTGGTAACAGATGAATGCCGCTGAGACGAGTTGGCTGATGGCTGTCAGCGTCTATCAGTCGTCATAGCTGTTTCCACAGCGCCCGGGTCTGTTCAG
Source organism: Pelophylax lessonae (assembly GCF_965119305.1). NCBI lineage: Eukaryota > Metazoa > Chordata > Amphibia > Anura > Ranidae > Pelophylax > Pelophylax lessonae. The sequence goes on from NC_138770.1 coordinate 321,598,712, forward strand.
AGGCGCGGGTGACGTCACACCAGGCAGCTGAGAAGGCAGCTGAAAAGGCAGTAGAAGCGCACGTTTGGAGCATGCAAGCTCGAGAGCCTGATGAAGGAGCACGCATGTTCTGAACGCTCGCTTCTCTTGCCTTCTCAGCTGCTGGATGTGACGTCACTCATGCCTCTGCACAGACCTGGGTGCCATGGAAACAGCTATGCCGCCTGATAGATGCGAACAGCCATCAGCCTACTTGTCTCAGCAGCATCCATTCATTACCAGAGACTCTGCAGATGACCCATTACATTCACCATGCTGGCATACCATTTACCTTTGTGAGTGCATAATTTATTTTCACCCCAATTAAACTTTGTATGCTACACTCAGTAGGCGCTGCTTTCTTGTTTCTTCTTACCATGTAAAGCCTCTCCTTGCTTCAGCCGACAGCCACTGAGTACAGCCTTGTTCACTTAGACTACTACCATTGTTGAGATATGGAAACTATCCTAAATTCATCCATTACCCACTTTATCCTCATCAGCTGTCCAATTATACATTGCGGTAATTACACTGCCTGATGTCCTCCCCCTCTATGGTCCTGGTGCTGTCTTCCTCCTCCTCAATATCTGAAACACGGAATTCCTGCGCATGATCAAAATCATCCCTCTTGCAGCAAGTGACTAACCATGTGATGAAATAATTTCTCCGACTCCTCTATGACAGTTTGCAGAAGTTGGTGGGATTTGCTAAAGAGGAGAAAGATGAGAGCTCATAAGCAGCATTAGCAGACAACTGGCTGCTCTGAGACTGGGAGGAGGAAAAAAAATGAAGGCTTTGTCAGCCACTCAACTACTTCCGCCATATGCTCTGACTGTATAGCAAGGCCACTCTAAGGTAGAAAAGCAGTAAGTTCCTTGCCTATAGATGGTGCAGTCTGACTAAATCAGATTAGAACCTTTGAAGGATTAGAACCCTTGTCTGTCATTTTAAAGCTATAATACCTATGACTTTGTTGGAAAGATTTTCCTACACTTCCCTTTTCTTGTCCTAGTTGAAAGTTGTCTGTGTTACTGTTCAATACTTTCCCTCACTTCCTGCCTGATAAAATGTCAGTGGTATAGAAAGTAAGGGGACATCTTTCTAATAGATACTAGTAAAAACCCAACAGGGACTTTAATCCTTTCTTGACATGTTGGTCAAGAACACTGATCAAAATTCTACACAGAATATTTGTTAGCTCACTCTGTTCTTTCCTCCTCTTGGCATGTTTCTTGGCAGCTTATGTGCATTGCCCTTAATTTCCTGTGTTGCCCCCTCTTTCCCTCTGAGTGGTGCACTTGTGGAAATGACTGTAGTCTAATATCAGGATACATATAACTATTTATACTAGTTTGTAAAGGATACATTACCTCTGAATTATTTTTATGTATATACTGTATAATTGCATTACGCGTTTTCTTTTCTTTTTTTTTTTTGTTTTTTCATCCACCTAGAGTTTTGCTTTAAATATTTTAAACCATCAGATTTAAAAATAGAATTGAAAAAATCACTTACACCATAGTAAAAACTCTTTCTCTAAGCAAAAAAAAATGCATAGGGTGCTGATAATCAGAACTGATTCAGGGAATAATATACAACCACAATTAATGAGGAAATATTTTCAGCAGTACAGCATTAATGTCCCCAGTGCAAACTTACCAGCAGTCTTATTAGTGATGAAATCTACCTTGTGAGCATGTTGGGACATCTTCAGCACAAAGTGAACTGATAAAGTGTTAGAAAGTCATTAAGGCATTCAGTAAGCTAGAATGGAAAATGCAGAGCCTGCAATAACTGTAATGACATACATCACTTGCTGCCAGTCACAACGTCAAAATAAATGAGTCATTTAGCGGCTTCTGCTTGACCATAAGAAGCTGCCAGCCCGGTACATTTTTCCAGTTAAGAAGACTTGCATCTTTTAAAGCAGCAACATGGAATTCATCTTGATGCATATTGTGCAGTCAATCTTAGTGCTTTGTTAAAAAGAATATAATATGTCTACTTGCTGTACAGTCCATTTTGTAATTTATTGTTCTTTCAGATTGCCTTTTCTCTCTAATTTGAAGCCATTCATAATTTCTAGAACTGCCAAAGTAAAAATCATATTTCATTTCATTACACAGTTAGCAAAAGACCATTTCTTATAGGAAGGATTTCCAAGACTCTTTATCTTCACTTCTCTTTGAGAAAAAAGAAAAACATATAATTTAAATAGTAAAACGGATTTAAAATGATGTACAAAATGTACTCTTCTAGTGGCAAACCTACAAAAGACACAGGGTACACACCACTGAGGTTGCATAATATTGCATTTCCAATGATTCACTTAGAAAAATAAGTACAAGCAGAAGATTAAAATCCTTCTCAAATGCCCAATGTCCTCCCCAAATTAAAATGAAGCCCAATTTATGAACATTGCTATGGAGGAGCTACAGCCAGCATTGAAGCCACCTCCCCCTCTTCATTCTGCAGCTTTCCATCTAATCTTCACCTCTGACATTGTCCTTGTACTATACAACCTTTTTTGTAATAAAAAGAAAGGCTGACCCCAGACCCAACCACCAGCAGGGAAGGGAGATCATTAAGGAGAGAGAGACTAGAGTTCTAGCTGGTGGCTTGCGTTGTCGTGAATGACAATATGGAGATGATTGCTGTCATTAACAAAAACATATGCCCATAACAGCACACACCTACTACTACTCTAGTAATGGAATGAAAACTGGAAAAATGCATAATTTATAAAGAACTTACTGGAAAAAAATAAAGGATGGCGCTCAGGTGTGCATAATACTGGTGAATAACCCCAATGGAGACTCAGATGGACAGTCTAATGAAGGTTTATTAGGTAAGTCCACAATGGTTAAAACAATATAATAAAATGGGTAGTCCTACCGATCCTTGAAGCCTCTGTGCCTCCTGGCTAGTCTTTACAGCCTCTATTATTATATTGTTTTAACCATTGTGGACTTACCTAATAAACCTTCATTAGACTGTCCATCTGAGTCTCCATTGGGATTATTCCCCAGTATTATGCACACCTGAGCACCATCCTTTATTTTTTTACATTTACTTATATGCCATCCTGTGTTTAGGATTGGGCGAACAGTGTTGCCATAGACATTCTTTTATATATGCAACTGTGCATTCTCTGTATAAGGACATTTCAGGATTTCACAACTTTGGATTAGCGCCAGAACTCCTTCTTTGAGTTATAAAGAAGTTACGCATATGCAAACATGTGTTTGTGCTCTCCCAGCACAGAGACTAGGCTCTCACTGAGACCCTCTAGGTCCTGTACTAATGACCAGGGACTGAGACACCTGGTTCACGATCACCTGATCACTGTTATAGCCTCTGATTGGCTATCACAGTGATCAGTCACTGTGTATATGTACCTTTACTGTGTAGCCTGCCCCATGTTGTTTTCTCCTCTTGAATGGAGAAAAAGACACATTGTAAATTTTTTTCTCCTTACTAGAGGAGAAAAGTGTGAACAAAGAAGTGTTTCCTAAAGAGGAGGTAAACTTCCCTATATAGGTACTGTAAATATCTCCTAAACATGCACTGTTTAGGAGATATTAACTTCACAGGCAGCTAGTGATTTCACTGGCGCATGCGCTCTGAAGGAATGGCAGCCCGTGCCGTTCCTTCAGAGCCCTGTACCATGAGTGACATCATCGTGGCTCCAGCCAATCAGATGGCTGGAGGACGCAAACTCGGAGGGAAGACGGGTGAACATGTTGGGTATCTCAGTGGTGAGTGGGCGCCATTAGAAGGGCTTCATTCTAAGGTAAGTATTTCATGCTAGGCTAATATGCAAAGCTCATTATGCCTTTGTCTTACAGGTTTTTATTTATTTTATTTTTTTAGGAGGTTTATAACCTTTTCAAAAAAAGCTAGATCAGGGTTTGACCTAGGTCAGGGTTAGAGTCAAGGTTAGGGTTAAAGGTCATGGTCAGAATCTGTGTATTTTAAGTTGAAGTAAAGAAAAAAGCACTTTTTATATTTAGTATCAGTGTCAGTATGTTTTAGGTAAAATAAAAAAGCAAATTGCACACTATTGTTTCTGGTCCCTTTTATGGGTACAAACAACAAAAAACATACACATAATAACATCGTCCTGTTTACCCATCATTTCTATCTGTGATATCAGTCAGATCTTCTCATGCCTTTTGTTAGGAGGCTTATAAGATATACCCACCAGTCATTTACTTTTTTTTTTCATTTACTTGAAACTCCAGCAATAAGGACTCACAGTCTCTGTCACAAGCCTGATTAGTGATGTAATCTCTCACGCTTTTAGATCATTCTTGACATAGAGGGGTACCCCTTCCCCTCTACTTCTTACCCTGTCCTTTTGAAACAGAGTGTATCCTTGACAGGTCTTGAGAGCTGTCTAATCAGGTTTCTGATACTCCCCCAAAATCAAAACCCTCTTTATGTAACAGAAGTTCTAGCTCTTCCATCTTGTTAGCTTAACATCTAGAATTTATGTACATAGCTTTAATATTTTTACTTGCATTTAGCATTTTATTATAAAATTATACATATATGATATATTATAAGAACTACTGTATAAAATAAAAGCAATAGCTTACTCTTGGAATACAATTAAAAACAAATAGACTTCTACATTGGACTTGGATAATGTATGTAATTTCCCTTCTATCTGGTTGAGTCCCCCCCCCCCCCCTTCCCTCCCACTTTAACTTGTAAATTTAGCATTTGTGGGGAACTGTGTTTTTTTTTTTGGTTTTAGTGGGAAATGCTTTAGCAAACCAGTACCTGGCCATAGTGGATGAATGTGAGAGCTCAGATCCACCTGGAGTGTTTTTTTATGTCTATTTGGCTTCTTTTTTTCTTTGTTGTTTTAAGACCGAGGCAGCATTTTTGCTCATGAAATTATTATTATTGTTTTAACAGCTTCCATGTTTTAACAAAGCTGTTAATATGCTTGGAAGCCCTTTAATCAACAAATAGAGTCCTCCATTCTAGAACCTTTGGTTCAGTGCATGCTTATGGTCTCTGCAGCGACACTAAGGGGAATTTACTAAGACTGGAACAGATAGAATTTGGATCAGCTCAGTATAGTAACCCATCAGCTTCTTGCTTTCATTTTCAAACTGTAACTGAACAAGCTGAAGCTGATTGGTCACTATATACAGTGGATCCAGATTCTGTCTTCCCTTGTCTAAGTAATATCTCCTCAATGTGTTGAATTGCCTGTGTTTCATTATATCAACTCTTCTTGTCTTTCACTGGGCCTTGTGAATCACCTCCTCTACTTGTTTTCTCTGTGGCTGAATTCAGAGGGAGGAGCTGGATTGCACTTTCAAAAAAGTATGTAGGATTTTCTGTTTGTGCATTGACCATAAAGTAAGCCTAGCTTCTTTGAGTATAAATTGGCTTTATCATATAGTTTAGAGTTCGCAGGAAAGATTGGCACTTTTCCAAACACGCAAACAATACTGTTGGATTGTTCACATCCCTCAGCTTATAAACTTCAACAAGAAAACAGAGAATTGTGTAAAATCTGAGGCCTGCTCTGAAGTAAGCCATGCTGAGAGGGGCTTATTACAAAGGGAAGTAGTGTCAAATAAAATTTTTCGAACTAGACAAGTCATCTATGGCAGCAGCTATCCTGACAAGTAATATAACTCAACACAAATTATGTTTGAGCCAGGCTTGGTTTTGAAGGGAATTTGGTTGGTTTCTAAGGATATATATATATATATATATATATATATATATATATATATATATGCTATTTTAAAAAATTTTTGTCATGCTACTTTAGACTAAAAAATAAAAAGTCAAGTAAATTTCCTTATAAACCGATGAATATGAAATATTGCATGTGAATTTTGCATAATTACAACTTGCAGTCAGGTGGTGACACTCTAAGCAAGTTACCAGTTGAATCTCAGACCTGAATTATCCTGTGCGATCCCTGTGCGTTCCCCTGCAGTGCGATTTCCAACTTATTCCAACATATTCGTTTGAATGGGCTGAAATTGCACCAGTTTGCACAAAAAGTAGTGAATGCACTACTTTGAAAAACGTGCTGCACCCAATCACATAGTACTAGGGTACTATGCAATCTGATGCCCACAAATGCCCTGCATTTACAATTTGTGTTTGGGGTGCTGTTAGAAATGTATTGGCTGAGATGCAATGGAGAGTTAGCCGCTCAGGTGAAAGAAGTAAAACAATCAGAGGTCGGGTGCACGTCAGATCCACAGTCCAGGCAATGTAGATTCACAAAGGAAAATAGACCACACTCCGACATGAAAGAATCAATCGATTTATTCACATAAAGAAAATTCCAGCGTGAAATGTCTTGGCACCCGCAGCAGATCGTGAAGGCACAGCACCCATTCATTTCTGCTAGCACAGGTAGATAGTTGTAAGAATGGATTACCAGAACCAACTAGAAGGCCGAGAAGCCTTTGCAATTATAAAATCACATGTAAATCTTGTAATAAATGTGTTTTTGTAAAATTATGATTTTACATGAATAATAAAAAGAGTAAAACAATTGTTATAAACATGTAAAATGCAATTACATAAAACCATTACAGTTTCATTTTGCTTGTCCTTTCAAAATTATGAGCTGACATACTTAAAATAACTGTTTAGACCCCTTTAGTAATCAAAAGTTTGTTACTGCAATAAAATTAAAAAGTAATATTTCTTTACTGTACATGGTAATAGTAAGGTTTTACTTAGTGCTGTTAGTCTTTTATTATTAACAGGTGAAATAAATGATGCTGCAAAAAAATAATGGAATAACAAACGTACAAATGCTGCATATAAAAAAAAATGATCTTTTTTTTTTTTTTTTAGCCGTATCATACCCAAATTACAAGAAAACACCTCCTCCTGTACCCCCGCGCACAACCTCCAAACCGCTCATCTCAGTGACAGCACAAAGCAGCACAGAATCTACCCAGGATGCCTATCATGAACGGACTCAAAGGATGTCCCCGTGGCCTCTAGATGCCCGGGGTCTTTATAATTCCACAGACAGCCTGGATAGTAATAAGGCCATGAACCTTGCCTTGGAGTCAGCTGCAGCACAGCGTCATGCCTCTGAAAGTAAAAGCAGTTCTGTTCGGAGCACCAGTGACAAGGCTGTTCTGGTGAACAAGACAGATGAGTTCCTTAAAAAGCGGCGCTCCTCAATTGGAATACAGGTAGAATATATTTTTATATAAAATGTATCAAATTGTGTCCTTGTGTAGTTTCTCTCAGCTTTTTCAAAAACAGTATTTAGTCATATTTCTTTATTGTTGATCTTTACTCCTGATAGAGTCTAACATTCTATGGCATTATACCATGGTAACTTTTGTATGAAAGAGTTTGATAACAATCTGCGTTTAAGTACAAGCAGGTACAAAAGATCATTTTGGGACTTTGGTAAAACGAGCGACAGTAAAAAAAGACAGTTGAGGTAGTGGAACATTTACCTTGATTCCCACATGTTTTCTGCTTACAGTGCAGCAATACAGGACCATTGAGAGTTGTTCTTTCACCCATAGTACATTAACACAATGGGTGAAAACACATCTTTAGAGGTTACTAATTGCAATGCACAAGCAGCCTTTTTAAATGTGCAGTGCAAAGTGTTTTTATCCATGACCTTGCATATAATGCAGTTAAGAAGGTTATTTAAGGTAGGCTTCCATTGTTTGCTTCAAAGCGGAACTTCATAAGAAAAATAATATTAAGTACTTTTAGTAGAAACTGTCCTTAATTTAAAAAATAATAAAGCTTCATATCTTTCTCTTTATTTAGCTTCATTTATTCTGTTGAATCTGAGGGTCATATTTGTCATACACATGGCTCAGAGGGTCATATGCCACCCTTCCAATAATGAGGAAACACCGCTCAAAGTGTGAGTGCCTCAAGTCTAGTGTTGCTTTCAAAGCAGAGGAGCTTGCCTGACTCACCTCTAAGATCGATGGGAAAAAAATGGATGAATGGCTGCACACTCCAGAAGGATGCCAAAATCTTTGTTGTAGTGATCAACAAATAAAAGCATATACAGCACAGCGAGCACCAGGAGATAAAAATGTTAACACGTTTTACGCAGATAACTGCGCTTAATCATAACACTATTATCTCCTGATGCTCGCTGTGCTGTATATGCTTTTATTTGTTGATCACTACAATAAAGATTTTCTCATCCTCCTGGAGTGCCATTCATTCATTTTTCCCTGTCTTATGTCACCTGCGTGATGGGTATTGCCTTTACATCTGACACATTACTCACTTAGAAGCAGACTACAGTTGTACGTTTTCTGACCTCACACACTATTTCCCCATTTCAGAGTGTGCAGTGTGTGAGATCAGGCAGATGACAAGGCTACCAATGTGTTGCGCATATAACTAACTGTGACAGTTGGGTTATAGTGATGCCTACAAAAGGATTTGAACACTGGCAAACAAAACTTCAGTCCGGAACCAGGACACAGCCTCTGGTTTGACCCAGTCCCTGAAAACTCAGTTAATGAGTAGGCTGCTTAAACTGAGTGTCGGGAAAAACTTTATTATAACTGCTGGGCTCAAAAAATCTCACTGTTTCGATTAGACAGACAGATATTTTTCCTGTCCTCAAGACCTCGCAAGGGACACCTGGCTTCCAAGTCCACCATTGCAAGTTGGATAAGAGGTCTGTTCACTAGAGCTTACACTCTCAAGGACAAATCTCCTCCTGTGCTTTTAGGTGCCCATTCCACTAGATCAGTGGGAGTTTTGTGGGCATTTTAGCGCCAGGCCTGTGTAGTTCATGTGTGTAATGCTGCTACTTGTTGTTCTGTTCACACTTTTTAAAGTTCTACCAAGTGGATGTTCATTCTTCTGCAGATGCAACTTTTCACCACAAAGTTCTTGTAGCAGCACTCTGAAGTTGTATCTTTTTGACCCCCTTTAGGTCTCTTGGCACAGTTCTGTTTGCCTAGTTGTTCTTCAAAAACACAACACTGTCTACACCTGCATGCACTCTGTGAATGCACAAATATGATCTGCAAGGTTTTGACACTTAGGTCTCTCATACTCTAAAGGTTGAAGAATCCTGCAACTTCTTCTTTCCCAGATAAAGTTAGTTCAGTGCTATTCACAACTCCCTTTTTTTCCCTTCTTTAAAATGTTTCAAATTCAGAACAATACATTTGTAGCTGAAATAAGGCTGCTCCCTTAGTAGTTAATAGTTACAGCTTGATTATACAACTCATCTTTACTTTCCGGAATTACTAAGAGCTTCTCACAGTAGTCTAGTCTATTGCTGGTTTGTCTGCTCTTTGACTTAGGTTTTTCTGCCTACACAGGTAGTACAAAATTATAGTCTTTTTCTGGATTGAAATTTCCTAATGGAATCGTTAGTTGTGCAAACACAGCTCAGCAGGCAAAGTTTATATTAATCCACTGGATGGTACATGTATATTTCTTTTAACAGACTTTGGCAGAAACTTTCACATGCTCTGTAGTATAATACAATGATTTTGAGTTTTAACTTTTTAGATTGCAAAACACTCCATAAAGCAAACCTCCAGGCAAAAAGCTAAATACAACGATTAAATACATATGTATTACCTGATATGCCTGCCAAAAGATTTGTAATTCTGTAAAACCAATTTTGTGATTCATACACATTGTTCCCAATGTAGTACAAAACAGGTGACTTACAGAGTTCCTGAATCCTGATTAAACAACTCACCTTTCTTGTTCAATAATCTAGCTTTGTATATCATCTACCTAGCTCTAGACAGATTATTGGGCAGTGAATGTGCATCATCACTATTGTCCAGTAAGAATGGAGCTGATCCAGGAAGCAGTAATGCTAAGCAAGAAAGAAACATAGTAAACTCACTTGTTAGACAAATGTGTATGAAGCATACTAAGGAGATAAACCTTTGACAAGTAAAACAGTAATCACATACTGTATGTATCACAATCTTGTATTCATTTTGTTGAAACTAGAGTAAGTTAAAACTTGCAGAGAGTGGGTCTAAGGGGGTTATTTACTAAAACTGGAGAGTGCAAAATCTGGTGCACTCTACATAGTAACCAATCAGATTCCAGGTTTTATTGACAAAGCTTAATTGAACAAGCTGAAGTTAGCTGATTGGCTACCATGCACAGCTGCACCAGATTCTGAGTGCACCAGTTTTAGTAAATCTCCCCCTTAGTGACAGTCACCTATTACATTGTACTGACTCTGGTACTTTGTACAGGCAAAGTAAAGTTTGATCTAAATAGAAATGTCAGTCACTTTAAGGGGAATATGTAAATCAAGATAACAATCTATAAAAGCACAGGGATCCAAATTGGTCAGGTCGTATACAGACCAATGGAAGAAGAATAATAACTCAACAAAGGAGCTGGTATATAATTAGATTTATAAGCCAAAAATGTGGGAAAATAACCCATCAAAGTAGTTATAATATGAGGGAAAACAGTAGTCTCTCCTTCAAAACTGTATTGAATACAAAAGAATCTAAATACAAATATCAAAAAGTGGCCTCCACAATTAATTTGTCACATATATTGCCAAAAGTATTGGGGTACCTGCCTTTACACTCACATGAACTTTAATGGCATCCAAGTCTTAGTCTGTAGGGTTCAATATTGTGTGGCCCACCTTTCGCAGCTATACCAGCTTTAACTTTTCTGGAAAGGCTGTCTTCAAGGTTTCAGAGTGTGTCTATAGGAATGTTTTACCATTCTTCCAGAAGCGCATGTGTGAGGTCAGGTACGGATGTGGACAAGAAGGCCTGGCTCGCACTCTCCACTCAAATTCATCACAAAGGTGTTCTATTGGGTTGAAGTGCAGGCCAGTCAATTTTGTCCACCCCAAACTCGCTTATCCATGCCTTTTTGGACCTTGCTTTGTGCATGTTGGAACAGGAAGGGGCCATCCTCAAACTTTTCCCACAAGGTTGGGAGCATGAAATTGTCCAAAATGTCTTGGTATGCTGACGCCTTAAGAGTTCCCTTCGCTGGAACTAAGGGACCAAGCCCAACCCTTGAAAAACAACCCCACACCAAATGATTTGGACCAGTGCACAAAACAAGCTCCATAAAGACATGGATGAGCGAGTTTGGGGGTGGAAGAACTTGATTGGCCTGCACAGAGTCCTAACCTTAACCTGATAGAACCCCTTTGGGATGAATTAGAGCAGAGACTGTGAAGCCAGGCCTTTTTGTCCACATCAGTGCCTGACCTCACAAATGCACTTCTGAAAGAATGGTCAAAAATTCACATAGACACACTCCTAAACCTTCTCAGAAGAGTTGAAGCTGTTATAGCTGCAAAGGGTGGTGGGCCAAATCAATATTGAACTCTACGGACTAAGACTGGGATGCCATTAAAGTTTATATGTGTGTAAAGGCAGGTGTCCTAATACTTTTGACAATATAGTGTATAATGAGGGTGGTGTAACACTCAGGACACAGAGGATGTTTACTATCAGCTGGCAGCTCTATCACACATTCCTGCAGAACTGATTGACAGTTTATTTTATGAAATAACAGTCAGCACTGGGGGGGCTGTGTGATAGAGCTGCCAGCTGCTAGAACATATCTACTATGCTGGCAGATACATCACAGGGCCCTGCAGTGCTGACAGATGTTTTACTTTTGTGAATGAACAGTATGCACTATCTGGGCTTTGTGATAAATCTGCTGGTGCCGTGTATGTTTGCTAGCAGCCAGCAGCTTTATTACACAACTCCGCAATGCCGATTGTTCATTCATAGTTGTAAACAGTCAGTTTAGAGTGTAGGAGGGGGCTTAGTGCTGTGCTGTAACTTCCCCTTGAGAATGCCTGAGTCAAGAACAAAAAATAAATCCTACATGATAATCCTTTACAATGATTAAACTGATTGTAAATGATATCATGCAAAGATGCCATGCTGAAATGAATTAAGAAATGGTGCTGGATAAGTAAGAAGGATCGCCATGTGCACCTAATCATGCTTTATGCCTTTATTGCCAGAAACTTTGCTCACATAATCCAGACATTTTTTTAGGTAACTTAGAATACCACCTATTTCACCATATGTACCATATACAGTGAGTAAACTCACTGGAATCTAAATTTTAGCTCCAAGTGAGCTGAGTTTTTAGAAATGCATCATAAACATGCTAAAAACGGAAACTTTTCCATTCATTCTCTAGTTATACTGTGTCATTAGTGCATTGTATAGCACTTAACTGACAAAAAAGACAAATAAGAATGAGTTAAAGCAGAGGGTAAAGTTTCCACAGAAGCGACATTTAAGCTTTACAAATGTAGAGCGAAAACAAAGCTTAACAATTACCACTCACGCATTAAATTGAACCATTTAAAGGGCCAAATGAGTTAACAAGCACTTAAAAAGAAATTACTTACATTCCTGTTTGCCAGTCAGGTCCCAGTGTGGTAAAAACATGTAGATGGTGAGCTATTTTTGGATGTACAGGTCAGTGTACTCATAGTCACAGTATATTGGCAGCTAGAAATAAAAGTTTTCACCAACCAACAAAACAATAGTTAGGAAACAAATCAAATTACATTTCTGGACATTTTTCTAACATAGTTTTCGATAGTTTTAATCCTCACAAAATGAAATATTGTCATTGTTATCAGGGTATAACTGTTCTTGGTTGGCAGAGATTTGCATAAAACCTTGCCAAAATCGTCTGTGCCAGTAAGCATTTTGTGTATTAGAATTTTCACGTGAAAAAAAAAAGGGATATGTCATATAAAATTAGATAGTAGATTCTGCCTGCTTGATTAAATCTGATTACTGCCTCACAGGAACAGCCAATTTGTAAGGACAACATAGTGTCCCTCTATTGTGAAGGAAATGCAAATATGGAAAGATTGTTCAATATATAAACTGTTATACTGTAGGATCATTGGGCATTACAATTTGCTGTCTGTAGGGAGTTCAATCAATACCTACAATAAAAAGGTCGAAGAAATTAGTAACTATACAGTGCATCTTATAATCTGCTAATATAAAAAAAAGTCAAGATTTACCATATGTATAATTCTATGAGGTTAGAACTGTATATATGGATTTATATAGGATTGATGTATTAGCAGATCAACTGACAACTGAACTTGTTTTCTCTCCAAGTAGTCAATTAATGGAAACAAGTACTGAGAAAATAGGTGGGCTTCCATTATTGAACTGTCCTTCTAAAATTGCTGGCTGCCTGTCATAGTGGCCTTCAGGCTTCAATACTTTCATTGATTCACTGACCTGGAAAAACTTTGCAGATCAGAAGTTATGACTTCCTTCTTACTGCGCTTGATACATGATTGTTCTAGGTCATTGAAACAGAGACAATTGAATCCAGAGTCTGCTAGGCAACTAGCATTTTCAGAAGGAGATCAACAGTCGTAGCCTGCATATTTATCTGCCTGAATGTTTCCATTAAATTGTATGTCCAGACAATTTTTTTTCTTTAGTTTTAGGGTTAGATCCCCTGATGGGTTTACTACTATTTAGGGTACTATTAAATAGATTTTACTGTCGCTGTGTTAATGGTTTCACCATACAGGAAGTGAGGGTAAATTTCCAATGAAATATTTTTTTTGTTCAGTAGAATAGGTAAAGGCTAGAAGGTATAGAAAAGTATATTTTTACTTCTGTCTGTGTCCCTGGTAAAGGTTTTCCCTCTACTTCTGTCTTGTCAGTGGTAAATTTGGTAAAGGGAATTCTCTCTACTGGACTCCTGGATAGCAGAAAAATATGAAGGGGGTTCTACCCTTTCCCACTTTATGTAAAAAAAAAAGTTTTTGCTGGACTTTGGTACTATTTTAAGATTTTATATGGTACATATGTTAGAGATTCTGTGGTGTGGAAAGTATTTAGGGAAATGTGTATTAGGATTATCATACAAGGGGAGACAATTGATTTCCTAAGTTCTTGATAAGATCCAGACCTAATTTTAGATTCATGTGTGTAAGCCATTATGTCAGTTTTCTTTAGTTTGCAGCATTTTATGAATTAGGGTTGGCAAGTTTTCCATTCCCATTGAAATAACTTTCTGGTCCCCATATATTAGGTTGGAGTGTCTCTCCAATCAGAAACACAATTTGCAATGCACATTTTGACCAGTATAATAAATAAAACACAACTACTTTGACTTTGTTATTGTTATTGATGAGCAGACAACCACTTATAACCTATTATAACGTAAAAAAAAAGTGTGGCTGTAGTAATGTCATTGAGACAATCCAGTGACACTTCATCCCTTAATATATATGTTAGAATATGTATAAAAAAATAACACCATGAGGCTATTTTATTAACCAGGACTCTATATAACCCCAGAAATGTAAAGGTTAATGTGAAAAATGTTTGTAGAAAGATGCTCAATGGGAACTGTCACTGTGTGACCTGTGAACAATAAGTTGTCCTGTCCCCTTGCCACATAGGGACAGGCTAGCTTTAGAAATACATGGAATTAATCATCTGTGATACCACAAAATGCAACCACAACATATAAACCCATCATTATATCATTATAAGTTAAAGCACCAATACTATTTGGCTGCTCTCACCAGTTCACTTACCATACATAATTTGAAATAGTGAGACTTGATATGAGGAAAATGTAGTGTACACAAAGTATTACCATTGGTACACTTGATTAAATGTTCCCATTTTCCTCCAGGTTTTAATCAGTTTTACTCATTGTTGAAAAGCTGAGGGCCCTCTAAGGATATATCACTTATTCAAAAAGGTAAAAATTATTATTATAGACAAAGTCAGAGAGAAATAGGGTTACACCCCCTTAAATTAATGTAATGAAAACTGAGAGAAGCTTATTTATTATCTTTTTACCTTTAGAGAATTGGAGAGGTATCTATGCCAGGACCTCCAACCTATGCAAAACATATAAAGATTTTCTGTTGCTTGAATCTTTTTTTGTAGGTGGTATAGAACACTGGTGAGAACTCTTTGTCTAGTAATTTTTATTTTTTTGTAGTTCTTTATTTATAGTGTACTTCCCACAGCAGGCAATTTTAAACATTAAGAGGAAAACCAAATAATGAAACCTCTGTTAGATGTTCTTGTCGGAGCCTATTACAAGAAAGAATAGCTACAATTGGTGGGTGGTAGACAGTTGTTTTGAATTACCGTACCCGTCATGAAGTTATTTGGTGAGGAGGCATTTTGTTTTTGTGTCAACATTGCAAAGAATCAAATGAGAGTACCCGTGAGAGAGCAAGTATCAGCAACTTTGTATACAATGATTTTCAAGGTCCAAATTACATCATAGTATACTTGCAAGTAAAGTGGGGAGAGGTATGGGTACCAAATACCCTTTGAGGTAAGAAGTTAGGGGAAAGAAGGAGAACAAGAGGAGGTGTGGATGTCAGTCCTTGGGGGTATTCTTAAAAGAGACCAGTAAAGGTAACTAAGAGTCTGAAGCTACATGCAATCCCCCTGAACGCAAAACATTACCTGTCTATAGTGATCAGTGGTAGTGTAATATCCCCAAGACCTCCATTTCTCTCTGAATTTTTCCTCCAGTATTGTGGAGGCTGACTATAACGTTCCTCCATAAGAAGGATATAGTTAATTTTAGAATACCATAGAAATCTAATCAGTGGTTGCATTTCCTTTCACAGATGGAATGCAAGCCTTCGCCGCATTTAGATTGGTCTTGTAATTTATTGATGAGGTTTTGAAGAGATCTAAAATCGCCTAGCACTGTTCATCTTAAACTCATGTGCATTGATCTCAAGGAAACTGGTCATGTATGCGATTTAAGTCTCTCAATATAGTAACAGCAAAATAAACACATACACAATTAAAAAGAATGAAGAACAGCATATCCTTAACTTATAACAGATGACAGGTTACAGAAATAGCAGTTTCTCTCAGGTCACATCCATCTCAGCGAGGGGGCCAAACCTGCAGACATATTGCACAGTATACTGCTGAGTTTGATGGTAATGATTGCCTTTCCAATATCACAAAGCCCACCAAAAGCGACAGCTCAGCACTAATAATGTCACTCCTAAAATCCAGCAGCAGCTTGGTTGCAGATGTTTATCATAACAATTAGCTAACTGCTAATTTTATTTATCTGTGAATTCTATTCATAGGTTATGCATAATTCAAGGTAATATTTTCTTATGAAGATTATAAACAAATCTAGAAATACAATCTAACCTGAATTCACAAAGCTAACTGTCCAATTGGAATTCTCTAGTCTTATGCATCTAAAAGAAATTCACAAAAGTAGAAATTAATGTTGTAAAAAAACAAACATTTTCCAGTTTAATAGTACATGTTTTTATTTTCCCTATTATTCCTAATGTTTGGTTTAAATGAATATGAAATGTAATTATGCCTAGTTTAAGCTTGTAGTTGGGGGTAATAAAAACATGCAGTTGAGCCACGGTTTTACTGCTTTTTTTTAATCAAATAAAGCTGTATGGAATTTCAGAGTCAGGGGTTCTTAAAGTGGTAGTAAACTCACCTGGACAACTTTAAAAGTGTTTTAACATCTTCAGTTTAGGAAATATTGCCCACTGTTTCTTTTAATGATGTCACTGGCGCCCGCGCATTTTTATCCCGATTGACGGCACATTGAGTGTGCCGTCAATCAATCCATCTACGTGCAGTGCTTCTGTTTACATTACTTCACAGCATTGCATTGAAATCCCACAAGACTGTTAACCGATTATTATGAAAGGCTAAGTCACCATGGTAATGTTACATGAAAACAAGGCTCAATTCAGTTGTATTGCACATTCTGAGAGTGACGTACTAGAAAGGGTGGAAGTGCAGATGTGGAAGAAATGAGGAGGTAACGGCAAAGATGGCCAAAATAGAGGAATTATTATTAATAATATTATACAGGATTTATATAGCGCTGACAGTTTACACAGCGCTTTACAACTTGCAGGTAGACAGTACAAATACAATACACTTTAATACAGTAGGAATCAGAGGGCCCTGCTCATTAGAGCTTACAGTCTAAGAGGGAGGGGAAAGAGATATATGAGGTAATAACTGTGGGGGATGTACTGATGGAGAAAATAAATGTACAGTTGTTAGGTGGGGGACAGACAGGCTTCTCTGAAGAGATGAGTTTTCAGGGATCGTCTGAAAGTAGACAAAGTAGGAGATAGTCAGAGAGACTACAGGTAGAGCATTCCAGAGGATGGGAGAGGCTCAGGAGAAGTCCTGGAGATGAGAATGGGATGAGGTGACAAGGGAACTAGAGAGCAGGAGGTCTTGGGAGGAGCGAAGAGGACAATTTTTACCAAAGTTACTGTAATTATCCTGAATTTATTTGTTGGTTGAGTGGCAGCCAATGGAGGGATTGGTAGAGAGAGGTAGCAGACGCCGAGTGGTTTGTAAGGTGGATGAGTCTGGCAGCAGCGTTCATGATGGACTGAATAGGGGATAGCCTATTTAGAGGTAAGCCAATAAGGGGGGAGTTGCAGTAGTCGTGGCGAGAGATGTCCAGGGAGTGGGTTAGAAGCTTTACCGAATAACAACATAAGCTGCACAAATAGTAAGAAAGCTTATATGATGCTCCAGAGTATACCCTTGTGTGTAGAAATGCAATATATAATGGTGTTATGCTTGCTGTGGGATTCTTGTTACCGAGTTTACTATCACTTTAAGAGCTGAAAAAAATGAATCAAAATAAGAATATGACATTACTTTTTCTGTCGCATCTCTCTTAAGCACATTATATTATTGGTGTTTGGTTAAGACTTCAAAGAATCACCACAATCTCTCTACGAGCTTAGCTCTATCAGCTCCTAAAAAATTAAGACTCATACCAATAGTACAGCAAATACTGTGTACATCCCTTTAAACACAGTTTACTAAAATAATCACCTTTGGCTGACAGAAATCTCTTCAACTATACCATAGTTTTCACAGTGTAGTCTTTATTAATAATATAAGTGGAATAGCTGCCAACACATCAACCGACATAAAGTTGTCACATAGATATTATAATAAAAAGTGTAGCGCTAAATAATAATTGATACAATACAGTGACAGTGTATCAAGACATAAGTGTAAAAAAAAAACAAATGAAAATAAATGAATATAAGTGAAAATGTATTGTCCCAAGTGTTGAAAAGTGAAACATCCAAAACTTATATGGGTAATCCAACCAAGGGAACTTGTACAGGTAATCAGACCAGGTACAGAATCCAACACCACCACCAGGAATATAAGAATATGCTCATCAGACGGTATGGACCCAAGTGCCGTATAGCAAATGGGTCTAGAGGGCTTAGTAATAATCCGCGGGTCCCACACTCAAAGATTATCTCGGAAGATGTCAGCTGCCAAGGGAGGGACGGCTCCAGGAAGAAGGGGGACCGTAACTCAGGAAAGGTTAGAAAGGTTGTGGTAGTTGGGGACTCAATTATCAAGAGGACAGAGAGGGCAATCTGTAAAAAAGATCTTGTGAACCGAACAGTATGTTGTTTACCGGGTGCCCGCGTTCGGCACATCGCAGATCTGGCAGACAGATTATTGTGCGGGGCTGGGGATGACCCAGCGGTCATGGTGCATGTGGGCACTAATGACAAAGTAAAAGGTAGGTGGAGGATCCTAAAGAACGATTTCAGGGACTTAGGTAATAGATTGAGGAAAAGGACCTCCAAGGTGGTTTTCTCTGAAATACTGCCTGTACCTCGAGCCACACAGGAGAGGCAGAAGGAGATTAGGGAACTTAACAAGTGGCTGAGGAACTGGTGTAGGAAGGAGGGGTTTGGGTTCCTGGAGAACTGGGCTGACTTCTCAGTCGGCTACCGGCTCTTTAGTAAGGATGGGCTGCACCTTAATGGGGAAGGTACAGCTCTTTTGGGGAGAAAGATGGCCACCAAGTTGGAGGGGCTTTTGAACTAGGAGACGGGAGGAGGAGGCAGTTAGGAGGGAGCAAAGGACTGAAGGCAGCAGTAGGGTCAGCAGCGACAGTAGGTCCACAACGTCAATCGGTAGGTCTGTGCGGGAGAACCTCAGACCAAACAGGAATAAACATAACCACCAATCACGTTTAACTTCCGTAAAACTAAGAGGGGTATATGCTAATGCCAGGAGCCTAGCTAATAAAATGGATGAGTTGGAAATGTTAGTACATGAGGAGGACTTAGACCTTGTGGGAATAGCGGAGACTTGGTTCGACCCCTTACATGACTGGCGGGCCAATATCCAAGGGTATTCGGTGTACCGGAAGGACAGGGTAGGAAAGGGGGAGGGGTATGTCTCTACGTCAAGAACAATGTAAAGGTGATTGAGAGGAGTGACATTACCGAAGGGATGAGTATGGAGTTAGAATCCGTATGGGTAGAACTCCATAGGGAAGGAGAAAAGGGAAAAGTAATTGTGGGGGTTTGCTATAGGCCACCTAAACAAGGGGAGGAGGTAGAGCTGGAATTTTTAGCACTTTTGGGTAAAGTGGCAAAGCTAGGATCAGTCATCATATTGGGGGAGTTCAATTATCCCGACATTGACTGGGGAGAGGGGACTACACACTCATATAAGGCCCATCTATTCACAAAAACCTTACAGGATAATTAAATGTCACAGCTGGTGGATTCTCCTACTAGAGAAAATGCAATCCTGGATCTATTGATCACTAATGACCCAGACCTAATCTCGGAGGTAGGAGTCCAGGACAACCTGGGCTCTAGCGATCACAGGATGATCACATTTAGCGTAAATAACAATATAGCAAGGCAAGTGGGGAACATAAGAACCCTTAACTTCAGAAGGGCAGACTTTCCAAAATTGTACTCATTGATGGAAAGGGTAAACTGGGACCAGACCCTGGGATCCCTGACCACAGAGGAAAAATGGGAATGCTTTAGGAACATATTAAGCAAAGGCATCTTGCAGTGCATTTCTATGGGAAATAAATTTAGAAGAGACAAAGCCAAACCTGGCTGGCTAAACCATAGCGTTAAAAAACTTATTGGGGGAAAAAAATTGGCCTTCAGTAAATATAAATCAGAAGGCACAGTATTGGCTTTCGACCAATACAAGGAGGCAAATAAGAAGTGTAAACACGAAATCAAGATGGCTAAAATAGACTTTGAGAGACAAATAGCGGAGGATAGTAAAAAAAAACCAAAGAAATTCTTTAAGTATATCAACAGCAAAAAAACTAGGGCAGAGCATATTGCACACATAATTAACGATGATGGGAGGATGGTTACAGAGGACACTGAAAAAGCAACCGTGCTGAATGCTTTTTTCTCGTCAGTATTTACACAGGAAAAGGAGGGGTACACTGACCATGACTGTATGGTTAGTAGTAATACACAGGACTTGCCACTATGGCTAACAGAGGGTGAAATCAGGGAAAGGCTGGACAAACTTAACACAAACAAATCACCAGGCCCGGATGGCGTGCATCCGAGAGTACTCAAGGAACTCAGTAAGGTTATATCCAGACCACTGTTCCTGATCTTTGCGGACAGTATTGGGACAGGAGATGTACCAGGGGAGTGGAGGAAAGCAAACGTGATTCCGATATTCAAAAAGGGTCAGAGGCATATACCGGGAAATTATAGGCCGGTCAGTCTGACATCAGTAGTATGTAAACTTCTGGAGGGGATGATAAGGGACTATATCGTAGAGTTTGCTAAGGACAACAGCATCATCAGTAGTAACCAGCACGGGTTTACAAATGGGCGTTCTTGTCAAACCAATCTCTTAACATTCTACGAGGAGGTGAGCTGTGAGCTAGATAGGGGCAAACCAGTGGATGTGGTATACCTAGATTTCGCTAAGGCGTTTGATACAGTTCCCCACAAGCGCTTAATTTATAAAATAAGGTCTGCAGGTATCGACAGCAGGGTTTGCTCTTGGATACGGAACTGGCTAAAAGGGCGTGTCCAAAGGGTGGTAATAAACAGCGCATACTCAGACTGGTCTGAGGTAGTAAGCGGGGTCCCCCAAGGCTCAGTCCTAGGACCAACCTTGTTCAATTTATTCATAAACAGCATTGAGGACGGGATCAGTAGTTCGATATCAGTTTTTGCTGATGACACAAAATTAGGCAGGGCAATAACTGCACAGCAAGAAGCAGATATCCTACAGAATGACCTGGACAAAATAACGGAGTGGGCAACAACTTGGCAAATGAGGTTTAACGTGGAGAAGTGTAAGGTTTTGCACTTGGGGACTAGAAACATAAAAGCACAATACACGTTAGGAGGGGAACCCTTGGGGGAATCAACGGAGAAGGATCTGGGAGTCTTGGTTGATGATAGACTAGGCAACAGCATGCAATGTCAAGCAGCGGCTACCAAGGCTAGCAGAATATTAGCATGCATAAAGAAAGGGATGTTTTCCAGAGATAAGACTATGATCCTTCCACTTTATAAAACTCTGGTCCGACCTCATCTGGAGTATTCTGTCCAGTTCTGGTCGCCGGTCCTCAGAAGAGATGTGTTGGAGCTGGAGAGAGTACAGAGAAGGGCAACTAAACTAATTAGGGGATTGGAGGACCTTGATTATGAAGAGCATCTCCAATCGCTTGATTTATTCTCCCTGGAGAAGAGACGCCTGAGGGGGGACATGATAGCAATTTTTAAATATCTCAATGGGGATCTCAGCTTAAAAAAAAAGCTGTTCAGTCGAAGGGATTGCATGAGGACTCGGGGGCACACAATGCGATTAGAGGAGAAGCGTTTTAACCTCAGGCAACGTGGGGGGTTCTTTACTGTTAGGGCTACAAGACTGTGGAATTCTCTACCACAAGAAGTGGTTTCTGCGGGTAGTATGGTGGCTTTCAAAAGACTATTAGACGTACATCTCAAGGATCAGAACATTCAGGGGTATGTGAGATGATTACAGCCACACACACCTACACAGGTTGAACTGGATGGACTATTGTCTTTATTCAACCTCACCTACTATGTAACTATGTAACTATGGGGTCATAATTAACCCTGGAGGTGGATTGCCGATGCTCCCAGAAATGTTATCCGGGGAAGATAGAGGAGGGGGCCAACGACAACTTCTCAGACATCAGTGACTCTGAGCTCCTCAGTCTGCAGGAAGTGGGGGGGGGGGGGGGGTGTGACGTAACTCACAGCTCTCCACCGCTTCCTGCAGACTGAGGAACTCAGAGTCACTGATGTCTGAGAAGTTGTTGGCCCCCTCCTCTTCTATCTTCACCGGAAGGAGAAGCAACAGCACACTGAACTTTCCAGTGAATGGCTGTCCAGTGGTGGCATGTCAGGACAAGTCTGATCTGATCATTGGAGGAGAGCAGACTGAATTCTCAGAATAGTTAGAAAACTGACCACGGTGTGTTCTCCTGCTTAATATGGTCAGTTTCTAGTTATAACAGTTAGTTATAGTACATGGTACACCAGGCACATATCAGGAATATCAAATGCTGGGGTAACAAACACTTTAAGGTAATTTAACAGCCACACAGGAGAGGTAAAATACATTTTTGAAGTTAAACTGAAAATATATAGTACTCATCTCCACTCCAGTGATGCAATGTCTGCTGTGTTGCTGTCTTCGGCTGACATGTTTATGATGCTTCTTTTAGCTCTTGTGCTATTTTGATAGGCCACACCAGGGTGGTAAAACTTCTTTCAACTAAATATTTATTGAAGCACTTAGCAGATGCTGAGATTGTACACTGAGCTGTGCAAATTTTTATTTTATTTTAAAGTATGCTTTAACTAGTTCCGGACCGCCCACCGCAGATTTACGGGATACCCTTACGGTGCCCCCCCCCCCTACCGCTTCTTGGCCGTTTTCCCCACCTACAGGACCCGCTGGCAGCGCGGAAAATAATTTTTTTCTTTTTTAGTGTAGATGTGAGATCTGAGGTCTTTTTGACCCCAGATCTCACAATAAAGAGGTCCTGTCCTGCTTATTTCTATTACAAGGGATGTTTACATTCCTTGTAATAGAAATAAAAATGATCAAAAAAAAAAAAAAACTGTGTAAAAATAAAAAAATAATAGATAAAATAAATAGGAAAAAAAATTAAAGTGCCCTGTCCACCTTTGGCTTGCACGCAGAAGCGAACGCATATGCAAGACCCGCCCACATATGTAAACGATGTTCAAACTACACATGTGAGGTATTGCCGTGATTGTTAGAGTGAGAGAAATAATTTGAGCCCTAGACCTCCTCTGTAACTCTAAGCTGGTAACCACAAGCGTCCGCAATTTTGAAGCAGGACATGTTGGGTATCTGTTTACTCGGCGTAACATTATCTTTCACATTATAGAGAAAACTGGGCTAACTTTACTGTTTTTTTTATTTTTTGATTAAAATAATTGATTTTTTTTCCAAAAAAATTGCGTTTGGAAGACCAAATATGGTGTGATAAAAAATATTGCAACGATCTCCATTTTATTCTCTAGGGTCTCTAATAAAAAAAATATATATATAATGTTTGGGGGTTCTAAGTAATTTTCTAGCAAAAAAAATGATTTTAACTTGTAAATAACAAGTGTCAGAAAAAGGCCTGGTCCTTAACCACTTCCATACCGCGTCATGTTAAATGACGTCGGCAAAGTGGTTGTCTAGATCCGGGCCGCCGTCATATGACGTCGGCCCGTTCTAGCCTCCAGTGCGCGCTCCCGGCGGCGCGCAGCGGCGCGATCAGGGATGAGGCTCGTCCCTCGGACATAGCCCATCCCTGATCGAGGTAAACAGCCAATAGAAATTGGCTGTTTACCACGTGATCGGCTGTGTCAATCACAGCCGATCACATGAGCGGCTCAAGCACGAGCCGCTCGTTCTCTCTGCAATGCGCGCCCCCGGAGGCGCGCAGAGCAGCGATCGGGGACGAGGCTTGTCCCTTGGACAGAGCCAATCCCCCATCTTGGTAAAGAGCCAATGAAATTGGCTCTTTACCACGTGACCGGCTGTGTCCAATCACAGCCGGTCACAAATGTCAACAAAGATGAGGGTAACTCACTGTTACCAGGCTCTTCTCCTCACACACCGATCCAGTGTGAGGAGATCAGCTAACAGTGAGTTACCAGTGAGAGTACTGTACCATTACTGTGCCCTGATTGCCCCCATCAAATAAAGAGGACCTGTCACCTGCCCATCTGAGTACCTGTCACCTGCCCATCTGAGTACCTGTCACCTGCCCATCTGAGTACCTGTCAACTGCCCATCAGCGTACCCGAGTACCTTTTCCCTGCCTATCAGGGTACCCGAGTACCTGTCACCTACCCATCAGGGTACCCGAGTACCTGTCACCTACCCATCAGCATACCCGAGTACCTTCCACCTACCCATCAGAGTACCCGAGTACCTTCCAACTGCTCATCAGAGTACCCGAGTACCTTCCAACTGCTCATCAGAGTACCTGACGCCTGAAGCACCTGATTACTTGCCGCCTGCTCATCAGTACCCATCAGTACCCATCAGTACTCATCAGTACCTATCAGTACCCATCAGTACTCATCAGTACCTATCAGTATCAGTACTGATCAGTACCCATCAGTAACACCTATCAGAATCAGTACTACTCATCAGTACCCATCAGTACCTATCACCTGCCTGTCACCTGCCCAGCAAAGTACCCGATTACCTGTCACCCTTCATACAGCCACCATGTCACAGTCCAAAAGGGTTTTCTCTGCCGAAGAGGCCTGTGAAATGATATCCATGATGAGTGACGGCAGCAGGGAGCTCTCACCTTCCGACGCTGAAACAATTTCTGAATCCGGTTCAGAATTTGAGCCCTTTGAAGGCTTTACATCCGGCACTGAATCGGAGGAGGAAGAAGTTCGGCCTAGAAGACGCCGCACTGAAAATCAGGCAGACACCAGCAGCGCCAATGGCCAATCGGCAAACGCCAACGGCGCTGGACCCCAGGAGGAAATGCCCAGTACAAGTACTGGGATTTCACACCAGCCCCAAAGAAGAAGAGCCCAAATGCAGCTTCCGGATGCCTTGGCAAACCCATTGTGGCTGCCTTCTAGCTCTGGGTCAGCTACAATCCCCCCCTTCACAGCACAGCCAGGTTTGCAGGTCAACACCGAAAATTTTATTCTGATTGATTTTTTTAATTTATTTTTCCCTTTGGAGTTCCTTCAAAACATCGTGGACCAAACCAATCTTTTTGCCCAACAGTTTATCTTGAACAACCCCACCTCATATCATTCCCGTCCTTTTGAATGGAGACCCCTAACAACGGAAGAGTTCAAAGTGTTTTTGGGCCTTACAATCAATATGGGGGTTACAAAAAAAATGAGCTGCACTCTTATTGGTCCACCCAACCCATCCACCACATGCCAATTTATTCTTCAGTCATGCCCAGGTCCCGCTATGATGCTATAATGCGCTTCCTGCATTTCAACGATAATTCCCAGTGCCCTCCCCGAGATGATCCCAATTACGATAAACTCTACAAAATTCGCCCCCTAATTGATTACTTTTCTAGACGGTTCCCCGAAGTCTATGTCCCTGACCAAAAGATCGCTGTGGACGAATCACTGGTCCACTTCACAGGCCGGCTGGCATTTAAGCAGTATATTCCCAGCAAGAAGGCTAGGTACGGCTTAAAACTAAACAAGCTCTGCGAAAGTAAAACGGGATATGTGTACGCCTTTCGCGTGTACGAAGGCAGAGACTCTGAGCTCCAGCCCCCTGAGTGCCCAACGTACATGGGAGTAAGTGGGAAGATTGTCTGGGACCTAGCCTTCCCATTGCTGCAAAAGGGGTACCATATTTATATGGACAACTATTACACCAGTTTGCCCCTTTTCCGCCACCTGTACCTGAAGAAAACCCTGGCATGCGGTACAGTAAGAAAAAATCGGAAGGGCTTCCCGCAGAGTCTTATCACCACTCAATTACGAATTGGGGAATCCGCAAGCCTTAGGAACGAGGAGGTAATGGCTTTGAAGTGGAGGGACAGTAAGGACGTTTACCTCATGTCCACCATCCACGATGACAGCTCAGTGGAAATTCGAAGACGACGCGGTTCCGTTCAAAAGCCTGCTTGCATCCATGAGTACAATAAGTACATGGGGGGGGTGGATTTAAACGATCAAATGCTGCAGCCCTATCTCCCGACACGAAAGACCGTCTTTTGGTACAAAAAGCTTGCAATGTACTTTTTCCATTTGGCCATGTACAATGCCTTTGTCACCTATAAAAAGTCCACAACAACACCAATCCCCTTCCTCCAGTTTATTGAAGACATTGCCACTGCCCTCATTTACCAGCAAGGATCCCCCCCAGAAATCATTCGTTCGGATTGTGTCAGCAGACTTCATGAGCGCCATTTCCCTTTCCGTATCCCACCATCACAAACCGGAAGAAGACGCCAAAAAAGGTGTCGGGTGTGTGGCAAAAGAGGAATTAGGAAAGACACCAGTTTCCATTGTCCCGATTGTCCCTCCCAACCTGGCCTTTGCATTGGAGAATGCTTCAAAATATATCACACTGCCCTAAACTTTTAGCCCATATTTCACTGCTGAATATTTTCCTGCTGCCTCAACCAACCATATTACTGCCTTCCTTGTGAACCGACCCTGGCCTGTATATCGACTATGTCTCTGCCTGCCGTCTGCATTGTTTATCCGCCATGTTTCTGCCTTTCAAGTGAACTGACCCTGGACTGTTTATCGACGATGCCTCTGCCTGCCGTCTGCATTGTTTATCCGCCATGTTTCTGCCTTTCAAGTGAACTGACCCTGGATTGTTTATGGATTTTGCCTTAGCCTACCGTCTATTTCTGCCTTTTACCTGCACTGACCTCGGCCTGTTACGACCATGTTTTTTGCCTGCCACTTAAACTGATCCTTCGCCCTGCTACTGTAGTAGTGGGATTCAAAATGACACAGGGGTCTCACTTTTGTGAGGGGCTTCAGAATATAGCGTTCTGATATGAGAAAACCAATTTTTGGATTTCTCTGGGTTTGTAAACTCAGAACAGGGTCTGGAGTCCGGAGGCTTCAAAGCGATTTGGGTGGGAGAAGCCTCTACCCCTGTCCCCATTCTTTCCCGACCGAGGCCCTAAGCTTCATGGTCCTGCCTGCTGCCTGGACCAATACTTTGGCTGTGCTGATCATATCCCTGCCTGCACTGACCCAGGACTTTTTATGGAACATGTGCCTGTTACCTGGACCAATAATTGGGCTGTACTGACCATATCTCTGCCTGCTGCCTGTACTAATTATGGACAGTATTTCTGCCTGCTGCATGGACAATCCTTTTTCTGCTGCTGACCTGCCTGCTACCTGGACCAATGCTTTGGCTGTGCTGACAATATCTGTGCCTGCTGCCTGTACTGACTATCGACACTATTCCTGCCTGCTGCCTGGACAATCCTTTCACTGTCGCTGTCTACGTTCCTGCCTGCTGCCTGAACCACTGCACTGCTAAAACCACAGGTATTTTTTTGTTTATCCTTTGCTCAGCAGAATGTATTTTGTATGTATTATGCTATGTGTTAGGGGCCTTCAACAATGTGATAGGTTGTCAGGAATTTATGTGTGTGATTTATGTCCCTAGCCACTTGCCAACCGGCCAATGTATATATACGTTCTCGGTTTAAACCTAAAAACCGGTGTTATGGCAGCAGATAGCTGCCATAACCCTGGTATTTTTTTAAACGGTGGACAGTTGGCTTTCCGATAAGGGTGGTCCCAGCGGCGGATTCGCCGTGGGATCACCCTTCCGGGATGGCGGAAGAGGTGACCCCCCCCCCTCCCGCCGCGTCCCGGTCCTTTTCCCCGCTTACCGGACCCACCGGCAGCGGGGAAAACGATCCGGTCCCGGATCCTCATGGACAGGATGTTGAGTGAGGGCAAGCTTGCCCTCACTCAACTCTATGGTCTTGGAGGACCGGAGCTACGGCAAATGTTGTTGCCTAGCAACCAGCTTAAAGGTCCCTTTTTTTTTTTCATTTTATTTTATTTTTTTTTTATTTTTTTTTCTATCTTTTAGTGTACTTGTGAGATCTGAGGACTTTTTGACCCCAGATCTTACAAAAAAGAGGTCCTGTCGTGCCTATTTCTATTACAAGAAATGTTTACATTCCTTGTAATAGAAATAAAAATGATCATTTTTTTTTTTTAAACGGTGTAAAAATAAAAAATAATAAATAAAATAAATAGTAAAAAAAAAAAAAAAAAAAAATTTAAAGCACCCTGTTCCGTTAGCTCGCGCGCAGAAGCGGAAGCATACGGAAACCCCGCCCACATATGTAAACGGTGTTCAAACCACACATGTGAGGTATCGCCGCGATCGTTAGAGCAAGAGCAATAATTTGAGCCCTAGACTTTCTCTGTAACTCAAAGATGGCAACCTGTAGAAATTTTTAAAATGTCGCCTATGGGGATATTTAAGTACCAAAGTTTGTCGCCATTCCGTGAGCGTGCGCAATTTTGAAGCATGACATGTTGGGTATCTATTTACTCGGCATAACATTATCTTTCACATTATGGAAAAAAATTGGGCTATTTTTACTGGTTTCTTATTTTTTAATTAAAAAAAGTGATTTTTTAAAAAAAAAATTGCGTTTGGAAGACCGCTGCGCAAATACGGTGTGATAAAAAATATTGCAATAATCTCTATTTTATTCTCTAGGGTCTCTGCTAAAAAAAAAAATATATAATGTTTGGGGGTTCTAAGTAGTTTTCTAGTAAAAACAACTGATTTTAGCTTGTAAACACCAAATGTCAAAAATAGGCCTAGGCAAGTGGCTAGGATGCATGATGGGGCTCCTTGGATGTTGGGTCCCTCTATATGGCTAGGCTGTGAAAAAGTCTCACACATGTGGTATCGCCATACTCAGTGGCAGAATGTATTTTGGGGTGTCATTTTTGCTGTATACATGCTATGTGTTAGGAATATTCAATAAATCGACAACTTTGTGTAAAAAAAGAAAGGTTTTAATTTTTTTCCCACATTTTCCAAAAACTTGTGGAAAAAAATGACACGTTCAAAAGACCCATAATGCCTCATAAAATATACGTTGGAGTGTTTGCTTTCCAAAATGGGGTCATTTTGTGGGTGTTTCCATTGTCTTGGTGCTCTAGGGCAGGGGTACTCAAATGTAAACTTGAAAGGTCCACTTACAAATTTTCCATTCAGTCCGAGGTCCGGAAAAGTGACCGTCAAATTCCAAATACAGAACGCCAACAACAAAAAAAGGCATTCCCCAAAACTTGCCCCCATCCAATGCAGAGCGACCATTGTGCGTGCCCCCATTAATGCAGAGTGACCATGTGCATGCCCCCATTAATGCAGAGCAACCAGTGTGCGTGCCCCCATTAATGCAGAGTGACCATGTGCGTGCCCCCATTAATGCAGAGTGACCATGTGCGTGCCCCCATTAATGCAGAGCGACCATGTGTGTGCCCCTATTAATGCAGAGCGTGTCCCCATCAATGCAGAGCGACCATGTGCGTGCCCCCATTAATGCAGATTGACCAGTGTGCGTGCCCCCATAAATGCAGAGCGACTGTGTGCGTGCCCCCATTAATGCAGAGTGACCAGTGTGTGTGCCCCCAATAATGCAGATTGACCAGTGTGTGTGCCCCCATAATGCAGAGTGACCAGTGTGTGTGCCCTCAATAATGCAGAGTGACCAGTGTGTGTGCCCCCAATAATGCAGTGACCAGTGTGTGTGCCCCCAATAATCCAGAGTGAAAAGTGTGCGTGCCCCCAATAATGCAGAGTGACCAGTGTGCGTGCCCACAATAATGCAGAGTGACCAGTGTGTGTGCCCCCAATGATGCAGATTGACCAGTGTGTGTGCCCCCAATAATGCAGAGTGACCAGTGTGTGTGCCCTCAATAATGCAGAGTGACCAGTGTGTGTGCCCCCAATAATGCAGTGACCAGTGTGTGTGCCCCCAATAATGCAGAGTGAAAAGTGTTTGTGCCCCCAATAATGCAGTGACCAGTGTGCGTGCCCCCAATAATGCAGAGTGACCAGTGTTTGTGCCCCCAATAATGCAGTGACCAGTGTGCGTGCCCCCATTAATCTGGACCGCCGAAGCGGTCTGCTTCCTTCTGTCATCAGCGGGGGGGGGGGTTAGAATTGAGAGGATCGGAGTGGCTGTGTTTAGCGCTGCATGATTAAAAAAAGCCGAGTACAAGTTCTTCTTACCCGATGGAGAGGATGTCCTACAAAGTCCCGCCTCCTGGACACCGGCTCCTATGATAGACGTCACCAGTGTTCTGTCTATCATAGGTAAGAGCCGGCCCAGGAGGCGGGACTTTGTAGGAAATCCTCTCCGCCGCAGAAGAACTTGTACTCGGCTTTTTGTAATCATGCAGCGCTAAACACAGCCACTCCGATCCTCCCGATCCTCTCCATTCTGTCCCCCGCTGAGACAGAAGGAAGCAGACCGCTTCGGCGGTCCAGATTTTAATCCGTGTGGGTCCGGAGGCGGCCCGGAGTCCGCCTATTGAGGACCCCGGCTCTAGGGCCTTTAGAAGTGTGATAGGTAGTCCGAAAATGTTGTGTGTAATTTATGCTCCTAGAACGCCTGAAGCTGCTTCTTGAATGTGGAGTCTCTTTATGTGGCCAGGCTGTGTAAAAGTCTCACACATGTGGTATCGCCATACTCAGGAGGAGTAGCAGAATGTATTTTGGGGTGTAATTTTTGCTATTTACATGCTATGTGTTAGAAATATCCTATAAATTGACAACTTTGTGTAAAAAAAAAAGGTTTTAATTTTTTTCCCACATTTTCCAAAAACTTGTGGAAAAAAATGACGCGTTCAAAAGACCCATAATGCCTCATAGAATATACGTTGGAGTGTTTTCTTTCCAAAATGGGGTCATTTTGTGGGTGTTTCCATTGTGTTGGTGCTCTAGGGCCTTCAGAAGTGTGATAGGTAGTCCGAAAATGATGTGTGTAATTTATGCTCCTAGAACGCCTGAAGGTGCTAGTTGAATGTGGAGTCTCTTTATGTGGCCAGGCTGTGTAAAAGTCTCACACATGTGGTATCGCCATACTCAGGAGGAGTAGCAGAATGTATTTTGGGGTGTAATTTTTGCTATTTACATGCTATGTGTTAGAAATATCCTATAAATTGACAACTTTGTGTAAAAAAAAAAAGGTTTTCATTTTTTTCCCACATTTTCCAAAAACTTGTGGAAAAAAATGACGCGTTCAAAAGACCCATAATGCCTCATAGAATATACGTTGGAGTGTTTACTTTCCAAAATGGGGTCATTTTGTGGGTGTTTCCATTGTCTTGGTGCTCTAGGGCCTTCAGAAGTGTGATAGGTAGTCCGAAAATGATGTGTGTAATTTATGCTCCTAGAACGCCTGAAGGTGCTAGTTGAATGTGGAGTCTCTTTATGTGGCCAGGCTGTGTAAAAGTCTCACACAGGTGGTATCGCCATACTCAGGAGGAGTAGCAGAATGTATTTTGGAGTGTAATTTTTGCTATTTACATGCTATGTGTTAGAAATATCCTATAAATTGACAACTTTGTGTAAAAAAAAAAAAAGGTTTTCATTTTTTTCCCCACATTTTCCAAAAACTTGTGGAAAAAAATGACGCGTTCAAAAGACCCATAATGCCTCATAGAATATACGTTGGAGTGTTTTCTTTCCAAAATGGGGTCATTTTGTGGGTGTTTCCATTGTCTTGGTGCTCTAGGGCCTTCAGAAGTGTGATAGCTAGTCCGAAAATGATGTGTGTAATTTATGCTCCTAGAACGCCTGAAGGTGCTAGTTGAATGTGGAGTCTCTTTATGTGGCCAGGCTGTGTAAAAGTCTCACACATGTGGTATCGCCATACTCAGGAGGAGTAGCAGAATGTATTTTGGGGTGTAATTTTTGCTATTTACATGCTATGTGTTAGAAATATCCTATAAATTGACAACTTTGTGTAAAAAAAAAAGGTTTTCATTTTTTTCCCACATTTTCCAAAAACTTGTGGAAAAAAATGACGCGTTCAAAAGACCCATAATGCCTCATAGAATATACGTTGGAGTGTTTACTTTCCAAAATGGGGTCATTTTGTGGGTGTTTCCATTGTCTTGGTGCTCTAGGGCCTTCAGAAGTGTGATAGGTAGTCCGAAAATGATGTGTGTAATTTATGCTCCTAGAACGCCTGAAGGTGCTAGTTGAATGTGGAGTCTCTTTATGTGGACAGGCTGTGTAAAAGTCTCACACATGTGTTATCGCCATACTCAGGAGGAGTAGCAGAATGTATTTTGGGGTGTAATTTTTGCTATTTACATGCTATGTGTTAGAAATATCCTATAAATTGACAACTTTGTGTAAAAAAAAAAGGTTTTCATTTTTTTCCCACATTTTCCAAAAACTTGTGGAAAAAAATGACATGTTCAAACGACCCATAATGCCTCATAGAATATACGTTGGAGTGTTTTCTTTCCAAAATGGGGTCATTTTGTGGACTTTTCCATTGTATTGGTGCTCTAGGGCCTGGAAAAGTGTGATAGGTAGTAAGAAAGTTTTATGTGTATTTATGCTCCTAGAACGCCTGAAGGCGCTTCTTGGACGTGGAGTCTCTTTTTGTGGCCAGGCTGTGTAAAAGTCTCACACATGTGGTATCGCCATACTCGGAAGGAGTAGCAGAATGTATTTTTGGGTGTAATTTTTGCTGTGTACATGCTATGTGTTAGAAATAGCTTATAAATTGACACCTTTGTGGGAAAAAAAAGAAAAAAAAATTTTTTTCTTCATTTTCCCAAGAATTGTGGGAAAAAATTACAACTTCAAAAAACCCACCATGCCTCTTACTAAATACCTTGGACTGTCTACTTTACAAAAAGGGGTCATTTGGGTGGTATTTGTACTGTCCTGACATTTCAGGGCCTCAAGAAAGGAGATAGGCAGTCAGTACATCTGGTGTGATCAATTTTCAGTAATTGGTACCATAGCTTCTAGACTCAATAACTTTCACACAGACTAAATAATATACACTAATTTGGGTTCATTTTACCAGAGACATGTAGCAGTATCATTTTGGCCCAAATGTATGAAGAAAAATTTATTTTTTGCAAAATTTTATAATTGAAACTAAAAAAAAGTGTTTTTTTTTTCAAAATTTTTGCTCTTTTTTTGCATATATCACGAAAAAAAAAACCCCAGTTGTGATCAAATACCACCAAAAGAAAGCTCTATTTGTGTGAAAAAAATGATAAAAATTTTGTTTGGTTACAGTGTAGCATGACTGAGCAATTGTCATTCAAAGTGTGAGAGTGCTGAAAGCTGAAAATTGGTCTGGGCAGGAAGGGTGTCAAACTGCTCTGTATGGAAGTGGTTAAGTGGTTAAGTAGTGTTGGGCGAATGGTTCAGCCCAAGCATGAGTTCAGGCTGAACATTTGCTTGTTTGGCCATTCTCTGAACACCAGATTTTGCAGGGTGTTTGCCTGGTGTTCTCCCCCCGCCCAGCACCATGCAATGCACTGAACGCTGCACAGTGCACTCTGTGCCCTGATTGGGCAAAGCTTCGCCCAATCAGGGCCCAGTGTAAGCTGGTTGTTAGGAGCGGGGCCAGGAATCTGGCCACGGCATTCTTAACAACCGATGAATCCTCAGCTGTCAGCTTTGCCGCTGACAGATAAATAGAAAACAACAGTGCTGAAAAAAATAAAAATGGCATGGGCCCCCTCCCCCCCCAGTTCATACCAGACCCTTATCCGGGTGTAGCACCCTCCTAGGTAGGTGCTAAGTAACCTATAGGGGAGACCTTGTCTGCTTATCAGCAGGGTCCAATTATTCAGTCAGGCTGTCATGTGATCTCAGGTGTGACTGTTGAGTTGGGGAGTCTCCCCACTGTATCCAATGAGGGCTCTCATTGGACAGTGGAGGAAACTTGACCAATAGCACACCAGGGCTTGTATCCATCCCAGAGGGCAGATTCTGCCGCAATGCATCCTGGAAGGGGGATATAAGTCTGAGCAGAGCACATGATAGGGTGTCTTTGGCGGGAAGCAGAGTCCCAGGAGGGAGGTGACAGCTGTCTCTCCTCCTGTCAGCATGGAACGGATGTCCTGGGCAGTCGGCCTAGAGGACAGAGGGTTGAGCTGAGCTGCAGAGAGGGACACAGTGTGCTGAGGACCAAGCGGAGCTATGGGGGTCAGAGTTTCCAGGAAAGCAGTGTCGTGAGTACTGTAAACTGCCCCGGGGTCTACCTAGGATAGGGGACCACTCCGGAAGGTCAAAGGGATCCAGGAGCCAGCTAGCCTGTGCAGAAGTTATAGAAAGATGGTGCCAGTGTGTGGGCCCTGAAGAGTTAGGAGTAGCAGCAGTTCTTACAAATAGCTACCTCAACCAGAAAGGCTAAAGGGAGCAGTACAAAGGACTTTCGAGTCACAAGGAAGTGTCAGAAGTCAGTTCAAGTTCACAGACAGCAAGTCAGTGTTAACAAGCGCCAACGGGCGTCGACCGGCATTCAGCCAGCGTTAAGTCAGCGTCAAGACACATTTTTCCAAGAGTCCCATTCTATTGTCTATAGTCGAGCCAGAGGAGTATCCCACTCATTCCCTTCACCCATCCAAGTTCCTAAAATAAATACAAAAACCAAAGATGCTGGACTGTTTCTTGTCTCAGTGCTCACACTTGGAGAACATGCTTAACTTTCTGTTGTTACTAGCGGTAACCCTGGCAGACGCACATCCAGCACAAAGGCTGGAAATCTTGCTACACGGGCATGCGGCCTGACAGGTCAGGAAAGGGTGAACGAGCAAGTGCCCACCCCCTCCTGAACCATACCAGGCCACATGCCCTCAACAAAGCACCTTGTCCCCATTTGATGGGTAAAGTGGCCAGTGGTTGTGAGGGTCTGCAGGCAGGGAGTTTATCAGAATCTGCAAGCCCCCTCTACGAAGGGAGCCCCCAGATCCTTCCCCCCCTCTGTCTGAATGAGTATCGTATATATATATATAGCCCATACCCATTCACCAAAAAAGTGTACAAAAAAATAAAAACAGGAGAGAAGTTTTTGAAAAATCCATTACTAAAAATAGTAAAAAAATAGTGCCCCTCGATGTAAATCCATCGTCAATCACGCCACCCGCCAGACCCGAAAAAAGAAAAACAAAAAAAGCTCAGTTTTCTGGGACAGCTGCCTGCCAAATGCCTCCAATGCGCTTTGACAGTTCTTATATAGGTAAGGGTAGGGTCACCTGGCAATGTCACCTGGTGGCCCCACCCCCCTTGTAACCTCACAGACCAGTGCATGCTGGGCCGGTGACATCACAAGGGGGGCCACCAGGTGATGTTGCCAGGTGGCCCTGCCCTTACCTATATACTGTAAGAACTGTCAAAGGTCAGAGGAGGCATTTGGCAGCCAGCCGTCCCAGAAGGTGGAGTGTTGTTTTTTTTTTTTCCATTTTTGGGTGCGGTGGGATTTGACTCATTTTCTTTTTAGTTTGGAAATGCCAGTCTTATATATGCTACAGATGCATCACTTTACAGGCGGATATATGCATCACCCCCCCCCCCCCCAGGCAAAATATTTTAAGGAATCTTTTATTGTTATTGTTGCACTTTAAGCATAATTAAAATCACTGCTCCTGAAAAAAATCTTGCTTTTTTTTTTTAATTTTGCATTGATACATGTCCCCCAGGGCAGTACCCAGACCCCTGTACACCTTTTATTACCAATTACTTGCATATAGGTCTTCAAAATTGGCACTTTTGATTCAATGGGGTTCTCTGTTTGGGTTAGAACATTTCCCCTGTTTGGTCCATGTCTAGTTTTAAGTAGAAAAAGGCTAGAACCCGTCAGGTTTTTACTGTTGGAAAATAAGGCTTTTTTAAAATATTACTCCAGAGGAGAAAAACAATAGTCATATGACACATGGAACACTTTATATATTAGGTATGATCTTAAGGAGTCTGAGAAACAACTTCAACTATTAAAATATAGAAGGGGATAAAGGAAAAAAAGATACCTAATTTGTTCCCACAGACCCCCAAATAATAAATATTTCACAAATTAAATAAAAATAAATCTAAAACTTCTATGAAAGCCATAAGAGAACCACCATAATAAACCAGAATAATCATGACCCTCTCCATTATGTATTCTGTATTTATTAAATAAGACGTATACCCATGTATTTAAAGCCACACATATGCCATTTAAGTTAATAAATTGGCTATTAATGAAATGTTTCATTTTTTCTGGGTCTAACTGAACACACACTGAGAGTACTTCCTTTTCATACAGTACGTTGTAAAAAGGCATAATAGTCTAAAAAGGTTCTAGAGTCTAATCTATCCATCAAGCTATTTAGAGAAGATACAAAATAAATTATATACTGATTTGGCTCTTTGTGAATAGTCACCTCTTTGCCACACCATCATGCTGCATGCATGCTGCTTTGGTTCTGGAGCTCCAGGCTACCTGTACGCTCAGGAATATACCTTTTGGTTGGCTACTGTAATGCTGGATCAGGATTTGGATGGCCCAGGATATTTCAAATAGGTATCCACTGCCTCTTGGTCTAATTAGACTACAACTACTATATGAGATATCTTGGACTGCTGTGTTACAATTTAAGGCATTTACTGGAAAGCATTTATTACTATTTTGCTAACAGGTTATTTTAAATGCATTTACACACTACTTGTGGGCTGTAACAAGAAAAGATGTTTGTATAGGGCGCTACCTGTTGTAGCAGTTGTTTCCAAAGGAAAGAAAAGGGTGCAAAACCCCTACACAACCTATATGTGCACAAAGATCCAGTGATAGGTGAAGTGCTAAACTAGCTCGTGCAAGGGGTGGGTTAACAACCACCCCTTTAAGGATAAAGTGCTCTGTGCAAATAAATAAATAACTGCTCATATACATAGAAACATGAAAAATGAAAAGTGCACACAAACCGTGTCATAAATGGTTTAATGCCTGATGGCAGTGCCAGTGAAACATAAATAATATGCTAAAACCAGTGAAAAATGGTGTTAATTTAAAAATGTCACTGACAGGTAGATAAAACGGAAGTGACGTGTGGCGTACGTAGCTCCGCTGATGACGAAATGCGTAGGGCTATCAAGTGGCACTTTTTATTACAATCATTTTACTTCACAGTCTAATATCACCCAATCACGGTTGTATACACTACACACCTGGTGTGATTTTATATGATTTTTTATCTACCTGTCAGTGACATTTTTAAATGAACACCATTTTTCACTGGTTTTAGCATATTATTTATGTTTCACTGGCACTGCCATCAGGCATTAAACTATTTATGACACTTTGTGTGCACTTTTCATTTTTCATGTTTCTATGTATATGAGCAGTTATTTATTTGCACAGAGCACTTTATCCTTAAAGGGGTGGTTATTAACCCACCCCTTGCACGAGCTAGTTTAGCACTTCACCTATCACTGGATCTTTGTGCACATATAGCTTGTGTAGGGGTTTTGCACCCTTTTCTTTCCTTTGGAAACAACTGCTCCAACAGGTAGCGCCCTATACAAACATCTTTTCTTGTTACATATATTACACCCCTGTTTTCAGGGTTGGGTTTGTGGCAGCTTACACCTGTTTTCATATTTTATTCATATTTGTCATATTTGAATTACTCCATAGCGCTGGTCTTTTTTGTGTAATACTTGTGGGCTGACTTCATATAAACTGAGGCCTTTTACTCTGACAAGGAGATGGATATCCTGTAGATAAATGCAAATGGGGGATAATGGCGCAAACAGATCTCCAGTAATGCTCAGGCAGTCCTTACTGGGCTGGGGGATGGGGGGTAATAAAAGTTCCAATACAAGTTCATGTCCACTGAAATTGCTGCTGGCGGTGGAGAGAGAAGCGGCTCTGTCATACAAGGGGAGAGAACCACAAGCGCCAATCTAAGTGTAGCATAAAAAACTTTAATGTGGGATAAAAGCAATATTACTCACAAGGGTAACGTGAATATAGGCATCAAAACAAGTTAAGGTGGTCTTGTGCATCTGGTGTCCAGGGGGTCCCTCTCGGTCCAAACGGAGCTGATGCGGGGAGCGGGGGTCTCCTGTGGGAGGCAGGGGACAGTCCTGGTCCGTGGGCTGTTGTCTCCCAACAGCTCCCACAAATCTGATCTCCTATACAGCTCCTACTGAGTGCAGGATGGGGACAAGTAAGATGCAGGTGCCCAGGGTGCAGTGCAGATGCCTAAACCCCTACTGTCATCATCAAAACATCCCTACTTGATAATCTCCCTGCAAGTGAGAGAGGTGGAGCCCCTTACAATGTACGGGGAGGTAATAGACCCGGCTGAGTGCTTCAGCTTAATAAATAAACAAAAGTAAGATGTGGAAGATGGTGGAACTTTTAAGGAGGAGGGGTGGAGAAGATGGGGCAGTGGAGGTGGGGTTGCATGCAGAGGTCAGAGTTGAAGAGGGGTGAAAGTGAGATGTGGATAGGGGATGCAGTTGTGGAAGAAGGCTAAACTCTGCAGTCTGTATGCAGGTCACTCCTGAACACTACACTATGTACATAATGCACCCCTAAATTCTGTATGCATGTAGCACACACCTGAACTCTTCACTCTGTGTGAACCCCCCCCCCCCCCAACTCTACACTTGGTATCTAATGCACTCCTGCCATTTAGCGCAACTTTAAGGTCCTCCCACTGTTAGTGAAATTTGACCACAGCCACTATTTGATACGGTTTGGAGAGTGTGTGTGTTTGGGGGGGGGGTTGTGGCTCCTGCACCTATTTTCTGAGGAAAAAAAGACCTGCTGCTTGATAACAGTATGGAATTGACACCAGATTTTGATTTGCTTATGCTTTTTGCATGACTTACTAATCTATTTGATTGTCCTATATCCAGATCTTGATGCCCCTTTGAGAATGAGTTTTCTGGCTTACTTACTAAAACAACTTTGACATTTTCCTTAACTCTTTTGACTTTATAGTCCAAAACCCTTGGGAGATATGCCTTTTTGTGCTGTCTTCTGACAGGAGCCATAGTAACTGGAGCTTCAATGTAGATAACCTATGCATTTTTTCAAGGTTTTGTCAATTCCTATTTTTGTGACCGGAGCACCCTTGTCCTAAACAGGGCTGCTAATAAATTTAGCTGTGCTAGGTGGTAGCTAGCCTGGCTAATTTTTCATTTTTGTTATCATTGGGTTTTCCTCCTAAGCCTGGTTTTGCTGTGGTTTCTCCCTTTTGTCAATAGGTGGCACTGTTACCTTTGGCATTAGTATAATGAATTACATTCTAGATTATGCATATGTATACTTTTCTCAGCCAATCATACTGGTCACTGAGCATGCTGGGAGAAGGTATTTATTTGGAGGAAGTCAGGTGGTCTTTGCTCCTTTTCCATCCGGTGGGTGTGTGAGGAACAGCTGCTGCTGGGTAGGCCTGAAGCCTGAGGCCTAGCAATGTGCTCAAGGCAGAGCCTTCTCACTACCTGGGAGCATGAAGGAAAGAAAAGAGACCTGAGATGAAGTACCAGAGGTTACTCTTGCATGGACCAGGGGATCCATGGAGAGCCTGGGAAAGTGTCAAGGTGGAATCATCCAAAGAGTTCCTGCACTTTCCGTAAGTTGAATATTGTTGCGCTTATGCTACAAAGTACAGATTGCTGGTTCCAGCTTAAAGGCTCTTTTATTCTGTACTGCTGTCTACCTTTTCTACATTTTTGTCTAAAGCCCCGTACACACGCACCGATTGTCGGAAGAACGATCGGCTGTCTTTTGTCTGGTGCTGTCCTGTCGGTTGAAAAGTGCTAAAGACTGCACACAAATTTTGTCGGCCAACAACAGCCGACTGCAGAAGTGATGTCATGTGATGGTTAACTTTCCGTGTGTTTTTCCTTCTCTGAGCATGCCCAGTCTTGCTCATCTGCTGTTTGTCGGCCGAATTCTGTACTGACTGAGGAACAATCGGCCGTTCTGGTGTTGGCCAACAAAAATTTTATAGCCTGCACACTAGATTCTGTTCGGCTGAAAATTCGCAGTCGGTTGTAGGAAGCATCATACTAACAAGCCGAAAATCGGCCGATCGGTCGGTGGCCGAATATTTACGGCCGACAATCGCTACGTGTGTGCAGGCCTTTTGGAGTCAATCTGCAAGTCTGCTGCTGTTTTTGACTAAGGGTGCCCTGTGCCCTATCCCTCTCTCCCACATTTTTCCTGTTGTGAGAAATAAACTTCTCTTTGTTCAAGCATAAAAATGACTGGTGCCCATCTTTCTACCTTGTACACCACCCAACATGCCTTGTAACCTGCACCCTGAGGCGGAATGTTGGCCCCCCTGTCTCTGGGGGTCAACAGCAGGCCTCTGGAGGTTGGGGGGGGGGTTCTACATGACAATGTCGTGAGCCTTGTACTTATTTCGTAGTGTTTTGTTTATTAATTAATAATTACAGTAGATAATTTCAGCGGACAGAAAAGATGGGATTTATACCAAGGACCCTGATTCATGTAAACTTTATTTTGTATCTACCCCAAATAGTTTATATAGAATGGAACCTTTATACGGCATTAAGTCTTTTTACAGCTTATGAAAGGGGAGTATTCTTGATCTGTCTTTAGACACATCGAGAATTGGACTTAGAAAGATTAAGACATTTAAATATTAGTAGTATGTTAAGTTACTTTGTGCATGTGTGATATTTTATAAATACAGTTTATATGATGAGGTTGGCAATGCTTATTCTAGTTAATTACCGTGGTTCTATTGTGCCTTTTATAGGTTGTCAGATGTATTTATTAATGATTTAAATTTTTTATTTAATTGGTAGAATATGTTTTCTTTGAGAGTTCTTAGGACAAAGCAGGCTTTTTTTTCCTTTTATTTCTTTCTATACTTTTTTTTTTTTTTTGTCTGTTTTCCTGATGCCGATTTTTCCTCACTTCCTGTCAGTAGTCCCCTAAACTAGAGGCTCTGAAAAGAAATAAAATCTGACAGGCGATCTAACCCTTTCCTACGCTATCCAAAACATTTTGGCTATAGATATAATTCCACTACTTCCCGTGCAGTGTACATACAGTATATATACATCCTAGACAAGAAGTTATTATACCAGAAACATGGCTTCAGCTGAATCGCCTGCGTCCAGGGCCGATCAATCGCAGGTAAGCTTCATAGAGGGGATACATGGGAGTGGCTTCAATTAGCCAACAGCCTCCCACCTCCAATTGCTTTTGAGGGGGCCGCCTCCCGCAGTAAATTGGCGGGACCCCCTTGAGGTTTTCCTGCATTTGCACAATGTCGGGCAAAATGCAGGTGTATATGTGACCTTAAAGGACAAGTTTCAAAATAATTTAAATCACCACCAGCTCATATCAATCCTCAAACCCAAGCAAAGCCTTAACACCCATTTCCCCCACCTAGGTGCCTGCCTACCTCTTCCCAATGATGACAGCCTCCAGTGTTTACAACCTACTTTCTAGATTAGAATAGGACTACACCTAAACTTTCAGAAGTTTGACATTTTTAGCTTCTACCAATCACTTGAATGGCAGTATTCATTTGACCGATGCCCGTTTGTATAACAAAAGATGGGCATGGAAATTCTTTAACTACTTCCCTACTGCCCGCTACAGTTTTACTGCCGCAGGCGGTCCCTCCTGCAGGAACCGACGTAGCTGTACGTCGGTCGCGCGCCTGCAGCTAGGGGGCGAGCGCGCGCCGCCGCCGGCAGTGGAGTCTCCGATGCACGGGGCAGGCAGCTCCAATTGCCACCTGCGTTCGCTCCCCACTGAGAGAGAAGGACAGTCAGCTATTGTAAACACATCCGACCGTCCTTCTCTCTGAAATGATCACAGAGCGCCTGTGATCCTTCTATATAGGACCACAGGTCTCTGGGATCATTTCAAAAGACCAACCCACATACAGTTATAAACACTCCCCTAGGTACATATTTAACCCTATTGATCGCCCACTGTGTTAACCCCTTCCCTGCCAGTGCCATTAGTACAGTAACAGTGCATATTTTTAGCACTGATTACTGTAGTATTGTCACTGGTCCCCCCAAAAGTGTAAAAAATGGCAGTTAGTGGTCTGATCTGTCTGCTGCAATGCCGTAGTCCCGCTAAAAATCGCAGATCGCCGCCGGTACTAGTAAAAAAAAAAGAAAAGAAAAACAATAAAAATTACATAAATCTTTCCCCTAGTTAGTAGATGTGATAACTTTTGTGCAAACCAAAGAAAATACGCTTATTGCGATTTTTTTTTACCAAAAATATGTAGCAGAATACAAATTGTCTTAAAATGTTAAAAAAAATTTGATTTTTAAATTTGTTTTTGGGAATGTTATATAGCAGAATGTGAAAAATATTGTGTTTCACCATGACTTCATTCTTTCTAAATAGAGCACTTTATTGAGAAAAAAAAAAAAGAAAAGAAAAATATATTTTTTTTTCCAGAATTGTCGCTCTATTTTTGTTTATAGCGCAAAAAAAAAAAAAAAATCACACAGGTGATCAAATACCACCAAAAGAAACCTCTATTTGTGTGAAAAAAAAGGACATCATATTTATTTAGGTACAGCGTCGCATGACTGCGCAATTGTCCGTTAAATTAATGTAGTGCCATATCGCAAAAACTGGCCTGGTCATTAACCTCCTTAGCGGTATTCCCGAGTGTGGCTCGGGTGGAATTTTAGTGCCATTAGCGGTAACCCCGAGCCACACTCAGGGTACCGCCAGGGAGCATCGCTGGATCCTGGTAGAGGTTACTTACCTTGTCCCCGGGATCCCACGATCTGTCCCGGCAGCATACGGCGGCCGGATCTTCCGCCTGATGCTGTGAGCCCCGGCTTCCATCTCCTGCGACGTGGAACCGGCGGCAAATTTGAAAAGTAAAACACACAAACACTCCTATTGGATTACATTACAAAATAAAATAAATTGACATTAGTTTGCCCCCCAGTGCCCTTTCCTGCAGTTTTACTGTACTTTATATATATATATATATATATATATATATATATATATATATAAAAATATATATAAATACACATATATCTATATATATATGTGTGTGTGTGTATACGTATATATATATATATATATATATATATATATATATATATATATATATATACATACACATATATATATAAAATTGAACTTATTTATAGTTATTTATTATATTATAATTTATGATTTTGTGTTTCAAACTTTATCATACCCGAGATGTTATAAAGAAGAGCGCACAGTAAAAAAAAATCATATGTAAATAGTTGGTTTGGGCTGCTCGTTCTTAAGAATTACTAGCAAAATAATGGTACCGCTTTCAGCACCTAAAATCGGAAAAAATAATACCGCAAAGGAGGTTAAGGGGGCAAATCCTTCCGGTCCAGAATTGGTTAATGCAAGTCTCAGATCTTCAATAAGTACCCTGATGAATTTCTCACAATCCAGCCTTCTGCTTTCTACAAATACATCTATTCTACAATATGGAACTTAATGTATGTGAAGTCTGAAAACAGCCAATTTGTTGTGCAGAAATTCTGCTGCATCTGAAACTGTTAAAAATAACTGGCCCTGAGGAAGAAGAATACGTGATAAGTCAGCAGCTATGTTTTCTGAGGAATCGTCATGATATGTGAGGAGTTTTCTGCTGACGAGTAAGCTGAAAACAATCTCATACCTAGAAGATAAAGCTGCTTCATTAAAAATGTAATTACCTGAAATATCCCTCATGGCCTGGCCATATGCATGTATGTGTCTTGTAGGCTTATGTTGCCTTTCAGGGAACTGGTCATTACCCAGTTACTCCAACAATCAGCCAATTTGAAGCGGTCATCTCTGCAAATTTTATGGATGACAGACTGAGGGTGATGCTAATTTTCATATTACAAATATCTAAAGTAGCTTGTATTTCACATTTATTCAGATATGGCACATTATTAAATAATGAAATAATATAGTTAGATAAAAAAATGACCTTGGCAGGCTGTAGAGGACTAACATTTTCACTTATATTTCCACTTCTTTTCCTTACACACACACGGTGGACTCTGTTTTTCTCAGCGGGGGATCGATCTGCAGATCCCTGCTGAGCAGGCGGATGACAGGTCCATCTCCGCTCACTGTGCAGAGACCAACCTGTCAGATCCCCGTTCTCTTCTATGGGAGATCGGATGGAAATGGACCGCCTGTACGTTTTTATCCAATCCTATCCCATCCAAACTGATCCTCCAGATGGATGGAAAATAGGGTTTCCATCCGTCTGGATTTCACGGACAGGATAGCAGCGGGTGTCAGCGGACATGTCACCGCTGACATCCGCTGCTCCATAGAGGTACATGGAGCATCCAATCAGGTCTGCCTGAAAAACTGACAGGCAGACCTGATGGGAAA
The DNA here is from genome assembly GCF_965119305.1 of Pelophylax lessonae. Taxonomy (NCBI): domain Eukaryota; kingdom Metazoa; phylum Chordata; class Amphibia; order Anura; family Ranidae; genus Pelophylax; species Pelophylax lessonae. Next base: position 321,642,986 of record NC_138770.1, read on the forward strand.
GCCCGTGTAAAAGAGCCCTTAAAAGAAATTTATAGGGTTTGTTGATTTTTTAAATATTGTCATGACTAAAATACATTTTTTTTCTTTTCACACAGGTGTTTCACCAGTTTATTTTAGCCTCATGATAAAATAGGTGAAAAACAAGGTATCGCTATGAGCGCCAGGATATAAGCAGATGTGCATCCGTTTACATCTGTGTCCATTCAGGTTTGTCAGACCAAACACAATGGAGTTGATTTACTAAAGGCAAATAGACTGTGCAAGGGTAGTTTCACTTACTGTATTTTCCCCAGAGCTTAGTGATTGCAGTAAAGTTTCACTTTGTAAAGAATACCCAATCAGGAGCAAGGAGAATTAAAAAAAATACATTTTGCTGCGTATGATTGGATCATGGAAATCAACAAAGCTTCACCACATTCTCTAAACTGTGGGGAAAATGAGTACAACTGCACTTGTAAGCACACAGTCTATTATTATTATAATAGAGGATTTATATAGCGCCAACAGTTTTCGCAGCACTTTACAATATGAAGGAAGACAATACAGCGACAATACAATTCAATACAAGAGGGTTAGGAGGGTCCTGCTCCTACAAGCTTACAATCTAATAGGGAGGGACTGGTGGAAGAAAAGGTAATAACTGCGAGGGATAAACTGATGGGAGAAATCAAAGATTTGGTTATTACCAGTAGGCAAGAAAGGCTTCCCTGAAGAAATTAGTCTTCAGGGAACGCCTAAAAGGGTACAGAGTTGGAGATATGGACAGATTTAGGCAGACATACGTCTGTTAACATCCAGCTGCCCATAGGGATTATATGGGTCTGTTTCTCGTCAAATGTGACATCTGTTTTTCTTCTAGAATCAGTCTATGAAATTCCTTCTTAGATGGTATAGAGCGGGGGTCTCCAACCACCAGGCTGTGAGTGCAGCGGGCAGGTGAGCAAGAAAACCAGCAGGCGGGCAAGCGAGCGAGAGATCAGAGAGATAATATCATCTCTCACTGCCAGCTGCATCACCACAGTTCTGTCCTTACTGTGCACCTTAGGGCAGTAGAGAGATTGCATCATCTCTCACTCCCTGTCCTCATTCTGGGAAACGTGCTGAAAAGCTGGGGAGAGATTGCCAGATCTGCTGTCATTGTTACCTGAAACCAAATTGCCTTTACATTTAAAAAGTGACAAGCTGTATCTGGTATTTTTTGGTGCCAGGCAACAGTGGGAAGCTTCAGCTGGTGGCAGAATAGTGACAATCCACATCTGGTGGTAGGTGATGTGGCAAGTGACAATCCGCATCTGGTGGCTGGCAACGTGGCAAGTGACGTGGCAAGTGACAATCTACATCTGGTGGCAGGTGACGTGGCAAGTGACAATCTGCATCTGGTGGCAGACGGCATGGCAAGTGACAATCCACATCTGGTGGTAGGTGATGTGGCAAGTCACAATCCGCATCTGGTGGCTGGCAACGTGGCAAGTGACGTGACAAGTGACAATCCACATCTGGTGGCAGGTGACGTGGCAAGTGACAATCTGCATCTGCTGGCAGACGGCATGGCAAGTGACAATCCACATCTGGTGGTAGGTGATGTGGCAAGTGACAATCTGCATCTGGTGGCTGGCAACATGCGGTTTGTCACTTGCCAGGTCACCTGCCACTAGATGCAGTAAGTAGGTATGCAGGCATCCGGGCTAAAGCTGTCCATGTAGACCATCCTCGGGGACTGCCTGCTCTCACTGCTGTCAGTCTGCAATCGTGACCAGGAAGACTACCCTGCAATAAAGAGTTCTGAAAGCGAGGCTTGAAGCGCTCGTAGAGCACAGTGTGGAATGGATGACATCGATGGAGGTGCGGAGAATGGTCTATGCGGACAGCTTTACCCCGGATGTCTGCATACTTAGATAGCCTGTTTTAATCATCAACCATGTGAGTCGCGAAATTTTGTACCTTCATTAACCACTTGTCGACCGGGCCAGAGCTGATGGCTACAGCGCGGTTGGCTTATTCTGGGAGAGTGTACAATGGCGTCCTCCCAGAATTGGGGACCCAGCACATCCCAGATTGTGGTAAAGGGCCAATGACAGCGGCCCTTTACCACATGATCACTCCATGCAATGACGGAGCGATCACTTGTCAACAAACCGGTGCATGTTCGGTTCATTTCTCTCCTCTCCTCGCACACTTTACACAGCGATCGGTACAGTGTGCGAGGAGAGGAGAGAAACTGCAGCTGCATGCCTCCTCTGCCTCCTCCATACTTCAACTGTGCCTCATCCGTGCCACATCCATGCCTCATCCGTGCCACATCCATGCCCATCCATGCCACCTCAGTGCTCATCCATGCCACATCCGTGCCTCATCCGTGCCACATCCGTGCCTCATCTGGCCACATCCGTGCCTCATCCATGCCTCATCCATGTCTGATCCATGCCTCATCCATGCCACATCCATGCCCACCCATGCCACATCAGTGCTCATCCATGCCGCATCCATGCTCATCCATGCCACATCAGTGCTCATAAATGCCACATCAGTGCTCATACATGCCATGTCAGTGCTCATCAATGCCGCATCATTGCTCATCTGTGCCACATCCATGCCACATCAGTGGTAATCCATGCCACATTCATGCCACATCAGTGCTCATCCATGCCACATCCATGCCACATCAGTGCTGATCCATGCCACATCAATGCCACATCTTTGCCACATCAGTGCTCATCCGTGCCACATCCATGCCACGTCAGTGCTCATGCATGCCACATCCATGCCATGTCAGTGCTAATCCATGCCACATCCATGCCACATCAGTGCTTACCCATGCCACATCCATGCCATGTCAGTGCTCATCCATGCCACATCAGTGCTCATCTGTGCCACATCCATGCCATGTCAGTGCTCATCCATGCCCCGTCAGTGCTCATCCGTGCCACATCCATGCCATGTCATTGCTCATCTGTGCCACATCCATGCCATGTCAGTGCTCATCCATGCCACATCAGTGCTCATCAGCGCCACATCCATGCCACATCAGTGCTCATCAGTGCCACATCAGTGCTCATCCGTGCCACATCCATGCCACATCAGTGCTCATCCGTGCCACATCAGTGCTCATTCTTGCCACATCCATGCCACGTCAGTGCTCATCCATGCCACATCAGTGCCACTAGAGTGCTTATCAGTGCCCTACAGTGCCTCATAAAATTGTAATGGGAAGTCAGGAAATGACGGTGCTCCCTGCACGTTGGGCCTCTGTATGTGGCTAGGCTGTGGAAAAGTGTCACGCATGGGGTATCGCCACACTCAAGAGGAGTAGCAGAATGTATTATGGGGTGTCATTTTTGCTATGTACATGCTATGTGTTAGAAATATCTTATAAATGGACAACTTTGTGTAAAAAAAATGTGTTTTAATTTTCTTTCCACATTTTCCAAAAACTTGTGGAAAAAAAATGACATGTTCAAAAGACTCATTATGCCTCCTAGATTATGTGCTGGGGTGTTTTCTTTCAAAAATAGGGTCATTTTGTGGGCATTTCCATTGTCCTGGTGCTCCAGGACCTTCAAAAGTGTGATAGGTTGTCAGGAAATTATATGTGTAATGTTTGCTTCTAGAATGCCTGACGGTGCTCCTTGGATGTTGGACCTCTGTATGTGGTCAGGCTGTGGAAAAGTCTCACATATGTGGTATCGCCATACTCAGGAGAAGTAGCAGAATGTATTTTGGAGTGTAGTTGGAAGTATGCCAATAAAGTATGTGAGAAATAACTTGGTGATATGACCATTTTGTGAAAAATAAAAAAAATTTTAAAAAAATCTTCATTTTGCCAAGAATTGTGGAAAAAAAATACAACTTCAAATAAAACTCTCCATGCCTCTTACTAAATACCTTGGGATGTCTACTGAGGTGTGATCAATTTTCAATGATTGGCACCATAGCTTGTAGACTCTATAACTTTCACAAAGACCAAAAAACGTATACTTATTTGGGTTATTTTTACTAAAGATATGTAGCATTATAAATTTTGGCCAAAATTTATGAAGAAAAATGACTAAATTTGCAAAATTTTAAAACCGAAACGAAGAAAAATATTTTTTTTTACAAAATTTTCAGTCTTTTTTCATTTATAGTGTAAAAAATAAAAAAACCCAATTATGATTAAATGCAACCAAAAGAAAGCTCTGTTTGTGTGGAAAAAAAGAATGGAGATTTCACATGGGTACAGTGTTGCATGAATGAGTAATTGTCATTCAAAATGTGAGAGCACTGAAAGCTGAAAATTGGTCTGGTAAGGCCCCTTTCACACAGATCTGTCCGTTTTTTTGGTGGATCTGAACGGTCCCCCCATGCATCCCTATGGGGCATCGGATGTCAGCGGAGACATGTCCGCTGACATCCGATCCGATCTGTCAAATCTGGACGGATGGAAACCCTATTTTCCATCTGTCCAGCGGATCGGATCAGATGAGAACGGACTGACGGTCCGTTCCCATCCGATTCCCCCCCATAGAGATGTATGGGGCTCTGACAGCTGTGTCTCCACACACAGCACAGACAACAGCTGTCATACTCCTGCTCAGCGGGGGATCGGCGGATCGATCCCCCGCTGAGATAAACGGAGTCTGTCCGACGGACAGATAGAGTGAAAGGGGCCTTAGGAAGCAGGTTTAAGTGCCCAGTGGGTAAGTGGTTAAATGTAACCATATTGCTACATTTAGAGGGGCCTCTCTTCTCTTTTATACTCAGTTTGACATGACGCTACTTGTATATCAAAACATTGCTTGTTTATCAAGTCACCATTTATTTAAAAAATGTGCCTGTCTTGAAAAATGCTCTCAAACCAAGTTACTCTCAATCCAAGGTTTTACTGAAATAATAATTATAAGTTTCACTGCTGCTGCCTTTCCTATAAAACGCAATCTCTTATACTAAGGGTATCAAACTCAATTTCATCATGGGCCATATCAGCATTATGATTGCCCTCAAAGAGCCAGTTATATCTGTAGGACTAGATTTTCAGAACACCCCACCCTGGGGTCAGGGTCTGGAGGAGGACCTGAGGAGGGCTGGAGTCAGCTGCCGGAGTCTGCTATGATTAGGGGAGGTGGAGATGAGGGGGTGCAGGATCTAAAGGAGGAGTACTGCCCTCCTCTCTGCTGCTGACTGCTGAGAAGGGGAGGGGCCAAGACAAGCCTCTCCGTGGCTGCGGAGAGAAGTGCAGGATCTGGCAGAGGAGTTCTGTCCTCCTCTCGGCTGCTGACTGCTGAGACAAGGTGGGGGTGGAGACGAAGGGGGTGCTGCACTTGCAGGAGGGATGTGAGGGCCACATTAAATGCCTGGGAGCCCGGATTCAGCCCCTGGGCCACACGTGTCTTACACCATAATAACCTAAACATTTGAGGCAGTGCAGTGATCCATCAAAATCAATATAGTTCTAAATTAGTGTCCAACACTCAAAATTATATATGTCACAGTCCCATTAAAGGAAAAGTCCCATGTAGCAGCACCCATTAAGTGCACAAAAGAAATAAATCCACACTTTTGTAACAGAAATCCTGTGACTTCAACCTTTCTTCATCACCACAGTGTAATCCCTCAGACTAGGCTCCAATCCCATTCACCGGGTGATATTGCCTCTCTTGAATATGATTGTCAAAAAGCGCTCAAAATCAAACCAAGGCCTCCTCAGGGACGACTCTCCTTTAAAGTGATATTAAAGGCATTTTTTTTAAAATAACAAACATGTCATTCTTACCTGCTCTGTGTAGTGGTTTTGCAGAATAGCCTTGATCCTCTTCTTCTTGGGTCCCCTGCTGCTGCTACTGGCACCTCCCTACTGCCGAGTGCCCCCAGAGCTGGGGGCACCCAAGCAAGCTCGATCCCAAATCACTGCTCTGTTTGTCCATTCATACACAGAGCCACGACTTGTCTCCACCCCCTCTCTCCTCAATAGCTCACTGGCTATGATTGACTGCTGTCTCAGCCAGTAAGGAGGGAGAGTCCCCGGAGAGCTGAGACTCTTGTGCACATTGCTGGAATGCAATGGGACTCAGGCAAGTATTAGGGGTGCTGCTGCACAGAGAAGGTTTTTACTTGCTGCATAGAAGGCATGAAGGTAAAAAAAACATGAGTCTTTAGAACGACTTTAAGGTGTTCCCAATCAGCTCATAGATCCCGAACATTCTCTCAGCTGCTCGCTGAGTTTATGTTATTATAGTGTAAAGCCAGTAAAGTACAACAATTCTGTTATCTCATATATGTAGTGTGAAAAGAGGTAAATTATTGCCTATTTAACAAAGATATTGGCCTAAAATGGCCTGTTGGTACCTTTAGAGAAGATTATAAATAATTGGATCAAAGTGATATTTCAAACTAACTGTTTTGTGTAATTAGTATTACACGTCTTGAATCTTGTAATCAGTCAGCCTATTTAAGTTAAGAACAGCTGCCATTGCTGTATGGCAGTGATTGCGAACCTTGGCACCCCAGATGTTTTGGAACCATATTTCCCATGATGCTCAACTACACTACAGAGTGCGTGACCACAATGGGAAATGTAGTTCCAAAACATCTGAGGTGCCAAGGTGCCACACTGACCATGGACCAGAGAAAAGAAAAGCAAGAGTTGTCTGAGGAGATCAGAAAGAAAATGTTATACCAACGTATGGTAAAGGCTATAGGACCACCCAAAGCAGCCTTATGTTCATGTAACTTCAGATATTTATTTATTTTTTTTTTTTGGTAATAAATCTTTAATTTCACTTTTACAAAAAAAATTGAAATGCAAACATAGGTAATATCTGAAGTTTCTTTTTTTGGCAATTAAAGATTTATTACCAAAAAAAAAAAAAAAAAACTTCAGATATTTTTATTATTATTATTATACAGTTTCAAATATTATTAAAAATCCACTCCCAGATCCACGGGAGTGTAGCCAATCTACCTGGATGTTGCTGCAGAGAAAAATGTACTCCTAATTGAACAAAATGATAGTGAGAAAGGTAAAAAAAGACCCAATAAAAACTTTCAAAAAGATACAAGTTGAGATCAAGATGCATCAGTATCAGTGTCCCACCACCCATTGCTTTTAGAAGTGACAGTGGGCTCCAAGGGAGAAGACCCAGAAAAATTGCTTAAAAAAAAGCCAAAATTTAATTTTATAAATGCATATGAAAAGGCAGCAATGAAAGAGGAAAGGAAAGATGAGACAAAACTTGAGTTTTTATGGCAAGTCACATCAGCTCTATGTTCACAGATAAAAAAAAAAATTGAAGCTTTTATGACCAACTAGCTATGCTTGGCACAGGGTGCCTTAAATCTGAGCAGGGCTTCAAGACTATCAAGGAATCCTGGAGTAAAACATACTTCCCAGTGTCAGAAAGTTCTATGTCAGTCACAGGACATCTGTTCTTTAACAGGATAATGACCCAAATCACACTAAAATCTAAAGGCACCCAAAATTTCTCAGAACAAAACTTTGGACTATCTTGAAGAGGCCTTTTATGAGTCCTCATCCAAATACTTTTGAACATCTATGCAAAGAAGCACCCTTCAAACCTGAGACAGAAACATTACCCAAACTACCTGTTTGCAGGTACAGAAGTCTTATTGAGAGCTACAAAAATCATTTATTTGCAGTGAATAACCCTAAAGGTTTTCCAACAAAATATTGGGTTAAGGGTTTTACTATTTGAATATTATGGCAAATCAAAACAAAGTCTGATTTTTATTAAGGATGGATGCCGATTAATTAAGTCAGTTTCAAGTTATTTCTGAAACAGTTAAGGGCTCTGTTGTAGAAGGGTACGAGCACATTTTCCATGATTGTATTTAAAAAGATTTTATGCATATTTAGCAAAAATTACTCCATTTTACATTACACATTTGCCAAGGAAAACACTTGCTGATGGTATGTTCACTCCATTTGAAATCTAGTAAATGTTGGTGAATGTGTGGTAAATGCAGTGCTACAAATGTGTGTGAATGTGCTGGAGCTTTTGAAATAAAATGGTAAGCTTATAAAAACATTAACACACATAACAATATTTCAATTAAAAGATTTTAGTCTTTTTGCTATGCCTATGCAGTCATCCTACAGAGATTTCCTTCCAGATCTATAAATATCTTCAGACATTTGACATAGTCTCTTACTTTGTGGTAGCTTAACCACTTACCGCAAACGCGCGTACCTGTACATCATTTTCCTTCAAGTGGTTGCATCTGCAGGCATAACCCCAGTAGTGTTTTTAAGAGCCGACGGTCGGCTTTATTGTAATAACAGCGGACGGTCGGCTGTTACTACAAGCAGCAGGAGGGGACGTCCCCTCCCGCTGCCTACCGCTGCTCACCCCGGCTCCCCCATCCCACGGGGAGAGCCTGAGTGTCTAGCCAGCACTTTCGCCGGCTAGCCAGAGCCCCTTAGATGTAGCAACATGGAAGCAACATTACAACATCACTTGCGGTTTACTGGAGTCTTAAAGGCACCATTTTTTTAATTTCTTAGCGTTTTGAATGCTTTCAAGTGCAGAGGAGGGGTTTGGGGCTTTATAGACCCCAGATCCCTCCATAAAGAGTACCTGTCCCTGCCTATTACTGTCACAAGGGATGTTTACATTCCTTGTGACAGCAATAAAGGGATGAAAAAATACATTGAAGGGACAATGTGAAAATGAAAAGTAAAAAATTATTTTAAAAAGTGTAAAGTGCCCCATCCCTCCATGCTCATGCGCAGAAGTGAACACATACGTAAGTTTTTAAACCACACATGCGAGGTATCGGCGCGATCGTTAAAGCGAGAGCAATCATTCTAGTGCAAGAGCTCCTCTGCAAACTCAAAATAGGTAACCTGTTTTAAAGCATCGTCTATGGAGATTTTTAAGTACAATAGTTTGTTGCCATACCGCGAGCGTGCACAATTTTAAAGCCTGACATTATAGGTATCTATTTACTCAGTGTAACATAATTTTTCACGATATACAAAAAAAAAATGGGCTAACTTTACTGTCCTGTTTTTTTTTTTTTTTTTTTTTTTTTTTAAATGTGTATTTTTTCCCCAAGAAATTGCGTTTGCAAGAATTCTGCACAAATACAGTGTGACATAAGATATTGCAATGATCATTACTTTATTCTCTACGGTCTCTACTAAAAAGTTATATAATGTTTGGAAGTTCTAAGTAATTTTCTAGCAAGAAGTACTGATTTTAACTTATAAGCAACAAGTGCCAGAAAAAGGTCTGGTCTTCACATGGTTAGAGTGATACTAAACTCTTGTTTATTTTTGTTTAAAAATAACAAACATGCTATTCATACCTGCTCTGTGCAGTGGTTTTGCACAGAGCAAGGAGCAACTGAGAGGAGCCACTGCTCTGTGTGTCCATTCAGACACGGAGCTGCGGCTTGGTCCCACCCTCCCTCTCTCTTCATTGGCTCACTGACTTTGACAGCTGCTGTCTCCGCCAGTGAGGAGGGAGAGTCCCAGACAGCCATGGCAAAAAATGCATCAAGGTAAAAAAAACTCTGCCTTTAGAACTTTAACTATATGGTATTTGTTTGTAATCAGCTGTTTAAATGATCCATTTACGCATAACATTGTCTTTTGCCTTCATTTTTTCAGTGTAAGGAACAATATTTTCATGATAAATTGTTAAGATATGTATTCCAATAATTTTGCCCTCAGGTTTGGAAAAATCATTATGCCCAGGTAAAAGCTTAGGGCAAAGCTAATAATGAATTACAGAGGCCTCCTGTATCTACTGAAGAAAAAAGAAATTATGCTTAAAAACATAATTTTAACTAGAAATCATCACTAGAATAGTCTCTGAAGCTTAAGTAATTAATCTTAATAATTAAACTCCTTGAGGTTAAGTGAATGAAAGTCACTGCAACATAAATAATGATTTTAGTAGGTCAGATGCTCTCTAAAAACTCAAATGTTTCACGTACACACCTCATTAATAATCATTTACTTGACACTTTGTGAAACACTGTTAGCTATTTGTTGAAATCTGTTTGCTGCACTGACCTTAAAATGACATACTTCCACAGAAGCCTGCACTAAAACGAATCACTAAATAAAGCACATTATACTGTATTTACATAATATTTTCAGGCTTATTTCTTAGCTAGACTGTGACCATTTATACAGTTGAGATATACAATATTTTTCTTTATATATATATATATATATATATATATATATATATATATATATATTATTTTTTTTTTTTTACACAGCAGGGAACCTGACATACTGCACCTAAAGTGACACTAAATTATATCCTTATTCTCTAAAAATAACCCATTAACATTCGTTACTTAAAGTTAATGTAAACCCCATTCATAAATGTTTGACCGGGGCACATCTATCTGTAGTGTTTACTTATCTCTCTCCAAAGCCCAAAGTCCCTTAGCTTTCTTCTGCTCTGTTCTTCTGTTATCAGCCTGATAACCTCTGACAAGTTCTCATCAACCAAGATAAAACCCAGGCTGAATTTTGTGTCGGGTGGATGCTTTAAATAGATTAGCAGACGGCTGGTCTATTCACAGCATAGCTCTTCATGTTTCTGCCTATGGGGGGGGGGGGGGTCTGCCTTTTCTCCAATCAGCTGTTTCACAGTGTATGGCAAGAATCCACACCCCCGGGTGAATAACGAAGAGAAATTCTAACAGGACGTGCACTTTCTAGACAGTGTAGAAAGCTTTGTTTCATCTCTGTATATCATCTGAGGCTGTTCACTTCACTTGGTATATGTGACGGTTTACAGCTACTTTAATGGTCCTGTAATCTATTTTTCATAAAAATGTCTTACTGTTGCTTTCTGCCTCCTTGTAATGTCTACCATGAGCTTCCGTGAGCTTCCTGACCTCTTCATCCCCTTGTTTGGGAGAAGCAGTTCACATTAGTTGCCATCATGTATACTGCTCTATGCATACTAAAAATTCCCTACTCCCTTAGTCCATCTCTGCATCAAGCAAGAGAAGGTAGCAATGTTCCTACATACAGTGGGACAATGGAGAAAAATGTAGCCACCCTCCAACAGAATGTCATATTACAGCAGAAAAAAAAATAAAATAATTATTGAATTATTGATTTTGAAGAGGCTGAGAGCAGCATAAGGTTTCATGTACACTATATTTACAATGGTTGCAGCCACGGGAAGATGCAAAATTGCGGCAAAATCATGTAGTGGTATGCATTCTCCAACAGCCGCGGTCAAAATGTTCCAATCCTGAACGCGATTCTTTCACGTTCAGGAGAGGGTGGTTGAGGGATGTTGAAGCTCCCCTAACTGTGGCAGCTCTTAAACTCTGTTAAAAGCCTATGTGTACTAGGGCTGTGCATCTTCACTGGTCTCACGATTCAATTTGATTACGATTATCATGTGAACAATTATCAATGCATCACGATTACTGCCCACAGCCCCCATTTACATAACACAGCCCCCCATTATAAAGAAAATATATTGAGGTATATGCCCCGTGCCTAATAAATACATTTAAATATAAGTTAAATAAATTAGTGTATGATTCAATAAATATGTGTGAGTTTTTAAGCAGATGCTATAGAATGATATAGAGAATGTAGGGAAGTAGTCTGCTGGTGAGGCTACCTATAGCGCTTGCTCAGGTATTAAATAATAAATATATATAATTATAAATACTTGTGGCTGGTGATCAATAGATAATAAATAAATCAAAATTTATGGGTAAACAGTAAATAATAGATAATGTAAACAGTGATTCAATAAATAGTGACATACAAGAATAGTGGTTCATAAATAAAGTCCATATCATGTGATTGTAGTGAAAATTTTCAAATAAATAGTGAGTCTCTTGTGCAAATAACGTTTATCCCAAAAAAGTGCAGGTGCTCAGCATGGAAAATTTTCCGTTCACTCTGTGATAATAGTGCAGGTCTGGTTCCTTTTCCACCGTGATAATGGTAAGATTGGATCACTTACCAGATGATGTGGATCTTGTGTGCCTTATAGCACCAAGACCAATCAAGCTAAGGTAGCCTCCAGGCTAAATAGGGGTCTCCTCGTGGCTCACTCTAGTTAGGTACGATGGTGGGCTCCCCCTCACTCTCCTCTCACCTCAGGCAAATAAAGGGAAAACAAAAGGTGCTCCGGATAGTGTAGTAATTTTTAAAATCCAAATTTCATTCCCATTTAATGGGTAAAAACATCATGGCAACGATACAGGTTAAAGGATTCAAAGAATATATATATAAAGGTCCCAATAGGCCATTTACAGCCGCTGGTAAGCGTGTGTGTCAGCGCTAGCTGACTGCAGGGAAGCGAGCGGGAGAACTTGCATTCCACCTGCGTCACACATACCGTTACGCTGTGTGTTCCAAACGTACGCGTTTCATCACATCCGGTGACGTCTTCGGAGATAGGCAACTAGCTGCCATAACTCCAGTATCATTTTTGTACTGTGGTCAATTCTCTACTAGATAAAAGTGGTCCTAGCAGTGGACTTGCCATAGGATCACTTTTACAGGCAGTGGGAGAGGTGCCCCTCCGCTGCTTTCTGGTTGTCTTTGAGCTTATTGGAGCCATCGGTAAGCCTAGGGCCAATCGGATCCCTCTGATGCCTGGGCAGGAAGTCGAGTGAGTGCAAGATAGCCCCCAACTCGGCTCTATGCCCTTGGAGGACCGTAGCAACGTTACTTCCGCCTCTCAGGCTTAAATGGATGATTTTTTTTTTTTTAATTATTATTGGTAACGTGTCTTTTTATTTATTTATTTATTTATTTTTTTTGCTTTTAAGGGTAAATGAGAGATCTGACTCTGAGAAGGGTTTGACTCCAGATCTCTCAATAAAGAGGACCTGCCATGCTTATTTCTATTACAAGGGGTGTTTACATTCCTTGTATCAGGAATAAAAGTGATCAAAAAATGAATAAAAAAAGGGACGGTGTGAAAAAAAAAAGTAAAATAAATAAGAAAAATTTTTTTAAAGCGCCCCATCTCTCTGTGCTTTTGCGCAGAAGAGAATGCATACGTAAATGGTGTTCAAACCACACATTTGAGGTATTGCCGCGATCTTTAGAGCAAGAACATTTTTAAAGTGGCACCTATGGAGATTTTTAAGTACCATAGTTTGCTGCCATTCCACAAGTTTGCTCAATTTTAAAGCATGACATGTTAGGTATCTATTTACCCGGTGTAAACATCATCTTTTACATTCTACAAACAAATTGGGCTAACTTAAGTGTATTTTTTCAAAAACCATTGCCTTTGAAAGACCGCTTCGCAAATACAGTGTGACATAAAATATTGCAATGATTGCTATTTTATTCTCTAGGGTCTTTGCTAAAAAATATATAATGTTCGTGGGTTCTAAGTAATTTTATAGCAAAAATACTAATTTAAACTTGTAAACAAAGAAGTTTCAGAAAAGGCCTGGTCAGCAAATGGTAAAGAGGAACATCACCTTCCCCCTCCATCTTTTGAATAATTCCTGCTTACCTCATGCTGACTTGCCCATAATTCAGAAACTTACCCACCAAGTAGAAACCAAAAATTGTCCTGTGCCACCATTTTCCTGTGATGTCATCCAAAGGTGCCTATCTATTCCATGAATGGAAGCCAATATTGACTAGATGCGAATGGTGTATGGAGGTAGCCTGGAGCGTGAAAAATAAAAAAAATAAATAAAGGGGGAATTTTCATTTAGTGGAGGGGGGATTGGAGAGGAAAATATCTTATGTTCAGTGTGAAGGTCTGTGAAGGTTCAGTGTGAAGGAGGGTTTTCAGAGATCGCCTAAAAGTTAACAGAGTAGGAGATAATTGGACAGATAAGGGTAAGGAGTTCCATAGCTTTGGAGAGGCTCTGGTAAAGTCCTGGAGGCAAGCATGGGAGGAGGTGACAAGGGAGTTAAAGAGCAGGAGGTTTTGAGAGGAACGAAGAGAGCGATTAGGTTGGTATTTTGAGAGAAGGCTAGTGATGTAGTTAGGGGCTAAGCTGTGGATGGCTTTGTACGATGTTGTTAGTATTTTGCATTTGATTCGTTGGTTGAGCAGAAGCCAGTGGAGGGCTTGACAGAGAGGAGCGGCGGACACTGAGCGATTGGTAAGATGGATAAGTCTGGCGGCAGCAGTCATGATGGATTGAAGGGGGGATAGCCTGTGTAGAGGTAAGCCAATGAGATGGGAATGCCAGTAGTCGAGGCGCGAGATGACCAGGGAGTGAACTAGGAGCTTTGTTATGTCTTTGGTTAGAAAGGGGTGTATTTTGGAGATGTTGCGGAGGTTAAGGCGGCAACATTTGGACAGCGATTGGATGTGGGGCTTGAAGGAGAGTTCAGAGTCCAGGACAACACCTAGGACCTTGGCATGCGGGGATGGGCTGATAGTAATTCCATCAATATTGACAGAGAGATCAGGGGAAGGGGCATGTGGTGGAGAAAAAATGATTAGCTCGGTTTTGGATGGATTGAGTTTGAGGAAGTGATGTGACATCCAGACCGATATATCAGATAGTAAATTAGTGATGCATGAGGAGAGGGAGAGAGCTGAGGGGTGGATAAATTGATTTGGGTATCATCAGCGTAGAGATGGTATTGGAAGCCGCTGGAGGCTATCAGCTGACCCAGAGAGGAGGTGTAGATTGAAAATAGGAGGAGTCTCCTCTGCCTAAAGGCAATGAATACTCTGCATATGCTTCTCACTCGCCTTCCAGGTCTGGAGGTTACTCAGACACTACCCAATCTTCATTCATTCACTAACCCCCCCTTGGGTCGTTCCCCCTCCCCCCCTGCCCCTACAGGCCCACTTGCAGTTTGAACGTTTTTGCTCACCTCACTGCTCGGGGCCTCCCTGTTCATTACATAGTTGAACACTGTATAGTTGCTTTTCCATATTTCTTGATGGTTTCTCTGTTGCACTCTGATTTTGATGTATGTTTTACCTAAAAACCCAATAAAGTTTCTTTAAAAAAAAAAAAAAAGAAAATAGGAGGAGTCCAAGAACAGAGCCTTGGGGGACCCCAACAGAGAAGGGAAGAGGAGAGGAGGAAGTAGAATTGTAAGTAACGCAAAAGGTGCGGTTGAATAAGTAGGAAGATAACCACTGAAGAGTACAGTCACGGAGACCAAAGGCATGGAGTTTTTTGAGGAGGAGAGGATGGTCAACCGTATCAAAGGCAGCAGAAAGGTCCAGGAGGAGGAGTACAGAATAGTGTCCATTGGTTTTGGCCGTTAGTAGATCGTTTGTCAGTTTTAGGAGAGCAGTTTCAGTGGAGTGTTGAGGCCAAAATCCAGACTGAAGGGGATCAAGGAGGCTATTCTCGGCAAGGTTGTTGCACAGTCGGTTGTAGACCAGACGTTCAAAGAGTTTGGACAAAAAGGGGAGCAAGGAAATAGGGCGTAGGTTGTTAAGATTGGTTGGGTCCAGTGAGGGCTTTTTAAGTATGGGGCTGACTAGTGCATGTTTTAGAGAGTTGGGGAAGATGCCAGAAGAGAGGGGGATTGAAGATGTGGGTTAGAGAGCGTAGAATAGGGCCAGAGGGTGAACGTAGCATTTGCGGGGGAACAGGATCCAGAGGGCAGGTGGTTAAGTGGACATTAGCAAGTAGTTTAGCAACCTCGTCTATAGTGGTGGGGTTGAATGATGGAAGTAGTGATCGCACCTGTGGGAATGAAGCGTAAAGCATGGAAGGTATCTAAACAGCAATGATCTCCTTACGAATTGTATCAATCTTTTGTTTGAAGTTGTTGGCAATCTCCTGGGCAGTGAGTGAATCAGTGGGTGGAGGCAGTGGAGGACAGAGTAGAGAATTAAAGGTAGCGAAGAGTTGCCGGGGGCGAGATGACAAGTTGTTAATGAGAGTGATAAAATAGGTCTGCTTGGCAGTGTGGAGACTGGAATTGTATTTTTGGAGGGCAGATTTATATTGGTCTTACGCCATAGACACTCAAGAGCACGGATATGCTTTTTCAGACTTCTAGTGTTATCTGTTTGCCAAGGTTGAAGGGGTCGGGGTCTGATTCGGTGTGTAGTGAGGGGGCCAGTGTGTCCAGGGAGGCTAAGAGTGAAGCGTTGTAGACAGAAGTGGCTAGGTTGGTGCCGGACAGGGGTGCGATTTTGTCATAGAGGTGGTCGGTAGCAGAGTAGAGAAGAGAAGGGTTGAGATGGCGTAGGTTTCTGCGGGTAACTGTAAGGTAGCTGGAGGGAGAGGAGGTGGAGAAGAGGGAGAGAGTGAAACTAATAAGGCAGTGATCAGAGAGAGGGAAAGGATTGTTTGAAAGGTTGTGTGGAGTGCATAGGTGGGAGAAAACAAGGTCAAGGATATTGCCTTCAGAGTAGAAGCATGTATAAATTGCTTCAGGTCAAAGGAGGAGGTTAGACTGAGAAGTTTGGAAGTGGCAGGAGTGTTAGTATTAAAAGGGATGTTGAGTCACCGAGAATGATTGTGAGGATTTCGGAAGAGAGAAAGTAGGGTAGCCAGGCAGAGAAGTCGTCAAGAAAGGTCGATACCGGTCCAGGTGGGCGGTAGATCACAGCTATCCTTAGAGAAACATAGGAGAAAAGACAAATGCAATGTACCTCAAATGAGGAGAGTGACAGAGAGGGAGGTGGGTGAAGTACTTGAAAGGTGCTGTGTGGGGCTAGAAGGATCCTAACACCCCCTCCCTTGCGTCCATTGGGTCTGGGGGAGTGAGTGCATAGAAGACCACCTTGGGATAGGGCAGCAGGAGACGTAGTGTCAGATTCATGAAGCCAGGTTTCGGTGATGGCAAGCAGATTAAATGAGTTAGCGATAAAAAGGTCATGGAGAGAGGTGAGTTTATTACAGACAGAGCAGGCATTCCAAAGGGCACAATAGAAAGGGAGTCTGGTCTTGGGAAGAAGAGAGATGAAAACTAGATTGTGCTGACTGCGGCTGCAGCCAGAGGGCGCAGGGTAGTGGGTGTGTTGAGTACAGGTAAATGATGGAGGCCCAGGGTTTGGGGATATGTCTCCAGAGGTTAGAAGTAGCAGAAAGGTGAAGGTGGTAATATGAGAGTGTGATTTATATGAAGGGACATGCCCCAGTGTCCTTGAGGTTTTGTGTGTGTGTGTGGATTTAGAAATAGCAGGAGATAAGCAGTAATAAGGAGAGGACAGTAGTGAGGGTGATATATGTAAGCTGTGGGGTGGAAAATAGGGGTGAAGGAGAGAGAGTTTAAGGATAGAGGACACGGCTGTAAAAAGAAGTGGTAGAGAGTGCATGTTACAAGGAGCAAGAGCTGATAGGTTAAATTAGGTCACCTGCAGTCTACGTGGTGTATATCTCAGCCTTTCCTTTGTTCTTTCACTTTGTGCATTCTCAAAATGCAGAGTCAGAAGTGCGTCCACTTATAGAAATCGACCCACTTTGAGAAAAAAAACAAACATGCCCCCCCTTGCAAACGTGCCTTCCCCAAGAGATGCTGTACTTATATACTGTTAGACCTGGGGTGGAAGCTATCCAATTAACCAATCAAGAATTAATAAATTAAGGCTGGATAGACAGAGCAGGATTTTCACTTCAGAAAGATTTAGAAACAGACAGTTAAGAGATACCTCTAAAGGTTAAAGGCTATAAAGGTTATAAATTAAAGGTAAGAAAACATTGCAAGGACCAGTCTACACATGGGTAAACAAATAAGCATACCACAATTAAAGACAGAACATAGAAAACGCAGGTTTCAGAAGTTCAGCATTGGGTGGAATAGCAGGAATATGAACATACCACAATTAAAGACAGAACATAGAAAACGCAGGTTTCAGAAGTTCAGCATTGGGTGGAATAGCAGGGATATGAACACACCTGTGGAGAGACAGAGAAGAAGGTTTCAGATGACACCACATTGAGATGATTAGTGCAGAGTCAGAAGTGCGTCCACTTATAGAAATCGCCCCACTTTGAGAATGAGCCCCCAAAAAGCAAACATGCCCCCCTTTGCTACACAAGTAGTTTTGTAATTTCAACAGTAATTCTAGGAAGAATTGCTTATAACTTTACTGTCCCTTTAAACTCACATGTCAGTTTCAGAGAAACAGCAATTATCTTGGAGGGGCTGTCATTGAGATGCATAACAATTCAGACAGTTTTCCTGTGCGACGTCCCCCTCTTCTCTACAAGTTACTGCAAGCTGTTCAGATTCATAAAAAATAGATGAAACCTTATATTATTTGATTCCTGGAACACATATCTAATTTTAAGCCACTAGATGTTGTTGTGCTTAAAGTATATATGATCTGCAGCACTAGGAGGAAGACACCACATAGTAGAGAAGTTGGAGCTGCCAAAAATAACAAAACTAATTTCTATCATCTCTCCAGACAGACCCCTAGCCAATAACACATTTTTCAGGTTGTCAGATTTGCCAGGGATACTCATTAACATTATGAGACAAATTTAGTAAACAGAAAAATTACTACAATATAGTTATCAATCATATGAAAAAAGTAAGTACACCCTATGGAAATTGTTTACTTTCACTACACATTTCTACAAGAAAATACAATGTATTAGATTTCCATTCAAAATATGCCTATAGATAAATGTGATATACTGGAATAAAAACACAAGGACAATTTGCCTTTTCAATTACTTTTTCAAAAACAATAATATTAGATGTAATGGTGTGCTGTGAAACAGTAAGTACACACTTGTCCTTAGAAGCTGCCATTGCCCCCTTTGGCAGAAATTATTTCTTGTAGGTTTTTTGCATAACTACCCACCAGTCTTTCTGACATCAAACACACAGACTTAACAACTCATATAAACACTTCTCCAAATTCCTTCAGTTGAAAGTTGTTTATGCATTTTCTTGCTTGAACTGCCCATTATAAACCCCCCCACAACATTTTTCGTTCAATACATTTATATTGATTTTCCAAGTAGTTTTTCAAATATACACATACAGAGTGTGCAAATATTAATCCAGTGTTTACAATATAAGACGCTTGAGATTGTACATGATCATAAGCATGCCATTACAGAAACAGAACTACAACAAGCATGAAAGCAGTGGTCTGTATTGGAGCTAGGAAACCAAAGTATAAGGCTGCAGCCGCTGAAGGTAGGGGGCAAGCCCCCCCTCAACATCATACTGGGATTTAAATCAGGGCTTTCATTACACCAGTCTAGAACTATCCATTTTTTTCAACCATTCCTTGGTCTATTTGCTTGTGTGCTTTAGATCATTATTGTGTTGAAATATCTATTTCCAGTTCAACTTCGGACAGATGGTCTCACGTTCTCATCAAGCACACTTTGATATGATGCAGAATTCATAGTTGACTTTGACCACAAGCTGCCCAGGCTCTAAAGCAGCAAAGCAACCTCAAACCATGACATTTCCACCACCATGCTCCTCCGAAAATGCTTACTTAAGTTTGCGCCAAACATGTCTGCTGGTACAGCTCTATCTTTGATTCATAAGCCCATAGCACATATTTCAAGAAGGCCCTGCATGTTCAAAGGAAGACAGCAGTCTTACTTTAACGTTTTTGGACAGCAAAGGCTTTTTCTTGGCACAATCAGGTTAAATTGGTTTAAGCTCTTTATAACTGGAGATGCATGCACTTTGGCACCAATTGCTGCAAGAATTACCTGAAGACCCCAGGGATGCAGGGTTTACATATTGTTGTTGTTGTTATTACAGGATTTATATAGTGCCAACAGTTTGTGCAGCACTTTACAACATGAGAGCAGACAGTACAGTTACAATACAGTTTAATACAGGGGGATTTAGAGGGCCCTGCTTGTTAGAGTTTACAATCTAGGAGGGAGGGTCAAGTGATACAAAATGTAATAGCTGTGGGAGAGGAGCTGATAAAGAACAAGTTCAGTTGTTAGGTGAACATGGGATAGGCTTCTCTGAACAGATTGGTTTTCAGGGATCGTCTAAAAGCAAACAGGGTAGGAGATAACCAGAGGTGACAAGGGAACTAGAAAGCAGGAGGTCTTGGGAGAAACAAAGAGAATTATTAGCTTGGTATCTTGAGTCTAGGCTACTGATGTAGCTGGAAGCAGAGTTGTAGATGGCTTGGTAAGTTGTTGTTAGTATTTTGAACTTAATTTGTTGGGTGAGTGGGAATGGAGGGACTGACACAGAGGCACTGAGTGGTTGGTAATGTGGATGAGCCTTACAGCAGCATTCATAATGGACTTAAGGGGGATATCCTATGTAAAAGTAAGCCAATAAGAAGGGAATTGCAGTAGTCGAGGCGGAACATGAACTAGGAGCTTTGTGGTATCGTTGGTTAGAAAGGGATATATTTTGGAGATGTCACGGAGGTTGAAGCAATAAGATTTGGACAGTAAAAGGATAGTTCAGAGTCCAGGATTACACCTTAGAACCTTGGCATGTGAGGATGGGCTTATAGTTGTGCCGTCGATCTTGAAAAAAAAATGGATTTAGTGTCTGGGGGTCTAAAAAGTGTACCTGTGAAGTTTCAGCTCTGTAGCATGTGCAGAACCAGAAAAAAAAGATCATTTGTATTAGGTCACTTATAGAACAGGGATATGGCTCCGCTATTTTCACACCTTGCCGGTTTTGTAGCAAGCGGTTTTTTGGGCATTTTTTGGGGGTTATCGGAGGCAGGCATAAGATCAGAACTTCTGTGTAGGGGTATATATACACACACACTTATATGTATATATACACCTACACATATATAGGTGTGAAAGTAGCAGAACACTATACTTGCGCTAATGAAATAATTAACACCAATATGTCTCTGCTCCTATCACACCTATATATGTGTACGTGTAAAATACATATAAGTGACCATTTGCCGGAACGTACACTTATATGTATTTTACACACACATATATAGGTGTGATAGGAGCGGAGACATATTGGTGTTAATTATTTCATTAGCGCAAGTATAGTGTTCTGCTATTTTCACACCTATATGTGTGTAGGTGTATATATACATACATGTGTGTGTATATATACCCCTATACAGAAGTTCAGATGTCATGCCTACCTCCAAAGACCGCAAAAAAATGCACAAAAAAACCGCCTGCGCCAAAAAAAAAAACACCCAGGTGTGTTACTGCAGGCTTTATTTTTTGGGCATTTTTTTGGGGTCTTTGGAGGCAGGCATGACATCTGAACTTCTGTATAGGGGTATATATACACACATGTATGTATATATATACCTACACACATATAGGTGTGAAAATAGCAGAACACTATGCTTGCGCTAATGAAATAAATAACACCAATATGTCTCCGCTCCTATCACACCTATATATGTGTATGTGTATATATACATATAGGTGTGTGTGTATATATCCCCCTACTCAGAAGTTCAGATGTTTTGCCTGCCTCCAAAGACCCCAAAAAATGCCCAAAAAAAACCCCCTGCAATAACACACCTGGGCGTTTTTTTTTTTTGGCGCAGGCGTTTTTTTGGGCATTTTTTTGGGGTCTTTGGAGCCAGGCAAAACATCTGAACTTCTGTGTAGGGATACATATACACACACACTTATATGTATATATACACATACACATATATAGGTGTGATAGGAGCGGAGACATATGCCTGTTAATTATTTCATTAGCGCAAGCATAGTGTTCTGCTATTTTCACACCTATGTATGTGTAGGTGTATATATACATACATGTGTGTGTATATATACCCCTATTCAGAATTTCAGATGTCATGCCTGACTCCAAACTTGTCCTCAAAAAAGCCCTATGAATGCCTGCAGCAAAAAGCAGGCTGACCGGTGAGAAGCCATATCCCTGCTCTGTAGGTGACAAAAGAGAAACAATCTTTTCTCTATAGCGGTCACCCTGAAATGGAAGGGTTTTGTCACCCTGCCATAGCAGTCAGAGTCAGTTAACCCTACACTACACTACGGTCCCCTTACACTTAAAACTTTCCCTACAGAACTAGATTATTAAAGCTAACTAAAGTGGAAAATAGCACCCTAACTACACCAGATATCCCTTTCCTCACACTAAAAATTACTAAATGACACTTTGTATCAGAAGTCACAGAACTGCTTCCACTCTCTTTCATGTCCCTGTATTACAATGATAGGAATTTGGCGGGGGCTATCTTATATACTGGGGGGCGTATTCACTAATGATTGGCCTCTGGACCCCCTAGTGACTCCAATCACATTCCTAGCATTCTCCTGCCCCCTCAATTGGTTTTTACTGATGGTTCTGGTCCAATCACTGGCTTTTAAAGCCCATTTCCTGTCCCATTGCATTTTGGTCGGTTCTGGTTGCCGAATTCCGAACTTTTTCAGCAAAAAGTTCGGAATTCAGCCGAACCTCGAACAGCCAATGTTCGGGTCAAACCGATGGTCGACCTGAACCGTTCGATCATCCCTAATCTTGACAGAGAGATCAGGGGAAGGGGCATGTGGGGGAGGAAAAAGTATGAGTTTGGTTTTGGATAGATTGAGTTTGAGGAAGTGGTGTGACATCCAGGCTGATATGTCTGTTAGTAAATTAGTGATACCTTGGGAGACCGAATGAGTGAGCTGAGGGGTAGAGAAATAAATTTGGGTGTCGTCAGCATAGATATGGCATTGGAAGCCATGGGGGCTGACCCAGGGATGAGGTGAAAAAAAAATAATTAAAAGCTGACCATTTTGTCATTGTTAAAGCAGAATTACATCCATCGATTTAACTATTTCCCAAAACTTTTACATGAAAGACATGCCGTGAATGATAACTCTCACAATTGTCTGTGATCTCATTGAAACTGTCAAGCCATCAAATGGCTGGTGTCATAATTGATTACATGTGCAGCACCAAATATAAAAATAAAAAAAATTCTAATTTATGGATTGGTAAGCTGCACTATATCAAATTTTCACTTGTTGGAAAATATACACTTTAATCTTTAGGTAGGTAGTGTTTGGATGAAGATCTAATGTTTTGTTATTTAAAGTGGAACTTTAGTTAGAAAATGAAAATGATGTCCTGATAGATCACTTCAGGTTGGCCCCTTTTGCAGGTGTAAATTTGTAAAACATTAAAAATAAGTGATTATACTGTTTAACATCCTTTACTTTAAAAGTAAAAGATTAAAAAAAAAAAAAAAACATTTTCATCTTTTGCACCATGCTCTACACATGCTCAGGTGTTCTCTATTCTTGAAACTTTGCCTAAAATCAGAGCTACTAGAGGCTGATCAGCTGACAGCTTTAATTACTTGCTGACCGCAATATGTATATACTGTATATGTTACAGTTTGCAAGTGGTTTACCGTGATTATGGCTAATGCTATCAGCCATAAGCCCCGGTATTTTTTCTCAGCTGGCAGCTGGGTTATTTATTACTTGCAAAAGTTTTTTATTTTGTAAGACATATGTAGATTAATAACATACAATCTCAGGAAATATTGCATAAGAAAGGTATACAATGTGTCATATACAGAGCCCTCTCGGGAAGGGACTTTGTAATGATAACAATGGCAACAATGCAATACGAGATAGGCATGGTTACTAAAACAGTATTACTAAAACGTCTGAGGATCAGAACAGAATCCCAGCCCGCAAGCAAAGCACAGAAAAATATAACCGTGGACCTCCATGTAAGTTACAAATGCCCTCTGTAAACCAGGAAGGGGAACCCCCCCCCCTGAATCTTATGAACTGGGGTTGCATATAATCACCCTCTGAAGATATAGGTCCTGAGAGAGGTAGATACCCTATAAGCCACAAGAAAGGAGGAAGTATGGAATATCCGAAAGGAAGAAAAGGAAAGGAAAAGAAGGAAAGAACACAAGAAGAGAAAGGGGATAGGAGAAAGGATGGAGATGCTGGAGTGGATGCAAGAAGGGATCGGGTGGAGAAAATACAAAACACAGACAATTAGGATGAGGGAGGTGAGATGTACAGACGCCAGGGTTCCCATACTGCTTCAAATTCCGCTTGCTTGTCACAGAAGATGCTGACCATCTTCTCCTGGGTCATGATCCAAGAGATTTTGCGTTTGGTCGCCCCCATTGAGACCGAGGGGGACTTCCAAGCCCGAGCCAAGGTAAGCTTCCCCCCCAACAACATGAAATGCATGAGCTTCAAACTGGTTCTGGGCCCTTTTACACCAGAGCCAAGAAGCAGTGCTACTTCCGGGGTCCTGGGAGCCGGAAGCCCGGTAACTTTGCGGATCAGACTAAACAATTTATTCCAAAAACTACGGATACGCGGGCATTCCCACCAAATATGGAGCAAGGAACCCTGATGTCCGCACTCGCGAAAGCAAAGAGGATCAGTCCCCGGGTACATTCTGGCTAGACGGGTGGGAACAAGGTACCAACGCGTAATAATCTTAACATTGGCTTCAACTAGAGATATATTCAAGATACCTTTAAAAGCCCTCCGGAAAATGGAGTTCCAGGTGTCCGGTTCCCACGATAGCTCCAGATCCCTTTCCCAGGAAAGGGCGTAACCGGGCTTGTCAGGTGAGTCGATCAAAGCCCTGTAAATCAATGAAATACCTCCCCTCTGGACTTGAGCTTGTGCACACCAGCATTCATATGAAGTGGCCCGGGGTTCAACATCTGAACCTGCGACCATAGATGATAGGAAATGTCTAATCTGGTGCAACCTAAATTTTTCTGAGGAAGGCATATCAAGCTTACTCGTACAGTGTGCGACTGACAAGGGGCCCTGAGGTGAGAGGAAGTGTCCTATCCTGAATAGTCCCTTGTTGGTCCACCATCAAAAAGCCCTTATGTTTAGTCCCGGAACAAAGTCCGGATTGTTAAAAATATGTGTCAGGGGTTTGTGAGCCGAGATAAGTGTAGGATGTGTATATAGTCTATCGCACAGCGCTAATGAGTGAGAGAGGGAAGGTGCCAATACAGGAGGTCTCCTACTTGGAGGAGCCCAAACCAAGTAATCTATGGTGTGATTAGGGACCGATTGTCGTTCCATATCAACCCAATCCGGTCTGCCCCCCATAGCATATACCACCGAGAATTGTGCCAGTTGGGCTGCCTGGTAGTATCTCCAAAGCAGGGGGACCCCTAGGCCCCCCTGTAAGCGGCTTCTGAAGAGGACCCTCCGCGGGAGTCGGGGACCTCTGGTGCCCCAAATAAACTGAACCATCTTGGATTGAAGACTCTGCAATTTCCCTTTAGTTACCTGTATCGGGAGTGATCTAAAAAGGTACAATATCCTGGGGAGAAGGTTCATTTTAACAGAATGAACTCTTCCCAACCAGGAAACGTTCCCTCTGGCCCAAAGTTCCATATCGGTAGACAATTTAGCGAACAGAGGCGGGTAGTTGGCTTGGTACAAAGAGGAGATGGAGGCGGTCAAATTGACCCCCAGGTACGGGATAGAGGTGGTGGCCCAGGAGAACGGAAAATTTTCCCGGAGGGTCTGCAACATTGATTGCGGGAGACTGACGTTCAAGGCTATTGACTTAGAGAGATTTACCTGGAGGCCTGAGATTTTCCCAAACTCATCCAACAGTCGGAGAAGATTGGGACTAGTAATGAGCGGTCTCGAGAGGAAAAGAAGAAGGTCATCAGCGAACAATGCGCACTTGTGTTCTCTACCCCCGCACGAAATCCCTTTAATATCAGGATGGCTTCTGATTGCTATAGCCAGCGTTTCGATGGCCACCGCAAAAATGAGGGGGGACAGTGGACATCCCTGTCTGGTCCCCCTGTGTATCGGAAACGCGTCCGAATAGTGGCCCTGCAGTTTCACGTGCGCAATAGGAGAAGAGTAGAGGGCTCTTAAGGTGTTTAGGAAAGAGGGGCCAAAACCCCACCTGCTCAAGACATCAAACACATACGGCCATTCAACCGTGTCAAAGGCCTTCTGGAGGTCCAAGGAAAGGAGGAAACCCTGTTGGGGTCTCCCTCCATCCCAGGGGGCCCCCAGAAGAGAAATGATGTCCACAGCCCTTCGGATCTGGTCAGGTCCCTGCCTCCCCGGCATGAACCCCACCTGATCTTTGTGAATATAGCGGCCTATAAAATCCGCCAACCTATTGGCCAATATTTTCGTCATAATTTTTAAATCGTTATTAATCAGTGAGATTGGTCTATAATTTTTAACGTCAGAAGTATCCTTGCCCGACTTCGGGATAACCGAAATGTATGCGGTATTGGCCGAAGCCTCTAATTGCTGTCCCTGCCTAAGGGAATTAAAAAAACGCGCCAAATGCGGGGCAAGCACTGGACCAAACGCTTTATAATAACCCGAGGAAAACCCATCAGGCCCGGGGGCCGAACCTTTTTTCAAATGCTTAATTACCTCTAAGATTTCTAGCTCCGAGATGGGGGATTCCATGGATTTCATATGAGCCTCGGAAATACTAGGTAATGCCAGGCCATCCAGGAAGGCCGTCCTGCCCTGGATGGTCGCTCCCTTTACTAGGAGTGTACAACTGAGAGTAGAATTTGTAAAAAGCGGTCATAATTTTTTGTGGGTTCTGAGTCATGGATCCATCCGAAGTCTTAATTTTGGGAAAAGCATAAGATCTGGGCCTGGGGGAAAGTTTAGCAGCTAGCCGGGGTCCTATTTTGTCGGTTTGGTAATAGAACTGTGCAGAGGACCAACGTAAACTTTTCTCTGCCCGGGTGGTAAGAGCCATGTTCAGGGCCAGACGACCCGCTTCCAAACACTGTCGCGACGCTAGAGTTGGTTTTTTCTTATGTGCCCTAGACACTTCCCGGAATTCCTTCTCCAGTTTAGCTATATCAATTTGATTTTCCCGCTTAAGTTTCGCCGCCAGCTGGATAAGCTTACCCCGCATGACAGCCTTATGAGCAGCCCACACGGTTTCTGGTGAGACCCCGCTTTGAGCGTTCAAATGAAAGTATTCAGTAATGTATTTTTCCAGCATATTGCAGAGAGAGGGATTACTGAGCAAAGATTCGTTCAGATGCCACCTGCGCACCCCATCCCGTGATCTAGGGGACAGGAGGTCCAAGATGACCACGGAGTGATCCGAAAGAGGGGATTCCCCAATATTCGCTTTAACGGCCAGAGGGACCTCAGCCGATGACAAGAAAATGTGGTCAATCCTGGCAAATGTGCCATGAGGGGCAGAGAAATGTGTGTATTCCCTGGAGGAAGGGTTGAGTTCCCGCCATATGTCTATCAGACCCAGTGAGTTAAGTTGCTTAGCGATGGTGAGACCACGTTTGGGTGGCCCCAAGACCCTAGGGCGCCTAGGGCTGGACTTGTCCAACATCTTATCAAAAGACGTGTTGGAGTCACCCCCAACTATCAAGGTACCCGTTAAATACGGTTCAAGCTTCGCCCACATTCTGGTGAAAAACCTAGCCTGTCCCTGATTGGGGGCATAGTAGGACACAAACGTGTAGGAAATCCCCTCCATTGTCCCTGACACCAGAATGTATCTCCCTTCCGGGTCTCTAACTTCTGATGTGGGGGAGAAGCCCAAGTGTTTAGAAAAGAAAATGCCAACCCCTTTTGTCTTATTAGCTGCGTTAGCCAGGAAGAACTGTGGACATTTGGAGTGTATGAATTTAGGCAAATAAGTATCAGGGAAGTGGGTTTCCTGGAGCAGGAGCACTTCAAATTTTTGGGAGTGTGCATGTTGAAAATATTTCCGTCTCTTAACTGGGGAATTCATCCCCTGAACATTGTGCGATGCAATTTTTAGAGGAGCCAGAGATGGTTTACTAACCGCCATAAATCCAGAGAGGAGCTATAACGCCAATGAAGGACCCACCTGAAGTTCCGAGGAGTTCGGGAAGTCGGAGGAATCGGAGCACCATCACAGCAGTCCACCCACCGTCTGAAGAGGAGACAGAGTCCACTCCAGCATCTGAAGAGAAAGCAGACAGATAAGAGAGAGAAAGGCAAAGAAGAAGAGAAAGAGACGGGGAAGAGGAAGACCAACCCAGAGGCCCCTGAGGCATGTAAGCCAGGGGAGCCCCCTGTCCCCCCAGGTCCGGGCCAGGCCCGCCTAGGCCCAGACCATGAGACAAGCAAAAGTTACCTGTCCGTGAAAGTTGCAGACAGACGTCTGACGCCGCCCAGGGCATATTACACTGGACGGGGTCAGAGGGAGGCGCAAAGCTCGCGCCCCAGACCTACCCGGCCCCAACCCAAATGCTATGATAATGAACATAAACTTAAATACAACATTGTGGTGAGAACCAGGGCCAACCATCCGACCCAAACCCCCCACCCTCCAAACATGTATGTCATTCCGGATGATGAATCAAGGAGTGATGAATCCCTCTACTTCCTCTGGGAGGTGGTGGAAGGACCCGGGCAGAGGCTATACCAACCCAACGGGCGTCAGCCAACAAAACCATGCGACCCCTAGGTCGTCCACCAACCCCCCAAAGCAAAAATGTGACTCCCACCGCAAGGATGAGGTATGGGGGATATCGAGCAAGAAAAGAGCCGTACAGCAAGATTTCAATGTACGGCCAACCTGTAAAAAAAAAAAAAAATAGCAACAGATAGCAAGAATTTAACCAACTTAACACACCCGGCCTGATCCCAGGCCTGAAATTAACCGGGAACAGAGTTCAAAAAAGAGTCCAAGGAGTCCCCTATCTGAGAAAAAAAAAATGAAAACATTTCTCAGAGAGAGGAGGTGGAAGAAAAATTTGGAACACAAAAAAAAGGGGCTGGAAAGCAGTTCAGGTGACATGCGAGTCCTTGGATCGCTTAGATTGCTTCTTCACCCACGCCTGGGCAATGGGGCTGGCTGGAGAAGGCCTTTTGGATGGGCCAGCTAGAGCCGGGGATGTAGAACGTGAAAGTTCCAGGGAGATGATGCCCAATTGTAGAAGGAGTTTTTCGCCTTCCTGAAAGCTAGAGAAACCAAGTGTCTTACTCTTGTAGGCGAAAGAAAGACGAAATGGGAACGACCACCAGTACTTGATTGCCTTTTGGGTTAAAGCATGTAGAAGCGGTTTAAGAGAACGCCTTTTCTGGATCGTCAGGGGCGATAAGTCCGCGAATATTTGGACCGGGTGTCCTTGAATTTCCAGACGATCAGAGGACCTGGCCAGTCGCATGACTTCTTCCTTTACTTTATAAAAGTGTGGCTTTACCACAATGTCCCTGGGGAGATTATCCTTCCGGGGTGCTTGAAGGGCCCTGTGTGCCTTGTCTAACTCCAGCCTATGTGCTGGGATGTTGGGAATCAGGGAGGCAATAAATCCTTGGACAGCGTCATGGACATCCTGAACTGCTTCAGGCAATCCTCTAATGCGAAAGTTGTAACGCCGTGAGCGATTTTCAAGGTCATCAATTTTGGAAATGGCGGTTTCCAGGCGATCTGTTAGATCCTGAATGCGGTCAGTGTTTTGGTTCGTCCTGGAGACTGTTTGGTCCATCTTGGACTCCATGATTTCAATTCTGGAACCCAGGTTTTGTAGGTCTGCTTGAATGGTGTGTGTGATTTGGCTTGCTGTCTGCGCTAAGCCATCAGACAGCATCTTAGAGAAGGCCGACATCATAGCATGAAAGTCCAAAGAGTGAGCAGGGGGAGTAAGCTCAGAGAGGTTGGATACTGAGGGGCTACACTGTAGGCCTCGGACTGGGGTATGGAGTAAATCCCCTAGGGTGTGCCTGATGAGCGACTCTGTGGAGGTAGGGGATGGGACCGCGATGATGCTGGTACTTACTGCGCCTTCCGGGAGTGCATGGGGGGTTGGGAGACCCCCTCCGTCGCTGTCCTCCATCCCCTCCGTCCCGGGATCTTGATCCTCCAGCGCGGGCGGCGCCATCTTGTGTAGGCCTGGAGCCTCCGCTCCGAAGCCCGGGTTGCGGGAGAGATCCCTGCGGACCGTCCCCGAGGCCATAGAACTGATCCTTGGTGTGCCCCGAGTTGGATGGTGGGGTCCTGTGTCGGCTGCGCTGTTCAATGTGGCTGTATGGGGCTGGATGGTCTGGGGCGAGACGGAGCCTCGGAGCTAAGCGGCCATCTCCGCTGCTCCGCGCATGCGCACTGAGAAGATATCACTTATATGTTTCATCGACTGTAATTCATTAATTTGGAATGCAATTTAGAGGCATAGATAAGTCTGTGAGGACGTTATGATCTCTCAGGGTGAAGCTTGTCAGAATTTCTGCTTGCTCAGAAATGATATTGAATGAGATCAGGAAGGCAAATTGTAAAGGTGGATTGAGGAGAGAGGGATCCACTGTTTAGGATAGATTGTAGCTGAGGCAGAAAGCAGGATAGGCTGGGCTTGAGCAAGTGAAGGATGGCAAAAAGTGAAGAATTCAGTGCCTACCCAGTCCACCGTGATATATGGATCGTCCCTTTAGGAAAAGTCCTGGATGCAGTGTCTGCTAGGCCTCAAACCTGTTTGCCTCCCTGCAGCGTGTATTTCGGACCAAAAAGCAGGATGAAGGTTCCAGGGAGGATCAGATTAGCTGTGGGTACACCGACTCTCCACCCAGGTGATCCTGGGAGCCGGATGGCTGCAGATTGGGGAGTAAGGTAGGCAATGCTCCTCTCTTGCCGATCCTGCTCAAACCCCTTTTTTGTAATCAACCCCGCAAAATATAGGCATCGGCCGATACCTATGCTCCCATAGGGCAGCTGGGGTGAGTGATGGGGCTCAGGATGATGTCCGGCAGCAAGATTATGGTGGATTGCCTCTTAGGCCTAACTAGGCCGCAATTGTAAATCTGCTCCCGGTGGCTCGATTTTGAAAATAATTGGATGATCGTGTCCCCCAGGGTCCTGAGAGGCTGGATGGGGCAAAGATGCGCTGCTCAGGTCCGTATTTAGAGAGGATTGCCGCGGATTAGCTATGAGATCGGCGGCGCTCCTCTCCAGTCCGCTTCCAGCCTACTCTGCAAATTTTTTTTTTCAGCTGGGTTATTTATTAAAGCTAATTAGCCACTGGATCGCTTTCCGAAGTGCGGGAGGAGACGTCCCCCACTCCAGCCACTCGCTGGTGTTTCTCGGGCTTACCATTTTTACTGACATGCCCGAGAAATTATCTCACGGTACGGCTGGCTGGTCACAGAGGCAGACAGAGACCAGATCATCTCTGATCGCCTCCATGGCCTTGGAGGACCAGAGCAGCCTCATGATGTCACTTACTGTCTAGGGTGGAAGTAAACCTTTTTTTTTTTTTTTTTTTTTAAGCAAAAGATCTTTTTTTTTTTTTTTAATCTTTTACTTTTATAGGTAAAGGAGAGATTTGGGATCTTTTTGACTCCAGATTTCTCCATAAAGGGGACCTGTCTTTTTTATTTCTATTACTAAGGATGTTTACATTCCTTGTAATAGGAACAAAAGTTATAAAAAATCACCTATGGAGATTTTTAGGTACTGTAGTATGTCCCCATTCCACAAGTATGTGCAATTTTAAAGTGTGACATGTTAGGTATCTATTTATTCAGCATAACATTATCTTTCATAATTTACAAAGAAATTGGGGTATATATTGTTTTTTTTTTTTAATTCATTAAAGTATTTTTTTTAAAAAAAAAATTGTGTTTGAAAAACCGCTGTGCGGACATTGATGGCTGTGTGTTGAGTTATTTTGAGGGGACAGCAAATTTACACTGTTATACAAGCTGTACACTCACTACTTTACATTGTTGCAAAGTGTAATTCCTTCAGTGTTGTCACATGAAAATATATAATAAAATATTTACGAAAATGTGAAGAGTGTACTCACTTTTGTGAGATATTGTGTGTGTGTGTGTGTGTATATATATATATATATATATATATATATAAACAGTGCCTTGCGAAAGTATTCGGCAATTTATGTCCCTAGAATACCTGGAGGTGTTACTTGGACTTCTGTATGTGGCCAGGCTGTTTAAAAGTCTCACTCATATGGTATCGCCATACTCAGGACCAGTAGCAGAATGTGTTTTGGGGTGTCATTGCAAGTATGCCTATGCCGTGTGCGAGAAGTAACTTTTAATATGACAATTTTGTGTAAAAATAATAATAATACAAATAATCATTTTTTTCATTTTCCTAAGAATTATGGGAAAAATTAATACTTCAAAAACCTTGCCATGCCTCATACTAAATACCTTGGGCTGTCTAATTTAAAAAAAAATGGGTCATTTGGGGGGTATTTGTACTGTCCTGACATTTCAGGGCCTCAAGAAATGAGATAGTCTGTCAGTACATCAGGTGTGAGCAATTTTCAATGATAGGTACCATAGCTAGTAGACTCTATAACTTTCACACAGACTAAACAATATACACTAATTTGGGTTATTGTTTAACAAGGATATGTAGTAGTATACATTTTAGCCCAAGTTTATGAACAAAAATTACTTATTTGCAAAATGTAATAATAGAAACTAAACAACAGTGTTTTTTTCCAACTTTTCACGATTTTTTCGCCTAAATCGCAAAAAATAAAAGAACCCAGTGGTGACAAAACACCACCAAAAGAAAGCTCTATTTGCGTGAAAAAAATAAATAAAAACATTTTTTTGGGTACAGTGTATCATGACTAATTGTCATTCAAAGTGTAGAGCACTAAAAGCCCCGTACTGAAGTGGCTAATCATATGCTCAGTTTAAATTGTCAATGTTTCTATGTTTGTGTACTTGTTTTTTAACCCTTGTGCAGGCAACATTTCTGTTCTTTCTTCTATTAGAAATTGTCAAGGTTTACACGCTTAAAAGTGTATGTGAACACAAACAATGAACTTCTCTTATTTGCTTTTGCTCTGTTATCTATACCATTTAGAGTTTTGTTATAGCTGTTTGATAGAATACCAATGATTTCTGCCAAAATTCTTGTGAGCTGATAACGTCCCATGCTTACTGCCTTTGCTGGCGTGTTTTTACCTAGGACAGGAAATTACTGGCAAAACCCACAAATTAAAATAAAGGGAACAAGCTTGAAATATTACATAACCGTTCTTGATTTCAGATATTCTTTAGAATTTTGGATCTTATTTTACAATGAAGGGTTGTTTACTGCTTATAATTGAGCTTTAAGAAAAAGCTATTTACTAGACTCATATAGTTTTCATGCAGCCATTTGAAAGGCTAAGTGGCATCACAGAGAACATCCTATACTATAGCCCAGAGCCACTACCTAGTAGACTGCACTGTGTTCAGTCAAGAAAATAGCTCCTCCATTTCAGAAGTTTTATAATGTAGCTGAACCTGAGCTGTCTCAAAATTGCATGAAATACTTTCTGAGTTCTCACACTCACAAGATGTCAATTTTAGTATACTAATTCTTATAGCTTTTTGCTAGTTATTCTTAACTTCTTTATTAAATTAGGTGGAAGCGGCTGATTCGGATACAGAAAGCAAAGGAAGAGAATATCATTCTGTCGGGGTACAAGTGGAAGACGAAAAAAGGTATAATCCACTATGAATCATGCTGTGCAATTTTCTGATGGCTATTTTACCACTTAGTCTTTGGTTGTTGTTTATTATTGTTATATGACCCACACCGATTGCTTTAGACACCTACAGATTTTTAAAAAAAATGCAGTAAAAAAAAAAAGAATAAAAATGTTGTAAAGCAGTAACCTAAGCTTTCTTAACTGATTTGATTTTTATTTAGTAAATTCTGACTATAAATTATGATTGCTTTTTTCAGTATTAAACTGAGCATGCTTTTTTGCTGTTTTTTTATTTTTAAAAGGCATTTTAATTATTTTAAGGCTATATAAACTAAATTAGGCATAGTCTTTTTTCCTTCCTTCCTTATTTCTACCATTCTCTATTTTTTCCCTCTCTCACACACTCTTTTTCATTTTCATTCACTTGTTTTCTCTCTCTCTTTATTTAATACCTAATCTTAGATTCCATTTCTATATAGAAACCTGGTATTTATGATAGTTATTTACCATATGAGGACACATTATATTTCCTATATTCTGCCCAACACTCAAAGTTCTGTTCAAATGTGCTAACCATCAAGCCTGGCTCCAAATTTAGTAGGACCTCTTAACGGCTGAAAAATGTTACCTTTATTTCCACATTTCTTGGTGATTATGTTGTCTTTCTAGAAAATGTTAGAAATATTTAGAGCTTGATGGCATTTACATGACATTGTACCCTTTACATTGCTCTTTCATCCTAAGCCCTCTTTGCACTGATGTTACATGAAAAATATTGTGTTGTTCTAGCAGTGTTCTACCCACAGCTTGACCACTTTCCTGAAAGGGGGGCTACTGGTGAACTAAATACTATTCTATAGGTTTTTACATCCCTGATGGCCCATCCATTGTTTAAGCTACAACAACTCTCTGACCACAGACATATGCTTTGAAACATTGTCTTTTGAGCAGGGCTTTTTTTCAGATGGAACTTGGTGGAACTCAGTTCCACCAAGTCTGGCTCAGGTCCTTCAGCTTAATACAGCAATAAAAGTAAGACATGTGGAAGATGGTGGAGCTTTTAGGAGGTGGGGAGAAGATAGGGACAGTGGAGATGGGATTGCATGCAGAGGTCAGAGCTGAAGAGGGGTGAAGGTGACATGTGGATGGAGGATGCAGAAGTAAGCAACTGTGGAAGAAGGCTAAACTCTGCACTCTGTGTGTAGCTCACCCCTGAACTCTGCACTGTGTATGTAACCACTCTATCCCCCCCCCCCGAACTTTGCACTTTGTACGTAATGCGGTACAGGTATTTAAGTGAAATTTGACAAAACCCACTATTTGATGTGGTTGAAAGGAGGGGGGGGGGGGTGTCGTGGTTGAGTACCTGTACCTATTTTCTGAGAAAAAAAGCCCTGCTTTTGAGACTTGCAACTCAGTAAAGATACGGTATATCTCCTTGTAACTGCAACTGGAGTTTATGAAATGTAATCACTTTAGAAGTGGGGGAATCATCCTGGGGTTTACAAACGTTGAACTCTCGTTGCTATTTCCTGGTAAATTATATTCTAAGTCATCCAGCGCAGCTTTTAAAATGGAGAGAGAGGGGGGGCAGGGGTCAGGACTGCTGCCAGGAACCACATTTGAATAACAATACGAATAAGACCATATCCCTATGTAAAGTATATGTCTGCCATATACAGTGAGTGAAAAAAGAATTCCCTTGCTGATTTTGTACATTTTCTTACTGACAAAGAATTGACCAGTCCTTAACTTTAATGGTAGATTTATTTTAACAGTGAGAGACAGAAAACAAAAGAAAATCCAGAAAAATGCATTTAAAAAAAGGTTATTAATTGGTTTGCATTTTAATGAGTAAAATAAGTATTTTTCCCTCTCAAAGGGAGTGCTCCTAATCTCAGCTTGTTGCCTGAATAAAAGACACCTGTCCATAGAAGCAATCAATCAAACAATCAATCAGATTCTAATCTCTCCACCATGGTTGAGACCAAAGAGCTGTCCAGGGATGTCAGGGACAAGATTGTAGACCTACACAAGGCTGGAATGGGCTAAATGACCATCGCCAAGCAGCTTGGTGAGAGCGTGATAGCAGTTTGTGCGATTATTCGCAAATTCGCAAATAGGGGAAACACAAAATAACTGCCTATGACTCCAAGAACACCATTTCCTTCGACAATTATGGAGGTGGAAACATTATGCTTTGTGTGTGTTTTTCTGCTAAGGGGACAGGACAACTTTACAGCATCAAAGGAATGATGGTTGGGGCCATGTACCGTCAAATCTTGGACGAGAACCTCCTTCCTTTAGCCAGGACATTGAAAATGGGTCGTTGATGGGTATTCCAGCATGACAGTGACCCAAAACACAGGGCCATGGCAGCTAAGGAGTGGCAAGAAGAAGCACATTAAGGTCCTGGATAGTCTTTATCTCATTGAAAATATGTGGAGGGAGCTGAAGGTCTGAGTTGCCAAACCTTAGTCTCAAAACCTTAATGACTTGGAGAGGATCTGCTAGGAGGAATGCGACAAAATCCCTCCTGAGATGTGTGCAAACCTGGTGGCCAACTGCAAGAAACGTCTGACCTCTGTGATTGCCAACAAGGGTTGCCACCAAGTACTAAGTCATGTTTTGCGAGGGGGTCAAATAATTATTTCACCCATTAAAATGCAAACCAATTTATAACTTTTTTGAAATGCGTTTTTCTGGATATTTTTGTTGTTCTGTCTCTCACTGTTAAAATAAACCTTCCATTAAAATTATAGACTGATCATTTCTTTGTCAGTTTGCAACGTACAAAATCAGCAGGGGATCAAATACTTTTTGCCCTCACTGTATACCCGAACTAGATTATGTAAGAGAATGTGTTCCTCAATATATTTGGATACTTGCATTTTCATTGTAAACTTTCAATGTTCAAATTTAAAGAGAGTGACATTGATCTTCACAATAGACAATACAAGAGAACTTACAGCACTTCTGAAAATCTAAGCCAACGTACTATACATTATGTAAGATGCTAGTATCTGTTGATCTCTCTATGCTTTCATCTGTTTAGGCAAGGACGCTTTAAAAGGTCAAATAGTGTGACTGCAGCTGTACAAGCTGACCTTGAATTAGAGGGCTTCCCAGGTCACATCACAATGGAGGATAAAGGTCTACAGTTTGGGTCTTCATTTCAAAGACATTCTGAACCTAGCACCCCAACTCAGTATGGTGCAGTAAGAACAGTACGGACTCAGGGACTGTTTAGTTACAGAGAGGATTATAGAACCCCAGTGGATACATCAAATTTGCCCCCACCAGACCCATGGCTGGAGCCTACTCATGAACCAGTGGACTCAGGACGAATATCTCCTAGTCGACAAGATGGCACATGGTTTATGAAGTTGCTCCATGCAGAAACTAAAAGAATGGAAGATTGGTGTAAGGACATGGAGAGGGAAGCAGAGGAAAATGACCTTTCTGAAGAAAGTAAGAAACCACTATATTTATATATGCACAATATGCACACACTTACTCATATTATTGTACAAGTAGGATTTTTGATTTTAATTTGTGTCAAACAGGCTTTAGGGCTTACTGTTGTAGGATGTGATATAGAAATCATGGTAAGATATATGTCTGCACTGAAAAAAGTTACTCTAGTTTGATTTTAGGACATTGCTAAGATGCTCCCAGCCATTACAGCTCATCCCACCATCACAGAAGCAAACTCTCAAACTCCCATGCATGTGTGGTCCACTATCTCATCTGTAACAGCATCACTCAACTCAGAATTTAGGAGACAGGAGACAGAGAGTGAGCACATGCAAGGGGGTTTCAAGAATCATCTGGGAGGATCCTAGCAATGACCTAGAAACACAGCAGGATGGGATGATGCCATCTCCAGGAGTTTTTCCAGAGGTGCATAAATGGCCCACACCTACTGTATAACAAGGGTATGATACAACTTTCAACATCAAAGCTGCACAGTTTGTTTTTATCTACAGGCAACTCTTACCTTCATAGGCAGTTCGTTTTTGGTAAAAGTGAACTAACCCTTTAATACAAGTTTTAAGCTTTTGGTTGAACAGCACAATACACCTATTTGTGTTTAACCACTTGCCTACTGGGCACTTATACCCCCTTCCTGCCCAGGCCAATTTTCAGCTTTCAGCGCTCTCACGCTTTGAATGACAATTGCGAGGTCATGCTACACTGTACCCATATGAAATTTTTATCATTTTTTTCACACAAATAGAGATTTCTTAGGTGGTATTTAATAACCTCTGGGTTTTTTATTTCTCACTAAAAAAAAAAGAAAAAAGACAGAAAATTTTGAAAAAAACAAAGTTTTTCTTATTTTCTGTGAGTAAATTTTGAAAATAAATACATTTTTCTCCTTCACTGATGTGCACTGATGAGACGGCACTGATGGGTACTGATAGGCTGCACTGATGGGCACTGATGAGGTGGCACATATGGGCACTGATGAGGTGGCACTTATGGGCACTGATGAGGTGGCACTGATGAGGAGGTACTAATATGCCACACTGATGAGCACTGATAGGTGGCACTGATAGGCAGCACTGATGAGCACTGATAGGCGGCACTGATGAGCACTGATAGGTGGCACTGCTGGGCACTGAGAAGTAGCACTGCTGGGCACTGAGAGGCGGCACTGATGGGCGGCACTGATGGGCACTGAGAGGCGGCACTGATGGGCACTGAGAGGTGGCACTGATGGACACTGATGAGTGGCACTGATGGGTGGC
Source organism: Pelophylax lessonae (assembly GCF_965119305.1). Classification (NCBI taxonomy): domain Eukaryota; kingdom Metazoa; phylum Chordata; class Amphibia; order Anura; family Ranidae; genus Pelophylax; species Pelophylax lessonae. Next base: position 321,680,994 of record NC_138770.1, read on the forward strand.
ACTGATGGATACTGACGGGTGGACTAATGAGCACTGATGGGCAGCACCATCAGTGCCCACACTCAGTGCCCATAGTGCTGCTAGTCAGTGCCCATCAGTGCCTAGATGAGCAGGCACTGATGGGCACTGACTGGCATCACTGTGGGCACTGATGGGGGGCACTGATGGCGGGCACTGTGGGCAGTAATGGCATTTTTTTTCTCTTGTGTAATCAGGGCACTGGTGATCAGTGCCCTGATTACATTCCTCTGTGTTCCCCTTACCGCTGATGGCTCTCCTCTTCCTCACACTGCAGTCTCTGTGTGAGGAAGAGAGCTGGCGATGAGAGATGATCTCCTATGTTTACATAGGAGATCATCTCTCATTGCACGGTCCGATCACGTGGTAAATGGCCGCTCTGATTGGCCATTCACCACGATCTGTGATTGGCTGTGTCCAAGGGACACAGCCGACACAGATTTTTCCCGATGCGCGCTTGCGGGAGCGCGCGGGGAGCCTGTCTCTGGAAGGCCGTTTAAAGACGGCCTCCCGGAAATTCGAGTCCGCGCTGTAGCCGTCTATCGGCTATAGCGCGGGCGGCAGGTGGTTAATACTAATGAAAGTAATAGAATCAAGGTTCTAATTGTTGATAATTAATACTACATCTGTTGTGGCCCACACCGAACCTCTACCTCTTATGGAAATGCCTACATATGCACAACATACATGTCATCACAGTAATAGGACACTGGTATTATTTGAAGATGTAAATGAAAGCCTACTCAAAATGAAGCTAGATAAAAAGTCTGACTCAACTCCGGTCCTTATCAAACCTCAAAAATTATTAATTGTAGGATTTCTCAAATCTAAAACAGCCATGGTAATGATTGAGCATGTGATATTATTTAAATCACCTAATATTATAAATAAAAAACACAGGGCTTGTTAGGGGTACTTAAAGATTACAGAAAAGAAACACTGTTCTAAAGAAATGATATCACTTTACAAGAACTGTAGCTGTAGACCTGTTTGTGCTGCATATCAAAATTTCAGAATTAACATCTAGTTGTGTATGTATAGTTTACAATATAAACCAGTATAATAGGTTTCACTAGTTTCTCCCTCACCCTTCTGGCAGCTGATTAACATAAAATTTCTTAAAGCCGCAGTAAACCACAGCAACAACAACAAAAAAAATTGTCCCCAGGCAGTCATAATAAACCTTATGAGTGTAAGTCATAATGTGCTGGTATGCACTGCATACTACCATATTATGACAGACTTACCTCAAAACTAAGCCCTCTGCAGCACGCTGTCCTCGTTGTAGGCGCTTCCTTTTTTATCCGGTCTTTCTGCCTGGTTCGCAGGCTTCAGTGGTATAAATGACGAGCCACGATGACATCACTCTCGCGCATGGGTACAGAAGTCCCATTTTACGTCACAGAGCACATGTGCCGGTGACATCACCGGCTGCTTTTAAAGTAAATATCTCTTAAACCGTGCACATTTAGAAGATATTTACTGTAGCTATAGGTAAGCCTTCTTATCAGTGGCGGCCGGTCCATAAGGGGCACAGGGGCCCGCCCCTTCAAAGTTCCCAAAGTTAGTTTGCCAAAGAAGAAAGGCTGAGGCTCTAATTAGCTTGATTCAGGTTGTCCTCAGGGTGTAGAGCACTGTGCCCTAAACCATCCACTTTTTATTCTAGTGAATCAATATTCGAAATTGTGTCACTTCCGGTTTCCGGCTTCTCGTCCCGTGGAGACGATACTGCCGGGGGGAAAGTGGTGGACAAGGTAATGCAGAGGGGGCAGCTATGGATTGTATTGTCTGTGTGATTGCTGCAATATTAACTGTATGGGAGTGCAGACCTGGAGGGGTTTGTTTACCCCCAAAAATGTTTTGGACTAGCCCCTACTGCTTCTTATAGGCTTACCTATAGGTAAACCAAGGGTGTTTACTGCCAATTTAATGTACACAAACTATGGTGGCATAATAACATCACATTCAAATTCTAGGGAATCCCAAAGCATACGATGGAAGTGTTGAGATCTGTAATTGTGTGATAGTTTTATAATAAACAGTCCAAGGCTTCTTTAATCCCTTAGTGAGAATTGACACTTAAATAATTTATATCTAGATTTGTGTTAAAGCTTTAGATTTCTTGCTGGATCCACATAATTACTTCATTCAATTATATGTAGTATGTAATCTTTCAGTAAGCCCTTGCAAAGAAGCCTTCGTGTTATCTTATGCAGGAAAGACAATTAAGCCCCACTTGATAGATAATGTTTGACGGAAGAAATTCCGCCTACAGACTGACAAAATTTATTACATATGATATGCTACAGAGCATATCATTGAGATTCAGCTACACAAGCACTAGACAGAAACATGAACCCAATATAGAATAAGAAAATGTAAATGTGCTGTGGTGGGTACTATGCGAGCTCATACCTTGTGATACTGTTAACCAAACCAACCAATGTACGTGAAGCATTAAAAGGACCACCACAACAAGACAGAATTATTAGCATGTAGCATATCTGTTGGCAAACTGGGCTGAATGAAGTCTGATATTGTCAGTAGGAGAACCCCCCCCCCCCCCCCATGTCAGTGGGAGTAATAAATGCCCTTGCATCAATAGCCACTGGTGGTAATAAATGCCTGTGTAAGCTCAACTTGATAGATAACGTTTGACTGAAGAAATTCTGCACACAGACAAACAAAATGTATTACATGTGATATCTATGCTGTAGAGCGTATCATTTAGATTTTGTTAAATAAATGTCCAAAGCTCCAGGTAAGCTCGAATCACAGGACTCCACTTAGCCAGCATAAGAAGGTGTCAGCCCAGATACCAACTGCATCACAATAAATATATCTGAACAGCTGCGCACCTAGGATCCTCATAAGGTTATGTATGAGGAGACATTGAACTGCATGTGAATTGTGTCAACCATCTCTCCAACAACAGCAATTTCAAACATACAGCCCATACAAAGGTATGAGCTGAAAGCCAGAGGACATGTCTGCATGATATACTGATTGTGAGTGCAATGCTTTCCAGGCTCCTGCAGGAAAAATATTAAATGCACATTTTTCTTTTGCAAAATTATATGTATTTATTATTTTTTCTGCAAAGGTGTACTTAGCCTTTAAGTATACACCTCTCACATTTTGTAAATATTTTATTATATCTTTTCATGTGACAACACTAAAGAAATGACACTTTGCTACAATGTAAAGTAGTGAGTGTACAGCTTATATAACAGTGCAAATTTGCTGTCCCCTCAAAATAACTGAACACACAGCCATTAATGTCTAAACCGCTGGCAACCAAAGTGAGTACACCCCTCAGTTAAAGTTGTGCCAAATTAGCCATTTTCCCATTCTCGTTGTCATGTAAGTCGTTAATGTTACGAGGTCTCAGGTGTGAATGGGTAGCAGGTGTGTTAAATTTGGTGTTATCGCTCTCACTCTCTCATACTGGTCACTGGAAGTTCAACATGGCACCTCATAGCAAAGAACTCTCTGAAGATCTGAAAAAAAGATTTGTCGTCCCAGAAGGAAGTCTCTTCTAAAGATGATGCACAAGAAAGCCGGCAAACAGTATTCTGAAGACAAGCAGACTAAGGACAAAGGTTACTGGAAAAATGTCCTATTGTCTGATGAGACCAAGATAAACGTATTTGGTTCAGATGGTGTCAAGCATGTGTGGTAGGAAACAGGTGAGGAGTACAAAGAAAAGTGTGCCTTGCCTACAGTCAAGCATGGTGGTGGGAGTGTCATGTTCTGGGCTGCATGAGTGCTTCCGGCAATGGGGAGCTACAGTTAATTGAGGGAACCATGAATACCAACATGTACTGTGACATACTGAAGCAGAGCATGATCCCCTCCCTTCCAAGACTGGGCCCCTGGGCAGTATTCAAACATGATAATGACCCCAAACACACCTCCAAGAGGGCCGTGCCTTGCTAAAGAAGCTGAGGGCAAAGGTGATGGACTGGCCAAGCATGTCTCCAGACCTAAACCCTATTGAGCATCTGTGGGGCATCCTCACACGGAAGGTGGAGGAGCGCAAGGTCTCTAACATCCACCAGCTCTGTGATGTCATCATGGGAGGAGTGGAAGAGGTCTCCAGTGGCAACCTGTGAAGCTCTGGTGAACTCCAAGCCCAAGAGGGTTAAGGCCGTGCTGGAAAATAATGGTGGTCACACAAAATATTGACACTTTGGGCCAAATATGTACATTTCCACTTAGGGGTGCACTCACTTTTGTTGCCAGGGTTTTAGATATTAACGGCTGTGTATTGAGTTATTTTGAGGGGACAGAAAATGTACACTGTTATACAAGCTGTACACTCACTACTTTACATTGTAGCAAAGTGTAATTTCTTCAGTGTTGTCACATGAAAAGATATAAAAATATTTCCGAAAATGTGAGGGATGTACTCACTTTTGTGTGATACTGTATTTCCATGTCCAGAAATCACATTTTGGATGTATCTCTGAAATCAAGACGTGTTACAGTGTAGAATTATACCATCTCCTTGATGCATTTTATAGGAAAACCTGGTTCTTTAATTAGGGGTTTCAGTTTAGGTGCTGAATCAGCAGAAGTATAGATGTAGGAACAATAACTCAAAATACACATCAAAGTTTAACGATCATACTGTATAGTATGTATCAATAGAGTTACTTTTTTGTTTGTTTAAATGTGTAGCCGTATGTTCCCAATCATACACATCTCTCCATGGACCATTAGGGATATTGTATTGGAGTTTTGATTACTACTCTACATAAAATTTCAACCCAAAGGGTATATGTTGCATAATATTCTTTTAAAACCAAGATCTTTTCAAATCATTCAAGTACTCGGGTACAGAGATTTACCATTATTACTTTATACCAACAATTGATCTGTCAGCATTTTACACATACAGTATATGTGTGGAAAATAATAAATAAAAAAAAAGAACAACTTAGTTTACCCAAAACTACCAGGGGATAACCTCAACTCATCTAGATTTAAAATAACTTCAGTATACTTACAGATATTTCAGTCTGTAACACTGTAATTTAGTAACCGCCAGTTCCAAGTGAAGCCATCACAGAAGTAAAGGAATCCCTCTAATTCCTACTCTCTGATATATCCATCATTGTTTTATTTTGAATTAAGATATGTATGGGTTATTCCCCTATAATTTACAATAAACTGAAATGAGGTTTCATTCTTTTTCAATACAAGCATGTAGGTGTAAAACAATCACTGATGGGAACTATATAGGACTAGTGGTAATCCCTTTGTATCCAAGGGAGTTCTTATATGATATAAAATTATATTATCTTGGTTTAAAAGCTATAATATACAACGTATACCCCTTGGATTGTAATTTTCTGTGGAAATGTAACCAAAGCCTCCATGCAATATCCCTAATGGTCCCCAGGAAGATGTCTGTAATCAGGAACATGTGGTTGCACATTTAGATGAATAAATATTATTTCAAGTAATTATTTCTATTGATATTGATATATACTATATGCCGGGATTGTTAGAATTCAATGTGCATTTTGACATCTTCCTCATACATTTATTCTATTTTAGGTATAGCTAAACCAATATCCCATATTCCTAAGGATGCAAGTTACTCTAAGAAATTTAAAGAGCAAATATTAGATATTTATACACTGGATTTCATCTGGATTTTCTGCATTTATGCATCTGGATTTCAAGGATGAGATATTACTTTTAGTCATGGAAATATACATTTAAAACATGTTAACAGATTTGTGTTCAAAATAAGAAATATGTGGGTGCAAACATGATGTATGAAGGTACAAGTCTTGCTTTGATTCATGTTTTTTGAATTGTATTTTGTTTTTAATTAAAATTTAAAAATTAGTGAATATTTTATATATTCATTTATCTTTGTATGTACCTAAGGGGTGCCTGAAATGTCATTATTTGGGGCAAGGTTATTGTACCAAAATATTTAGGGATGTTGGTGCCATGTATAGTTTTCCATATAAACGTAGAGAGTAGAGATGGGCCAAATATCCCCCTTTTCGGTTTGCAGGAGAAGTATTTGGCCATAAAAGGGGTATGGGGGTCTGGGTACTGCCCAGGGGGACATGTATTAATGCACATTTTTTTAAAACAATTATGGATTTTTTCATGAGCAGTGATTTTAATGATAATAAAAGTGCAACAATAAAAACTATTCCTTTAAATATAATGCCTGGGGGGGGGGGGGTCCCCTTAGTCTGCCTGTAAAGTTGCGCATCTGTACCATGCATAAAACATGCTGCAGCAAAAAATGACATTTCTAAAGAAAAGAAAAAACAAAGCAAGTCACATTTAAAATGACTCACGGTTGCAGTTGTTGGAATCCAGCTATTAAAAAAATGATGTGCGATAGTCCCCCCAGTTCATGCAAGACCCTTCGGATCTGGTTATAAATTTAAGGGACCCCCCCTTTAAAATCCATACCAGACCCGTATCCAAGCATGCAGGCTGGCCTCTTGTGAACCATACCAGGCCACATGCTCTCTACATGGGGGATGCTAGGTCAGTGACATTACAAGGGGGCAGTGCCACCAGGTAATGTCGCCAGGTGGCCCCACCCTTACATAAATAAGAACTGTCAGACAGTAGAGGAGGCAGTAGGCGGTTTGCCTTTATGGATGGCGGGAGTGTTTTTTTTTTTTTGCTTTTTTTTTCGGGTGCAGCAAGCGGCGTGATTGACAATGGATTTATATTGGGGGACACTGTTTTTTTTATTTTTTTTTAAAAAGGAATTGTCTAAAACTGTCTCTGTGCTTTTATTAGTTTTGACACTTTTTTTGGTGAATGGATAGTACCTCATACTCATTCACATGGGGGGGGGGCATGGAGGCCAGGCAGGGTTGTGGGGAAGAGCCCATTGACAGCTCGGGGGCTGTAAATTGTAAAGGGGTCCAGAGGTGCAGTGGCTGTGAATTGTAGAGGGGTCCAGAGGTATGGGGGCTGTGTAATGTGAAGGGGTCCACAGGTCGGGGGCTGTGTAATGTGAAAGGGTCCAGAAGTACGGGGGCTGTGTAATGTAAAGGGGTCCAGAATTACGGGGGCTGTGTAATGTAAAGGGGTCCAGAAGTATGGGGGCTGTGTATTGTAAAGGGGTCTAGAGGTACAGGGGCTGTGTAATGTAAAATGGTCCAGAGGTATGGGGGCTGTGTAATGTAAAGGGGGTCTTCCTACATTTTAACCACAGTTATAGCTGCAGTCCTATAGATTTCTTTTTTTTTTTCAGCATTTTCTGAAAGCACACCAAAAGTCCTGCATGCTGCATCTTTGGTGCACTTTCAGAAAACAGAAAAATACGTTTTTTTTTTTTTTGGGGGGGGGGGTGACACCATGTTTTACTGCACTAGGTGACACCAACCCTAGTGACGCCACTGGCAGTACCACATAGTAAGTGTTCCACTGCCAGTTGCATGTATTTCTGTCTGGCGCTGTTTTTGCAGAGGAGGGGCCTGGCCGCCGGGGATAACAGAGGGAGGAGGATTCTTTTGGGTTCCAAGCCACAGTGCACAGGGGCACTACACAGGAAGCCACTTGATGATGTGTGGTGTGTCGCCTGCTCGCCTGGGCGGGGGGTGCCAGATATAGGATCCGCCCCAACTAGGTACGACCCTGCTACTTCCTTTAGTTCATTAGGGTCATTCTGAAAATGCAAATGGCACTGAAGTTTCTCTTATAGTTTTTTATGTTATGTTAGAACATTTAAGTTTTATTGCATCTTCTGTCAAATGTTTTATAAAAGTATCCTGTATATAAGCAGACTTTCACAGTAACCTGTCTTACCCTGCATGTGTAGGTTTGTGCATTGGTTATCCATTCCCCAGACCCAGTGAGGACTTAATATGTGTCTCTTTTCAATGTTTTTTAGCATATCATATGTAAAATAGCATTTGACTCCTTTTAAAATACGAAAATGTTTGTCTCCTGCTGACACATCTATCAGAAAAATGAGAAACAGGAGTCATTGGTTAGACAGTTACAGGCCTGCAACATTAAATAAGGACATTAATCAACGTTCTTACAAAAAATGTAAACTATGTTTCATCCGAGCCTATAAAATTAATGAACAAAGCTGTGGGGCATAAAATCTGCATCATGTTCTGTGTTCCATGACATTCCTAAGAGCTGTAATTTAGTTTGTTAGACACATAAAAATGTGTCTGTGCACAGACACAACTGACATTGGGTTGTATAACTTGGTTTACCTTTCCATATGAATTTGCTAACAATTAGTTTACAGCGTCCTTAATAGCATTATTTAAAGTGAAAGCCAACTGATTTTTTCCATGTGGCAAACCTTGGCTCTAATTATTGTGTCTTTCTATTTACATTATTACTTTGCTACTAACAGGTAAGCAAAAGCTATTTTTCTGATACACTAGACATAAATAAGCATTTAATCATTTTAGTTTAGGGGCAGTCCCACTGCAAGGGAGGATTTTTTTCCCCAGAGATGGGTTTGAACAAATAACATTTTACATTGTAGAAATTGGCAGTTATCCTGTGAATCAATATGCTTCTGCTGATCAAACATGAGGGCAATAAACTGTAGCCTTTGGAGCAAAATATAGAAAAACATCACAGCAAATATGACATTTAATTTGTGGGACAGTATTCCACTATAGAACAGTCAAGTATAATTGTTTAAAGTGGACAAAGAAAGCAACCGACCTATCTCCAGCTATCATCCAGCACAGGATGGTAAAACTCTCACTTTATACTGTTGAAATATAATTACTTTGAATCTAAAAAAGTAAGAAATGATCATGTATGAAATAAGTTAAAGTGGCCATAATGGACTTCATTCCAGTTGACAACTCCATTTACTTTTTCTACAGTAAGTTATAGAAGCTAATGAATGTCGACAACCTTCTCAAGGAAGGCTTTCCTAACCTGCCTGGTATTCCACGGCCAGACAGTGATCAAAGGCCTTAAATCTGGCTTTTCCAGAGCATATACACTGCTCTCCATACTGCTATCATCATGCTTACAGACCGCTCTCAATAATAAGTAGCAATGCCCAAGTAAGGCTATTACTTTCAGTGGAGTGCTGCACACATAATTGAAGTTGGATATGAAAGCTATTGATTGCAAGATATTGGAATTGGGGTAAATCTCCCTTTATGAAGGAATGGTTTACCATGATAGATAACTTCAACTGTTTGGAAAAGAAACATTATAGGGGCAATAGGATATTTCAAAAAATATCACATGACATTAAATTGAAATTTGTGAGACACTCCTATTTTGTTGTCCTTTAAGTGATTATTATACTATTCTCATTACACCATGCCATTTTTTTTAGATCTGTAATAGCGTTAAGCTTTGGATTATTTCCCTAATTTTTTTTAGAAAGCCATAGCTGGTTAATGCATACATTTTATTTACATCTGTATTACTCCTTTTAGGTCTTTTTTTTTTTTCAAATATAAACTTTTATTCAGGAATTCAGAGTAAACACAATAACATTTTTGATACAAAATACATTGCCATCTTAACATATAATATAACATCTCTTTTACACTTTCTTTATATTCCTTCATTATTTCCCCCCCCCTTCCCCCTCCCCTCCACCCCTAAATAACCCACCCTCCCTAAAAAAAAAAAAGAAATGTATTATATTAATTCATAATGGTTTGCGACCAGCAATGGAAGGGACATATTACTCCCTATGTCTAATTTTCCTCACCTTATCCTGTTATAAATTGTTTCCCTTCATCAGAGACAATAAAGTGGTTCCATAAATCCCATGTTTTTTTATACTTTTCCTGTATATTTTGTGATGAGGGAATTAATTCTTCCATTCTCCTATTATCCTCTACTCTATGTATCCAATCCGCCCTTTTAGGTCTTACTCTGTACCTTTATATTTCTTCTATGCTTCTAACTAACATCTGTAATCTTTTTATAGTAGTATGGTTGATGTAATAAAGGTAAATAGACTGTTCACTTTGTAGGGTAAACTGCACTTTGCAAGGAAATTTGCCACAGAGCGTAGTGAATATGGTGAAACTCTACTGACTTCCAACATCCAATCATGTGCAAGCAAAAATGCTGTTTTTGGTTTTCCTTGCACCTGATTGGGTATTCCTTGGAAAGTGAAACTTTTACATTCACTAAGCTCTGGGGCAAATTCCCATACAAAGTGCAACTTCCCTTGCAAAGTGAACAGCTTAATTGCCTTTAGTAAATCAACCCCAATGAAATTTTGGTTCACATGTGTGAAGTTCAGATGTGATTGTCTGTTTTTTACCCAGTCATATTCTGTTATTAATAAAAAGATCATGGCAATATAGGAAGTATATGGGATGGGTTAAGTGAGAGCTGCGTGTCTGAGCACTGTGTGGTCTCATGCTTACAAGTGAAGAAGAGGGCCTGGGAGGGTGGAAAGGTTCACTGGGAAAGGTATACTTACATTTTAAGCTTTTTTTTTTTAATATACACAGGAGAAGTCAGTCAGACTTTTGGCTAGGAATACTAAATCTAGAAGGTAGACAACAATATATCCAAAACACTGAGCAAAATTTGCCGCGATGTACAACGTAAAAAAAGGCAAACAAATGTGATGAATAGACAGACTGATAGATCTGTATACTGATGCATGTGTTCAATTAGTTCTGTGTTATAACCCAGTTATTAGGCAGGGTATTTGACTTACCCTGTATCATGGTGACTAATTTGAAATGGCAGAAACATTTGGTCCTTTACAGTGAATGGAAGCTGATTGGCTCAATGTCTGATAGAGAACATAGTCATTACCGTCATAATATTGGTTCCAAATGTACACAAAGTTATTTTAATACACGCTTAGTGGCTCAGTGTCTGATAGAGAACAGAGTCTTTACCGTTATATTATTGATTTCAAATGTATATAAAGTTATTAAAATACATACTTACACACCTCAGTGTCTTAAATATATTGATGGATTTTTAATGGATGTTTTATGGTGTCTGTTTAGGACTATGAGCTGGGTTGGCAATAAATATGGTATACTGTACAAGGGATTAGTTAGGATACACAAGAGCTGGCTAATATCTTAAATACAAAAAATGTTTGTTATTCAGTATAATTAAGGAAAAAGGCAATAAAGTGTCATGTCCAGTAAAAATCCAAAAATTACTCATGTAAAAAATGAAATCTCTCTGTCTATAGGCAACTTAGTATCATCTAGACTTTTCTTTGTCGCTAGCCATATTTGTAGATCCTGCTAGTAAAGGTGTCAATGGTCCATTTCCTTTGTATGGGTGGCAATGCTGTAAGATGGCTACAAAATCCTCTGTGATAACAATCCGTCTGAAGTGCTTTGCCAAAATTGCATTACTGAAAATGATGTTGCAGCCTGGGCAAAACTAAGGCAGATGATGGGTGAGAGAGATTGGGGCAGGAGCCTTTGTTGTTTCCACATGGCTTCAGCCGCTTCACCTCCAGTTATTTATTCTGCCAGAACCACCCTTTGCATGTAATTTTTTTTTAAATGTATATACGCCCCTTGGCTAGTTAGCTGTCTTCTGGCTATATGTTTTGTGAGGTCCTCTCCTGCTTCGGTGGGTGGTCCTTATTAATGTGCAGAACAGTGCTCACCTAGTAACATGCACACTGTTCTCTACATCTTCATTCTTTGAGTCTATGCCAGCATGATGACGCACCCTCAAGGGATGTGTCAATGATAGCCTGGGGTTAGATCAAGAAAGTTAAAAAAGGTCCTTTATCCCCCCCCCCCCCCAAATAAGAAGTACTGTAGTTGCTGATTTTTTTAATAAAAGGACACTTGCCTATCCAGGAATCCAGTGCTGTCCTCATCCGGGCCGCTTCTGTGCTGTCATGCTAACTGTGAGAAGCCGGCTGTGATTCCTTGTGGCTTTAGAGCTGGCTTCTCAATGCAAATGTGCAAGCCATATTGTTCCCTGTGAATGGTCCCGTAGCGTCCTGGAACTGTCCCACGAGGCTGCGGTCAGAGGGAAGGGTGGGCACTTCCTTCCCTTTAGGGGTGAAGTTCCACTTTGAGTAATGCTGGACTACATTCTATCTGGGATGGAGTAAGACTTAGGCCGGTTATACACAGGAGAGTTTCTTTCCTACAACAACGGAATGGTTGAAAAAAAGGAATTTGCGCAATTCCCCCATCAACACAGGCAGTGTTGATGGGGGAATCCCTCCCTCTGTACCATTGCCTTCTCCAGGAAGGGAGTGGGGTGGGGAAGGGCAGAGAAAGCCATCCCCGCTGGGAGAAAATGGTGATTATCGTTAGTGGCTATAGTACCCACTAGTGATAATCACAAGAGAATCCAGCAGGCTGGTTGTACCTAAGGTGATCAATCAATCAACTAACTTGGTACTTTTAGCCTGTTCATTAATGGTTCAAACCTTGGCTGGTTCCTGCTGAACTGGTGGAGATTCGAACCGTGTATGGTCGGCCTTAGAGTGCAGTGCTGGAGCATAGAGAGAATGAGTAGTACTTTAAAACTTTTTTTTGTTGTTCTCACAACAAAGAGCTGCTTTAACATTTTAGGGGCATTATAAGCATTTATAAAGTTTTTTTTTTCTATGGGTATATGTGAAAAGTGATCAGCTGAATACAACCATATTAAGATGTGTTGGTTTTTAAAGGCCTTGTTTCCATGTGTAGTTTGTTAATAAACATGAACAGAAGGGAGCAACATTTGCTCTTTACATACACATGTGGGTTTTATGATTAGTAGTGTGGTAATACATTTGTGCTTTACTCTTCCTTCTATCAATACAAGTCCAAATTAGCTTTGACTGACTAACAACAATAGACTATGCGGTTTTGTTGTACCTGTAATCTCAGTAATGTCATGCTAACTACACTGTATAAAACATGCAGAGAGGAAGATAATGCAAAAACATTAAATATGAAGCAATGTCATAATAAAAAAAAATGTGAATTTCACATCACAATTTGTCTTTGTGTACATGTTGGAACAACACAAAGTGATTACTCTCAGAAAATACATTACAATTTTGCTTTAATCACATTTGCTTGACATTTATGATGTTATGGGTAAATAAAATGGTTAAAATAGTTGATTAAAGGTAATTTTTCTCCTCCTTCAAGACACTTTATTGTAATTAATTATTACACAGGTGTCAAGTCATGCGTCACTCATAATAAAATAAAAAATAAATGTTGTGTTTCAGAAAAGACAAGATGCCATAAATTAACTCTTTTGCTCCAAAAAATAAAAAAATAGATGTTATCTACAAAAACAATGTTACTAGTGTTGAGCGAACACGGACTGTATTATTCGTGTTCGTACCGAATAATTGGATTTTTTGTACCCGAACACGGACACGGACACTTTACTGTATGTTCGGGTAAAAATCCGTGTTCGGTCGTTTTATTTCCGGGTTTTGCATGCTTTGGCGCTCTTTTCATGGCGGGCTTTCAACAGCCAATCAACAATCGTTTAACTGGTGTGCCTTAAGCCATCCCAGCCATGCCTGCAAATGTCTCAGTAGCTGTGATTGGCCGTCTGAAGCATGTGACCAAGTCTTTATAAGTTCGAGGCAGCCGCAGCGGCGTCATTATGCTGCTTAGATTCAGGGACAGAGCACACATCAACGTGCTGGCTGCTGATTAGGGAAAGATAGGCAGGAAAAAACCATTTGTGTCCGGATAGAATTGAGGGACAGGTCGGAGTGTTTAGGCAGGGCGAGTTGTAGGCATTTTAGGGATAGAGTCTGCTGAATTATATAGGGTCAGTGTCTTCTACAAACTACAATCGATATTGCTGTGTGGGGGGTGGGGTCTGCACTCAATCCTGATCTACGATCTCTTCTCAATCCTGTTAGGGACAGAGTCTGCTGAATTGTAGGGAAACTGTGTTCTACAAACTACAATCGATATTGCTGTGTGGTGTGGGATTGGAGATAGGCAGGTGTCAGTGATCCACATCCATTTTTCTGTGTGTGAGCTGCAGTGAACACAATCTTTTTGGGCTGCAGTGAACACAATCTTTTTGGGCTGCAGTGAACACAATCTTTTTGGGCTGCAGTGAACACAATCTTTTTGGGCTGCAGTGAACACAATCTTTTTGGGGTGCAGTGAACAAAATCTTTTTGGGGTGCAGTGAACACAATCCTTTTTGGTGTGCAGTGAACACAATCTTTGTGGGGTGCAGTGAACAAAATCCTTTGTGGGGTGCAGTGAACACAATCTTTTTGGGGTGCAGTGAACAAAATCCTTTTTGGGGTGCAGTGAACAACATCCTTTTTGGGGTGCAGTGAACACAATCTTTTTGGGGTGCAGTGAACAAAATCCTTTGTGGGGTGCAGTGAACACAATCTTTTTGGGGTGCAGTGAACACAATCTTTTTGGGGTGGAGTGAACAACATCCTTTTTGGGGTGCAGTGAACAAAATCCTTTTTGGGGTGCAGTGAACAAAATCATTTTTGGGGTGCAGTGAACACAATCTTTTTGGGGTGCAGTGAACACAATCTTTGTGGGGTGCAGTGAACACAATCTTTTTGGGGTGGAGTGAACAACATCCTTTTTGGGGTGCAGTGAACAACATCCTTTTTGGGGTGCAGTGAACACAATCTTTTTGGGGTGCAGTGAACACAATCTTTGTGGGGTACAGTGAACAGAATCTTTGTGGGGTGCAGTGAACACAATCTTTGGGGGGTACAGTGAACACAATCTTTGTGAGGTGCAGTGAACACAATCTTTGTGGGGTGCAGTGAACACAATCATTGTGGGGTGCAGTGAACTCAATCTTTGTGGGGTACAGTGAACACAATCTCATACTGAAGGTTTGAGGGTGCTGCCTGTTCCATACTCCCCCTACTCCTCATCTAGCCTTTTAGGGGTACAAACAATAGTAATTGGGGCCTAGTGTGGTTGTGTACGTGTGATATACATACACTTTTTTGGGATCATATTTTCTATTCCGCTATTTAATCAAAAACCTTTGGGGATCAGTTAAATTGGGGGATAGTCTGTGTTGGTACGTGTGAGAGAGATCCACCTTTCCAAGTTGTTGGGGTTCATCTCATACTTCTGAAGGTTTGAGGGTGCTGCCTGTTCCATACTCCCCCTACTCCTAGCCTTTTAGGGGTACAAACAATAGTAATTGGGGCCTAGTGTGGTTGTGTACGTGTGATATACATACACTTTTTTGGGATCATATTTTCTATTCCGCTATTTAATCAAAAACCTTTGGGGATCAGTTAAATTGGGGGATAGTCTGTGTTGGTACGTGTGAGAGAGATCCACCTTTCCAAGTTGTTGAGGTTCATCTCATACTTCTGAAGGTTTGAGGGTGCTGCCTGTTCCATACTCCCCCTACTCCTAGCCTTTTAGGGGTACAAACAATAGTAATTGGGGCCTAGTGTGGTTGTGTACGTGTGATATACATACACTTTTTTGGGATCATATTTTCTATTCCGCTATTTAATCAAAAACCTCTGGGGATCAGTTAAATTGGGGGATAGTCTGTGTTGGTACGTGTGAGAGAGATCCACCTTTCCAAGTTGTTGGGGTTCATCTCATACTTCTGAAGGTTTGAGGGTGCTGCCTGTTCCATACTCCCCCTACTCCTAGCCTTTTAGGGGTACAAACAATAGTAATTGGGGCCTAGTGTGGTTGTGTACGTGTGATATACATACACTTTTTTGGGATCATATTTTCTATTCCGCTATTTAATCAAAAACCTTTGGGGATCAGTTAAATTGGGGGATAGTCTGTGTTGGTACGTGTGAGAGAGATCCACCTTTCCAAGTTGTTGGGGTTCATCTCATACTTCTGAAGGTTTGAGGGTGCTGCCTGTTCCATACTCCCCCTACTCCTAGCCTTTTAGGGGTACAAACAATAGTAATTGGGGCCTAGTGTGGTTGTGTACGTGTGATATACATACACTTTTTTTGGATCATATTTTCTATTCCGCTATTTAATCAAAAACCTTTGGGGATCAGTTAAATTGGGGGATAGTCTGTGTTGGTACGTGTGAGAGAGATCCACCTTTCCAAGTTGTTGGGGTTCATCTCATACTTCTGAAGGTTTGAGGGTGCTGCCTGTTCCATACTCCCCCTACTCCTAGCCTTTTAGGGGTACAAACAATAGTAATTGGGGCCTAGTGTGGTTGTGTACGTGTGATATACATACACTTTTTTGGGATCATATTTTCTATTCCGCTATTTAATCAAAAACCTTTGGGGATCAGTTAAATTGGGGGATAGTCTGTGTTGGTACGTGTGAGAGAGATCCACCTTTCCAAGTTGTTGGGGTTCATCTCATACTTCTGAAGGTTTGAGGGTGCTGCCTGTTCCATACCCCCCCTACTCCTCATCTAGCCTTTTAGGGGTACAAACAATAGTAATTGGGGCCTAGTGTGGTTGTGTACGTGTGATATACATACACTTTTTTTGGATCATATTTTCTATTCCGCTATTTAATCAAAAACCTTTGGGGATCAGTTAAATTGGGGGATAGTCTGTGTCGGTACGTGTGAGAGAGATCCACCTTTCCAAGTTGTTGGGGTTCATCTCATACTTCTGAAGGTTTGAGGGTGCTGCCTGTTCCATACTCCCCCTACTCCTAGCCTTTTAGGGGTACAAACAATAGTAATTGGGGCCTAGTGTGGTTGTGTATGTGTGATATACATACACTTTTTTTGGATCATATTTTCTATTCCGCTATTTAATCAAAAACCTTTGGGGATCAGTTAAATTGGGGGATAGTCTGTGTTGGTACGTGTGAGAGAGATCCACCTTTCCAAGTTGTTGGGGTTCATCTCATACTTCTGAAGGTTTGAGGGTGCTGCCTGTTCCATACTCCCCCTACTCCTAGCCTTTTAGGGGTACAAACAATAGTAATTGGGGCCTAGTGTGGTTGTGTACGTGTGATATACATACACTTTTTTGGGATCATATTTTCTATTCCGCTATTTAATCAAAAACCTTTGGGGATCAGTTAAATTGGGGGATAGTCTGTGTTGGTACGTGTGAGAGAGATCCACCTTTCCAAGTTGTTGGGGTTCATCTCATACTTCTGAAGGTTTGAGGGTGCTGCCTGTTCCATACCCCCCCTACTCCTCATCTAGCCTTTTAGGGGTACAAACAATAGTAATTGGGGCCTAGTGTGGTTGTGTACGTGTGATATACATACACTTTTTTTGGATCATATTTTCTATTCCGCTATTTAATCAAAAACCTTTGGGGATCAGTTAAATTGGGGGATAGTCTGTGTCGGTACGTGTGAGAGAGATCCACCTTTCCAAGTTGTTGGGGTTCATCTCATACTTCTGAAGGTTTGAGGGTGCTGCCTGTTCCATACTCCCCCTACTCCTCATCTAGCCTTTTAGGGGTACAAACAATAGTAATTGGGGCCTAGTGTGGTTGTGTACGTGTGATATACATACACTTTTTTTGGATCATATTTTCTATTCCGCTATTTAATCAAAAACCTTTGGGGATCAGTTAAATTGGGGGATAGTCTGTGTTGGTACGTGTGAGAGAGATCCACCTTTCCAAGTTGTTGGGGTTCATCTCATACTTCTGAAGGTTTGAGGGTGCTGCCTGTTCCATACTCCCCCTACTCCTCATCTAGCCTTTTAGGGGTACAAACAATAGTAATTGGGGCCCAGTGTGGTTGTGTACGTGTGATATACATACACTTTTTTGGGATCATATTTTCTATTCCGCTATTTAATCAAAAACCTTTGGGGATCAGTTAAATTGGGGGATAGTCTGTGTCGGTACGTGTGAGAGAGATCCACCTTTCCAAGTTGTTGGGGTTCATCTCATACTTCTGAAGGTTTGAGGGTGCTGCCTGTTCCATACCCCCCTACTCCTCATCTAGCCTTTTAGGGGTACAAACAATAGTAATTGGGGCCTAGTGTGGTTGTGTACGTGCGAGATACATACACTTTTTTTGATCATATTTCCTATTCCGCTATTCAATAAAAACCTTTGAGGATCAATTGAATTGCGGGATAGTCTGTGTCGGTACGTGTGAGAGAGATCCACCTTTCCAAGTTGTTGGGGTTCATCTCATACTTCTGAAGGTTTGAGGGTGCTGCCTGTTCCATACTCCCCCTACTCCTCATCCAGCCTTTTAGGGGTACAAACAATAGTAATTGGGGCCCAGTGTGGTTGTGTACGTGTGATATACATACACTTTTTTTGGATCATATTTTCTATTCCGCTATTTAATTTAACTGGGCCTCCATGCGAGACCTGTGTGCCTTGTTGCGCTGTTTTGAGTACTCCACCAACATGGCCAGTGGCAATGACGCCGTTCTCAGCTTAACTATCCCACTTCCATGCCTCCTTGAAAAAACAATTCGGGCGATGATGGAAGAGGATGTGGCACAGGATGAGGAGGAGGAGGATGAAGAGGTAACATTTCCAAGGCTTTCAGGGCAGTCATTCGCAAGGGGCTCCGAGGGTGGGTTCCTGCACACGCAAACGCCAGGGATGCAATTGTCCAGCAGGGGCACAGTTCTGGAGGATGAGGAGGATGAGGAGGAGGAGGAGCTGGAGGAGGAGATGGAACCATGTTCACAGCAGGGTGGCACCCAGGCCAGCTCATGGCCATCACTGGTGCGTGGCTGGGGGGATACAGAGGACACGGACGATACACCTCCCACAGAGGACAGCCTTTCGTTGCCTCTGGGCAGCCTGGCACACATGAGCGATTACATGCTGCAGTGTCTCCACAACGACCGCCGAGTTGCCCACATTCTAACTTGTGCTGATTACTGGGTGGCCACGCTGCTGGATCCCCGTTACAAGGACAACGTACCGTCCTTAATTCACTCACTGGAGCGCGATCGCAAGATGCGCGAGTACAAGCGCACGCTGGTAGACGCCATGCTGCTGGCATTCCCATCTGACAGCGGGGCCACAGTGGAAGCACAAGGCAGAGGAGGAGGAGGAGGAGGTCGCCAACGCAACCAGGGCACCGCCAGCACCTCAGAAGGCAGGGTTAGCATGGCCGAAATGTGGAAAAGCTTTGTCAGCACGCCACAACAAACAGCAGCACCAGCAGCTCAGATGGAACGTCTTAGCAGGAGGCAGCATTTTACCAACATGGTGGAGCAGTATGTGTGCACACGCCTACATGTAGTGAATGACGGGTCTGCC
The DNA here is from genome assembly GCF_965119305.1 of Pelophylax lessonae. Classification (NCBI taxonomy): domain Eukaryota; kingdom Metazoa; phylum Chordata; class Amphibia; order Anura; family Ranidae; genus Pelophylax; species Pelophylax lessonae. The sequence continues at coordinate 321,700,138 of NC_138770.1, forward strand.
CCCTTCAACTTCTGGGTCTCCAAATTGGGCACATGGCTTGAGCTTGCCCTTTACGCCTTGGAGGTGCTGGCGTGCCCTGCAGCCAGTGTATTATCTGAACGGGTATTTAGCACGGCTGGGGGCGTTATAACAGACAAGCGCAGCCGCCTGTCCAGAGACAATGTGGACAAGCTCACGTTCATTAAAATGAACCAGGCATGGATCCCACGGGACTTTTCCGTACCTTATGCAGAATAGCAATGGATACCGACCTTACCCACCCATTGTTCCATTTTTGCTCTTTCTCACTCTTTTGGGGTGTACCCTCATTTAAAATTTTTGAAAAGAAGCAGTGTTGGCTACCTCGTCCTCCTCCTCAGGGCCAGATTAATGTAGGGGCTATTGGAGCTGCAGCTCCAGGCCCCTACCTTTTATATAGGCCCCGGGTTGGCCATATTCACTGTTACCGCTCTTCTGTCACTTGTAAACACAGAAGTCTGGCTTCTATGCTCGCTTCCCCAGGCAGCACCCTCAGAACCTCCCCACACAGCGTGAAGGCCGGACAAGGAGGGACAGTTGGCGATGCATGGATGTGTTTATGGGCTTCAGAGACAGCATCCCATGTTGAATTAGGCATGCATGGCTGCACCCTTCCTCCTCTGGGTGCATGGCAAGGCACGGCCCTTAAGGCCCTTCAAAATCCTCAGCACCAAGCCCATGATGCTGTTAATCCGGCCCTGGTCCTCCTCCACCGCCGCTTCCACCTACACCGCCCATAGGTGTGCGCAGCCTATTGCATTAAGGTGTGCACCCCAAAGTTGAAATACACATGCATGTGTTTGCCAGCAGGGAGAGTAATGTATCGGGGCCATGTACCTGTAGGCAAGGAGAAATAGAGCAGAGCAGGTCCCAGGGAGATCTTTCCCATCTCCTCACTGGCAATGCTATGTGCCCTAGGTGATTAGGGTGTGCCCAGGCACACCCAGCACACCCTGTGCGCACGCCTATGTCACCGCTAGGCTTGTGACGGTATCAGATTTTCATGCTGCGATTAATTGATTAAGGTTTTGCCACGGTATACGGTATTATCACGGTATTCTATTATTAAATTTAAATTATTAAATTTCCACCTCACTTCAATTTCATTGCTGAATTTAGGGGCTTTGGTTCACTTATGCACATTATTATATAGTCAGTCAGTACAGACTCTGTGAACCAGGCCTAAAATAGGTCATCAAGCAGTGTCTGGCCTAACTGGTGATAACTGGTTCTGGCGCTCGGCTCCGATCCGATGGCCTGGTCATTAAGAGGGCAAATCCTTGTGGTCAAGAAGTGGTTAAACCTGAAGGAGGTGTTGTTTATAAATTACTTTACTATTGCTTTAGGCCTGGTTCACATGTATGCGGGTTGGTGGTTCACATTTGCACAGGCATAGCAGCCCATTGATTTGAATGGGCTGCTATGCCCTCATTTTCCGCAGAAAAAAGGTGCATGCAGCATTTTTTTAAAATTCAGTGGCCTTGAAATCCATCCTGCTTTTGCACCATGCGACTAACCTGCAGTTCCTGCTCTGGCAAGCTTTCTGCATTTTTTGTATACGTGGGCACGGCATTTAAAAATAAACAGTTTGCGTGTGCAGCAACGGCAGGTAAGTCGCATGGTGCAAAAGAAGGATGGATTTCATGGCCACTGCATTTTTTTAAATTCTGCATGCACCTTTTTTCAGCTGAAAACGCAGGCATAGCAGCTCAAGCCCATTCACATCAATGGGCTGCTATGCCTGTGCAAATGTGGGCCCCCAACCCGCATACATGTGAACCAGGCCTAAAGCAATAGTAAAGTCATTAATTGGTTAAACCTGCAGGAGGACCGGTGTTTTTATCTATTAATGACTTTACTATTGCTTTAGGCCTGGTTCACATGTATGCGGGTTGGGGGCCCACATTTGCACAGGCATAGCAGCCCATTGATGTGAATGGGCTTGAGCTGCTATGCCTGCGTTTTCAGCTGAAAAAAGGTGCATGCAGAATTTAAAAAAATGCAGTGGCCATGAAATCCATCCTTCTTTTGCACCATGCGACTTACCTGCCGTTGCTGCACACGCAAACTGTTTATTTTTAAATGCCGTGCCCACGTATACAAAAAATGCAGAAAGCTTGCCAGAGCAGGAACTGCAGGTTAGTCGCATGGTGCAAAAGCAGGATGGATTTCAAGGCCACTGAATTTAAAAAAAATGCTGCATGCACCTTTTTTCTGCGGAAAATGAGGGCATAGCAGCCCGTTCAAATCAATGGGCTGCTATGCCTGTGCAAATGTGGGCCGCCAACCCGCATACATGTGAACCGCCAACCCGCATACATGTGAACCACCAACCCGCATACATGTGAACCAGGCCTAAAGCAATAGTAAAGTCATTAATAGATAAAAACACCGGTCCTCCTGCAGGTTTAACCACTTCTGGATCGCAAGGATTTGCCCCTTTAAAGACCAGGCCATCGGATCAGAGCGCCAGGACCAGTCATCACCAGGTAGGCCAGACACTGCTTGATGGCTATATAATAATGTAATGTGGGCTGCTAGGCGTGTGTGTGTGTATATATATATTTATTAGAGCTGCACGATTCTGGCCAAAATGAGAATCACGATTTTTTAGCTTGGAATAAAGATCACGATTCTAATCATTGCGTTTGAAAGACTGCTGCGCAAATACAGTGTGACATAAAATATTACAACAATCGCCATTTTATTCTGTAGGGTCTCTGCTAAAAAAATATATAAAATGTTTGGGGGTTCTAAGTACTTTTCTAGCAAAAAAAAAACTGATTTTAACTTGCAAACAGCAAGTGTCAGAAAAAGATCCAGTCTTTAAGAGGTTAAACTTCCTTTCTCCCTGGCAGAGGGAAGGAAAAGATACAAATGTAATCATTTTTGTTTATAGTTAGGAGACTTAATGCTGAAAGGTGTTAGCTGAGTGAGTGAATGAGTCATCCAGCTCACTGAAATGTATCAATTCACAAGTCAGGCAGACTTGACAGAGAAACTCGGTATTTTAAAAATGCCACAATAACAATACCGTGGCTATGCAATACCGCGATATATCGAATTACCGAAAACCGGCATATGTCTAGTCACCGCCACATCCACCACCACCTCAACCTCCCTCCTACTCCATATGGGCCTCGTCCTTCAGAGATGAAGAAGAACATTGTTTTATTTTTCTGTTTTTTTTTGTTGTTTTAAGTTATTTCCCTATCCACATTTGTTTGCAGAGCACTTGCCATGCTCTTAATTACGTTTTGCTGCCATTTGCAGCACTCTAGCCCTTTCCTTTGGTGTTTTAGAGCCATTTTAGTGCCTTAAAGTTCGGGTCCCCATTGACTTCAATGGGGTTCGGTGTCCGGGAAAAGTTCGGTAAAAGTCCGGGACACGGACCCGGACTTTTTTTTAAAGTTCGGCCGAACCCGTCGAACACGGACATCTAGGTGTTCGCTCAACCCTAAATGTTACACATCTGCTTGTTTTACAAAGCATAAAGCATTCTCACAAATATTTCTTAGTTTGAACTAAACTATTTTGTGCATAAAGAGAGAAATATACAGTCAATACAGGTAACTGTGTCAGTATTTAAATGATCTCTGGTTGATTTACTAAGACTCGGTCCACACTACGGCGACTTGTCAGCCTGACAAGTCACGGTCCCTCGCGGTCCATTGACTGCTACAGGACCCGTTCTAATAGGAGCGACACAAGTCGCTCCGACTTAGAAAAAGGGTCCTGTACTACTTCGGGGCGACCTCGGAGCGACTTGCATAGACATTCATTATATGAAGTCTGTGCAAGTCGCGCCGAAGTCGCGGTGCATGGGACTTCACAAGTCGCCCCCGAAGTAGTACAGAGTCGTACCGCCATAGTGTGAACCGACTCTGAAGGCAAATAAACTGTGCACTTTTGCAAGTGCAGTTGCTCCAGAGCTTAGTAAATGAGGTAAAGCTTTTCTTTACCCAGTCAAATGAAAGAAAAAAATAAATAAAACCAGCATTTTTGCTTGAACGTATTTAGATGATGGAAGTCAGCAGAGTTCTCCATCATTTACTAAGCTCTGGAGCAACTGCACTTGCAAAAGTGCACACTATTTGCCTTTAGTAAATCAACCCCTCTGTGTCACTGAGCCCCTAGAGCCCTAAGCCCAGGATATTGCAGGCCCTCAGCTTTTCTCCAAGCTAATTTTTACATTTATAACTATTGTCATTCAGCTTTCACATAAGTGATTAAAGGTCTGGCATTTTGCAGGGCTTAGCCAAGTAAAAAGGCAGGAATTAATCCTTAATTTTTGCCAAGGATCTAAGGGGCTCCTTTGGAACAAAGGGGCTACTTTGGAACAAAGGGGCTACTTTGGAACAAAGGGGCTAACATTAATAATGTTTTACCTACTAATATTTTAAAACACTTGCTTTTGTGATTTTGTGTACATTTGTAAAGCACATATCTATACAACTAAAGCCATAATTACTCATTATATGTGCATACTCTACTTAATGCTTAGTATTGCAAGACAGTAGAATTCCTTGCAAGTCTACGAGACATGTCCGGACTGTCTGAAAACAGTAGACTCTCTGTAGTCACTAATGACATGAAACATCCACAATGTTCTTGGTACCAGAGACCTTGTCATCTGTGCTGCCTGGTTTACTTTTTATAGTGTTATATCCACTTGCCATCCGCCCAATAGCAGTTTTACTGCTACAGGGCAGCCACGCTGCTCAGAATCACGTATTTATACGTGATCCTACACCTCCAGGTATCGGACGTGAGTTTGCACCGGTGGCGGCTCGCTTCCACTGTGATTCTATACAGCAGGAGCTGATTAGCAGGTCCCGCTGACCCGATGTTCGCTGGCACCTGCTGGTCGTTCAGTACACAGGCAGAACATTGATCTGCCTATGTAAACAAGGCAGATTGTCATTCTGTCAGTAAGGAAGGCATAGATCCTGTGTTCCTGCAAAGCAGGAACACGGATCTATGCCTTCCTCTAATAAAAGCACTGCCCATACTATAGTAAAACAATAGCTGGGCACACAATTACCTTTTGATCGCCCCTGATGTTAACCCCTTCCCAGCCAGTGTCATTAGTACAGTGACAGTAAACATATTTACCAATGATGACTGTTTTAGTGTCACTGGTCCCCAGAAAAGTGTCAAAAGTGTCAATTAGTGTCCAATTTGTCTGCCACAATATTGCAGTCCCAATATTGCAAGTCATTGATAGCCACCGTTACTAGTAAAAATAAATAAAAATTCTATAAATATATCTCATAGTTTGTAAATGCTATAAAATTTTTATTTACAAAAATATGTAGCACAATACATATTGGCCTAAATTGATCAAGAAATTTGATTCTTTTACATCTTTGTATTGGATGTGCTTTAAGGGCAGAAAGTAAAAAAAAGATTGTGTTTTTTTTTTTTTTTTACAATTGTCGGTCGTTTTTGTTTATAGCGCAAAAAATAAAAATCTCAGAGGTGATCAAATACCACCAAAAGAAAGCTCTATTTGCGAGAAAAAAGGACAAACATTTTATTTGGGTACAATGTCACATGACCTCGGTTAAAGTAATGTAGTGCCGTATCGCAAAAAATGGCCTGGTCAGGAAGGGGGGGAAATTTTCTGGAGCTGGAGTGGACATATAATTTATGTCCCAGCTACCATACTTTGCAAGTTCATTATACAATAGGCAGGTAGTTATATGGAGTCAGTGTGATACAAGTACACCAATACATGATTTGAAATAAATGAAAAGAGGACCTCTTGGATTCTATAGGAGCAATAGTCAAGTGCTTAAAGTGCTTTGTGATGGAGAAGTGAACAAACCATGTGTGGGGGGCTTTATTCTGAGGGGTGATTTGTAACTGCTTATGCAGAGAAGAACATTTAAAAAAAGTGGGTAATAAAGGTTAGAGAATGTGATAAGTGTTTACAGACAAATTTTAAAGGAGCACACAAAAGGTACGTTAGCGAACTGGCCAATGGAATTGGTAAGAACTTGGGAGAAATGTTGTAGGTGGGGTTTAAGAGGTCACATCACAGGTCTAATGGCAATGCAGCAGCCAGACAAACCTAATAGACTTGGGTGTTTATTTCAACTACAAAATACCAAACATTACATGGAAATAGCCATAAATGTGAGCAAGCAATGGTTGTGCCATGGTTGTTAGAAAGCAACACTGACTGGCAGCTGAAGATTGTTATGGAACGCTCATGCTAGTGGCATTAACAGAAAGAATGGCTTGTAATGCAATTATATATGCTACAATATTTTTCTACACAGGTGGAGTTTCCATTTCAATGGAAACTATTGTATTTTTCACAATTATTTGGATTATGTATGACTGGTATCAAATTAAAATAACTGAATTTTTCTTACTCATCGTTATTACCTTTCTCTGGCTTCATTGATGGACACAGCTCTTCATAGGGTTATAGTGCCACCATCAGGAGTAGGGCACTAGGCAGAAAAAAAAAAAAACCACAGCACTGCCTATGGGGGCAAAGGATGCCGCCATGCCTTTTCAAGGGCCGTCTGAAATCACATAAAGAGAATCAGACTCAGAAAGGAGGCAGTAGCAGACAGATACACTCAAATCACATCTAAGGCCTGCAATGCAAGTAAAGGATGAGGACACAGGGACAGATGATCCTTATGTGGAACTACACATATGGAACGACCTCAAAGGTGGACACTATAAAGCCCGGAACCTGCATGCAGAGATGACCACCTGTGGGACAGCAGCAACCTAACTGCAGTCCGAAGTGTTCAAATCTTGTCTGGGGTTAAATGAAAACAAAATCACAGTGTATACCCAACTTTACTCTCCTGGGTTTATTGAAGCTGGGAATCATTCAACCTGTAAAACAGAGCACATATTGTTGCAAAAAGGAGGACACACAAAGGTATTGCATTCAGGGCATTGTCCACTTGTTGATTAATAGATCCAACAGCACACAACTGTACATTTCTCTCAGCTACTACACCATTACAAATAAAGTTCAAGAGCTTCCTGAAGATATGTGTAGCCACATTTTCTCCTCCACAGTCAATGACTTTGTATGCAATACACTAAGTTACTGTTCCATCAGCTATATCCCTGCTCTCCCCCAGTGGTCTTAAACAAAAGATAGGAAAAGGGACCTTTTTTATGGTCACCCAATAACCTTTTGGTTGTTGGGAAGCAGATACTCTCAGCCACAACATTATTAAATATTTTTAAACAAATAAAACATTTCCGCTGTTCTTTTTTTTTTTTTGGATCAACTTATATTTTGCCTCTCTGTTTAGATCTAGGTAAAATCCGGAGTGCAGTGGGAAGCGCACAGCTGCTCATGTCACAGAAGTTTCAGCAATTTTATTGGCTTTGTCAGCAAAATCTGGTAAGTCACTTCAGCAAAATTTTACATAAAAATAACTTTATTGTGTATGTCATTTTGCATTACCTTTCCTTACACCTGTGATAATTCTTTAGCATAATTTTATAACAGAGGTGATTCAGTGTCACATCTTTTAGAAAAAAAACAGAAACATCATTACATTTGAACAGTTCATTAAGCACAACTCCTATCATGCATTTTATGCATGAAGATACAAAGCCTTCTGTGTGTAGCAGCCTCCTCAGCACCCCCTAATACTTACTTGAGCCCCATCTGTGTCCAGCGATTTCCACGAGTCCTTTGGCATCATCTCCTGATTGGCTAAGATACAATAGAAGTGCCATTGGCTGCTGTCAATCAACGTTAGTTAGCCAATCAGGAGAGAGAGGGGCGGGCCAAACCACAGCTCCATGTCTGAATGGACACATAGAACTGCAGCTCGGCTCGGGTGCCCCCATAGCAAGCTGCTTGCTGTGAGGGCACTTAACAGTATGGAGGGGCTAGGAGCAGCAAAGAGGGACCCCGAGAAGAGGAGGATCCAGGCTGCTCTGTGCAAAACCAACGGCACAGAGGAGGTGAGTATAATGTTTGTTTTCACATTATGAGTTCCCTTCACTGGAACTAAGGGGCCAAGTCCAACCCCTGAAAAATAACCCCACACTATAATCCCCCTCCACCAAACTTTACACTTGGCACAATGCAGTCAGGCAAGTACTGTTCTCCTGGCAACTGCCAAACCCAGACACATCCAACGGATTTTCAGACAGAGAAGCATGATTCATTACTTGAGAGAACACGTTTCCACTGCTCTAGAGTCCAGTAGTGGACTCTCTACATACTGTTGTTGTGCTAATCTGAAGGCCACATGAAGTTTGTAGGTCTGTAGCTATTTACTTCTGCGCTGACTCCACTCTATCATTTTACGTAGCCTACAACTTTGTAGCTAAGTTGCTGTTGTTCCCAGTTGCTTCCCCTTTGTTATAATACCACTAACAGTTGATTGTGGAATATTTAGTAGCAAGGAAATTTCATGGATAGACTTATTGCAAAGGTGGCAACCTATTATGCTACCACTGGTACCACTGAGCTCCTAAGAGCGACCCATTCTTTCACAAATGTTTGTAGACACAGTTTGCATGCCTAGATGCTTAATTGTATACACCTGTGGCCATGGAGGTGATTGGAACACCAGAATCCAATGATTTGGAGGGCTGTCCCAATACTTTTGGCAATATAGTGTACTTTATATGTTTGTTTTCCTTGTATTTTGGTGTGCTTTGTGTATTTCTTCTGGATCTGTACAATAATCCAGAGTAAAACTTTGCAATTGTAAAGTAGCTTCCTGTATTTAAACCAGTCACGACTGCTGTCTCTCCTTGTACAGCGGAACTGGTCTTGTCCTCTCCAGCAGTTTTCTACAGGCAGCCTGTAGTGGGTGGAGCCTTCTGTGCCCCTCCCATGGCTTTACTTTTTGAACAGACCATGTACAGCATAATGATTATATCACTACTACTTGTAGTCGTTTTTTATTTATTTATTTTTTATTTATTTAAATACATTTTTTTAGGAGCCCTGTTGGGGAGCTTTGGTGAAATATCAGACCCCTGATGTCCTACTTTTGAGGCTGATAAAAGGACTGAGGACAGATTCCTAAGTCCCTTTCTCTGCAGCCTCGGCTGCACTGGACAGTGGATAAATGGGAAGTGCTCTGCGCTGAGCGGCTTTCTATTCATTCATAAACTGAAGCATAGTAAGCACAGTTTACTATGCTTCATTTGTGAATGCACACCGTGAGTGATCAGCACTGAGGGGGGCAGTGCTGCTCAATCGGGTGGAGATGGGGCAATGGTGCTCAGTGGGTGGGACAAGGGGGGCAGTGGTGCTCAGTAGGGTGAAAAGGATGGCACTGGTACATAGTGAGGGGACAAGGGGGGCACTGAACCCAGTGGGGGTACAATGGGGGAACTGGTGCTAATTGAGGGAACAAAGGGGGCACTGGTGCTTACTGGGGGGGCACTGGTGCTCAGCCAGGGGAGATGGAGGGTCGGGACAAGGGGGCACTAGGGCTCGGTGTGAGGACAAGGGGGGAACTGGTGCTTACTTAGGAAGCATGGGGGGCACTGGTGCTCAGCCAGGGGAGATGGAGGGTTTTGGTGCTCAGTGGGGGGACAAGGGGGCACTGGTGCTCAGTCAGGGGAGATGGGGGATCCCGGTATGTAATGGGAGAAGATGGGGGTCCTGGTGCTCAGTGGGGGAGATGGGGGTCCTGGTACTTAGTAGGGGATATGGGGGGTACTAGTGCTTACAAGGGACAGAGGGTGCACTGGTGCTCAGTCAGGGGAGATGGAGTCCTCATGCTTAGTGGGGAGAGTTGGGGGATCCTAGTGCTTAGTGGGGAGAGTTGGGGGATCCTAGTGCTTAGTGGGTGAGATGGGGGGTCCTGGTGCTTAGTGGGGAGAGATTTGGGGCACATCCAGTCAACTGGGGAGGGGGGCACCGGTGCTCAATACCTGACTGCTTGATCCATCTCAAATCCTGTAGAAGGATCCTCCCCTCTCTCACTTTTCCTGCCAGCTTATCTTTCTCAAGGACAGATGCAGTGACAGGCCCTGGCTGGACTGGAGGGATGCTGGGTATTCCAGTGCAGTGATAGATCAGATAATCACTGCTGCCACTTTTGCACAAAGAGCTAAAAGCAAAAGAATACTTCCTCTACTTACTTCTCTGCCGGGCTCTGACTGATGACTCATCTAATGCAGAGCCCAGCAGAAGAAGCCAGTGATGGAAGACATGCTTTGCTGCTGCTCTTTGCTTGCTCACTCACCTTAATCTAATCATGGAATGTATGAAAACAGATGTTGTTTGTCAAAAAACAAGATGGAAAGTGTGAATGTTTGTGAAATCACCTTGGGCTAGTTTTAAACTCTAATCCCGCAAAGTCTGTGGCAGGTGCTAATTGCTCAGTTTAAATGCTGGAAATGTAAACTCTTGTCAAATTACCCTTCTGTCCAAAACTGGAACCCCACTGTCTTTGAAAGAATTAACTTTTTCCTTAAGGTATAAGAAGACTGTTGAGTTTTACACCTTGAGGAAAAGAGACTTACTTTTGAGGGGTACAATTTGGACATAGAGTAAAACGATTTACACAGAGGCATGAAGGAGGCCTTCTATGCCCTTTGACATAATCTGTAAACCACACATAATGCCATTTTCATATCTCTATCCTGGTGATTTAACAATTCATACCTAATAACACAATTGATACTCATCCCATACTTTGTGAAACCATTGCAATTGGATGGATTATGTCATTGCACAAGGTGGTTTCACAAACATATGCACATATCCAATCCTGTTTTTGAACAATCAGCATCTGCCTTGACACATTCCATAGTGATTGTATTAGGGTCACTGAGTCACTCATATGGCTTTAAATGCTGGTATATGTTCCTGACACTCATTAAAGTGATACTAAACACACACTGTTTAACTTCCATGATCTCTTCTCTTTCTGTATGTAGATGTTGGCACTGTAATTATTTTGATTAAAATAACATCTAAGTACCTTTTTTCCTAAGCAATATACAGCTGTCCCAGCTCTTTCCTGGCCTGTCTGTAGGGAAACGGTGGTAGGAGGAACTTTTGGTCCTCTATTACTGGTCACATGGTAAAAAAAAAAAAAAAACAGCCTTTGGAATACAGAGTCAAAATAAATAATTTATATCAATAAACTTCTTTAAATTGTCATATAAGTATATATTTGAAATCAAATAATTATTATTTTTTGACAATACCATGGTGTGGGTGGATTCCAGCCCATGTCTTAGAATAAGAGGAAGGTGAAGCCTCTATCAATCAAGGTGTAATATCCTGTCCTGCCCCCCATTGGTGGAGGAGGGAGGGAGTGGGCTGTCATTTTCCACTATATATTCGCCTATGTATGACCTTATAGTCACATGGGCTGCTCAGATGTGATAAGGGGGAATGCTCAGGGTAGAAATGCACTGAAAACTGAGCATGTGCACTAGCTGCCAACAATGCTATGCAGAATCCCCAATTGCAGAGGGGACATGGACAGGAGGGGGAGACAGAGAACAGCAGGATCAACCAGCTTTTTTTTGCAGAATACAGAAAACAAATCCCATAGTGACTGAGTGGGTGTTAACAGCATGTAATACACCATGTATTAATAGTTTTTAATGGTTTGGGATGAATGGCACTTTAAAGCTGGGGAAGCTACCTGCAGGAGAAGTGAACTACTTTCTACATTACAAATCAAGTCCAGTTAAAAGTACCTAACTACTAATAAAAATGAGGACCTTCATGCACACTACCTGTAAACAATATCTCCTCTACAACTTCAAATAATAAACACCAGAGTTGCTAGTCCCACTGTCCAGTCCCCAAATGATCTCCAGTTGCATAATAGATTATGCTTAGACTTCATCGAGTTATATTGCTAAACAGTCCAACAGATCAAGCTATGCCCAGATTGGTGTTTGTATACATGCATCTAATGCGATAACTAGATTCAGGATATAATCTGGATCAGAAGATATGCCTGAGTTTATTAAGGAAATACTTTCTCTATTAATTGGATGTTTGCATATCCTGTACTTTTTTTTGTTTAATAAGTTTTTATTGAAAGAAAGGAAGTCATATAACAGATAAACATTAATAACAAAAAAATGCAAAAAGGTGGAGCAATATGGCACAAAACAGAGGCAGAAAAAGGTGTCAATGACAGTAGAGAACTGTAACATCCTAGACAGTCATATACATTTTGCATTACCAAAAAGCGTTCCGGCTTGTAGGGCTCGGACCATGAAACTGAACATGGTCGAATATGTCATCAATCTACGAAACGAAGAAAAAGAAAAGGGGTAAAGAATGAGAAGAGTGGAGGGTAAAAGGGGAGGGGGGAGAAGGGGAAGGGGAGGGGGGGCCTGACTTCCAAGGCTCTATACATGTCTAAAATTCAGAAAAGATATCCATCAAGAAATCAATACATAAGGGAAGCATACTGAGAGGAGTGATTGAAGGAGATCCAGCAGGCCCATGTCGTAAACGCTCTGTCAGATTGATTCCTGTATTCTAGAGTCATATCTTCCATATGGAATTAATGGTCCACAGGGAGATATTAGGAATGGTTGGGCTTTTCCAAAATCTGGGGATCAGGGATTTGGTGGCGTTGAGAAGATGTGGGATGATGGATCAGCGGTAGGGACCTGCTGGAATCCCCGTGCAGTGGAATAGAACCACCCAGGGATCGCTACATATCCTGTACTTGAACTATTCACTTGACCAATTCACCCTCTGATGTATATCTTGATCCAACAGCAATCCATCTATATATATATATATATATGTATATATATATATATATATATATATATATATATATATATGTATATATATATATATATATATATATATATATATATATATATATATATATATATATACATATTTAAATTCCTATATGCATCCCTTTGGAAGTAGCCTAAAATCTATCCTCTGAGGAAACCGTTCTGGTAAAACATGTCGGGATTGCTACTCCATGACATTACTGCAAATATATATATATTAATTTTTTCAATAATGTATACAGCAAACAATTGGTTTTAGTTATGTTATATGTCTGCCTATTAGTAATTTTTGGTTGATTCCTTTTTACCTACTGAAATAGAATGTGTATGTTTTAAATAATGTTCTGATGTTCAATTTACTGGCACCTTAAAAATCCCTTCCTTTTTGTTCCCCATTGGGGGCTGAGTCTCTTACTTTCAAGTTTCCATATTACTCTTTCTGTCTCTAAAGTCTCTTGACACACACAGACCTGTGGCTAGAGGACAAGAGAAGTTGCTGACATCACCCACTAGATGACTAGTTGGCCAGGAAGTCTGAGTAGTTTTATCAGTTTGGCACAGCGATATGTAAAATTGCATTCACCAACCTGCTGTGAGCAAATCCTTGTCATTTTAATCGAACATAATAGAATCAATGTTGTTACACATATCATTACATTTTCCAGCTGAGGAAGCAATAGATTGTACTGTTGTAATTAACTTTTTTTATGTAGCTCTGCTTCTTAGATTGCCAATGTTTTGATAAAGCAGTATTTCAGAAAAGGTAATCTAATATGACTGTAATCTAATAGATTAACGTGCATCTAAATTATACCAACCGCTGAACTCTGTTATATGTTTTCAGTAATTCTGCTTCCTAATCTCTTTGACAATAAAGCATATAAAGCAAATAGCTTCAGCCTAAAACTTTAAAAAGTTTAAAAGTGGAAGACTGTGATATCTCTGTAGCAATAGTAACAGATATAACAGTATATATTTGTGTCCTTCTTAATCATTTTACAGCAGATATCCAGATGCTGGTCAGAACTCAATCACACTGCAACTTCTACAAGGATATCCCACTTCAAAACAAGTGGGCCTGCAAGGTGTATGAGTATTCTGCACAGCACGCAATAAATAGCAGAGAGAGATTTAAATCTTATAAATAGATGTTAATGCTAGCATATATTTATTCACAATATCAAGCATACCACACATTTTCATGCAGAAGTTTTGATGTCAATCAGCTAACAACACATTTCCATTAAGTCTTTTATTCATTTTAATCGAGTGGTTTATTCAGAAGTTTGCATTGCAAAGGGAGTGGGGGAAGATCAGAGCTTATTCCTTTGACATCCTGGTCAGTATTTGTCTTTGGCTCTGGGACTTCTGGAGCACTTTAATACATTGGATAGCAATATATAAATGCACCAATTCAAGTATGCTGTTTGTAAACTTTTTATTTTTTGGTTGACAACAAGCATCCTTTTTAGCTAACACAATTTTTTTTTTTTTAACCACTTTACCACCGGAGGATTTTGCTGTCTTACGTCTGGGCCACTTTTTGCGATTCGGCACTGTGCGACTTTAACTGACAATTACGCGGTCGTGCGACACCGTACCCAAACAAAATTTACGTCCTTTTTTTCCTACAAACAGAGCTTTCTTTTGGTGGTATTTGATCACCTGTGTGATTTTTACTTTTTGCGCTATAAACAAAAAAAGAGCTATGCTGAACCCTGCAATCTGACCCTGCCTGTCACTTAGGAGATCCGCCCGCTTGTGTTTACACAAGCAGGCGGATCTCCACACTCGATTCCCCGATGATCGGGGAAGAGCAGCGGCGATCGCTGCTGCTCCTCCCCTGGCCCGACTCCCGCTGTGACTGAATACAGCGGGAGCGAGCCTCCGGCGGTGCGTGCGCGCCACTGAAAGAGGGGAATGTCTGGTGACGTAGGTCTACATCGCCAGACATTATCGAGTCACTTTGCCGCAGTAGTGAGCAGTGCGGAAGTGGTTAATGGTCTGCAACTGCTGTTCAGACAGTGATCAGCTACTGAAGTCCATGCTCCACTTTGAAGCCATATGTACAGTGTAACATACTGAATGTAAAACATATTGATAGAGATTTTTTTTTTTTTTTTTTTTTTTTAAATGAGAAGTTTTTGTCTTGGTCCTGGTCCTGGTCCTGGTCATCTTGCACATTTGGTTACATTTGTGCATACAGAGAACAAAGGTTTCTTTAATAATTGGAATACATGGAAACAAATAAAACAAAGTATATGTTTTTTGGTTGTCTAGCAGATATTAGTGTGAGATGACTACGAAGGAGTATTTTTTAATGTTGTATCAAAGCTTGTCTGAAGCCTAAAACAATTTCCAGACTTTCAGCAAATGGTTCTTCAGTGTTCTCAGAGCACATGTCTAAAATGTTCTCAGCCATACTGCTTTTTAATCACATAAATTAGCAGTCATTGGAGTAAGTCACAAGCAAGTCTCAAGTCTTAACCTTCAAGTCTCAAGCAAGTCCCAAGTTACTGTGGGGAAAAGCAAGCAAGTCAAGTCGAGTCCCTGCTAGAAGTCATGCAAGTCAAGTCAAGTCATTTATTTTGGTCAAGTCACAAATCAAGTCAAAATACTGATCTACCCCAATTTTCACCTTTAAATCAGTTAAAAGTCAGTGGTCAGGAAATGTTTTGTTTTATTTTCAACATTAACAAAACTGCTTAGTGCTTTTTTCTTCTTATATTAAAGAAACACTTTGAATGCCCAAACAGCTCAAAATCCTTCGTCCGGTCATGTTTCAACACCACAGTCACTAAAAACTTGTTAATTATTTCCATTGTTAAACAGCCAGTGTCCTAAAAATCAGAACACACTGAGGTGTTTTAAGTGACTGTGGTGTCAGAAACATAACAGACACATTCATTTTTCTTTAACACATCTTGAGAAAATGCAAATATTTAATAACTTAAAAAAGTAAAGTCATTTCAAGTCATATGTCTCAAGTCAAAGTCAAGTCTCAAGTCATGAATACCAAGTCAAAGTGGTGACTTAAGTCTGACTTAAGTCAAGTCATGTGACTAGAGTCCCCCACCTCTGTAAATTAGTACCTACTACACCTCCCCTATTAAAGAAAATTATTAATTGCAAATAGTTTTGTTTATACTCAGCACGTATATAGCTTCAGAGTATTGTACAGCAGTTACATAAATCCATTTTTATTACTCCCAGCCCCTTAAAGGGCCCATCGTTTTTCCATACTGGCTTTCTGGGAATCTTTCCCATACCCCTTACTATATGGAACTTTTTTAGTATGTTGACCCACACATATACCTGTGAAACCACTGATGCACCATAAGTCCCACAGTGACTCTCCATGAATAGGGTGAGCCACGTTGCTTTCTTGTTTACACCCATAATCGAATACTCCTACCCCACTTTTACAAAGTAGGGACAATTTGGGAAGCCAGATAACCATGCAACATGAGTTTTAATTGTGGGAGGAAACTGGAATACCCAGAAAAAGCCTGTAAAGACACCGGAAGAACATGCAAACTCCATGCATGTGTCCTTGGTGAGATTGGAACATTGAACTTGGTGACATTTGCATTGAACAGTACTTAAAAGCTTCCACTAAATCTTTGGGTACTTTGCCACTTATTAACCTTGATACTTGCCAGGCTATTATGGTAAATGCTTGATTTGAAGGCATATGGTTACTCAGCTTAAAAGATCGCAGAGATATCTTCCTGGGTATTTACCCTAATTAGGATTTTTTAAAACGCTTAGTATTGTGAACTTTCTTAGGAGATTAAACTTAATATGATCAGTTTGTGCCAAATATAGTTGCGTGTATTATAGTAGTATAGTAGAGAGAAGAATTGAGTCAATGAAGAATTGGTAGAATAGTGTAACACTGCCATCTAGTGGAAATGTAGCATAACTACATTAGTAAAAAAAAAACTTAAAAAGGTCTTGTGAACACTGGCATTTTTTACAGCACCTGCACTCTGTGGAATACAGTATAATAATATATTGCAGCATGCAAAGATCACTAAACCTTTAGGTAAGCACACCGATACATTGATTAGAATCTAAACAGGAAGACTTATTTACAAATGAATGTATATTCCTTCATTATTCTAATCTACTCTTGCAGCAGTGGAGTGGATAAGGCATGCCAGTGCTTATACTATCCAACCATCTCAAGACTTCCATAAAATCCCAGCATCCCACAGAATCTGGGACAGTTGGGAGGTATGAACACTGGCTTGCCTCATCCACTCCTAAAGAAAACGTATTTATGAAGGTTGTATCTGCCCTGCCAAGAATAATCACATTTTTAAAAGGAGGAAACTCTTTCCTTAACTGCATTGATGTCCATATGAATCTCATGTACATTAGCGAACTATAATTCACTCGTATGTGATTTCTCCATAACCAGCTCCTTTACTGGTGCAGTCTAAACCACACTACTTTTGTTTTGCTCTGGAGGGTTTGGATCTGAGAGGAAGCATGTTGGCTTTACCCGCTATGTTCATTCAGGGAGCAGAAATCCTCCAGTAGTGAATAGGAAAGTTACAATCAAACAGGGGGTGTGTGTGATCCCTGCGCTGTCTGAGGTGGCCAGAGACTCCCTGCTGCAGCGCCACTGGGACTGATACTAAAGCAGTAAATGATATAATTCAAAGGGTAGTGGTGCGCTTCAGGGATTGGCTCTAATGGATCTCTATTTGGGTTGGTGGCAGTGATGTGTACAATTCTTGCTTTAAAGGTGCTCCGCGTGATAAATATAATATTTATGTTTTTAGGTGATGAAAGTGCAGGTGTATTAATCAAATCAGTCAATATCAAGGTTTTCTTAAAATAAATAAATATATGAGTACGGTGTGTATCAATGGATAAATAAATAAATAAATAAATATCAGAGTGCTACTTCTTTACCAGTGATATCAATAAATAAATTATATAAATCCAGTGTTGGTCTTCAATCTGATTCATAAACAGTAAAACATTTATAACTACTAGTTATAAAACAAGAACCAAAGGACAAACTCTAAACAAAACATCATAAAACAAGGGTGGGAATCAGGCTGTCCTGGAGGACTCATGAAAACAAAGTTGTTGTCTTTGTCTCTGAGGCACACTAAAGATCGGACAAAGAGGATAGTACAAAAAACGATCAAGACAAACATTTAGAGGGATCCAAGAAAGCAGCTCCACTAAGTAAGAAAGGACCTGGATTGAGAGAAATTGAGTCTATCGTTGAGCTTGGATAGATACCAAAGGCAAATTGATCTTGCCTATAAGGTGAGAGGCTAGAGCACTCAGAGGTGACACACAAGGTGAAGGAGATCTTAGTCACTTAATTGCATGAGTGAAGCACGGATATAAGCGAGGAACGTATTCACACAAGCTATTTTGGATGTTCTCTATATAATTTTTTTCTTTTGGACTATTTCATTTAAATATTTATATCTAAAGAATTACAATTGAATTATTCACAGACATCTTTTCTAGCACCGTTTTAATAGAAAATTGCATGTAGCACTTTATTTTGAGCACAATATATATGTGTTTTACTGTTTATGAATCAGATTGAAGACCAACACTGGATTTATATAATTTATTTATTGATATCACTGGTAAAGAAGTAGCACTCTGATATTTATTTATTTATTTATTTATCCATTGATACACACCGTACTCATATATTTATTTATTTTAAGAAAACCTTGATATTGACTGATTTGATTAATACACCTGCACTTTCATCACCTAAAAACATAAATATTATATTTATCACGCGGAGCACCTTTAAAGCAAGAATTGTACACATCACTGCCACCAACCCAAATAGAGATCCATTAGAGCCAATCCCTGAAGCGCACCACTACCACAGGAAAGTTACAATCTCTCTTTATAAAATACAGGAAAATAGACTGAAACTCAACCTGTGAGCAAATGAGAATAAATCCTGCCTGACGTTTAGTAAATATACAGGGGCCCCGCATATGATAAGCAATGTCCTTTCCCATAAAGACCTACCACCATGTCCCACACCCTAACAGAGGTGTGTCATGGCTAGTGTAAATACTTGCACCACAACTTTACACATCACAAAAAAGGGTATGAACTGCAGCACACCCTGCAAAAGTGTGCACCTTCTCCAAAGAGGGAGAAATTGAACTTCTTATATGTACTTAATGCCTAGTTCAAAATATGCCTTTTTTTTTTTTTTTTTTTTTTACCCACCTGTCTATGTCCAACTCTGTCGCTGCATAATTTTCTAGTGGAACTTAAACAGTTGCCATTCATGATCATCTGTTTTCTGCATTCTTTCACTCTTCTTGGCACTTGAATCCACTCACACTCTACCTTGTCTCTCTTCCCATTAATTGCCAGGTCCTACTCTGCCTCTTCTGCTTCTTCCAATTGTTCTTTCCCCTCTGCCCCTTCCAGTTTGCTTCCATTATGCCTCCTGGTCCACAATCCGGTGCTAATTTACCTAATGTACCCCCATTCTGTCAATCAATGTTAACCTACCAGGCCTAACAATACATTCCCAGCCAAAATACTCTATGATTGAGCAGTAGTATAGTACTTGAAACTTAAATCAGCCTAAATGAACCCTTTTATGAATGGGCACACATTTTCCGATGTAATATAATATCAAATTATTTTGTATAGACAAAGCTATAGTAGAAAAGAATGATCATTTGCTGTAATAGCCAGAGATTCTCATAGAGCAGGACTGCAACAATAAACATAGAAAAAGATTGAGTTTTGAGCTATACAGGTAACATTGCAAACACTGTGTGTATGAAAGAGTTATACTGATATTCTGTTTTTATGTCTTATTAAAATAAGGATCCAAGTGCTATGCCCAGGCCAACATCACAAGACTTAGCAGGATTTTGGGACTTGTTGCAGTTATCCATTGAAGATGTAAGCATGAAGTTCGACAAGTTGCACCAGCTAAAAGCCAATGACTGGAAGACAATTGATTCTCCTGAGAAAAAGGTATGGGTTTTTATAAAGATCATCCAATATCATTGTATAGAGCTAGGGATAACTTTTTTATTTATATTTAAGATTACATATACACACTATATACAGGCAGCATTGATCTGCTGCTGCAGGGAAATGTTAAACAAAGCTACCCAAGTTTTCCTACTAAAAAGAAGTGCTGTGACATCACATCACTTCCCCTTTAAACGTAATGCGGAATAATGGTGTTTATAGTGATCTGCTACTTTTTTTTTAACAGTAAAGTGATCTGCTACTTTAAGTACAAATTACATATTTTCATCAAAATGTGGCCAACAGTACTGCTTAAGCCTTAGGTCCCTTTCCTTTGCAACCCCTCAGTTGAAGGATACAATTGACATGTGAACATCTATGGAGAGTCATTACATATCTTCTTTCTTTCTTTAAACAAAGTAACCTTTTACAAATTACAAAAAGCACAAAAACATCTGTGTATATAAACCCTCTTGTCAAGATTGGAGGCATCAGTTGGATACTGTGATAATTCTGTACCAAGGCCCAAGATTTGTAAAAATAAAATCAGAACCACAGGTAATGCCATAGCAGCTTTTAAAAACCCATACTGGAAATCAGACTTTTAGAGGTAAAGTATTTTCGTACACAGTCCAGATACAATGACAACATCCCTCCTTTCCCAATTTACTGGAACTAATTATTTTTTTCTGTTGGCTGAAGTCCGTTGAGATGATGTAAAATTGATTTTTTACTTAGAGTTTTCACAGCTGTTAGCTGGTGATTGTTAGAGAGCTGTGGCATAAAAGAGGAAGCAACAAAATGCTTGCAACAACCTATGTGCACAGGAACTGTTGGATAAGATAGTAGGAGGAATGAAATGAGTCTCTTTAACCACTTTACCACCGGAGGATTTTGCTGTCTTACGTCCAGGCCACTTTTTGCGATTCGGCGCTGTGCGACTTTAACTGACAATTGCGCGGTCGTGCGACGCTGTACCCATACGAAATGTACGTCCTTTTTTTCCCACAAACAGAGCTTTCTTTTGGTGGTATTTCATCACCTGTGCGATTTTTACTTTTTGCGCTATAAACAAAAAAAGAGTGTTTATTTTGAAAAAATAACAATATTTTTAACATTTTTTTATATGAAATTCCCCCAAAAAATGTAAAAATCAAAATTTTTTAAAATTTTTGGCCAATTTGTTTTCTGCTACATATGTTTGGTAAAAAAAAATCGCAATAAGCGTATTTTGATTGGTTTGCACAAAAGTTATTGCGTTTACTAACTAAGGGAAAGATTTCTGTAATTTTTGGTGTTTTTTTTTTCAACGCGTAAGGTCGGCGATCTGCGATTTTTTTTTTGCGGGACTGCGACATTGCGGCGGACAGATCGGACCCTTGACTGACATTTTTGACACTTTTGGGGGTACCAGTGACATTTCTATAGTAATCAGTGCTATAAATATGCACTGTTACTGTAAAAATGACACTTGCAGGAAAGGGGTTAATTTTATTGGAGAGGGAGGGGTTAATGTGTGCCTGGTGCTTACTGACGTGTGTGGGGGGAGGTGACTGAGTGACACAAGGACAGATCACATGTTCAGCTATGCTAAACACTGCAATCTGTCACTCCTTGTCACTTAGGAGATCCGCCCGCTCTGTTTACACAAGCGGGCGGATCTCCAAACTGGATTCCCCGACGATCGGGGAAGAGCAGCGGCGATCGTCGCCGCTCCTCCCCTGGCCCGACTCCCGCTGTGACTGAAACCAGAGGGAGCTCCGCCTACAGGGGGAGGAGTCCAGCGACGTAGGTCTACGTCGCTGGACGGTATTGAACCACTTTGCCGCAGTACGGTCAACGTGACCGGTCAGCAAGTGGTTAAAGCTGTACTAAAGGATGCCAGGTACAACATTTTAAGACATTTTAGCTCGTGCTAACATGCATTTGGAGGTGAAAAATTAATAGTTCTTTCTGAAATTACTTCTCTTGTTCTTTAAAATGTGTAGTCCAATATTGTCGCTGCTGTTGATATGGGGGCAGTATATACTCATAAGCAGAATTTAGGGTTAGCACTACTGCTTTACATAACAGTGCTGCTGTACTGGAAGATCAGCAAGTTTACAGGTGTACACTAACAGGCAGTTACAGTGGTACAAGCAGGAACAATCCAGCTGGCAACACAGCTCATATTCAACTGATATTTACCTGTCCTTTTCAACATAAAAAACTCATGTGTATTTGCAATTGCAGTTGGGTTACATATCCATGTTTATATCTAATGAAAAACTTAGTGATGTAGTATAGTCTGTCAGTTTAATTGATGGTATCTGTGGAAAATAGTTCATGTGGGCAGCAAACAAATCCTCCTTTTTCTTACAAAATAAACTGCAATATGCAAACACACACATACATACATACATACACACACACACACACATACACATATATATATAAGGTGCATCTCATAAAATTAGAATATCATCAAAAAGTTAATTTAATTCAGTAATTTAATGCAAAAAAGTGAAACTCATATATTATATATAGATGTGTTACATGTAGAGTGATATATTTTAAGCATTTCTTTCTTTTAAATTACAATATTACATAAGACCAATAAAAAAAGGATTTTTAATACAGAAATGTTGGCTTACTGAAAATCCATGTCCATGTACAGCATTGTATGCACTCAATACTTGGTCAAGGCTCCTTTTGCATAAATTACTGCATCAATGCGGCACAGCATGGAGGTGATCAGCCTGCGGCACTGCTGAGGTGTTATGGAAGCCCAGGTTTCTTTGATAGCTGCCTTCAGCTCATATGCATTGTTGGGTCTGGTGTCTCTCATCTTCCTCTTAGCAATACCCTACAGACTCTCTATGGGGTTTAGGTCAGGCAAGTTTGCTGGTCAATCAAACACAGTGATACCATGATCATCAGACCAGGTAATGGTACTTTTGGCAGTGTGGCCAGGTGCTAAGTTCTGCTGGAAAATTAAATCAGCCTCTCCATAAAGCTGATCAGCAGAGGGGAAGCATGAAGTGCTCTAGAATTTCCTGGTAGAGGGCTGCGCTGACTTTGGACTTAATAAAGCACAGTGGATCAACACCAGCAGATGACATGGATCCCCATATCATCAATGACTGTGGAAACTTCACACTGGACCTCATGCAACTTGGATTCTGTGCCTCTCCACTCTTCCTCCAGACTCTTGCGATTCCAATTAAATGCAAAGTTTTTCACATTCCGTGATGATTTGGGGAGCCATGTCATCTGCTGATGTTGGTTCACTGTGTTTTATCAAGTCCAAAGTCAGCGCAGCCCTCTACCAGGAAATTCTCAAGCACTTCATGCTTCCCTCTGCTGACCAGCTTTATGGAGATGCTGATTTCATTTTCCAACAGAACTTGGCACCTGCCCACACTGCCAAAAGTACTATTACCTGGTTTAATAGGCATGGTCTCACTGTGCTCGATTGGCCAGCAAACTCGCCTGACCTAAACCCCATAGAGAATCTGTAGGGTATTGTCAGGAAGAAGATGAGAGACACCAGACCAAACATTGCAGACAAGCTGAAGGCCACTATCAAAGATACCTGGGCTTCCATAACACCCCAACAGTGACACAGGCTGATCGCCTACATGCCACACCACATTGATGCAGTAATTAATGCAAAAGAAGCCCCGACCAAGTATTGAGAGCATACTATACTGTACATGGACATACTTTTCAGTATTAAAAATCTTTTTTTTTTTTTTTGTTCTTATGTAATATTCAAATTTTCTGAGTTACCAAATTTTGGGTTTTCACTAGCTGTAAGTCATATTTATGAAAATTTCAATAAAGAAATGATTGAAATACATCACTCGGGGTATAACCTAGAGTGATATATTTCAAGCATTTATTTCTTTAAATTTAATAGTAGTAATATTATTAATAATAAAAATAATAATAATAACCATCATTTACTCTAATTAAATAGCTTTTTAAAGATATTCACATTTTTTTGAGATGCATGTATGTACAGTATGTATGTGTATACAGTATATATATATATTTACACATACACACAGTGTGTATATACAGTATATATAACAGATTCCATATTTACCCTCTGTATAGTGTTTGTCTTTTGATGTAAGAGAGATTGCCGCTATCACCATGGAAACAGTTATCAAGCTGCTGCAGTTCTTCACTTTTTTTCCTTCATGAAATCAGTTCTTTTTATTATTTTTATTAATAAAGTCTTGTTTCACTATGTATATAATTTACAATATTATTATAGCATCAATATGCATAAGATATTAGAGAATATTTTCAATCTATATAAATATCTAATTTTATTATATTTTTAGGATGATAAGAAACCCCCACCTCCAATACCAAAGAAACCTTCCAGGGGAAAATTCCCTATCACTCGAGAAAAGTCTCTGGACCTACCTGACAGACAAAGACAAGAAGCCAGAAGGCGGCTAATGGCTGCAAAAAGAGCAGCCTCATTCCGGCAAAATTCAGCCAGTGAGCGGGCAGACAGCATTGAAATATATATACCTGAAGCCCAAACTAGGCTTTAGGAACAAAGAACCACTTAGATCTTTTTTAAAACAACATGCTTGTACAGTTTGTAGCACACATTACCAACCATTTGAATCAATTGCTACTGAATATGCCCTTTGTCATTGTGCTCTTTGTGCCATACACACAGTGGATTTTTTTTTTTCTTTTTAATTTCCTTAGAGTTTGCTAAACTCATTGCAAAAAATGTGTTGTTTTGCAAATCATGTCTGACTTCAAATCAGCTACATGCATAGGGCTTGTTGAGACCTGATTCTCCAACATGTTCTCAGAGGACAACGAGAAAAACCTCTCAAGATGGAACCCAGCGTCAATTCTTGTATATTTCTATTTTTATAAATTATGTGATAATTAGGAACAAGAATAACTAAATGGGTACATCTCACCACTCCCTAGAGGCATTAGCTATTACAAGTAGAAGGTGCTACACATTAGTCGTGCAGGGGGTAAGGATGCATTGTTTTGTGATATTTCAGTTTATTTTATATAGGTACTGATGCTGCTTCAGTAAGCACTACTGCATTGCATTATACAACCACATGTGTTCTTGTATAGATTACCAACCAGTATCATTTCAAATCATTTGGATCTTAAAAAAAAAAACCTGAAGACCCAACATCCAGTCAAGCTCCCAAGATCTGGTATGGAGCCGTCTACTGGGAGGAAAGTTTCCTCTCTCCATCCAACCTTGTATTCTCAATGCAAGAAGACTCATGGAGGATACAGGTGAAAAGAAAGTGAATGCCTTAAAAAAAAAAAGAAAAAGAATGATATTTTATTACCCAGTATATGAAAGGGATACTAGGACATCCTTCCATGGACCCTATATTTATGTTTACATTTTTTGTCTTCTTTTTTGAGTAAATTATTTTATCATTTGCTGTGTAACTTTGTGTGTTTACTAAAGAAACACACAAAGCTGCTATTACATTGAAAGGGCATCCTTGAAAAAAACTATATAAATGTTTGCTTTTTAAAATGCCAGTTGTGATGTGGTAAGCAACTTAAGAATCATTAATATCAGTGGTAAATATATTTTGTTTCAATGGTTAATTTAAGGTAAAGTAATGGTGAAATGTGATTTACACCTGTAGTTTATTTATTTTTATTTTTTTTCCTTATGAGAACAACTTGATTGTTTCGGGAAATGGCTGCAAGGGACATGCAATCATAAAATATGGGGAATGTAGCAGGTTATTTTATTCACATGTCCTTTAAATGTGTGCAAAACATAAATAGGAACAATGAAACCTCAGATTTATTTTTATTTTAATTTCCTGTTATGTGTATGTTTCATTCTGTTTTTCAGAGCTCTTCCATTTTTTGTGTAGCTTAATGAGGGCAAGTTCTGATGACAGGTTTGCATGAATACTTTATATAATCAATTACCAAAAACATATCCTAAAATAATGAATACTTATTCCTACCTTTTCAGATTATTTTCATAGCAGCTCACTCCCACTATCCCTCTTTTGATGGCACACTTTTAATAACCAATGGAGGTTGTCCACCTGGGTCTTCAGTACAAAAATACAAAACATACAAACCTGTTACCTGTCCAGGCCCTAACATAAAGGGCTCATTTGCCACAGTCACAGACTGCTCCTGAATATGCATTGTTGTTAATAACTTGGTTCCATTGGGATGTCATGCCACTTGTAATCTAGATTCTGATTATTGTAAAACCTTCTGGCCAGCTATTAAGAGCTCTAATATAATCTGAAAGACATGTTTGTATGCCATCCTAATTTAGCACATAAGACAAAAGTATATTACCTGCTACATATATAAACCAGCTGTATTTATTTTCCTTTTTTTACTACAATTCAGCCCCAAATCCTACTATCAGTGTCATCTTTCCATCTTTTAAAGTTTCTCCTCGTTGTAAATAAATAGAGAGGCATTTCCAATTTATTTGCCAATTTGTAAACTGCAAGCAGCAGTAATGCTGTGTGTATTTTAACAAGAGGGGCTAAATGCCGTGATACAACTTTCCTTTATGGAAATCACCATAACCATCTGCCTCCATCCTCACCTTTTATTAGGTATTTTCTGAATAGTCTTTTTTTTCAAGCGGCATAACTTGACTTCCAAAATGTCTCTTTCCTCACTTCAAGGCATTCTTTCCATTAAAATTTAATAATTTAACTTCAGCAGTGTTATTTCAAAACCAACTTTGATTTGCTTACCAAAAAATAAAGTATGATACCATTTAATACCAGAGAAGAGAATTGTACTTTTATTTCAGTGGATAATCCAGTAGGCAGAGAAAAAAACACTTTTTTTTTCAGCCCAAAACTGAATAAACTGGTGTATTTAATTTTCAGTGCTCTTACTATATTAGAACTGAAAATAAGTAAGTAAATCATCAAAGCAATTGAATGTAAACTTGCTTATCTTTTAGCAATGTTAAAGAAAATGTTGCTTGATGTTTTATTTAATTTGATATACAGTATATACAAAATGTACATTACGTGCATTTGGCTTAGCCAAACAAAAGGCTCTACTGTTTTGCAGAGGGCAAACTTTGGCATCCTGGGAAAATGTATTGTTACTGGAATTATTGGTGTATTTAAAATATTTCTGTCCCCAGAACCAGAGCTGGTTTAATTGAAAATGCGAATGTACTCATTCCTTTGTTCATATGTAATATTAGTTTAAGTGCTCTTGTGCAGGTTTGTTAAGGTGCACATATAGAGGATTTACATTCATGCAAAGATATTCAGGTAGAGAAACTGAAATCATGACATAAAATAATAATAATTGAATGTTGCAGGCAAAATCATAATAATACACTAATTTATAAAGCTTTTCTGATCCCTTTATATATATATATATATATATATATGTAAAATACATCTCTAAATTACAAAAAAAAAATATTTAACACATTCCAAATTCTGTGTTGTATGAGCTCCCTTAGATTTAAGAGTCAGTCTATCAAAGCCAATGTTTATGGTAAATTTGAAGAGTTAGAGCTGTTTCCTTTGCACAGGAATCCCAGGAAACCATAGATATAAATGAGAAATATAATGAGGAATGCAGTGCGAGATACCGGAAAATGCATATCTGAGGGGAACACCACAATTTTAGGAACAGAATTAATATTTATGGCCGGGAGATCTTGCAGTTAGAACGTGCATTATTTATAAGAAGTCAATTGCTTACTCCACCCAGCCATTCTTCCCCTTTTAGGTGATTGTAAACTCTCTTCTTTTATTGTTTTTTAAATAATGAACAGGTTTATATTTACCTGTACTGTGCAATAGAATTGCACAGAGTGGTTCAGAACCTCTTTTTCTCGGGGCCCCCGCCTGCGCTCCTGGTGCCTCCTCTTCTTTTTGTGCCACCATAGGAGGCTGCATCCTATCATAGCACATCTGCAGGCCTGATCCTGAGCCATGCTGCCTGTGTCTGTAGACGCAGACAGAACAGCTTGGCCCTATCCTTTGGCCCTGTCCCTCTCTCCCTTGTCACAGGATTTATTGACAGCAGCAGGAGCCAATGGCCCCTGCTGCTCTTAACCAAGCCTGTGAGAGAAGGGAGAAAGGAGAGAGCCACTACAGATGGGCACAGCACTGAATCAAATGAGGGGCTCGTGTAAATAAAAGGGGGTTAGGTGCCACCTCAACATATTTTACCTTAAAACAAGAAATGCATTAAGGTAAAAAAATGTTTAGGCTTTAGAACCACTTTATTCAAAGTATTACCTTTGGGGTGGTCTGATCCTTTAAAAGAGACTGCGCTACCTTGCACATTTAGGACAAAGGGATAGTGGGGTTGATTTTCTAAAGGCAAATAGGCTGTTCACCTTGAAAGGGAATTTCCCCTTTGCTTAGTAACAGCAGTGAAAATTCACCTTTCAAAGAATACCCGTGCAAAGATAATAATAAAAAAGTACTTTTGTTTGCACATTTGCACACGGTTAGATTTAAAAAGTCAGCCAAGCTTCACCTCATTCCCTTGCAAAGTGAACAGCCTATTTGCCTTTAGTAAGTCATCCTAAGTGTCTTTACAAATGAGACCTCCTGACCCACTAATACTCAACTTGCTAGTGATAATCTGTGATTTCTTCCTTTGTCATAGTTAGCAAAAATACCCAGTGCTTCCAAGTATGGGGGAGCATGTGACCTCATTCCATATGACAGTGCTTGGGTGTAGCAGTCACTTGCTAGGACCAAGCACTGTCACATGACAGAGGGAGTGACATTACTGCTTCCCCTAGTGCCTAAGAATATACATTTTGGCTGTTATGGAGAAAAGAGCGAGTGTAAGTGTACTTTTACTTTCCAGAGTTGAACCTGCAGTTCTCTGCCCTTTGTATTTGTCTTGTGACACTAAGCACTGCATACCCAACTGCAACATACTAAATTAAAAAAATGCCCACGGGTTTCTCCAATTACTCTACTCAAAAAATTAGGTGATGGGAATGAACCCTTGTGTTTTAAAAAGCTTTTCAAATTATCAAAATGATGTTAGTTAAACATGTTTAGTATGATACTTTTACACGCAATCCTGCAAGGCTTTCTAAATCAACTGTGTTGGATGTAGCTTTCATGAACTAAGTGCATCTTTGTAGCACATGTACATATTTAGGTGCACCTTACCAAATCTGTAAGGTAAATAGCTTTTCTTGTGCCACAAATACTAAAGACTACTGTAAATATCTGTAAGTACAATATAGTTACATAGTATTATATAACCAAGTACTTCCATTTCTATTGCATTTTAAATATTCAGGGTATAAGTATGTTTTTCTTAAACAAAATATGACATTGCTTTGTAATAATTATTTTCATTGACTGACATATAATAACATACATTTAAATTGATAAATATTACAAAAAGATACTATAGCAGCCTTAGATTTCTATATCATGACAATGTTGAGGCATCCTTAAGGATACTAAAGAATAGCTATAGTGATTAATGATTGATCATTTTTAATCTGAGCACAAGGTTCCTTAATTGTAGAACCTTTACAGAACATGCTGCATCCCTAAACTTCCTCACCAGTACTGGTATCTGACCATAGGGAAGCTTGTACCACTCTGCTCTTCTCTATAGTTACAGAAGGGCATTGCTTAAAAATAAAAATAAAAGGAGGACTACCAACGCTGGAGAAATATATTAGTGAGCAGGAAATCACACATAGCCAGTTCAAACCTTCCTTTTCTTTGGGGTCTAGTCATTAGTGTGGCTACAGCAACTATTCCAAAACCATCATGGGCAGCTAATGACAACACCGCTCTCCAGGAAACAAATGTACACATAATTAATAATTTGTATTTAATATTTGGGCCATATATTTATTAAATCTAGTTTTACTTTCAGCCCTAAAATAAGTCAAATGTTTTTGGATTTAGTGTTGCATTGATCCAAGGTCATTGATACATTGAAACATATCAAGCTTAGAGAAGAGCCTACAGAAAAAAATCTCCAGTTACTTTGTTTTATACACCATGCATAAGAAAAAAGTAATTTATTTTAAAAGCTGAATTTTTTTTTAATGTTTACATATTCTGATACAAAATAAAGTTGGATGTGCCAAACAAAATATTAAAAACCTGTATTGTAGTAAGGGGACCTGATGTCTTACTGGCTTGTTGTGCACAATTTGCACTTATTATTTCTGGATTCCAAAGTATTCTGAGAACAGTTAACCACTAACAACTAAAATATATTATCCTATGCTATCATCTGTTTTTTTTTATTTTTATTTCATCTCAATAAGCACTTTATCTATAGGTCAGCATCCCAATGAGTCTATCATATGCCTGCTAAATTAGGGTTGCGATGGTAACCTTATTGTTTCTTATACTAAGAGATTTATAGAAAGCAAATACTTAAATAAGCATGAACTGTATATGGAGTATACATAAACAAGCATGTTTCACCTTGGATCCTTGTTATCTAAAACAGGAATAGATAGGAGGTCAGTAGATGGAAATGTTCTCATATCAGATCTGACATATCCAGAAGGATGTATTACCAAACCGCCTTAAAGTGTAACTGAAAGAAAAACTATACAATGGATGAATGTATAAGTTTAAATTCAAAATTAAAGTATATATCTATTATATTTCTGCTTATATGTGTGTATATATATCTATAAAGAAGTGACAAGGGGGAATTTTGAAAACAATTCTTGTTATGTGCTGTCATTATCATTCTAATAGCGGATTCCTGTAAAGTAAGTTGTCTATACCATCACAGGCTGTGATGGTATAGCGCCTTATTTGCAGTCCCGGCTACAGTAATGTATTCAGGTGTACTGGCAGTGTGGGCAGTCCAGAATCAAACAGGCCTCTTTACCAAGAAACTAGCAAGGAGGATGTAAAGGAGGTAGAACCATTGTAATCTCTGCAGCAGGACTCTCTGCCATCTCAGTCCACCACTGAATTCACTCAGTATAATTTATATACACTTCATCTTTGTTGTAGCATAATCATTATCAAGCCACTTTTCAAAAAGCAGCACATTAGAACTTTAATTTTATATTATTTTTATATTTGTCATAGGGAAAGCCATTAGTGTAATTTGGAGCCCCCTCCATTGATTTCAAGTCTTAAAGTCATTTAGTAACAAACCTAGAAAATGTATATAATGAAACAATGCATAAACAGAAGTCATCCTTAGTGAAAAAAGCATGGAAAATAAAACTACCAATAGATCCAGAGATATAGACAGATGAAATTATTAGCGCCTTTCAGGGAAGGCTTGGTCCCTCCCTACCCACCTTCTGAGAATCCTTATTTGTAGGCTTGTATGGTGGAAGCAGGTTTATTTCTACCAGAAAGTTTGAGATTTGTGTAAAACTTTACCTGTCTATATTTCTGCATTTACTGAGCATTTTCATCTGCCCTTTTCTCTAGAGGTAATCTCTGAGCTATGATGACTGAACTATTGTGCAATGACTTTAAGCTGTCCTATTAGAGGACAGTACTCCACAGAAAAGGTGTAGTAAGTTTTTTGTAAAGTAATACTCCTATCAATAAATTTATTTTATTTCCAATACTTATCATTTTCCGGGTAGCAATAATTGGTGGACACAACAATTTATTATTTCAGTCTTTGGAAATAAATAAGGAAGGATGATGAATATAAAATGACTAGTTTAATGGGCTGGAATAAACCAGATGTTACTAATCAATTCTCCTGTGCCAAAATTATGATAATTAAATGTCAGGCAAGCTTATAGGCATTATTTTTATATCACAGAATGCTATTAATCAGCTTTTTATGGCAGTGAAAACAGACATGTTCAATCTATTTTTAAAAGCGTTTTATGCTTTGTATACAAAGAGATGAACTGAGGATTTGGCACTAGCATATGCAGTGGGATGGGTGGGGTGGGGGGGGGGGGGGATTTACTAAATCTAGTGCACTCAGAATCAGGT
This sequence comes from Pelophylax lessonae, assembly GCF_965119305.1. Lineage (NCBI taxonomy): Eukaryota > Metazoa > Chordata > Amphibia > Anura > Ranidae > Pelophylax > Pelophylax lessonae. Next base: position 321,731,868 of record NC_138770.1, read on the forward strand.
GCAGCTGTGCTTAGTAAGGATGATCGAACTTTTGAAAAGTTCGGTTCGACCAGAACACCCGAACTTCCCGAAAGTTCGGGTCCGGATTCCAGAACCCCATTGAAATCAATGGGACCCAAACTTCAGTAATCAAAAAACACAATTTTGAAGCCCTAAAACCCAATAAATGCCCCTAAAAAGTGCCTATGGTTCTGGGTCATGCCCCAGGGACTATTAATCACACAAAAAAAAGTTCTTAAAAATTGTCGTTTTTGATAGAGAGCCAATTATTGAAAAATTATTGAAAAATGAGATTTCTTTGGATTTAGTGTCTGTGGAGTCTAAAAGGTGTACCTGTGAAGTTTCAGCTCTGTAGCATGTCCAGAACCAGAAAAAAAAATATTTTTTGTCTTAGAATTGTAGTAGAGCAGGGATAGGGCTCTGCTACTTTCACACCTGGCCGTTTTTGTTGCAGGCGTTTATTGGGCTTTTTTGTGGATGTCTTTGGAGGCAGGCATGACATCTGAACTTCTGTGTAGGGGTATATATACACACACACATATATGTATATATACACATACACACATATAGGTGTGAAAGTAGCGGAACCCTATGCCTGCGCTAATGAAATTATTTGCAGGGATGTGGCTCCGCTCCTATCACACCTATATGTGTGTATGTGTATATATACATATATGTGTGTGTGTATATATACCCCTATACAGAAGTTCAGATGTTATGCCTGCCTCCAAAGACGCCCAAAAAATGCCCAAAAAACGCCTGTAACACAAACGCCCATGTGTGTTGTTGCAGGCGTTTTTTTGGGCATTTTTTGGGCGTCTTTGGAGGCCCCTGTATTACAGTGCTAGAGATTTGGCGGGGCTATGTTATATACTGGGGGGCGTATTCACTACTGATTGGCCTCTGGACCCCCTAGTCACTCCAATCACATTCCTAGAATCCTTCTGCCCCCTTAATTGGCTTTTACTGATGGTTCTGGTCCAATCACGGGCTTTTAAAGCCCAGTTCCTGTCCCATTGCATTTTGGTCGGTTCTGGTTGCCGAATTCCGAACTTTTTCCGCAAAAAGTTTGGAATTCGGCCGAATTTCGAACAGTCAATGTTCGGGTTGAACCGATGGTCGACCCGAACCGTTCGATCATCCCTAGTGCTTAGTAACCAATGAGCTTCCAACTTCAGCTTGTTCAATTAAACTTTGACAACATTTTAACCAAGCCCATTTCTGACACAGGTTGTTTACAAGTTAAAATCAGTATTTTTTGCTAGAAAATTACTTAGAACCCCCAAACATTATATATATTTTTTCAGCAAAGACTCTGGAGAATAAAATGGCAGTCAGTGCAATATTTGTTGTCACTCGGTATTTGCAAAGCGGTCTTTTAAACGCCATTTTTTTTTTAAATGACATTTCACTGCATTTAAAAAAAAATAGACAGTAAAGTTAGCCTATTTTTATATATTGTGAAATATGATGTCACGCCGAGTAAATAGATACCCAACATGTTATGGTTTAAAATTGTGCACACCCGCGGAATGGCGACAAACTACGGTCAAAAAAAAATCTCCATGGGCAATGCTTTAAAAATGTTTAACGGTTACCAGTTTAGAGTTACAGAGTAGATCTTTTTTTTAAATTATTTCTCTTGCTCTGGTGATTGTGGCGATACCTCACATGTGTGGTTTGAACAGCGATTACATTTTCGGGCGCGACTTCCGTATACGTTTTCTTTCTTGCGAGAGCTCATGGCAATGGGAGCAGTTAAAAAAAAATTATTTGTTTTCCTATTTATTTTTTTAATTTTAGCACAGGTTTTTAAAAAAAAATCTGATCACTTTTATTGCTGTCACAAGCAATGTAAACATTCCTTGTGACAGCAATAGGCAGTGACAGTTACTCTTTATGGAGGGATCGGGGGTCTAAAAGACCCTAGACCCCTCCACTGTACTTCAATGTATTCAAAATGCATAAAATGGCATTTTTGAATACAGTCACTTTTTAAATTCGGCGCCTTTAGCAGTCGAGTAACCCGGACGTGACATCATGGGTGCCGCCTCCGGGTTACGTCATCGGAGACCCGGTCGAATCCGGCTTCGATCAGGACTCCAATCAGCTGGTGCATCCCCTCCCACTCACTGGGGTAATGATTGAGCGGCTCCCAAGAAGCATCAGCTGTTACTGCCTGAAAGCCGACCACTGGCTCTAAAAATTGGTACCGGGATGATGCCTCTAGCTGCAGGCATCACCCCGGTACAGCCACTTATTGCAGCCAATGTAGGGCTACGTTGATTTGCGGTAAGTGGTAAACCTAGAAGCCTATTGGTTACTTTGTGCAACTGAACCAGATTCTGTGTGCACCAGTTTTATTAACCTGCCCCCCCATCCCCCATGTATATCTAACATCTAGGCAGTAAAGGCCTATACATCTACTACAGGTAGTAGCATTCTCAGATTCTGTGTTTATCATCAGCTGCTAATCAACCTACGATACTGACACTGCCTGTGGCATTGACACTGTATGTAAAAGAGGGCCCTGTGGGTATACCTGGGGATGACTGGAGCTCCTCATGGCTGAGTTCAGGATATCCATTACACTGCTAGTCAGTTTATTAGTACTGATACAACTAACAATTGCAGTTTACAATACCCTATTCACACAAAGCATTAGCACTGTATCTATTTTAAAAACTGCAAATAACACCTGCAAGGAGGTTATTATATGCCACTGCCTGCAATTAAAGCCATTCTTTAAAAAAAAAGCCCTCCAAGCACCTTAAATAAAGAATACATAGAGATGATAATGGTTTTATTGCAGATTTTGTGTGAACATGGCATACTGTTTATCTGTCCTATATGAAATGAGATCCCGGTGTTGCAGAGCTGACTTTACTCATTAAAAGATTGTTGACAGAGCCTTTTATTTAAAATGCAGCCTTAATACTAGTAGATGGTTGTATCAGTTAGGCACTGTCAATCTGGTTTTTTGCCTGGACACACAAATCATTTTTCAGAATCGCCAAAACCACTCTGATTTTAGATTTAGATCATTGACATCTTTGGATACTATTTCACTTAATTTTGGAATTCATTTTACAAAACCAACATTTATAAAAGTCGTTTTTGTTCAGAAAAAGAAACAGTAGTTATGTTACCTCCACCATTTTTGGCTACAATTTGTATGATTTCCTATCATGAAAAGCTGAAATTGAAAGTTTATTGAATTTTGCCAAGATTTTTCAATCATCTCTACTATTCCTAGGAATATGTTATTAGATTTAACAATTTAGTGCAAAGTACACCGATGTGCTCTTAACTGTTGTATTCAGATAGTAATATGTTTCATTAGAACAACTGACAGATTGTATATTTATTAGTTTATGTATGGGAATGCAAAGAGCAGTAAGGGTGCCAAATATAGAAACAATATAGTAACCCGCAACAACAGATTTCATTTTACTGAAATCGAATCAATGAAAGTGCTCTCATTGATAGTTCTGGGTTAATGTGTGTTGTTCTTTGCCTTAATAAATGAGGCTGAGCAAGTTGCGGGACATACAGGCTATTTGCACCATGTTTTTAAATCAGTCTATTGGCGTCTCCTGTGCAATTCAGAGAGGTTTAGTTTCCGAACATATATTGCAGCATTAACGCTTGGAAGCATTCGTAGATATTCAAACTAATCATGTGAATAGAATTTTGTTATTACCTGTTTTTACTTTATAATCGATAAACCAGCCACTATTATTTCAAACAGGGCCTGTAAGAAAAGCAAATGTTATGAGTTAATTATATTGTATTTATTAAAGTATGAAAAATATACTTCTATGGACATGTATAATTCATGATTTGTTTCTTCTTTGCTCCAATAGAAGAATATATAAATATATAATATATATAATGTATACATAATGTCTACTGCTGGTGGTAAAATGTTTTCGGTACAGGATTACATTTTTAAGTGCAATATATATACATCTTTTTAAACCGGTAACATTCTATCAATAAGGGCAGCAAAAAGCCATGTTTATCTATGTATTGTATATATTAATAGCTAAAAACAATAAAATGATGTTTCTAAGACCTGCATTGTTTTGAATCCAGTGTAAAAGTGGTGTGTAAAGTCATTGCTTGTCATCCACCATCAAAGTCATTTTAAAGTCATCTAGATGAAAATTGAACATTACCTGATCATTTGTAATTATGACAGTTAAAACAGAGACAGCTGACTCGAGTTATGAAAACTCAATGCATTGAAATACTATGAATAAGATAAAGTAGAACCAGTAAAACACGATAATTTGGTAGCAAAGTAAGTTAATTTAAATTAATATTCTTTAAAACTATGCAAAAATTACTGTGACTATCTTTCTCTCTCTCCATAGCTTCAATTCACAAAAGAAATTGTGCATATTTTCATTCATATGCCAAGTTTGTGTTTTACATTTTTGAATCTCGGACATTTTTAAATACAGTACATTACAACATGCATCAGAAGCATTTACCATATTATTTTATTGATTTTCGAGGAATTTTAATTGTAAAGTCAATACACAAAGAATATTGCATACATTTTAACTTCTTAAAACACTGCTAACCTAAATTGTATGTCAAGACATATCCATGTTAACTCCTAAATCTCTCTCTCTCTCTCTCTCTCTCTCTCTCTCTCTCACTTCCTAGAACATGTATCAGCATTATAGTTATATATATTTCTTTTAATTGTTCTTGTAGTGAGGAAATAGCCTTTTGGTACTATAAAATAATTTTCTTGTGTCCATTAAGGGACACAGGATGTCTTAAACCTTCGGTTACTGTCACAACAACTACTACATGCCATGATAAATGACTAGCCACAAAAAACTGTTAGCCAAGACACGATAATGGTTACTACAACCCAGCATGGCTCAGTTTTGCAGCAAAGTAGTACTGAGAGCATGAAGATAAACACAGATTAGTAAAAACGTTGCCCCTCAATGCTCAATGGATACCAAGAAAACCATTTTTTGGTGCATACAAAAATCCTATTTTTTTCCCATCCTTTGAGGGACTTGGGAAGTCTTAAACGTTTGGGGCATCCATAAGAACGCTGACTAAGGAATGTGTGACAGCCAATAAAAGTTAACAGGCCCAAGCTTACCACAGAAACTGGGAATTGCCTGCAGCTTGAGAGCCATTCATACGGGTGCATCACATATATTTTATATAGAGGTGTTACACGTAGAGTGATATATTTCAAGCATTTCTTTCTTTTCATTTTGATGATTATGGCTTAAAGCTAGTGAAAGCCCAAAATTCAGTATCTCAGAAAATTTGAATATTACATAAGACCAATAAAAATTGAAAAAATATTTTTTTAATACAGAAATGTTGGCTTACTGAAAAGTATGTCCATGTACAGTATAGTATGCACTAAATACTTTGTCGGGGCTTCTTTTGCATGAATCACTGCATCAATGCATCGTAGCATGGAGAGATCAGCCTGTGGCACTGCTGAGGTGTTATGGAAGCCCACGTTTCTTTTATAGTGGCCTTCAGCTTATCTGCTTTGTTGGGTTTGGTGTCTCTCATCTTCCTCTTGAAAATACCCCACAGATTCTCTATGGGGTTTAGGTCAGGCGAGTTTGCTCGTCAATCAAGCGTAGTGATACCATAATTATTAAGCCAAGTATTGGTACTGTTGGCGGTGTGGGCAGGTGCCAGGTCCTGCTGGAAAATTAAATCAGCATCTCCATAAAGCTGGTCAGCAGAGGGAAGCATGAAGTGCTCTAGAATCTCCTAGTAGAAGGCAGCACTGACTTTGAACTTGATAAAACACAGTGTACCAACACCAGCAGATGACATGGCTCCTCAAATCATCAAGAACTGTGGAAAATGTTGCATTTCATTTGGAAATCAAGGTACCAGAGTTTGGAGATAGAGTGGAGAGGCACAGAATCCAGGTTGCATGAGGTCCACAGTCAGTGATGATTTGGGGAGCCATGTCATCTGCTGGTGTTGGTCCACTGTGTTCTATCAAGTCCAAAGTCAGTGCTGCCCTCTAACAAGAAATCCTAGAGCACTTAATGCTTCCCTCTGCTGACCAGCTTTATGGAGATGCTGATTTTATTTTCCAGCAGGACTTGGCACCTGCCCACACTGCCAAAAGTACAAATACCTTGTTTAATGATCATGGTATCACTGTGCTTGATTGGCCAGCCAACTCGCCTGACTTAATCCCCATAGAGAATATGTGGGGTATTGTCAAGAGGAAGATGAGAGACACCAGACCCAACAATGCAGATGACCTGAAGGCCACTATCAAAGCAACCTGGGCTTCCATAACACCTCAGCAGTGCCACAGGCTGATCACCCTCATGCCACGCCACATTGGTGCAGTAATTCATGCAAAAGGAGCCCTAGCCTTCTAGCCTAACACACAAGTATTGATTGCATACTATACTGTACATGGACATACTTTTCAGTAAGCCAATATTTCTGTATTAAAAAACTTTTTTTTTCTATTGGTTTTATGTAATAATCTAATTTTCCGAAACTGAAATTTGGTTTTTCACTAGCTGTAAGCCATAATCATCAAAATTATAAGAAAGAAATGCTTGGAATATATCACTGTGTGTGTAACACATCTATATAAAATATATGAGTTTCCCTTTTTGAATTGAATTACTGAAATAAATTAACTTTGTTATAATATTCTAATTTTATGAGAGATGCACCTATAGGATCTTACACCTGAAGCGGGACACAGGGGAGGCCCTAATATCTACCTGGTAAAACTAGATTAAACAGAAGCACAGGTGGGAGCCTTGCAGATCTAGGAAAAGTTTCCATATGCCAAAAAGACCAAGAAACACACAAACTAGTAAAGCAGCTTAAGGAGAAAGCATAATACCTGATTCTAGAGACTATAAGGCTGATTTACTAAAGGATCTGAGAATGAGCACACACTAAATTATATGAAGGTTCACATCAATTATCCAGTCGTGGTAAGACAAAATCCCTGTATTTCCACTTGATTGGATAATTGAAGTGAAAAAATTGACAATATTTTTGTTAACATTTTCAAATCCTTCCATAAATCCCTCCCTCCCACAGAGTCCCTGTGGAAAGGAAAGGGAGAGCTACACAGGGGATTCTCAATAGAAAGGTCATAATCAAGGGGTGAGGGGCCCATGGTAACAGAAACAAGATAGAAGGGGCCTTCATAATGCTAAGAGCCAAACACTGTTCCAAAACCAGCTATAGGAAGTATAGCATTTATCCCATGGAGAGACTTCTAGGATGAAAGCACCATGATTCACATTAAGTGAAGTATGTCTTCCAGGAACGATGATAGACATTGTAAGATGTACACTTCCCAGTTTTTAACAAGATTCAGAGGTGCCCCCTGTCTCTCTGATCTTGGGCATCAACAGCCATGCCATTTAATTAGCTCAGGGAACCCCCACACCCAGCTGGTTGGCCCAGCCTAAAAGCTGCCTCATGGATCCTACCTCATCTCTATTGCAGGGAGGTGAAGACAAACCCAATGAATTACCTGCAGAATTTATGGACTAGAAAGAAGACATTCATAGTTTTGATATCCAAGATGGAAGATCTCTTTTGATTATGAGAACAGTGAAAGGGCTAGAAAAAAAACCTAGAAACCATGCTGCCATAGGAACTGGGACCATAACATCTAGATACAGAGGACCTGATAAAGCACTGCTAATGTGTGCAGTGACACAAGGAAAGGAAAGAAAAGGAAATTTGGAGGAGGCAGGGTGCAGAACTCCAACGTGTAGCTCTCAGAAACTATTTGCTCAACCCAAGCATCAAAAATGTAAGTTGGGTAAACAAACACAAAGGTTAGCAAATATTCCCTCTCTCTGAAAAGTTGGGGTGCACCATATGCACTGAACTACCAAGTCTTGAGGGAGAACAGGGAATCATACTAGGAGGGCTTAATGGGAAAATTATGGCAGTGAAAAACAAAAAGAAAGTTTCCTAACAAAAAGGAATAGGGAAACTGCACAGTCATACCTTAGAGTCCTAGATAAACAGTATGTAGAATCAGCTAAAAAGATGTTGTCTCTTGAAGACCATGTAGAACAAGCATAATATATTTCAGTTTACCAAACATTAAATGTGGCGGCTGCAATAGTTTTCTTTTTTAGGCTTTTTTCTTGATGATCTGGCCTGTAAGACACATAACACAGTGCCCCCACTCTGGATGAAAGCGAACATGGGGCACAGCAGACAGTGGCATTGTCAGTCTAGGGGGAGGGGAGTATTAGATAGACTAGCAGATTTAGATACACTAACGAATTGAAGCTCCAGCTCACACTGCAGTAACACAAGCAGTTACATCAACAGTTTTTTTCTTTTGTTTTTTTTTTTTGTTTGTTTTTTTGGATAAAGATTTTACATTAATAAATAAAAGCTGATCATTGTAGACCTCCTCTCAGTGATAAATGGTTTGTCTCAAAACTCTTAACTGATACATTTGCAGGAAAGCTTGTTCTGTTTAAAAAAACAACAGACTTACTGGCCAGATCACCAGGTGAAAATGAAAGAAAGCCTAAAAAGAAAGTTTCCGCTGGCTGATCGGAGGGTCGAACAGAGACCAGATTGCCTTTGTTCAACTGTCGGCTATGGTAACCCAGAAGAGAAGACCTGGCATCACTTTCAGTTTAACCGCATGTCAACAGTGCTGTTTGTGGTCAAATGCTTTTAGGGCAGAAGAGGAATTTGGTGTCTTGTAGACCCCAGATCTCTCTATAAAGAGTAACTGTCATATACCTATTGCAGTCACAAAGGATGTTTACATTTACATTTCACAAGTGATAAAAAAAAAAATGAAAGAGACAATGTAAAAAATGGCAAAAATACTGATTGTTACATGTAAACAAAAAGTTCCAGAAAAGGCCTGGTCTTCAAGTGGTTAAAATTAAACTCCCCAAGTGCAATCTGACTGTGGTCTGTTACTCAGACTGCACTTCTCCCTCTGCAGCTTCTCCATCCGGTACACTGTAGATTCATAATAGCATATGCTGAAAATACTTTTGTTTAAGGGGTGGCCTGACATACACTTTAAAGACAACCTTTCAACAGAACATTTATTTCAACAACAAACTTCTCATAAGACTATAAGTGCATTTTTAGGCATGTTCTTTAAAAAAGCCTCCCTTGTGTAGACATCCAAAAGCCCTGAGATTGTTGCTCGGCACCCCCATCTTTGATGTGATGTCAGCATACCCAGCAGACTCAGAGTTACCACTCAAGTGATACTTTAGAGCAGAAGTTAGAAACCTTTCAGAGGTGGAGATCTACCATGACAACATGGAAGACAGCAAAGATCACTGGTGGGGTGCCGTGTTCTTTTTTTTTTTTTTTTTTTAGTTAACTAGCAAGCCCCCTAGAGGTCAGTAGGGCAGTATACAGAGGTCAGTAGTATGTAGGGCAGTTTACAGAGATCAGTATGGCAGATGAGAGCGGTGAGCAGAAAAGGGGCTAGCAGCGAAGAGAACATGGCAAAGGACAGGGGTTAGCAAGGCTGTGGGGGGGGGGGGGGGGTCTCAGGAAGGCACAGTACAGAGGTTTCATGAGGGTCTGGTACGGGGGGCAGAAGAGCCTGATACAGAGGGGTCTGGAGGGGATGCATCCAGAGCTTCAGGAGGGCTGGGGGTCTGAAGGCACAGTACTGGAGGGGGACAGTAGAGCATGGTACAGCAGGGTCTAGAGGGCAGAAGGCAGAGCGCAGGGGGGTCTGGAGCACATGGAACTGGTAGGTCAGAAGGGCTGAGAGGTTTGGAGGACACAGTACTGGAGGGTCAGAAGAGCATGGTACTGGATTGTCAGGAGAGCACAGTGTTGGGGATTAAGAAGGCACAGTCCAGGGGGGTCAGGAGAGCACACTACAAGGGTGGTCTGGAGGGCATGATGCAAGGGGGGTCAGGAGGGCACAGTAAAAGGGGATTTGGATGGTATGAAACTGGGGGTTCAAGAGGGCATGGTGCTGGGGGGTCAGGAGGGCACACAGAGAAGTCAGGAGGGCACAAAAAGGAGGTTAAGAGGGTATGGTAAGGGTACAATGCTCAGGAAAGCTGCTGTGACACAGCTACCTGTTAGGGTGCACTGATCCCACCGGTCCTCCTCTCTCAGCACGTAGGAAAGGAGGAGATCAACGCACTGCACACTGGGAGGTGAGCCTATGCTTCCCGGACAAGATGCCTGAGCTCATCTCTTCTCTGTGCTATTCGCCAATCGAAGATGAAGGGGGAGGAGCACTTGTGGGCTGGCATTACAGGGACTTGATCCCCAGCCACCTGTCACCTGCCCGCGTTCGACAGCTCGATTTGCGATCAACAAGTTCCTGACCCCACCCTAAATTATTCCCCCTTACTCCTCCCATGGCTACAACATAAAAGGTTTTATATAGGGAGGCAAAAAGAGAACAAAAAACCTGGGCCAGCACAAACAGTGACTAGAGACTCCCAAAAGAGGAGACTGCTTCTGTGCAGCAGGGCTACCCTCTCACTGCAAGGCTTGAATGCTCATTTAGGTCTAAGAGACCCATATTCCTTTCCAAGTCCTCTAGATATAAATAAGCTTTTAAAGTAGAACTATAGGCAAAACAACAGCCCATTCCTTTTTTGTGCTCACGGAACTCACAGCCAGTGTGAATAGAAGAAACCCTTACCTGCCACCTTTGGTGGTTTTCTGCACAGGTTAAGCCTCTCCTCTAGGTCTGTCCCTGACCTTGGGATGCTAAATGCTCTGATAAGGCAGGGAACCCCTTCTATGGATCTTTTGGGGTGAAAAATCAGGTGCTAACTAGCCCCACATACAGCAAAACAGCCAGGGCTATGTTCCTCAGAAGAGCTGTCCATGTCTGTAGCCTGCCTCCCAGAAGTGAGTGGATCCATTGAACTGTGACACCGCATTTCCAAGATAAGTATGTTTTCTCATTTTTTGGAATTTATCTGTGAATGGCCTTGTAAGTTGTGTGTTACATCTCCTTTTGAATGGGGTGCAGCTGCACCATATTCCAGTATGCATTCTAGTGGCAATTGTGGAAGAGAAAGCGAAGTGTCTACATTCACAGGAATGATGCATTATGATGCCATATTTGGTTTTGGCAAGTACACCCCCAGTGGCCATCTTGGAGTTGGGCAAGACTGCCTGGAAGCTATCTTGGAAGTGGGCAAGGTGAGAAGTTTGCCAGGAGTGGGAGGCAGGTAGAAGAGTTGAGGAACATGAGGTTAACCACTTAAGCCCCGGAAGATTTTACCCCCTTCCTGACCAGGGGGTATTTTGCGATTCGGCACTGTGTGACTTTAACGGACAATTGCGCAGTCGTGCGACGCTGTACCTAAACGAATTTGACGTCCTTTTTTTCCCACAAACAGAGCTTTCTTTGGGTAGTATTTGATCACCTGTGCGATTTTTTGATCACGCGCTATAAACAAAAAAAGAGCGACAATTTTGCAAAAATAACAATATTTTTCACATTTTTTTATATGAAATTCCCCCAAAAAAAAAAGTAAAAATCAAAATTTTTTTAAATTTTCGGCCAATTTGTTTTATGCTACATATGTTTGGTAAAAAAAATCGCAAAAAGCGTATTTTGATTGGTTTGCGCAAAAGTTATCGCGTTTACTAACAAAGGGAAAGATTTTTGTCATTTTTGTTGTTTTTTTTTTAACGCGTAATGGCGGCGATCTGCGATTTTTTTGCGGTACTGCGACATTGGGGCGGACAGATCGGACCCTTGACTGACATTTGTGACACTTTTGGGGTTACCAGTGACATTTCTACAGTAATCAGTGCTATACATATGCACTGTTACTGTAAAAATACACTGGTTGTGAAGGGGTTAACTTTATTTGGAAGGGAGGGGCTGTGTGTATCCCTAGGGGCGTGCTTTCTACTGTGATTGGCTGTGGCTTGAGCTGTAAGGACACTGATCAACGGATCTACATACTAGATCCGTTTTATCAGTGTCTTTACAGCGAGGAGAATGACAGGCAGCTTGTTTACACAAGCTGCCTGACATTCTCCCTCTCCCCCGCCGATCGCCGAGTGACCGGCGGACATCGGGTCCGCTGGTCACACCCGCGGGGGGTCCGTGACCACGCGGGAGCGGGAGCGCGCCTCCGGGGGCGCGCGCTCGCTCCCTAGACCCTCACAAGCTAGTGACGTAGCCCTACGTCACTTTGCCTGTGAGGGGCTGACTGCCGACGTAGATCGGCGTTAGGCAGTCGGCAAGTGGTTAAAGACCCAGCAGCTTCCAGATAGGGCGTTCACATGATAGCACTGCATGCCAGCACACCCATAGCCGCAAACCCTGCTTCAAGGGCCATTTCCTGCTGCCTAGTGAATAGATATGTCCGTACTCACGTCTCAGTGTGGCATTTATATTACACCTGACTAAATGTCAGTGTTCCAGCTGCCCTGCACTATGAGCTCACTGCATAACAAAGATCCACACGGTTCCTATAGGTATGGGTCATCAGACCAGGTATGTATTTTGCTGCTAAAAGAGTGCATTCAGGTGCTAACTGACCTCTCTCTTGGCTAAGGAGCCTAGTCTGTCCCACAGACAGAAATATGCATGAGAGGAGCAGCAGAAATCCAGTCAAAGGTAGAGAAATTCCTATTCCATACTGCAAACACTAACACTATAGCCTAAAGAGTGCATCAGGACTGCTTTAAAAAAGGCCGACAGAAGCTTTGGCCCATTATGCTTAGCCGCAAGGAAGTTCTGTGAAACCTGGATGAAGCTGCATTAATAAAATAAAGAATGTGTCAAGGTTGCTTTAAAGGGGTAGACAGAAGCTCTCCTGCCCACTATTTATAGCCACAAAGGATTGGTGTGGGTCTGGGTGAAGTTACCATATCCAAGTTATTGAGAATACCTCAAACTGCATTCCGATACTGTTGCTACCAACTGCATAAAGGCTCCCTCAGCAGAGAGCAGGCCAGCTTCTGGAAAGGAAGAACAGAGAGGATAAACTGGTACATTATGTTCAGCCTAAGGCTTTCCCCCTGCTGGCCATTCTCTTTAAGGTAGGTAAGTTTACCATGAGTGGACAAGAAACCAAAGGAGCCAGGTAAGAAACCAGAGCAGACTCTAAATAAGATAGTTGCTACAGCATTTCCTCAGTTGGAAGAAGTAGCCTGCATGGCCTTCCAGGGCCAGGTTCTCTTTGAGATAGGCCAGGTCAACAGCATTAGAGATGCAGCTGAAGTTGAGCACTTGTCATTACTAGCAGAAGAAGGCTAGAGTACAGATTGCAAGGCCTTTTTAACCTTCTAATTCACCTGCGACACTTTCCGGCTTGGTGGGCATCAAGGATTATTAATGTTCCCATCTGGGGGTGGGCTTGGGTGTATTGAGCGTTTTGGTCCCGGCCGCCCGGTCCATCCGGGCGACCAGCGCCACTGGTCCAGGGTGGTGGGGAATTTCCCGGTCCGCAGCTGCGTGGGTCGGGGGGGGGGTGTCTCGCCGCCTGGTTGGCGGTGTGTGGTGTCAGCTTCCTGGTGGGGTCGGATGGGTGGGTTGGGGCTGGAGTTCCATTTATTTTCCCATCCCTTAAGCAATTTCTGTGCCTTGCTTTTGGACCCATGCACTAACATACTGGGATCCTGCCCCTTGTCTATTGGTCAGCACCTCATGTATTAGGATGCTAGACCCAGTACCAGTCTCATTGCCTTCCTGAAATATTCTCATAGAGAGATCCTTAGATGGGAAATAATTGGTGCAGGCTCTATCGAGCAACCTGACATGGTCCTCCACATATTTCAGTAATTAGAATCTATATGAATAAAACGCATGTGTCCCTGCATCCGTTTTCCCTGCTTTTCCCTGTGTCCGTGGAAATGAGCTACTGCGCATGTGCTGAACGAACAGCCGTTGGGACGCAGAGAACACCGCCACGGGAAAATTGCTGTCACGGGCGAACCAAAGGTGCTGGAGACCCAAAAATTGTACCGCAGGTGGCCAAGACACTCCCTCATACACTACAATCCCCTCCCCCCAGAGGGTAGAGGGGATTGTAGTGTATGGGGGGAGGGGATTGTAGTGTATGAGGGAGTGTCTTGGCCACCTGCGGTACAATTTTTGGGTCTCCAGCACCTTTGGTTCGCCCGTGACAGCAATTTTCCCGTGGCGGTGTTCTCTGCGTCCCAACGGCTGTTCGTTCAGCACATGCGCAGTAGCTCATTTCCACGGACACAGGGAAAAGCAGGGAAAGCGGATGCAGGGACACATGCGTTTTATTCATATAGATTCTAATTACTGAAATATGTGGAGGACCATGTCAGGTTGCTCGATAGAGCCTGCACCAATTATTTCCCATCTAAGGATCTCTCTATGAGAATATTTCAGGAAGGCAATGAGACTGGTACTGGGTCTAGCATCCTAATACATGAGGTGCTGACCAATAGACAAGGGGCAGGATCCCAGTATGTTAGTGCATGGGTCCAAAAGCAAGGCACAGAAATTGCTAAAGGGATGGGAAAATAAATGGAACTCCAGCCCCAACCCACCCATCCGACCCCACCAGGAAGCTGACACCACACACCGCCAACCAGGCGGCGAGACACCCCCCCCCGACCCACGCAGCTGCGGACCGGGAAATTCCCCACCACCCTGGACCAGTGGCGCTGGTCGCCCGGATGGACCGGGCGGGCCGGGACCAAAACGCTCAATACACCCAAGCCCACCCCCAGATGGGAACATTAATAATCCTTGATGCCCACCAAGCCAGAAAGTGTCCCAGGTGAATTAAAAGGTTAAAAAGGCCTTGCAATCTGTACTCTAGCCTTCTTCTGCTAGTAATGACAAGTGCTCAACTTCAGCTGCATCTCTAATGCTGTTGACCTGGCCTATCTCAAAGAGAACCTGGCCCTGGAAGGCCATGCAGGCTACTTCTTCCAACTGAGGAAATGCTGTAGCAACTATCTTATTTAGAGTCTGCTCTGGTTTCTTACCTGGCTCCTTTGGTTTCTTGTCCACTCATGGTAAACTTACCTACCTTAAAGAGAATGGCGCTCCCCCCATACACTACAATTCCCTCTCTCCCCCCTCATACACTACAATCCCCTCCCCCCCACACTACAATCCCCTCCCTCCCCCAACACTACAATCCCCTCCCTCCGCCCCCACACTACAATCCCCTCCCTTCCCCATACACTACAATGCCCTTCCCATACACTACAATCCCCTCCCTTCCCCAACACACTACAATCCCCTCCCTCCCCCCACCCACGCTTCAATCCCCTCCCTCCCCCATACACTGTAGAACCCATCCCCCTATGCGCTGTAGAACCCCTCCCCCATACACTATAATTCCCCCCCCCATACACTACAATCCCCTCTGTCCCCCCATACACTACAATCCCCTCCCTCCCCCATACACTACAATCCCCTCTGTCCCCCCATACACTACAATCCCCTCCCTCCCCCATACACTACAATCCCCTCCCTTCCCCATACACTACAATCCCCTCCCTTCCCCAACACACTACAATCCCCTCCCCCCCCCCAGCACATTACAATCCCCCCCCTCATATATATAGCTCCTTCTGTTCTAAGTATACTAAATAAAAAAAAAAATATATATATATATATATATATATATATATATATATAGCTCCTTCTGTTCTAAGTATACTAAATAATCTATACATATAAAGTACAAGTGTCTCTGCGTCCAGTCCCTGTGTGCGTGGGATTGCGCTACTGCGCATGTACCCCACGGACAGCCGTTGGGACTTGGAGCGCAGAGACTTCGGGCAGCTGGGCAAAACTGTTGGAAGCGGTTGGTGTGCGCGGGTGCGCGCTCGCGTGGACTTACTGCTAAGTCTGTTTTTACAAATGTTTGACCACATATGTTCTAGCGCCCGTTAATTTAACGGGCTTAATGTCTAGTAGGTTTATAAACACTCTAGTCTCACATTCAAGCTGTCTGTACCAGGAGCGTTCTGGATCTCCACTCCACATCTGTTCCCAAGCAATGTGTTTTGCCATCCAGCTTCAAGCTGCCTATGACAGCTTGATAATTGAAGCTCAAAGTTGGACACAAGTCCTCTCCTGCAGCTGGGCCTAGGTCAGCTAGCTGCCCATGTGACTTTGTGGGATCTTAAGTAGTTCACTCATAGCTTTCACTTGGAGAGGTGACTGTTCAAGACTGGTGACCTTTTCTGGCATGGGACCTTTCACAGGTGTAACATAAGTTAAGGTTTTAGAACCCAGTTCTCCATCTTGCCCCGGTTAGTTTCTATCTGTCTCCTCAAACAGAAAATCCTTATTCAATTCCTTGATCTGCATCCAGTTCACGTAAAGGAAGTTTCCATCTCTTTGTTGGATGTGGTCATTTTGGAAAGTTTATCTCTCAGCCTTTACTTTCCTCTTGTATTTCAAGATGGATCCTGTACTAATGAGTGCATCCTAAGCTTTTGGCTTCAGACTACAGTTTCTCAGATCGGCAAGGCTACCACCTAGGCTTCTATCCTCACTTTTGCTGTTTTCTACCAGGGGCTTAGGGTGATTTTAGCCAGATCAACACACTTGCTGCGGAAGCATTTGGGTGTTGTCCGTTGTCCTTTTTCCATCTGCGCTATAATTTTTGGGGGCATATCCCCTTGAGGGGGTGTGCTCTAAAGGGCCTGTCCTGGGCATTTGCATGTTAATGCAGATGGGGAGGGTATCACAGATGATGCTCAATTGTTTTTCTATCAGGCAGACATTTGCCCTTATCCGAAGCCAGCTTCTGATATAAGACATTTTGAGGAAGCTCTTCAGGCAGCAGGAAGTTCACGGCCTTGCTGTTGTCATGGCATCAAGAGCCTGTGGGCGTTTGTTTGCCTATCCCGTAGTGAGATTGCTTTGGCCGACTTGGGTGAAGTACTCCTTCAATACATCCAGATCAATGATGGCACACTTGCAAATAGTCATTAGCTAGCCAAAGTAGCTATACCTAGCACCTTAGAAACCAACAATGGTAGAAGGCTCAGGAGCACAATCACCTTGCGGTTCCTAAAGTTAATTCTAAGGATCTGCTATATGGCTGGGCTGCAACCACCGAAAGTAATTGCTGTATGCTCCCCCAGCAGCATCTGAACATCATAGGAACCCTATGCAGATATATCAGCCAACATGACAGGTTAGTAATCCATTTTGGCACAGTCCAGTAATTCCATTTTGGCACATTTATTCAGCACTACTGATGGGCTAAGTAGTCCTCACTACACTTGTGTTTGGCAGAAACCAGTAGCTTACTCACTTTCTTATGATAGTTTGCTGAAGCTTCCCACCCTGATAGCTAGTTATTGATCTATCACACGTATGCTGCCATGGAGGCACCAGGAAAGCAGAAAATTGTATCATACTTACCTTAATTTTCTTTTCCTGGTGCGTGTCCATGACAGCATACTTAACCCATTGCAGAGATTTTTCTTTACTTCCTGTCCCATACCCAAAACAGGAAGTGAGAGGAAATCCCTGCAAATTAAGGGAATTCCTTGGGGACACCCAGGTTGCTAGGACTATTGTGCCCGTTGGAAGATGTCCTCTCTTTTACTTTTCTGAGGACAACCGAAAAAAAATTGGGATTTTCTTTTACTTTCACTTTCAATGATAATGGTAAACAGGACAAATAGAGAGGGTGAATCACCCTTACAGGGGGACAGACAACAAAAAAAACTGCCTGGGGTTCTAATCCCTCTCCACTGTATCCAAACCGAAAAAAATAAAGTTTTGCCTTTAGTTGTAGGTTAACCCTTGCAAGGCAGGGTCTCTCTCTGAAGATGGGTTTAATGTACCCTACTGAGAATGGCAGGAGATGTTTAAATGTGGTAAAAAAAAAACAATACATTTTATCATGAGTTAATAGGTCTTTCCAGAATTAATTTTCAGGTCATGTTAAAAATGAGATTACATACCACTGCAATGATTATTTTTTGTGAATTGATAATCTTTGATTTCAAAATGACTATAAAAAAATATAAGTACCATAAGAAAAAAAAAAAAAAAACTCCTAGGTACTAATGCAAAACAGAGAAGAGTTTACAAAGGGTTAAAAATACTGTATGTGAAATTATAAAAAGGGAAATGAAAGTTAAAGCTAAGAAATACAAGAAACAAAAATGCAAATCCTAAAGCCCAAATGATACAGCATTTTCTAATGTATTTGTTAGTTCCCTTGTTAAGACATTGTTGCTACTGTCCCTGCAAACATTGTGACATGTCAGATAGACCTACTTTCTGTCATCTGCTAAAGAAAGTGCTGTATTGCACATTGCAAATATGTGTACAATTCACTGCGAAGGTTTTAGCCAACAGTGCCACAAAATGAGGATTTTAAGGGGGAATTCACACTATATGCAGTGCGCATGGTAAAATATCAGTCAGGGCAGGGACACACAGGAAACAATTGTTTCCTATGTGTCCCATTTACACTGCAACACGACTTAGGGCTGCGCTAAAAAAAGTTGACATGCTTCATTTTATTGCAGCGCACTGCATCATAGAGCAATGTACAACAATGTTTTGTACACTTCAAATAAAGATAGTACGATTAAAAAAAAAAAAAAAAGGGAGTCGTGTGATGCTCTGAATTGCACACCACACTGCCCCCTATCACAGCCAGCAGACACTGGACAGGTGATTCGCTGTGACGAATATCCATAAGTGTGTTAATACAGCTTAGAAAAATATTCTTGCTTTTTATCTATCATTTAAAAACCTAAAAAAATCTATATCAAATCAAAATTTGGTGTTTACCCCCTTTACCTTTAAATGGCATAGATTCTCTCAGATACACTTGCACACAGTTAAAGAGGTAATAAAAAAACAAAACAAAATGTCATATGTTGCAATTTGCAAAAAAGGGAGTTGCGCTAAGGCATGAAATGGATTACACATTCACCAATGACAGGGAAGTGTTAAATGCATACATAAGTAATTATAACACACAACACTGTATACAACAATCTCATACAACATATGAGTGGATTTATGCCCTAATCCAATTTACTCAAAAACTGGGAGCGATAGTCCAAAAAAACTTTATAAAAGTGATGTTATAAACGAGTGGTGTTATAAAGACGTGGATCCTCAATCCAATGTAGCCAACAATGTAAAAACACAGTTCAAAGCAGGTATATTGTAGAATTCATCCACCCAGGTGATTAAGGAGATGACAGACAAAGTGAGGTCCCGACCACCATACACAGCCTCTTACCATAAAGCAGTGGAATAAACACATCGGGTAGTTCAGGACTACTCCAGCCTATCTCTCAAGCACAGCAGCTCCCAGGACATCCAAGCCACAGTGGAGTTTGAGCCGGTTTCCATCAGGTGGCTTGGATGTCCTGGGAGCTGTGTTGTACATTATACTCCAGACCCTTGTAGATTGTACTCCTGATCCCTGTACTGCATTCACTATGTTCTACTGTACATTATCCTCCTGACTCCTGCACTGCATGTGCTATGTTTTGTATTATATTCCTGGTCCCTGCAGTGCATATGCTATGTTGTATGTTATACTCCTGACCCCTGCAATGCTTATTCCATTATACCCTTGACTCTAAACTACATTTGCTGTGTTGTAAATTATACTCCTGCGCTCCCTTTACAATGCATTAAAGCTGAACTCCATGATAGGAAAATGTTGTCTAAATACAAGAGTCATATGTATTATGCCTTAAATCTTGGTGTGCTTTGTGTATTTCTTCTAGATCTGTGCAGTAATCCAGTGTGACTTTGACTCAGTGCAGGAGAATCCTGTAATAAAGACCGCTCACTCTTGCTCTCTCTCCCTGTGCAGGGATACTTGTCTTGTCTTTGCCCTCTCTTGTAGTTTTCCGAATGCAGTCTGTAGTGGGTGGGGCCTCTTGGGCCCCTCCCACAGCTCTGCTCCCTGCACAGATTATGTACAGCACAGTGATGATAATGTCACTACTAGCTAATACCTGGGTTTTCAAAGGCATTAGGTACATACACAGTGGATTTATACCCTTTGTTGCTATTGAAGAATATATTTCAATTAAAGGTTTTGAGCCCGGGATGCAACTTTAATAAATTCAGCCAAGGTTTATTTACTACCAATCTAAAGCTTACATTCTGAACATACAGTAAAATCATCTAGAAAAAATAAATGGGTAAAAGGAGCTATAGTCTGTGAGAACAAAATAACCGAAGCCAGTTATTGATTGTGTATTACTTAACCATGTTATGAAACACACCACTTTGCCATCTTCGGGGAAAATAACTCCAGCACAATGCCGAGGAGAGTCAGCTGCACTCTTTCAACATAGCAAAACTAGCTTGACCTACTTACACCTGAGATTGAAAAGCCATTCAAATAAAAACAAACATTATAAAGGCACAATGGATAATTGGTACAATAGGTGTTTAGGTGTCTGTATAGGTGTCCTTCAAAAAGCTCCTCTTGTCATGAATGTACTGTATGTTGTTACAATAAACTGTTAGAATTTAATTGAAGTGTACATAGGAAATACTGAATCAAAGATGACCTTGCATAACAACACAAGCTGCATACAACATTTAAACACATGGTAGTTATGATACATCAGAGATGCTAATGCCTCTGAAGCTGTGAGACTCCAGACAGAGATCCTATTTGCAATTTTTATTTGTGACTAAGGCTCAAAAAGACAATGCCAATAACTCTTACAATTCTTCTTTATCTTCAGACGCTTCATCTCAATTGGGATTCCAACCACAACACAAGCACATTAAGTATTGCACTCAATAGCTCTAAAAATGTTAAAAACAATGTCACCCTCTGATAATGAACACATTGAAAACACTAATATGACACAAGATGCATACTTAGGGTCACAAGAAACTAGAGTTGAGCGGACACCTGGATGTCCGTGTTCGGCGGGTTCGGCCGAACTTGAAAAAAAAGTCCGGGTCCGTGTCCCGGACTTTTTCCGAACTTTACCCGGACACCGAACCCCATTGAAGTCAATGGGGACCCGAACTTTCAGGCACTAAAATGGCTCTAAAACACCAATGGAAAGGGCTAGAGTGCTGCAAACAGCAGCAAAACGTAGTTAAGAGCATGGCAAGTGCTCTGCAAACAAATGCGGATAGGGAAATAACGTAAAACAACAAAAAAAACTGAAAAATAAAACAATGTTCTTCATCTGTGAAGGACGAGGCCCATATGGAGTAGGAGGGAGGTTGAGGTGGTGGTGGATGTGGCGGTGTCATGGGCGTGCGCACAGGGTGTGCCGGGTGTGCCTGGGCACACCCTAATCACCTCGGGCACATTAGCATTATCGCTCTGTTTGCCAGTGAGGAGATGGGAAAGATCTCCCTCGGACCTGCTCTGCCATAAGAGAAGTGCCACACACTTCTATTTCACTTTGCCAGCAGGGAGAGTAATGTACCGGGGCCATATACATGTAGGCAAACACATGCATGTGTATTTAAACTTTGGGGTGCACACCCTAATGCAATAGGCTGTGCACACCTATGGGCGGTGTAGGTGGAAGCGGCGGTGGAGGAGGACGAGGTAGCCAACACTGCTTTTTTTCAGTCATTTTAAATGAGGGTACACCCCAAAAGAGTGAGAAAGAGCAAAAAAAGAACAATGGCTGGGTAAGGTCGGTATCCATCTCTATTCTGCACAAGGGACGGAAAAGTCCTGTGGGATCCATGCCTGGATCATTTTAATGAACGCGAGCTTGTCCACATTGTCTCTGGACAGGCGGCTGCGCTTGTCTGTGATAACGCCCCCAGCCATGCTAAATACACGTTCAGATAATACACTGGCTGCAGGGCACGCCAGCACCTCCAAGGCGTAAAGGGCAAGCTCAGGCCATGTGCCCAATTTGGAGACCCAGAAGTTGAAGGGGGCAGACCCATCATTCGCTACATGTAGGCGTGTGCACACATACTGCTCCACCATGTTGGTGAAATGCTGCCTCCTGCTAAGACGTTCCATATGAGCTGCTGGTGCAGCGGTTTGTTGTGGCGTGCTGACAAAGCTTTTCCACATTTTGGCCATGCTAACCCTGCCTTCTAAAGGGATGGAGGTGCCCTGGTTGCGTTGGCGACCTCTTCCTCCTCCTCCTCTGCCTTGGCCTTGTGCTTCCACTGTGGCCCCGCTGTCAGGTCGGAATGCCAGCAGCATCGCGTCTACCAGTGTGCGCTTGTACTCGCGCATCTTGCGATCGCGCTCCAGTGAGTGAATTAAGGACGGTACGTTGTCCTTGTAACGGGGATCCAGCAGCGTGGCCACCCAGTAATCAGCACAAGTTAGAATGTGGGCAACTCGGCGGTCGTTGTGGAGACACTGCAGCATGTAATCGCTCATGTGTGCCAGGCTGCCCAGAGGCAACGAAAGGCTGTCCTCTGTGGGAGGTGTATCGTCTGTGTCCTCTGTATCCCCCCAGCCACGCACCAGTGATGGCCATGAGCTGGCCTGGGTGCCACCCTGCTGTGAACATGGTTCCATCTCCTCCTCCATCTCCTCCTCCTCATCCTCCTCATCTTCCAGAACTGTGCCCCTGCTGGACAATTGTGTCCCTGGCATTTGTGGGTGCAGGAACCCACCCTCTGAGCCACTTGCGAATGACTGCCCTGAAAGCCTTGGAAATGTTACCTCTTCATCCTCCTCCTCATCCTGTGCCACATCCTCTTCCATCATTGCCCGAATCGTTTTTTGAAGGAGGCATAGAAGTGGGATAGTTAAGCTGACAACGGCGTCATCGGCACTGGCCATGTTGGTGGAGTACTGAAAACAGCGCAACAAGGCACACAGGTCTTGCATGGAGGCCCAGTTATTGGTGGTGAAGTGGGGCTGTTCCGCAGAGCGAGTCACACGTGCGTGCTGCAGCTGAAACTCCACTATGTCCTGCTGCTGCTCGCACAGTCTTTCCAGCATGTGCAAGGTGGAGTTTCCACCTTGTGGGCACGTCACATATGAGGCGGTGAGCGGAAAGGCCGAAGTTACGCTGCAGCGCTGACAGACGAGCAGCAGCAGGGTGAGAACGCCGAAAGTGCGCACAGACGGCCTGCACTTTCTGCAGCAGCTCTGACATATCGGGGTAATTTTTAAGGAACCTCTGCACCACCAAATTCAGCACATGCGCCAGGCAAGGGATGTGCGTCAAACCGGCTAGGCCCAGAGCTGCTATGAGATTTTGCCCATTATCGCACACCACCAGGCCGGGCTTGAGGCTTGCTGGCAGCAACCACTCATTTGTCTGCTGTTCCATGCTCCTCCACAACTCCTGCGCGGTGTGTGGTTTTTCCCCCAAACAGGCAAGTTTTAAAACTGCCTGCTGTCGTTTACCCCTGGCTGTGCTGAAGTTGGTGGTGAAGGTGTTACGCTGACCGGATGAGGAGGCGGTAGAGGATGAGGAAGCAGAGTAGGAGGAGTTAGTAACAGGAGGCAAACTGAAGCGCCCTGCAATCCTCGGTGGTGGAAGGACGTGCGCCAAATTGCTATCCGCCTCAGGCCCATCCGCCACTGCATTTACCCAGTGTGCCGTTAGGGAGATATAACGCCCATGACCGTGCTTACTGGTCCACGTATCGGTAGTTAGGTGGACCTTGCCACAGATGGCGTTGCGCAGTGCACACCTGATTTTTTCCCCCACTTGGTTGTGCAGGGAAGGGATGGCTTGCCTGGAAAAGTAGTGGCGGCTGGGCGCGACGTACTGTGGGACAGCCACCGACATAAGGCTTTTAAAACTGTGCGTTTCCACCAGACGGAATGACAGCATTTCAAAGGCCAAGAATTTTGAAATGCTGGCATTAAGGGCCAGGGATCGCGGGTGGGTAGGGGGGTACTTCCTCTTCCTCTGAAGTGTTTGGGAGATGGAAAGCTGAACGCTTCCACGGGACATTGTGGAGATGGTTGGTGACCCAGGTGGTGGTGATGCTGACAGATCGTCTGTTTGCGGGGTGGCAGGTGCCGGTATCACTACAGAGGTGGATGGAGAGGCCGAGACTGCAGCAGAAGAGGAAGCAGGAGGAGCCAGAGACCTTTCTTGGTTTTGAAGGTGTCTACTCCACTGCTGCTCGTGCTTTGCACTTAGATGCCTGATCATGCAGGTTGTGCTCAGGTTGAGAAGGTTTATGCCTCGCTTCAGGCTCTGATTGCACAGGGTGCAAACCACTCGTGTCCGGTCATCAGCACATTTTCTGAAGAACTTCCACGCTAGAGAACTCCTTTGAGATGGCTTTGGTGCGCTCGTTCCCTTGCTGCGTTGGGCAGTAACAGGCGTAGTGTCTAGGGCACGGCCGCTCCGCTTCTGAACCCTGCTCCCTCTTCTGCTGTGCTGGTGGCTCTGTGCGAGCACCGCCTCTTCCTCCAAACTACTCAGGTCACCTGCATGACCTTCATTCCATGTGGGGTCGAGGACCTCATCGTCCTCCACATCATCTTCCACCCAGTCTTCACCCCTGCCCTCCTTGTCTGTCTCCACAATTCTGAGTGCCGCAGCAATTGGCACCTGCGTTTTGTCATCATCGGAGACGTGCTGCGATGGTCCTTTCATGTACTCATCTTGAGAAATAAGTGGCTGGGCATCGCTGCACTCAATCTCTTCCACTTCTGGGGCAGGACTAGGTGGATGGCCCTGGGAAACCCTGCTGACAGAGTCATCAAAAAGAAGAAGAGACTGCTGCATGACTTGGGGCTCAGACTGCTTGCCTGATTTGCAAGGGGGTGAGGTGAAAGACGGTTGGACATTGGCTGCAGGTGCCAACTCTGACCTTTCTGCAGTAGACTGGGTGGGAGACAATGTGAAGGAACTGGAGGCACTGTCAGCAACCCAATCTACTATCGCCTGTACTTCTTCTG
The DNA here is from genome assembly GCF_965119305.1 of Pelophylax lessonae. NCBI lineage: Eukaryota > Metazoa > Chordata > Amphibia > Anura > Ranidae > Pelophylax > Pelophylax lessonae. The sequence continues at coordinate 321,756,695 of NC_138770.1, forward strand.
GCCTTATCACTTCTAGAGGCGCATGATGCCCTACCAAATACTGCTGCAGGTTCTGTCGCCTACTCACACTTGAGGAAGGTGTTTCACTTGTGCATGTAGCTGGCACAGATCGACCACGTCCTCTCCTTGCAACAGGAGCTCTACCAGCAGCACCACGACCCAGGCCACGGCCCCTATTTGACGGTCTCCTCATATTTCTGTAATTTATGATCTTGCCCTAGAAAGGTGTTTATTGAATAGCGGAACAAAACTACAAAAGTATCTCACAGTCAAATATGCAAACTATGCCGCAATTTAATTTTTTTTACACTCAAACAGGGTGTATATTGAATAGCGGAATAGAAAAAAATTTACAAAATGGTGTGTATCTCACACATACAAACACAGACTAGGCCCCGATTACAATTTTTTGTACCCTAAAGGCAGGATGAGGAAGAGGAGTAGGAGGAGTTTGGAACAGGAGGCAAACTGAAGCACCCTGCAATCCTCGGCGGTGGAAGGAGATGCGCCAAACAAATTTAAAAAGGTGTATCTCACATGTACTGATACAGACTATGCCGTAATTTAATTTTTTACACTCAAACAGGGTGTATATTGAATAGCGGAATAGAAAAAATTTTACAAAATGGTGTGTATCTCACACATACAAACACAGACTAGGCCCCGATTATAATTTTTTGTACCCTAAAGGCAGGATGAGGATGAGGAGTAGGAGGAGTTCGGAACAGGCAGGAGGCACACTGAAGCACCCTGCAATCCTCAGCGGTAGAAGATGCGCCCCCAAAATTTGGAAGGTTTATCTCACACGTACCGATACAGACTATCCCGCAATTTAATTGTTTTTACCCCAAGGGTGTAGATTGAATAGCGGAATAGAAAATATGATATCAAAAGGTGTATGTATCTCACACGTACAGACCCAGACTAGGCCAAGATTACTATTTTTTGTACCCCCAAAGGCAGGATGAGGAGTAGGAGGAGTTCGGAACAGGCAGGAGGCACACTGAAGCACCCTGCAATCCTCGGCGGCATGAGATGCGCCCCAAAAATTGGAAAGGTGTATCTCACACGTACCGATACAGACTATCCCGCAATTTAATTGTTTTTACCCCAAAGGTGTAGATTGAATAGCGGAATAGAAAATATGATATCAAAAGGTGTATGTATCTCACACGTACAGACCCAGACTAGGCCCCGATTACTATTTTTTGTACCCCCAAAGGCAGGATGAGGAGTAGGAGGAGTTCGGAACAGGCAGGAGGCACACTGAAGCACCCTGCAATCCTCGGCGGTATAAGATGCGCCCCAAAAATTGGAAAGGGGTATCTCACACGTACCGATACAGACTATCCCGCAATTTAATTGTTTTTACCCCAAGGGTGTAGATTGAATAGCGAAATAGCAAATATGATATCAAAAGGTGTATCTATCTCACACGTACAGACCCAGACTAGGCCCCGATTACTATTTTTTGTACCCCCAAAGGCAGGATGAGGAGTAGGAGGAGTTCGGAACAGGCAGGAGGCACACTGAAGCACCCTGCAATCCTCTGCGGTATGAGATGCGCCCCAAAAATTGGAAAGGTGTATCTCACACGTACCGATACAGACTATCCCGCAATTTAATTGTTTTTACCCCAAAGGTGTAGATTGAATAGCGGAATAGAAAATATGATATCAAAAGGTGTATGTATCTCACACGTACAGACCCAGACTAGGCCCCGATTACTATTTTTGTACCCCCAAAGGCAGGATGAGGAGTAGGAGGAGTTCGGAACAGGCAGGAGGCACACTGAAGCACCCTGCAATCCTCGGCGGTATGAGATGCGCCCCAAAAATTGGAAAGGTGTATCTCACACGTACCGATACAGACTATCCCGCAATTTAATTGTTTTTACCCCAAAGGTGTAGATTGAATAGCGGAATAGAAAATATGATATCAAAAGGTGTATGTATCTCACACGTACAGACCCAGACTAGGCCCCGATTACTATTTTTTGTACCCCCAAAGGCAGGATGAAGAGTAGAAGGAGTTCGGAACAGGCAGGAGGCACACTGAAGCACCCTGCAATCCTCTGCGGTATGAGATGCGCCCCAAAAATTGGAAAGGTGTATCTCACACGTACCGATACAGACTATCCCGCAATTTAATTGTTTTTACCCCAAGGGTGTAGATTGAATAGCGGAATAGAAAATATGATATAAAATTGGTGATTTTTCAATAGCACATGTGAACACAGCAGTATCTTATATCAGTCAGCTCTGCTGCAGGCTATGAAGGGAAAAAAAAGAAAATTCCCCTTTTAAGTTTGTAATTTTTAAATAGATTAGTACAGACTATGCCACAATTTAATTTTTTTAACCCAAAAGGGTGTATATTGAATAGTGGAATAGAAAAAAGTGTATAAATTTTAAAATCACTCAATAATAGCACATGTGAACACAGCAGTGTATTATCACAGTCAGCAGCACTGAAGGAAAAACGCTGCACACAACTGACTGATAAAAAATATTTTTTTCTCCCTCCTCCTCAGCGGGCAAAAAGATTGTGTTCACACCACCCCACACACAGCAATATCGATGTAGAACACTGACCCTGCCTATTCTCCAGCCTCGCCCTAAAATGATCGATAAGATCGGTCACTGGCACTGCAAACCCCCCACACAGCAAAATCGATGTAGAACACTGACCCTGCCTATTCTCCAGCTTCGCCCTAAAATGCCCTAACAACTCGCCCTGCCTGCAGCACTCCGACCTGTCCCTGAATTCTTTTCGGACACAATATAATTTTTGACTGTCTGTCCCTAATCAGCAGCCAGCACGTATGATGTGTGCTCTGTCCCTGTACTACAGCAGAATGACGCAGCGGCGCTCGGTCTCGAACTTATAAAGACTTGGTCACATGCTTCAGATGGCCAATCACAGCTACTAATACATTAGTAGTGCATAAAGTGGTCACCGCCTCCATCTATAACTGGTCTTAATGGTAAGAAGCACTGGAAGGGCGGATGCATATCAAAAACGAAGAGATTTCCAGTCACAACTTACCAACCAGTCAGCGACCAACCGAATTGACCTGTCTAACAGTATGCGTTAAAAACAGGGGTTTGGTTGCACACATTTGCAAATACATACGTAAGCTGCAGGCCCCGACAAGGCACCCTGTGATCTGCAGTCCCTAACTCTACAATTTAAAGAGTCTCTACAGTGAGAGCACATGTATTTAATGGGATAAATGGAGGACAGGTGACTAGAGGGAGCCCACCCCTCCTTAAAGGCACAGGGTCACGCTGAACACCCAGCACATCGCACAATGGCGGCAAAGGTGTCAGTGCGTTGCCTGGCTCAATATAGATATCAATAATGCATAAAGTGGTCACCGCCTCCATCTATAACTGGTCTTAATGGTAAGAAGCACTGGAAGGGCGGATGCATATCAAAAACGAAGAGATTTCCAGTCACAACTTACCAACCAGTCAGCGACCAACCGAATTGACCTGTCTAACAGTATGCGTTAAAAACAGGGGTTTGGTTGCACACATTTGCAAATACATACGTAAGCTGCAGGCCCCGACAAGGCACCCTGTGATCTGCAGTCCCTAACTCTACAATTTAAAGAGTCTCTACAGTGAGAGCACATGTATTTAATGGGATAAATGGAGGACAGGTGACTAGAGGGAGCCCACCCCTCCTTAAAGGCACAGGGTCACGCTGAACACCCAGCACATCGCACAATGGCGGCAAAGGTGTCAGTGCGTTGCCTGGCTCAATATAGATATCAATAATGCATAAAGTGGTCACCGCCTCCATCTATAACTGGTCTTAATGGTAAGAAGCACTGGAAGGGCGGATGCATATCAAAAACGAAGAGATTTCCAGTCACAACTTACCAACCAGTCAGCGACCAACCGAATTGACCTGTCTAACAGTTAGGGACTGCAGATCACAGGGTGCCTTGTCGGGGCCTGCAGCTTACGTATGTATTTGCAAATGTGTGCAACCAAACCCCTGTTTTTAACGCATACTGTTAGACAGGTCAATTCGGTTGGTCGCTGACTGGTTGGTAAGTTGTGACTGGAAATCTCTTCGTTTTTGATATGCATCCGCCCTTCCAGTGCTTCTTACCATTAAGACCAGTTATAGATGGAGGCGGTGACCACTTTATGCATTATTGATATCTATATTGAGCCAGGCAACGCACTGACACCTTTGCCGCCATTGTGCGATGTGCTGGGTGTTCAGCGTGACCCTGTGCCTTTAAGGAGGGGTGGGCTCCCTCTAGTCACCTGTCCTCCATTTATCCCATTAAATACATGTGCTCTCACTGTAGAGACTCTTTAAATTGTAGAGTTAGGGACTGCAGATCACAGGGTGCCTTGTCGGGGCCTGCAGCTTACGTATGTATTTGCAAATGTGTGCAACCAAACCCCTGTTTTTAACGCATACTGTTAGACAGGTCAATTCGGTTGGTCGCTGACTGGTTGGTAAGTTGTGACTGGAAATCTCTTCGTTTTTGATATGCATCCGCCCTTCCAGTGCTTCTTACCATTAAGACCAGTTATAGATGGAGGCGGTGACCACTTTATGCATTATTGATATCTATATTGAGCCAGGCAACGCACTGACACCTTTGCCGCCATTGTGCGATGTGCTGGGTGTTCAGCGTGACCCTGTGCCTTTAAGGAGGGGTGGGCTCCCTCTAGTCACCTGTCCTCCATTTATCCCATTAAATACATGTGCTCTCACTGTAGAGACTCTTTAAATTGTAGAGTTAGGGACTGCAGATCACAGGGTGCCTTGTCGGGGCCTGCAGCTTACGTATGTATTTGCAAATGTGTGCAACCAAACCCCTGTTTTTAACGCATACTGTTAGACAGGTCAATTCGGTTGGTCGCTGACTGGTTGGTAAGTTGTGACTGGAAATCTCTTCGTTTTTGATATGCATCCGCCCTTCCAGTGCTTCTTACCATTAAGACCAGTTATAGATGGAGGCGGTGACCACTTTATGCATTATTGATATCTATATTGAGCCAGGCAACGCACTGACACCTTTGCCGCCATTGTGCGATGTGCTGGGTGTTCAGCGTGACCCTGTGCCTTTAAGGAGGGGTGGGCTCCCTCTAGTCACCTGTCCTCCATTTATCCCATTAAATACATGTGCTCTCACTGTAGAGACTCTTTCAATTGTAGAGTTAGGGACTGCAGATCACAGGGTGCCTTGTCGGGGCCTGCAGCTTACGTATGTATTTGCAAATGTGTGCAACCAAACCCCTGTTTTTAACGCATACTGTTAGACAGGTCAATTCGGTTGGTCGCTGACTGGTTGGTAAGTTGTGACTGGAAATCTCTTCGTTTTTGATAATACATTAGTAGGCATGGCTGGGATGGCTTAAGGCACACAAGTTAAACGCTTGTTGATTGGCTGTTGAAAGCCCGCCATTAAAAGCGCGTCATTACATACAAACCCGGAAATAAAATGACCGAACACGGATTTTAAACCCGAACATACAGTAAAGTTTTCGGGTCCGTGTTCAGGTAACAAAAATCCAATTATTCGGTACGAACACGAATAATACAGTCCGTGTTCGCTCAACACTACAAGAAACCTCTCCAAGTATGATCACTGAACAGTAACTATCTCACTGGAGCTATTCCCAAAGCTAGACATAGTAGTTTATTTGGGGAAAACTTATATAGGAACAGAGATATTTCGGGGATCCATCAAAGAAGGTTTTAGCCTTGGATCAATTTGTCACAAAGAAGAAGTACATATCATTTGGCAATTGTTACCTTATCCTCATTTAGCGGCTTCAGCTCTAGCGTTGTACCGCTTCTTCGCTAGATTTTGAGTGGTTATACTGGGATCATGCCTGCAGTATTGTTTTAGAGCAGACAGTTGGCTTTCTTACAAGCTGCAGGAGGGGACGTCCCCCCACTCCTGCCGCCTTCCACAGCTTTCTCTGTCTCTCCCGTCCCACCGGGAGACCTCTGCGACCAGCCCGTTCTTCCATCAGCTGACCATAGAGGTAATCATAGACCAGAATAGCTCTGATTGCCTCTATGGTATGGGAAACCGGAAGCGATGAGCATTCATCACTAAAAAATACTAAAATTTACACGTACTGTTAACAAAAAGTGCCAGAAAAGGCCTGGTCTTCAAGCGGTTAAGTTATTAGATTCTGAGACCCAGCTTGGCCCAAACTATTTAATATGAAAGTAAACCCAGACATCAGCTTTAAATGCCTCACTAAATTTTTGGAGGACGGTCTGAATTATAAAATAATAGATCTTTGAATCTAAAATACTTTAAACCAAAAATATCTCAAAATATGTACAAAAAAGTTTCTCCTAATAGTTAATAATCATAGGGTGGAACTATTTTTCCAATCAGTATTATATGAGATTAATGACTATTGGCTGCCCCTCCACAGAACAGAACACATACACAGTGGCATGCTTTGGAAGGATTGAGAAAGAAAGAATGAGAACTTTGTTAGCAAACCATTTGGTAAAGGAGGAATATTATTATCATAGGTATAGTAGAACAACCACCCCCCCCCCCACTCTTTGCCAGAACAATATGTAATGATGTGTTTAGGAATTTTAAACTTCAAAAATTGGTACAAATGGTAATCCATGTAGACTCAGCCCCTATAGTTTAACGGTTATTGCAGAGCCAAATTTAGTCCCCTACTGCCAAAATCTTAGACATTTGCCATCCTACAGTTCTTGCATAGATGCCATTCCTAAAAAGCATAAGAATATTTGTGACCCCCTAAAACACCAATTATTTTGGAAATAATAACTTATTCTAAAATGTGAGCATCATTATCAAGGCTGCTGTTAGTAATCACTGGGCCTTGTACAGCCATTTAACTGCCCCCCCCCCCCCCCAACAAGATCCAAGTGTATAACAATGCTCTGTAAGTGTCCCACAACCACGTGCTTTGGTTGCAGCATGCTAGTGCGGGGTTAAATCAGGCAAGGAGGAGGCGATATACCTTTCGTGACTAGCTATACCTCCTCACCACCTATCAACTGCTCTGAAGAATGATCCTCATAATGCCCACTATTCAGATAGCAAAGCACATGTGAACGAACCCTTCATTTTTCTTTATTTTTCAGTTTTTTAGAAATGTATTTATTTTTTACTTTCTTTTTAATTTTTAACAGCCCATTTGAGGGTGCTTTACTATACTTTTTTTTTTTTTTTTTTGAAAATCTTTTTTATTGAATTTGCAAGAAAAAACAACAACTACAAACATTGGTGCTCAGGCTCAGACCAGATACGAGCTAGCAGCAATACATACATAATGAAACACGGCACCCGCGCAGGGGTCCAAAGGGAAAGGCAAGTGTAGTACAAACCAAGTGAGAGGTATACACAGCAGCCCTGAGAGACACAGCAGATATTGTTAAACAACAGGAGATCCTCACCAAAACTCATCAGCAGGGCCCATGCTCAATACAGGACAGCCCCAAACATCACAGAATCCCATAACACCCCAAGGCGAGGGGCGCCATCCGCCTAAGACGGAAGGCGAGACCCGCCTCCCCCACCCGGGACAGCGGGGGGATCGGAGAGCCACCGAGTCCACACCCTGTCAAACTTTTTCCGGCAACCCCTGTGCACATATGTGTCTTTATATAAGGGGAGGACTGAATTCACCAGGGACCTCCATTGTTGAACCGTGGGAGGGGAGCGCTGTCGCCAGTGGAGCACAATGGATTTCCTGGCATAAAACAATAATAAACCGAGCAACGTGCGGTCCGCCACCCGAGACACCAGATCATCCAGTAGACCGAGTAAACATATTCTCGGGGAGGGATCTAGCGAGATGGAGGAGACCTCTGTGATCGTGTGCAGCACCCCGGACCAGAAGGTAGAGAGATGGGGACAGGTCCAGAATATATGAAGGAAGTCACCCGGGGCCTGGCCACAGCGCCAGCACTCCGGCGACTGGGAGACGTGCATTTTATGTAACCTATGCGGGGTGAGGTAGGCTCTGTGTGCAATTTTGAATTGAATAAGTCTATCCCTGAGTGAGACCAACATCTTGAATGGAACCTCCCACATGTTCATCCAGTCCTCCTGGTCCAGGTCCGGAACGTCTCTGGTCCACCGAGCACGGAGACCAGAGAGCTCCGGAGAATGCACCCGGAGGAGATGCGCGTAAAGGGTCGACAGCGCTCGTTCAGAGCAGTCGTGCCGCAAAACCCGCTCAAGATCCGACTGCACTACCTGGGAACCACCGGGTGGAAACTGGGATTTGAAGGCATGGGAGAGCTGTAGGTAGCGGAAAACCATGGAGGGTGGTACATGGAAGGAATCCACGAAAAATTGAAGGGGGGGAAAGGAGAGGTCAGGGGAGATGTCTGAAAGTTTCTTAACATGGTACTTCGTCCACACCGCTGGGTCCGGGAGGGAGCAGAGATGCGGCAAGTTGGGATTATACCACAGAGGTGCGTTGGGGGAGACAGCAGAGCCCGGGTAGCCCTCTAGCTGCAAACCAGATTTCCATGCCCGCAGGACCGTAACCATGGAGGTCGTGAGACCATGCGGGGCCCTAGGACCCCGAAACAACAGATGAGTGAGCGCCTCCACGGACCCGAGCACCGCTGCCTCCACCGCAACCGCCGAGTTATGCAGGTCGGGGTTCAGCCACCAGGCCGCAGACACCAGCTGGGAGGCTAGAAAATATTTGTGGCAATCAGGGAAAGCTAGGCCCCCCTGTGAGGGGGGGCGCATAAGGGTGGAAAGTTTATATCTCGGGGGGCGGGGACCCCACAAAAAGGAGGAGAACAACTTATTCAGGGAAGCGAAGAAGGACTTTGGTATCCATTGCGGGGAGTGTCGGAAGAGATACGTAAATTTGGGCAGCACTTTCATCTTGACCAGGTTAATCCGGCCCAGAAGGGAAAGGGGCAAGTTCTCCCATGCCTTCAGCCTGGTCCTGAGCGCCGCCACCACCGGCTCCAGGTTGAGAGTGACAAAGTCGTCAGCGACCCCAGAGACCCTAACTCCTAGATACACCAACACATCCACCCACTGTAGCTGAATATCGGGTGGCGCCGAGCGTCGGGCCCCCTGGTCAATCGCCAACAGCTGCGACTTGGACCAGTTGACCCGCAGCCCGGTTACCCGAGAGTAGGCCTCCAGGACATGTAAGGCACCCGTGAGCGAAGAGTCGGCATCATTCAGGAACAACAGCAGGTCGTCAGCGTACAGGGCCACCCTCTCCTCCAGCCCGGCAATCCGCAGGCCCCGAACCAGCGGGGAAATGCGGAGGGCCTCCGCCACCGGCTCCATAGCAATGGCGAACAGGGCCGGGGAGAGAGGGCAGCCCTGCCTCGTGCCCCTGGACAGAGCAAACCAAGACGACAGCCGTCCCCCCAAACGAATAGCCGCCACCGGTGAGCTGTAAATGATTTTTAACCACTTAATGAAGAGCAGGGGGAACCCCATCCTTCTGAGAGTCTCCCACAGGAAGGGCCACTCCACCGAATCGAAAGCCTTTTCGATATCCAGTGAAGCAACCACTCTGGAACCCACATTGACATGTTGCGCCTGGAGGTTGGTATACAGTCTGCGGAGGTTAACGTCTGTGGACCTATGAGGCATAAAGCCAGTCTGGTCTTGGTCTACCACAGAGGGGAGCAAGGGCTGCAGGCGAATAGCCAGTAGTTTGGTCAGGATCTTTAGGTCCGTGTTGAGCAGCGCTATAGGTCGGTAAGAAGCACACAGTTTCGGGTCCTTAGGGGGCTTATAGATAAGAACAACATGCGCTTCAGCCATCGAGGGAGGGAGAGACCCCTCCGCAAGACACCTGGAGAACAACGAAGCCAGTAGAGGGGCCAAGAGTCCAGAGTGGGTCTTGTAAAAGTCCACGGGGAGACCGTCTGGACCCGGAGCCCTGCCCCCTGGAATAGTCGAGAGAACAGCCAGGACCTCCTCAGATGTGATGGGTCTCACCAGCCATTCCCTCTCGCAATCAGAGAGCCAGCCCAGGGCCACGGGGTCCAGAAGGGAGTCCAAAGCGGTCGGTCGAAAGTCTGGGGGAAGGGTAGTGGTGTAGAGGGCGCTATAATATGAGCGAAAGGCATCTAAGATGTCCTCGGGAGCGGTCAGGGAAACCCCCGCGGGAGAAGTGAGCTCCGGGACCACCGTCAGGGGGGCATCATGCTGGGATATCAACGCCAGAAACCTACCATTCCTATCCCCTTGCTCAAAAAAGGATTGTCGAGAGTGATACATGGACAACCTCGTGACCTCGGACATGTGAAGATGGAGGTCTCGCTTCATCGCCTGCAACGCCTCGAAGTTTGAGGTAGAAGGGTCCAGGCCGTACGCGGCAGTGGCCCCCTCCACCCCCCCCTCCAGGCGAGTCAGCTCCGCGGCCTGTTGTACCTTAACCGCTTTAATGATAGACATATATTGGCCCCTAGTATAAGCTTTAAACGCGTCCCAAACCAGCCCAGGTGAGGACGTGTCGGCATTGTTCCTCCAATAGTCCTCCAGAACCGGCGGGATCCGAGAGGCGACATCCGGTTGTTCCACCCACTGGGAGCCCAATCGCCACATGGAGGCCGAACGGGCCGCGCCAGAGCGGAGGGTGAGCTCCAAGGGGCAGTGGTCAGACAGACCCGCCGGTAAGTACTTCGCCGTCGCCACATCGGATAACGCCAGGGAGTTGGCAAACGCCAGGTCAATTCTGGAGGAGGTCTTATAAGAAACACGAATAACCTCTTTGGTCCGGGTGCTTCCAACGCCAGACCTCCCGCACCCCAGCAGCCTCCGACCAATGCAGCAGATCCTCTGAAAAGGATTTAGGGGGTGAAGGCCTGTCCAGAGCAGGGGAGAGAATGGCATTGAAATCCCCCAGTAACGGCAATTTCGCAGGGCAGTAAGGGGAGACCTTATCCAACACAGTGTAGAGAATATCAGACTTAAACGGAGGAGGAACATATAGGCCCACTAACACATATCTACAGTGCCACATGGTGAGGACCAAAACAACATAGCGGCCCATGGGGTCCGTGTGGACCGCCTCCACCTCACAAGGCAAGGTTTTGCGGATCAGCACCGAGACCCCACGGGCGTAACTAGAGTAAGAAGCATGAAATGATTTGTGAACCCACGGCTTTTTGAGGGACTGTAGCTTGCTTCCCACCAGATGCGTCTCTTGAAGGATCACTATAGAAGGCTTGCGGGAGGACAGGTACTGAAACATCAGAGCCCTCTTAAATTTGGAGTTGAGGCCCCTGACATTCCAGGAGATAACGGAGAAGGACTGGGAGTCACGGGAGGCCATAACAAACAGCTAGGGAGAAGATGGGGAGGGACCCCGCGGGGGCCTGCCGTAGCATCTGGGGAGCAGCAAGACCAGTCGGACCCAAGCACCACACACTTAAACACAGAACAATGAACACCAAAACACAAAAGTGAATAACAACATAACCCAGGCACGTAGTGCCTATCCTGCCAAACCCCAGCATCCCCCGCAAAAAGAAAAAAGGAACCGGGGGGGGAACCAAGGCCCCCCGGGGGGAGCTGGGGCCGGCCTGTACCCCAAAAAACGACAACGTCATTGAACCAGAGCTCCCGCGAGAGCTATAGCATAGAGCACGGGAGTGAGGGGCAGGGGGAAACAAAAACAAGGGGGGGGGACCTGAGTGAGTGGCCGGGGGGGGGGGCAGCACCAGGAGCGGAGGGGTCAGCAAAAGAGAAAAAAGGGGAGAAAACCAAACGTCACAGCACAGTCCAACGTCTTGAAGCCAGCTCCTTAACAGTGAGCTACCCAGAGTACATCATGAATGGGTAAAGGCAATTCCCAAGGCACGAAATAGGAGATGTGGGGGGGCAGGCAGGGGACCGGGGCAGGAGGGCAAGGCAGGGGGACAGATAAGGGAGAAATCCAGGGCCACAGCTGAAACAGGATGGATACTTGCGTTGCTTGGGCCCAGGAGGCAGCACGGATCAGCGAACGTCCAGCCAAGAAGCCGCCTGTTCCGGAGTATCAAAGAACCGGGTGCGATCGCCATCGATTACCCGGAGTCTGCTCGGATAGAGGAGGCTGTACTTGATGCCCAGATCGCGGAGACGCTTGCGGATGTCGGTGAATTGGCGGCGTTGACGTTGCACTTCTTGCGAGTAGTCCGGGAACAGCATAATTCGGGCGTCCTCATAACGGAGTTCTTTCTTGGAACGAGCCGCCGCCAATAGTCTGTCCCGGTCCCTGTAGTTAAGCAGCCGCAGCAGGAATGGCCTGGGAGGCGCCCCCGGAGCGGGGGGGGTCGGGGGAACCCTGTGTGCCCTCTCCACCACGAAGGTTGGCGGCATGTCAGGCAAATCCAGCAGCTTGGGGAGGAAGGCCTCCGCAAACTCGGCAGGTTTGGAGCCCTCAGCCCGCTCCGGCAACCCCAGGATGCGGATGTTGTTGCGCCTCAGGCGATTTTCGGTGTCAATCGCCCTGTCCTGGAGAGCCTTCACCTGCAGCTGTAAGGCATGGATGTCCCTGGAGTCCTCCCTGGAATTGTCCTCCAGGCGGGAGATGCGATCCTCCGCCTCAGACACCCGAGAGCGGAACTTGTCCAAGTCATGTCTAATAAGGCTGATATCCGTCGCCAGATAGTCGATTTTAACAGTCAGGGTATCCTTACATGCCTTAATCGCCTCCAGGATGTCCGATGGAGAGGGATCCTGTGGTCGGCCAGGGCTCGGCTCCGTCTGGGTGCTGACCGACATGCTGGAGAGAGGAGGCCTCGTGTCCAAGATGGCCGCCGGCGGCCTCTGGGGACCGGGAGAAGAAGCGGGCGCAGCCGAAGAACGGAGCCTCCCGGGAGCTATCGGAGGGGCTCGCTGCTTCCCGCTCGTCTTCTTAGGGGGACCCAGGGTGAAAAAGGGGGTGCCGAGGATGATCGGGTAGCTCAAGGACAGAAAAGGATGAGATCAGGATCGGAGCTCCGGCTTCACACGTCCGCTCGGCTTCACATCCCGGCCACGCCCCCTGCTTTACTATACTTTAGTAATGAATGGACACAGAAGCCATTGGTATGAATCACTCATTGTGTTCATTCAGGAAAGGAATTGGCAGTAGATAGGACATATTTACCAATCCCACGCTCTCCATCCTGAAACTGATCTCTCTTTTTGCCTGCAGCAGCAGCTGGCAGGAAAGGGAAGGAGGGAAGCCACCAGTGCTGCAGGGGTGGTACACCAGGGGTGGTGGTTGGGGGGCAGATACATGAATGGATCCCCCTGCAGTGCAACTGGAGGGAGGGAGAGGAGGAGAAGCCAGCAGCGCTGCAGGGGAGACTGCATGAAAAGCAATAAGGCAGTACAGCTATCCTTCCTGCTCAGCAGGTACCCATGCCCCCCTTTTGAACTGATGGGTTCTGGTACAGGAGGACTGGCTATACTGCCTTATCAGTGGCCCTATTCCTTATAGATAATCATTTATGCTGACATGCCTTAGGGTTCAGCGAGAAGTGGTATATACTCTTGAATCACAGGTCCATGGTGGGCAGAGCTCGTCCCCACTGATCCCATACTCATATCAGAATATGCTCTCCCCGGCATGCAGAGCATTGCAAGCAAGGAACAAATGTCTGTGCTGTTCCCTGCCTGTCCCCCCCCCCCCCTCCTGTCTATCCCAGGTGCTTGTATGTGACATCACATGGGATGGATGAGAGAAGAGAACTGGCAGGGCATAGTGTGCCTAAAGAGAACACACAGCAGCTTCCCTGCACTGCTCTGCATGACTAGTAAATTGTTCTTCTATTGTAATGTAGACTGCAGTCCCAATGTAATGTGCACTGCTGCCTCCCATGTAATGTGCCATGCTGCCACATGTAATGTACCCTCCCCCCCCCACCCACTTGTATTGTTCCACTACTTCCCCCCTTAGATTAGTGCCTTTCTGTCCCCCATGTATTGTGCCTGGCCGCCCTATGTAATGTGCCCAGCTGTCCTCATGTTTAATGCCCTGCTTTTCCCCATGATTTGTGCCCTGCTTCCCCCATATAATGTGCCCTTCTGCCCCCTATGATTGTCCACAGCTGCCCTCCGTGTAATATACCCTCCTGCCCCCCATTATTTGTGTTCTGCTGCCCCTCATGTATTGTGCCCTGCTGCCCCACATGTAATGTGCCCTGCTGCCCCACATGTAATGTGCCCTGCTGCCCCCATGTATTGTGTCCTTCCACCCCCATGTAATGTGCCCTGCCACCCCCATGCAATGTGCCCTACCATCCCCCATGTAATATGCCCTGCTGTCCCCCATGTAATGTGCCCTGCCACCTCCATATATTGTACCCTGCTGCCCCTATGTAATATCTGCTAATGCCCCCCCATGTCTTGTACCCAGCTGCCCCCATATAATGTGCCCTGCCCTCCCCATGTATTGCGCCCTGCCACCCCCATTGTAATTAGCCCCACCACCCCCATGTAATGTGCGCTGCTGAACCCCCAATGTATTGTATTATTGTGTAATGTGCACTGCTTTTCCCCATGAAATGTGCCCTGCTTTTCCCCATGTATTGTGCCCTGCTGCCCCCCCCCCATGTAATGTACCCTGCTTTTCCCCATTTAATGTGCCCTGCTGTCTCCCATGTATTGTGCCCTTCTGCCAGCCATGTAATGTGTCCCCCTGCCCCCCTGTACTCTCCTCTGCTGCCTCCTGTACACTGCCCTGCTAACCCCTGTGCTCTGCCCTGCTGACCCCCTCTACTCTCCCCTTCTGATCCCCTGTGTATTGCCAGGATAATCTTACCAAGGGAGGGGGTAAAATGGGGAACACCAGGAAATCCACTCAAGACCCCTGGATCGGGGTGTGAGGATGTGAGATTTATTCTGTAAAATATAACACCTATAACCCACCGGTGTACAACCTGTGAGCCAAGCAACTAGAACAGAAGTCAAAACAAAAAGAAAAAGAAATTGCAATTATGGCTCCAACAAGGGTAAGGTTAACCCCTGTGCTCTACCCTGCTGACCTCCTGTACTCTGTCCTGTTAATCCTCTGAGCATTGCATTTTATTGTATTGAAGGCCTCCAAGTTTGCTTATCTCCGGACATAAACAGTCAGCCAACTTACTAAGCCAGCATACCAAAACCACATGTACAAAAATTCAGCCCAGCGCTCACTCCGAATGGGAAGACTGGCGTGCTGCTCTCCTCAGGCAGGGAACTCCAATACGGGTACATAGAAAAGAAAGAAAGAGGAGGCGCAAACACCTAGTGCATTACCCGTGGTCAATTTGCAAATTGTTTAATAAAAAAATGCCAAATGCATACTCACAGACGTAGAGATAAAAACATGTTAAAAGAATCCACCATGTGTGAACTGGGACACGTCCTTCAGTCAGGACCGCTAACGCGTTTCGGGGGTCAGGCCCCCTTCCTCAGAGCTCTGTATGCATTTGGCATTTTTTTATTAAACAATTTGCAAATTGACCACGGGTAATGCACTAGGTGTTTGCGCCTCCTCTTTCTTTCTTTTCTATGTACCAAAACCACATGACCCATGAAGACACAACTAGTAACTGGCCTCCCCCTCATTCACCAGTACTCGAAAGACAAAAGGGCATTCTTAATTACAATGTATAACATATGGCTTTAGCTTACTAATGAAGGAAACCGGTTTAACCATTTCCTGAGAAAACAAATTTTATAAATAAATGAACCACTTGCCGTCTGAGTACCGTAGTGCGGCAAAGTGGCTCGTTATCGTCTGACGACGTAGTTCTACGTCGTCAGACACTCCCCTTTCTCGGCGGCACGCGCGCGCCGCCGGAGGCTCACTCCCGCTGTTTTCAGTCACAGCGGGAGTCGGGCCAGGGGAGGAGCAGCGGCGATCGCCGCCGCTCTTCCCCGATCGTCGGGGATCTAGTGTGGAGATCCGCCCGCTTGTGTAAACACAAGCGGGCGGATCTCCCAAGTGACAGGCAGGGTCAGATTGCAGGGTTCAGCATAGCTGAACCCTGGATCTGTCCCGGTGTCACTCAGTCACCTCCCCCCACACATGTCAGTAAGCACCAGGCATACATTAACCCCTCCCTCTCCAATAAAATTAACCCCTTCCCTGCCAGTGTCATTTTTACAGTAACAGTGCATATATATAGCACTCATTACTGCAGTAATGTCACTGGTACCCCCAAAAGTGTCAAAAATGTCAGTCAAGGGTCCGATCTGTCCGCCGCAATGTCGCAGTCCCGCAAAAAAAAATCGCAGATCGCCGCCATTACGCGTTAAAAAAAAACACCAAAAATGACAGAAATCTTTCCCTTAGTTAGTAAACGCAATAACTTTTGCGCAAACCAATCAAAATACGCTTACTGTGAATTTTTTTACCAAACATATGTAGCAGAAAACAAATTGGCCAAAAATTTTAAAAAATTTTGATTTTTACATTTTTTGGGGGGAATTTTATATAAAAAAATTTAAAAAATATTGTTGTTTTTTCAAAATTTACGCTCTTTTTTTGTTTATAGCGCAAAAAGTAAAAATCGCACAGGTGATCAAATACCACCAAAAGAAAGCTCTGTTTGTGGGAAAAAAAGGACGTAAATTTCGTTTGGGTATGCTCTAGTGGTAAAGTGGTTAAAGGGACCATCTATCATAATTATCACATACAAATATACAGTAATAATGGCATACATTCCCACAAATATATATTTTATTGGACAATGCCATTTCTTACAAAATGCTCCTGAGAACAATTGACGTTGATACTCTATAACTAGTATAGTTATAGAGTATACCATGTGCAAAAGGTTTGGGAGTTATAGCATCCTTTTTAAAGAAGATGGATGTAAAACTATGTTTATATAATACTTTTGTGATGCAAAGCTTGCAATTTCACCTGATGCACAATCTTTTTTTCTTTGATGGGCTCCATATCTCCAGGTTCAGGGTGTGGTGATGGGGGCTACCTGTTCCCCATCAAAAGTAAACCTGTACATGGGGGGGGGGATGGTTAATTAGATGATCTATTGAGATATCTGTGCCATGTTTTTGCATGGCATAGGTATGTTGACCGCATCCGAATTCTTAGGAATGGTTCAGTGGCTTTATTGCACAAATTTTTTGGACATATCAACAATAACCTATTTCATCTTCATTTTACAATGATATACAATGCCTCATCAATGACCTTTTTTATGTTACTATATTTAAGGACAAAAATAATGTATTTCAAAAATATTGAACTTTGCAGCTAGTTCTCATTCATCTCATTTAATTTAGACTCCATTCACTCTAGTGCGTCCCCAAAGTCACACGATTTCCAGTGCGACTTTGCAGCGTGACTTTGATGGGAATTTTAGTGCAAATTAGATCCAACTTAACATTCTATGAATCAAAGTTGCATCTAAGGTCACCAAAGTAGTGCAGGCACCTTTTAAGAATTGCTGCAACTTTAAGTAGCACTGATTTGAATGGGTGCCATTGAAAAGAATAGAACGGGTGCCATTGAAAAGGAAAAGATTTGCTGCAATAGTAAGGTGAGTGCCACATGGCATCCAACAGGGCTCATATGATTACACAATAAAAAAATCAGGCTGATATAATTGCTGACATTTTCCAAATCACTGGCATATTTTGTCAAATGACAATTTATTAAAAAATTTAACTTTGTCATTTTGTCTCTCGGCAAAAAGGTGAGCCATCTCTGTCACTGCCTCGAAGATTACATAGATGTGGCTCTTGCTCTTTTGGATACAAATAAAGTCGTCATTTTACTGAATGGAAACAGACATTTTATAAAGCAGTTTTTGAATTGCAATACTATTGGAGTAAATTACCTTCTTAAGTGTAACTGAGGATTTGTCTATATTGGAAAGACCAAGATACCATTACGGAAACTTATCTATGCATATGTTTTTGTCATTCAAAATTGGAACCTTAGGGCCCCCTGCTGCTAGGCATTTTGCTGAGAGGTATAAATATAAAAGCAATGATCCTTCTTCTTCTCCTTCCTGTTGTTCTCTGTGCATATCCACACATCTAATGACATCCACTCTACAGGATACAAGCCCTTGGTATCCCAACACTACCTTGGGATGATGGCACTTAAGTGTCCATGTATATATACATATATTTATACACAACTACAACATATTCCTTGCCATAATCAAGAAGTAAGAATGCTGCCTTCACATCATAAGACAAACGGTAGAAGATCTCAATTGATGCTTGACTATGTAAAAGTGTAGGTCTGGGCAATTGTTATTTATTTTTATTTAAAAGAAACTCAGAACACATAAAGTGTTATACTTGTGTGTCCATAAAGTGAGAATATATACAAACTTTTTATACTCCTGATGATGCGCGAAACAGCTGTAGAGGTTTACTACTATACTACGGTTAAGGTTCTGGTCATCACTGCAGTAGATTGGCAGTGTTCCATGTACTGTAAGTGCAAACCTACTACTTACACACAATGTTTTGTGCTTGAGGTCCTTGCTTCTTTTTTACTATTTTTTTTGTTTTTACTATGAAAAACAAAGTTTTTTGGTCATGATCCATATACCATAATACATTCTGAAAGAAAGCCCTATATTTGGATAAGAATGGAAAAGGGGGAGCTGATGTTGACTACATACCTCTGAGGTCCTGGATCTTATCATATGTGATTTTTGCTGTTCTAATTCTAGATAGAAACTCCATCTGGTGAGTGTTTTTTCTGGCATTGGTGAAAGTCACACGGGTGTTTGTCACACTGAAGTAGAGAGACCACTTGAAATACATCACCTGATATTTTTTCATAAGAGTTTATTTGAACTTTTTCTTACGCTGATTATTTGCATATATTCTCACTTTATGGACACACAAGTATAACACTTTATGTGTACCGAGTTTCTTTTGATATTATTTAGGGCTACAATTTTTCTTTGTCACTGTTTACACAAGTGTTTGTATATCTGCACTTATTGCTAGACGTTATGCATGCCGTTAAGCCCAGGTTCACACTGAGGCCGTTTTGAAATCGTGCAAGTTCACCTGAACTCGCATGATTTCAAGCCAGCATTTCACTCCGACTTTGGGGACAATTTTACAGACATCTGTGCGGGTTCCTACACAGATGTCTATGGAAATCACCCCCTGAAGTTGCCAAAAGTAGTACAGAAACCACTTTTGGGAATCAGTGCGGTGCCGATTCGAACGTGCAATTACCGGCAATTGACTTTGATTTGACATGCGATTTGACATGTCAAATCGCATGTCAAACGGACCAATGTGAACATGGACTAAGCGCTGACATGAATTTTTCTATATATATATATATATATATATATATATATATATATATATATATATATTTTTTTTTTTTTTGTGTCTAATTGAGTTGATTTCCATTCACTTCCTGATCCAGAGACATAGCAGAAAGTAAAGGGATACTGTCTCTGAATACGAAATATCTTCTCTAAGACAACAGTATAGGTTTTGCTATTAGGATTTCCCCTCCCTTCCTTTTTCCTTTTCATGTGACTCAAAAGCTTTGGATTTCTCATAATTTCTTGTGCTGGAGACAATAGTCAGCAGGACCGATAAGTGAGGGTTAATCTCTACCCTGTGGACACAGACAGCAGGCAAATCTGGCTACTTCCACGTTATATTAGAGAAACAAATCGTACCATGAGTGTATATAGAATATAAATACAGTACGTGCCACATCTCATTAATTAAAGTATATAAAGACTAGAACAACATGGACTTTATAGGCACTAGTAAAACAAATTAATAATTTTATTAATTGGATATATTATAAATTACAATGTATACAAAATCATATATCACCATGGTATTAAAATCAAAAACAAGACATTAAAAATACCCTTAAACCAAAGCGCATGTGTCTAACCCTAATGGGGTCAAGGAGGAGATACCTCAGAGGTAGACCCTGCGGTTATGGTTTCACAAATGATTTGGAACATGGTCCAAGCTCAACATGTTTCGCAACATACGCTTCTTCAGGAGCTCTTCAAGTCATTCCCCAAAAGGGATCCATATTAGAATGGTCATGACAGGGAAATGCAAACCCCTAACTGGTTTATTGAGTGTAAATAAGATTCGGTTCAAAGTATATCAACCAATGCCAGCTCATAAGGTAAATCTCATGGTTAGACAATGCCTAACAAATTCCACCACCAGAGGGATATATAGAGGGGGAAAAGAATGGTGATTGAATAAAACACAGAGTAGCAAAATTGTACTTATTAGAAGATACTGGTATCCATGGTGGTAAAAAGATGGCCAGCTATATGGTGGCCTATAACTTACTGTAAAACAACTATGCGTCCTTCCAAGTAGAGATCTATTCAACTGTAGTTGTCCCCGATCGTCACACCATGGATTCCACATTATATCCAAAAGTCCAAACTCCCCCCAAAAATTGGTTTAAACCCCTTTCTGTCTACCATCTGTATATAAACTTTCCTTAGCATGATGCCCATGGCTGAAGATATATTTATAACAAGTTTACCCTATTAGAGGCATTGGCTGACAGTAAGTTAGTGCAGCCGGTGGGTCCTAATCCAGGCTGTCAATGATAGCTGGGGTCTCCAATGAAAACTGAAACCTTCAGACCCGCAGTGGCAGTTTTCCTTTGCAGTGCTATATGCTTAATGCTCAACCACTACTTAATTACCACATGCATTTAATTATTGATTTCCTACTGTATATTGAATTCACCGCCTGTTCATGCAGTATTTACAGAGCGTTTTCAGCATTTTGTGGTAAATACCACAGAACTGAATAGTGAATTGACAGTTTCAGGATAGCATGCGGTATTTAGGGAAAATGTGTCTGGACTCCTAAATACCACATTTGATCTGATAGGTAGTCAAGAAATTAGATGTGTAATTTATGTCACTGAAATTCCTGAAGGTTCCCCTTGGATTTTGGGACTCTGTGTGGCTAGCCTGTGGAAAAAGTCTTACGCATGTGGTATCGCCATACTCAGGGGGGGGTAGCAGAATGTGTTTTGAGGTGTAATTATAAGTATGCTTTTGATGTGTGTTAGAAATATATTATAGAATGACAACTTCGAAAACTGGTGGCAAAAAATTACATTTTCAAATGACTCACTACACCTTTCAGAAAGTACCTTGGAGTGTTTGCTTTCCAAAATTGGGACATTTTGTGAGTGTTTCCACTGTCCTGGTGCTTCGGGGCCTCCAAAAATGTGATAGATAGTCAGAAAATTAGATGTGTAATGTATGCTTCTTGAAAGCCCAAAGGTACTCCTTGGAGTTTGTGTCCCTCTATGCATCTAGGCTGTGAAAAAGTCTCATTCATGCGATAATGCAATATCCCCATACTCAGTAGATGTAGCAGAATGTGTTTTTGGAGTATTCCTATGCTGGGTGTGAGAAATAACTTAAAATTACAACTTTGTGAAAAAAACTTACCAATGACGGTATCCAAAACATTCCCAGGAAAAACTGCAGCAAAATCCTAAAAGCCAGCCTCCTCCTGTCAGGGATACCACATGCAGGCATCCAGCAAGGGTGATCAGATCAGTTGGCTGCACCAAGGAATCAGGACCAAGATGGATAAAGATGTAAATAAGTTTATTAAGCAAAATGACACACTCCAATACCAACACCAGTGACCATAAACAAGTAAACAAAATATAAATGATAACAGTACAAAACCCCAATAGAACCTAACAAACTATATACAAAAGGATGGAGCAAACAATAGCAGGACAGGACAGGGACAGGAGACAAGGAAAGCAGGGAGCCAGGTACAGGAAGCAGGGTACAGGGAACAGGATCAGAATACAGCATTCAGGATACAGGTTTCAGGATACAGGTTTCAGGATCAGACAGGGACACGGCTAGCAGAGAAAATACTGAAGCACTGAGCCTCAGTGAAGGGCGGGCTTATATTCCCTCAGCAGTCCTCAGGTGCAGCTTAATTAAAAGAACAGTCCAGCTGCTGGGAGACACCCGCTGGTGGGCCCTGGAACTGCGCCCCTCAGTTCCAGAAACAGTGCCACCAGCAGGTGACCCACGTAATGACACTGATCCTGACAGTTCCCCCCCTTTAAGGAGCGGCCTCCGGACGCTCCATTGTGCTTCTACCCCGAAAATCCAAAAAGGTCTCCCCTCCATGTCTGTGGGTCTTCTAGCACTCTATAGGCCAAAGGCCTTTGAATTGCCGGAAGGCGTGCCACCAGAGTCCAGCAATTGATCATGCGCCCCACCACCAGGGTCTGGAAGCCGTCTAGGCAACCCACAGGTCAAGTTCCTGAAGAGGCGTAACATTAGGGATACACCTGCCCTCATTGCAACACATGTCCCAACACTGGGACTGAAGGCAAGCTGGACATAAAGCAGGGGAGCGCCAGCGGCATGCAGGATGTCCGGCAGTGGCACACCAGGCTGGGCAACAGACAGTGGCACATCAAACAGGGCGGCAGACCGTGGCTCAGCGGGCACTGGATCAGCAAGCACTGGGTCAGCGGGCACTGGAACAGCAAGCACTGGGTCAGCAGGCACGGTAGTGGTCACCGGAACAGCGGGCACGGGATCAGCTGGCACCGGATTAGTGGGCTGAGTAAGAGACACCGGATCAGCAGGCACCGGAACAGCAGGCACTGGGTCAGCGGGCACTGGAACAGCAAGCACTGGGTCAGCAGACTGGGTAGTGGTCACCAGAACAGCGGGCATGGGATCAGCTGGCACTGGATTAGCGGGCTGAGTAAGAGACACCGGATCTGCGGGCACCAGAACAGCGGGCACTGGACCAGCAGGCTCAGTAGGAGGCACCAGATCAGCGGGCACGGGAACAGCAGGCATCAGAACAGCAGGCACTGGATCAGCAGGCTCAGTAGGAGGCACCAGATCAGTGGGCACTGTAACAGCAGGCACTGGATCAGCAGGCTCAGTAGGAGGCACCCGATCAGTGGGCACTGGATCAGCGGGCACTGAAACAACAGGCATCAGAACAGCGGGCACTGGATCAGCAGGCTCAGTAGAAGGCACCGGATCAGTGGGCACTGGATCAGCAGGCTCAGTAGGAGGCACTGGATCAGCGGGCACCGGAACAGCAGGCATCAGAACAGTGGGCACTGGATCAGCAGGCTCAGTAGGAGGCACCGGATCAGTGGGCACTGGATCAGTGGGCACTGGAACAACAGGCATCAGGACAACGGGCACTGGATCAGCAGGCTCAGTAGGAGGCACCGGATCAGTGGGCACTGGATCAAAAGGCTCAGTAGGAGGCACCAGATCAGCGGGCACTGGATCAGCAGGCATCAGAACAGCAGGCTCAGTAGGAGGCACTGGATCAGTGGGCACTGGATCAGCGGGCACTGGAACAACAGGCATCAGAACAACGGGCACTGGATCAGCAGGCTCAGTAGGAGGCACCGGATCAGTGGGCACTGGAACAACAGGCATCAGAACAGTGGGCACTGGGACAGCAGGCTGAGAAACAGGCACCGGATCAGCAGGCTGGGTAACAGATATAATTGTATGTGTTGGGAAAAATCTCCTTTTCTTTTTAGGTTTAGATACAGGAATCTTGCTAGTGGTTGCAGGGCTATGAATAGATTGTGAAGTAGATGGAAGTGAAATGGCAGTATTGGGAGATGGTGGAAAAGAAGAGACAGTTACAGAGGAGAATTTCTGAGAGGTTGCTATGGGCAACAGGGTAGTAGAGGAAGTTTTCACAGGGTTAAATGCAGGAAAAGTGCAACTCGTTAAGCCAGGATATGAACAAGCAGTGGAAAGCAAACCATACCTAACTGCAGCTGTGGTTGCTACGGGTAACGGAGAGGAGAAACTTTGAGAAAACTGGTGTCCAGAGGCAGAAGTGGATTGGTGTGAGTTAGCTGATGCTAAATTGGAAAGATCTGACCAGGTTTGCAGTAAGGCCTGAACAAAACTCAATTTACAACCCCCTTGTCTGATTAGAGAATATACAGCAGTCATGCAATCCAACAGGGACTCTGGAGAATACACTGAATAATGTTCAATAAAATAGGGTTTATCATCTTCCAAGAGCCACACAAGAGATACCACCTGAGAGACACTAAAAGGAGGAGAATAATCATCACCACCCTTAGGGGTATTAGATAAAGCCAACTCTGCACAGAGCTGAATAAGTGGCTGAATCTCTTTGAACAAAACTCTGCCTTGGTCAACAAACGAGTGGGCCAGACGGATGCATTCCAACAACTGCTCGCTAGTGTAAGTTTTCAAAATTTGGCGACAATATTCCCTGTCTTCTGTTACAAGCAAAGAAAAATAAAAGACCTCCTCTGACTGCATCTTGCAACAACCAGAAAATTCCTAATTCCCAGGTGCAACCGATCTGATCGTTAGTGGCTTCAGTATTCTGTCAGGGATACCACATGCAGGCATCCAGCAAGGGTGATCAGATCAGTTGGCTGCACCAAGGAATCAGGACCAAGATGGATAAAGATGTAAATAAGTTTATTAAGCAAAATGACACACTCTAATACCAACACCAGTGACCATAAACAAGTAAACAAAATATAAATGATAACAGTACAAAACCCCAATAGAACCTAACAAACTATATACAAAAGGATGGAGCAAACAATAGCAGGACAGGACAGGGACAGGAGACAAGGAAAGCAGGGAGCCAGGTACAGGAAGCAGGGTACAGGGAACAGGATCAGAATACAGCATTCAGGATACAGGTTTCAGGATACAGGTTTCAGGATCAGACAGGGACACGGCTAGCAGAGAAAATACTGAAGCACTGAGCCTCAGTGAAGGGCGGGCTTATATTCCCTCAGCAGTCCTCAGGTGCAGCTTAATTAAAAGAACAGTCCAGCTGCTGGGAGACACCCGCTGGTGGGCCCTGGAACTGCGCCCCTCAGTTCCAGAAACAGTGCCACCAGCAGGTGACCCACGTAATGACACTGATCCTGACACCTCCACAACGCCTTCAGTTGTAGAGTAGACTCCACTATGCTGGAAAACAAAAGCACAAAACAGCAAAGAATCATAATAGAACAATAAAACATGATCTAGGGAGGGTAGTTGCTGCTATCCTGAAAGGCTCTTAGAAATACCATCACCAGTAAGTATAACTAAGGTTTTGCCTTTCAGCAAAGCACCTGGAGAGGATAACTGAGAAACTTACCCTAGGATGGGACCATAAAGACATGTCCAACCTATAACGCTGTAATAAAGTAGAAAACCTAGACCAGGTGGCCGCTTTGCAAATCTGCTCTGGAGATGAACCAGCCCTTGAAGCCACAATCCCTGATGGAGGTTCTTTTTCTATTGACCCATAGGCCTCCTTGATTGCCAATTTGAGCCACCTTCCAGAAATACTTTTGGAAGTTTCAGAAAAAAGGACGAATAAAGAGTTTGATTTCCTGAAATGTTTTGGTACTTCCAGATACTGCAAGAGACATCTTTTCACATCTAATGTATGTAAAGCTTCTTCCCCTGGATTAGCTGGAGCTGAACAAAAAGTAGGTAACACTATTTCTTGAGTGCAATGAAAGGACAAAGAGATTTTTGGAAGAAGTACTGAGGATTACCGAGTCCAGAAACATAACTGAAAAAGGTTCAAATATTGACAGGGCCTGAATTTCACTTATCCTTCAGGCTAAAGTCATCGCACCTTGAAAAATTGTTTTTAAATATACATTTTTTTAATGAGGCTTTTTCGAACGGCTTAAACAGGCTTTTTGTGAGACCCTGTAACACAAAAGATAAATCCTTTATGGGAAAAACTAAGGGACACAGGTCTGTTCTTGGCCAAAGCCCTAAATCATCTAACAACCAGTAGTTCCTGAGATAACGTTTTATCCAGGAAAACTGACAATGCTGCAATTCGAGCCTTGAGGGTATTTGTTGCTAAGCTCTGCTAAGAACCTGACTGAAGTCCTGGCACTTTATCCAACTAAGAACAAAAGACCCCAATGTCTCTGTTAACTCTTTTTTGACTGAAGAAAACAATTCCTTGGACTGCTGTGAGGAGGGGCATTTCCTTTTAAATAAATAAGTTACTTCCTGGTTTCCATGCCTAGGCAAAGGATGTTATACATCCCAGGAGTCTTCAGGAGGGGAGAAGGGGTTTTCTCAGCTAAGCACACTCTCTAGCATGCATACTTGAGTTAGGACAGGAAGTAAATGCTACATGAATCATTTGCCTTTACTTGACCACGGCCAGAAATCCTACAGGTAGTTTTTTAAAGAATTTTCTCACCAAAATAAAGCATGGAGACATGGACGGATGGGGGAGTTTGCTTTGAATTTTAAAAATTAATTAAATAGCGTTTTTAGTTTGTGGTGCTCAGATGCAGCGAAGATCCACTTTAAACTGTCTACTTTCCAAAAAGAAGTAATTAGGGGGGGGGGGGGTTATTTGTACTGTCCTGGCATTTTTTGGCCTTAAGAAATGAGACAGCCAGTCAGTACATCAGGACTGGTCAATTTTCAATTATATATACCATAGTTTCTAGACTCTATAACAAACTCAATAATATTTTCATGTACCTAGGTGTCCTTGAATCGGGAGGTTTCCGGTTTCGCAGCCTGCAGCCTTGCCTGTTGTGCCACAGAGAAGCTCTGGAGTCTTTGCAGTGCAGCAACTTGGAAGACAGATTTCAACACCCGCAATGGACACTGAGTATCTGGTTATGCCATTTTGACTCTGTAACGCCCCTGCTGTCTTCCAATGTTTTATGAATGACATTCTTCATGACTTCAGCAACAGTTTTGTGATAATCTACCTGGACGATATTTTAATTTTTTCCAAGACTCACCTAAAGCACTGCTCACATGTAAGGCAAGTATTACAGTGACTGAGAGAAAACTATCTTTATGCAAAGATTGAGAAGTGCAGTTTTCATCAAAACCACATATCTTTTCTCTGATACATCACAAAAAGTGTCAGTTTCCAAATGGAGACACAGAAAATTTATGCTGTATTCCAAGGCCCCAACCAATTGCAAGAAACCCAGAATCCTGTTCCTCAAGTGCTGAAGGTTCCGCTAGGTCGCATATTTGAAGCCCGCAGCCTCACTAAACCTGTACTCCTTTGGGCACATGATGGAGTGTTATCCGGTCATCCTGGTGTCACAATCACTCTTAAGACCTTGCAGCGTCATATTTGGTGGCCTCACATAAAAAGAGATGTTACAGACTATGTGGCTGCCTGTCCAACTTGTGTTGCTAATAAAGTACCTTGAACATTGCCTACTGGGCTGTTACAACCGCTTCCTGCACCTCGGCAGCCTTGGACCCATTTAACTATGAACTTCATTACTGAGTTACCCAAATCTGATGGCATGACTGCTATATGGGTCATAGAGGATCGCTTTTCAAAGATGTCTAATTTTGTACCACACTCTGGGTTACCTACAGCGGAAGCTCTGTCTATTCTCTTCCTTTCCCATATTGTGAAGCATCATGGTATACCTACCAATTTCGTCTCAGGCCGCAGATCTCAGTTCATTTCCCGATTCTGGAGAGCGTTTTGTAAGAAACTGGGAGTAACGCTCTAACTCTCAACCTCACATCACTCGCAAACAGATGGTCAAACCGAACGCATGAACCAGACCCTTGAAACCTATCTTCGGCATTACATCAACTCGTTACACTCCAATTGGTCTAAGTATTTGCCTTCAGCTGAATTCACCATTTACTCCCGTTGGCACAGTGCCCTTCATACCACGCCATTCTACGCAGCCCTAGGCTATCATCCTGTCAGAATGTTTATACTGCTCTGAAATAACAGTGTCTATTTATGCAAATAAGCAAAGATCTGTAAGTTAGGAGAATCTCCACTTATTTCCATAAATCATAAAAATGCAAGATCGTTTTAAGTGACACTAAACTGAAGATAGAGGATACAATTCTGTGCAAATATATATATATTTATTAAATACTTCAGTGCAAAATAAAATGTCAAAAATATAATAAGATAAACACAAAGTTTCAATAA
This sequence comes from Pelophylax lessonae, assembly GCF_965119305.1. NCBI lineage: Eukaryota > Metazoa > Chordata > Amphibia > Anura > Ranidae > Pelophylax > Pelophylax lessonae. The sequence continues at coordinate 321,784,638 of NC_138770.1, forward strand.
AATGCAATAAAATGTATCACAAAGGTAATATGAGAATAAAATCAAAGAAGATTATCTCAGAATAATAAAATGATCATAACCAAAGACGTTTAAAGATAATTGACAGTCTACATAAAGATGGCAACCAATATGACAGATTTGACATGTGACTTCTCTCATCCAACAGATATTCAATTTATATGTTTTAAATACAGTTGCATGGATCAACATTGTTGGAACACGCCTTAAAAAGTCCAGATTGTTTTGATAAAATATGTTTCTATTTAGTTAATCTACCATAAAGAATACATCACAACTGAACCATTTTACTAAAAGCCAGAATCAGCTTAAAATCCCAAGATAAAAAGAATTAAACCAATCATACTGCAGTTAGAATGATTTAACTTCAAATCTTGATGCTAACAGATTTGGTGCTGAATCATTTAGGTGCATCCAATTAAAGCAGATCAAATATCTATAGGAAGAATAGGAACATACTTTACCAGCCAAATCTTATTGTCTGAGAAGTCACGTTGTCTTGGTTACAGGATCAATTGTCACCCATGAGTTTCAGAACTTCCTCACGATCTTTCCAATCCTCAGCCCTCAGCCCTCAGCCCTCTGCCCTCTCTCTCTAGCTGACAGGAACTTTAAGCCCCCCTAAAGTGTGGGCGGGGATCTCATTACCATATAATCTCCACGTCACTAAAAGCATCTAATTACTATAATCAATTATTGGAAATTAAAATTAAACAACCACTAGGGGCAATGTTGTATTACTTATTAGATTCAGTATAAAATACGTCATAACATGCAATAGCCCACTATTAAAGATAACCTATGACCTAAGACTGGTTCAATGATTTAAATCACTTGTCTGTGTCTTATACTGTCAAGAAAAGCGTCTGGCTTGTAGGATTTATATTACCTAGCCCAGTCCAAACTAATTCTTATATAAACACTCCTACCACATGCCTTAAAATGCAGTAATTAGTTACAAGATACATGTCCTTACACTTAATAGAAAAGTATAGTTATGTGTATATATATTTATATATCGAACATTATATAAGTTCCAAGTTCACACTTCTATATTAATAATAAAAAAAATTACAATGTATTATTGTTAATATACATCTTACACATGAATATGCTTTCTAAAACATATGAACTTTCATTCACCTCCAAACAAGATGGAAGCTGCACTGTTCAAAATCTATATGCATAAGATGGAATATACAGTGGGTACGGAAAGTATTCAGACCCCCTTACATTTTTCACTCTTTGTTATATTGCAGCCATTTGCTAAAATCATTTAAGTTCATTCTTCTTCCTCATGAATGTACACATAGCACCCCATACTGACAGAAAAACACAGAATTGTTGACATTGTTGCAGATTTATTAAAAAAGAAAAACTGAAATATCACATGGTCCTAAGTATTCAGACCCTTTGCTGTGACACTCATATATTTAACTCAGGTGCTTTCCATTTCTTCTGATCATCCTTGAGATGGTTCTACACCTTCATTTGAGTCCAGCTGTGTTTGATTATACTGATTGGACTTGATTAGGAAAGCCACACACCTGTCTATATAAGACCTTCCAGATCACAATGCATGTCAGAGCAAATGAGAATCATGAGGTCAAAGGAACTGCCTGAAGAGCTCAGAGACAGAATTGTGGCAAGGCACAGATCTGGCCAAGGTTACAAAAAGATTTCTGCTGCACTTAAGGTTCCTAAGAGCACAGTGGCCTCCATAATCCTCAAATGGAAGATGTTTGGGACGACCAGAACCCTTCCTAGAGCTGGCTGTCCGGCCAAACTGAGCTATCGGGGGAGAAGAGCCTTGGTGAGAGAGGTAAAGAAGAACCCAAAGATCACTGTGGCTGAGCTCCAGAGATGCAGTCAGGAGATGGGAGAAAGTTGTAGAAAGTCAACCATCACTGCAGCCCTCCACCAGTCGGGGCTTTATGGTAGAGTGGCCCGACGGAAGCCTCTCCTCAGTGTAAGACACATGAAAGCCCGCATGGAGTTTGCTAAAAAACACCTGAAGGACTCCAAGATGGTGAGAAATAAGATTCTCTGGTCTGATGAGACCAAAATAGAACTTTTTGGCCTTAATTCTAAGCGGTATGTGTGGAGAAAACCAAGCACTGCTCATCACCTGTCCAATACAGTCCCAACAGTGAAGCATGGTGGTGGCAGCATCATGCTGTGGGGGTGTTTTTCAGATGCAGGGACAGGACGACTGGTTGCAATCGAGGGAAAGATGAATGCGACCAAGTACAGGGATACCCTGGACAAAAACCTTCTCCAGAGTGCTCTGGACCTCAGACTGGGCCGAAGGTTTACCTTCCAACAAGACAATGACCCTAAGCACACAGCTAAAATAACGAAGGAGTGGCTTCACAACAACTCCGTGACTGTTCTTGAATGGCCCAGCCAGAGCCCTGACTTAAACCCAATTGAGCATCTCTGGAGAGACCTAAAAATGGCTGTCCACCAACGTTTACCATCCAACCTGACAGAACTGGAGAGGATCTGCAAGGAGGAATGGCAGAGGATCCCCAAATCCAGGTGTGAAAGACTTGTTGCATCTTTCCCAAAAAGACTCCTGGCTGTATTAGATCAAAAGGGGGCTTCTACTAAATACTGAGCAAAGGGTCTGAATACTTAGGACCATGTGATATTTCAGTTTTTCTTTTTTAATAAATCTGCAACAATGTCAACAATTCTGTGTTTTTCTGTCAGTATGGGGTGCTATGTGTACATTCATGAGGAAGAAGAATGAACCTAAATGATTTTAGCAAATGGCTGCAATATAACAAAGAGTGAAAAATTTAAGGGGGTCTGAATACTTTCCGTACCCACTGTACATGGCTTTTCAAATCCATTTTTTTATTATTTAATCCCCCAATAATCCTGACAATCCTCAGATCTTTCCACTACTTCAGCCTTCTTCCAGTGTACCAGCAGCAATTTTGCTACACTGGAAAAAGATTTGCTTATTGCTACGGAAGTCAGCAGGCAGACATGAATAGGCCTTATGCCTCCATATGCGATAGGGAACAACGTTTGGCTGTCTACCAAATACGTGAGACTGAACCAACCCTCTACCAAATTGGGCCCTCGATTCATTGGTCCTTACAGAATAATTGCTCGAGTCGGACCAGTCTCCTATTGGTTGAAATTGCCTTTCTCTCTCCAGATACACCCCAAGTTCCATGTTTCCCTCCTTAAAAGGGCAATCTTCAGTCGTTACTACAGAACTCAATACCTACCTCTGCCTGTTCTTGTTGATGGACAACATGAGTAGATTGTTCCTGGGTTCCAGCTAAAGATTTGCATGCCCCTGCTCTCAATCGAGACTTTCATGCCTCCTTTCCCGCTAAGCCTCGCTAGGTCTCTGGAGGGGTCCATTGGAGAGGGGGCCCTGTCATGTACCTAGGTGTCCTTGAACCGAGAGGTTTCCAGTTTGGCAGCCTGCAGCCTTGCCTGTTGTGCCACAGGGAAGCTCTGGAGTCTTTGCAGTGATTTTCCAGCCTGATGCACTACTTTGGACTCACTGGCCCCACCTGCTGCCAGCTGAGAACAATGTACAATTTAACCAGCCCATAAATAGCAGCACTTCCTGTTACTCAGTGCCTGTTTGAGTGGACTATCTCCCTGGGTGTGCTGTAGGGTGATTGGCCGCGGAACCGGTCCGGAAGTCAAGTAGTCAGGTAGTCAGTGTGTGTCTGTGTGTTCCTTCCCGCGCGGCCGCCGATGATCACTGAAGCCACTGTAGATGGGAACTCCTTCAGCCCGACTTCGGGCTGCTCGCGGGGGGGCGGCTGCGGGGAGAGAAGGTAAGTGACTGCCACTGCAGCCTGTGCTGAATAGGAGGGGGGTGGGGCGGCTCGGCTCGGCTCGGCTGCATATAGAGAGGATTTGATGTCTCCTTATGCCGCTGGATGGATGGATTCTTCTCCTCCCTTCTGCAGGCATTCTGCGGCTGCAGGAGAGATATGGAAATATCAATTTCTCTATATGCAGTTGAGCTGTCCCATCCCCCTCCTATTCAACTTCTTTTACTGTCCCCCAGTGATCTTAGCCCCCCCCCCGTGATCTTAGCCCCCCCCCCCAGTGTTGTGTTCTTAGCCCCCCCCAGTGATTGTAGCCCCCCTCTCCAGTGATCGTAGCCCCCCTCCCCAGTGATCGTAGCCCCCCTCTCCAGTGATCGTAGCCCCCCTCCCCAGTGATCGTAGCCCCCCGATCGTAGCCCCCCCTCCCCAGTGATCGTAGCCCCCCTCCCCAGTGATCGTAGCCCCCCTCCCCAGTGATCGTAGGCCCCCTTCCCAGTGATCGTAGCCCCCCCTCCCCAGTGATCGTAGCCCCCCTCCCCAGTGATCGTAGCCCCCCTCTCCAGTGATCGTAGCCCCCCCTCCCCAGTGATCGTAGCCCCCCTTCCCAGTGATCGTAGCCCCCCGATCGTAGCCCCCCTCCCCAGTGATCGTAGCCCCCCTCCCCAGTGATCGTAGCCCCCCTCCCCAGTGATCTTAGCCCCCCCAGTGATCTTAGCCCCCCTCCCCCAGTGCTCTTAAACCCCCTGTACTCTTTAGCCCCCCCATGCTCTTCAAGTCCCCACAGTGCTTTTCATCTCCCCCTATGCTCCCTGCCTCCCCCTTAAGTGCCATCCAGTCCCCCCCCATGCTTTCCATCCCCCTGGTTTTCCCTGCCCACCACCCCCCCATGCTTTCCATCCCCCTGGTTTTCCCTGCCCACCACCCCCCCCCCCCAGTGCTTTCCACACCCTGCGCCTTCCAACCCCCCTGCAATGCTTTCCAAACCCCCCCTTAATTCTCTCCAGTTCCCCCCCCCTTGCCCTTCAGCTCCTCCAGTGCTATCTGCTTTCCCTGTGCTCTCCAGCCCCCCTAGTGTCCTTCTATCTTCTATCATGTCTGCAGTCTCTGACCTTCTCTTGTATCACATCCGCAGTCTCTGGACCATCTCCTGTACTATGTCTGCAGTCTCTGACCATCTCCTGTATCACGTCTGCAGTCTCTGACCATCTCCTGTATCACGTCTGCAGTCTCTGACCATCTCTTGTATCACGTCTGCACTCTCTGAACATCTACTGTATCACATCTGCACTCTCTGACCATCTACTGTATCATGTCTGTAGTCTCTGACCATCTCTTGTATCATGCCCTCAGTCTCTGACCATCTCCTGTATCATGCCCTCAGTCTCTGACCATCTCCTGTATCATGCCCTCAGTCTCTGACCATCTCCTGTATCATGCCCTCAGTCTCTGACCATCTCCTGTATCATGCCCTCAGTCTCTGACCATCTCCTGTATCATGCCCTCAGTCTCTGACCATCTCCTGTATCATGCCCTCAGTCTCTGACCATCTCCTGTATCATGCCCTCAGTCTCTGACCATCTCCTGTATCATGCCCTCAGTCTCTGACCATCTCCTGTATCATGCCCTCAGTCTCTGACCATCTCCTGTATCATGCCCTCAGTCTCTGACCATCTCCTGTATCATGCCCTCAGTCTCTGACCATCTCCTGTATCATGCCCTCAGTCTCTGACCATCTCCTGTATCATGTCCTCAGTCTCTGACCATCTCCTGTATCATGTCCTCAGTCTCTGACCATCTCCTGTATCATGTCCTCAGTCTCTGACCATCTCCTGTATCATGCCCTCAGTCTCTGACCATCTCCTGTATCATGCCCTCAGTCTCTGACCATCTCCTGTATCATGCCCTCAGTCTCTGACCATCTCCTGTATCATGCCCTCAGTCTCTGACCATCTCCTGTATAGTGCCCTCAGTCTCTGACCATCTCCTGTATCGTGCCCTCAGTCTCTGACCATCTCCTGTATCATGCCCTCAGTCTCTGACCATCTCCTGTATCGTGCCCTCAGTCTCTGACCATCTCCTGTATCGTGCCCTCAGTCTCTGACCATCTCGTGTATCATGTCCTCAGTCTCTGACCATCTCGTGTATCATGTCCTCAGTCTCTGACCATCTCGTGTATCATGTCCTCAGTCTCTGACCATCTCTTGTATCAGGTCCGTAGTCTCTGACCATCTCTTGTATCATGTTTGCAGTCTCTGACCATCTCCTGTACTATGTCCAGCGGGAACACTCTGCAGCCACACCGCACAGCACACCCAAGGTAAGTGGAGGACTGGAGAGAGGAGTGACTTCTACTTAGGGATTTATTTTGCAGATAGGCTGGGCTGGCACTGGCAGCAACAATTTTATTCAAAGAAATCAGGATTTCTTCTGCAAATATACTGGCACTGGCAGCAACAATTTAATTCAAATCAGAATTTCTTTTGCAAATAGGCTGGCCTGGCACTGGCAGCCAGGCATAGTACTAGTCTAGTACAATGCCTGCCAGTGCCTTGTCTGATCTGATGATGTCACTGCCAGGCTATTTGCAGAAGAAATCCCTATTTTTCCTCATTTTTTTGATCATGTGTCATGATGACATTGGTTTTGGTAATTGTCTGACTCTGATGCCAGCCTATTTGCTGAAGAAATCCTGATTTGAATAAAATATTTGCTGCCAGTGCCAGCCTGCCAGGCTATTTGCAGAAGAAATCCTGATTTGAATAAAATTGTTGCTGCCAGTGCCAGCCTACCAGGGGCTGATCTGAGGTGTGAAGGTGCAGAAATTTGGGTGGTCTGAGGTGTGAAGGTGCAGAAATTGGGGTGACCTGAGGTGTGAAGGTGCAGAAATTGGGGTGGCCTGAGGTGTGAAGGTGCAGGAATTGGGGTGGTCTGAGGTGTGAAGGTGCAGAAATTGGGGTGGTCTGAGGTGTGAAGGTGCAGGAATTAGGGTGATCTGATTTGTGAAGGTGCAGAAATTGGGGTGACCTGAGGTGTGAAGGTGCAGAAATTGGGGTGACCTGAGGTGTGAAGGTGCAGAAATTGGGGTGGCCTGAGGTGTGAAGGTGCAGGAATTGGGGTGGTCTGAGGTGTGAAGGTGCAGAAATTGGGGTGGTCTGAGGCGTGAAGGTGCAGGAATTGGGGTGATCTGATTTGTGAAGGTGTGCAAAGCTCACTTGATTTCTTATTTATTCTATTTAATGTTATTTAATTAAAGCATATTTTCATGTAGTTGTATGTTTTATTTGGCTAAATTTGATTAAATGCGGCTATATTTTTGGTAGAATATAAAAAAATTTGGGGCCCCACTTTTAGGTTTGCCCAGGGCCACACTTTATCTAAAACCGGCCCTGCCGCCAGCTTGTGTATGACCTCTGCCTGCCTGACTATTCTCTGGATTTCGTTTGTATACCACTTTGCCCAATCTGTTACTGGCCTGACCTCCCTGACTATGTATTCGCCTGAATCCTCAGCACTCAAGATCCACTTCGAACTCTACCTCACAGATACCTGACAAATTGATTTAACTGATTTGAGTTAATTGTTAGTAAAGAAAGGTGGCATAATACATTTTGGCCTAAATTTATGAAGATACAGTGCTTTGAAAAAGTATTTTGTCATGTTACAACCAAAAACGTAAATGTATTTTATTGGGATTTTATGTGATATGCCACTTTGTGTTGGTCTATAATTGTGAAGTGGAAGAAAAATGATAAATGGTTTTCAACATTTTTTACAAATAAATATCTGATACAGCCCCCAGAGTCAATACTTTGAAGAACCACCATTCGCTGCAATTACAGCTGCAAGTGTTTTTGGGTATGTCTCTTCCAGCTTTGCACATCTAGAGAGTGAAATTTTTGCCAATTTTTCTTTGCAAAATAGCTCAAGCTCTATCAGTATGTACGGAGAGCATCTGTGAACAGCAATTTTCAAGTCTTGCCACAGATTCCTAAAGGGATTTAGGTCTAGACTTTGACTGGGCCATTTTAACATATGAATATGCTTTGATATAAACCATTTCATTGTAACTCTGGCTGTATGTTTAAGGTCATTTTCTTGCTGTAAGGTGAACCTCCGCCCCAGTCTCAAGTCTTTTGCAGACTCTAAGTGGTTTTCTTCTAAGATTGCCCTGGATTTGGCTCCATCCATCTTCCCATCAACTCTAACCAGCTTCCTGTCCCTGCTAAAGAATAGCATCCCCACAATATGATGCTGCCACCACCATCCACGGTGGAGATGGTCTGTTCAGGATGATGTGCAGTGTTAGTTTTCCGCCACACGTAGCCAGTGGCGTCACTAGGGTTGGTGTCACCTGGTGCAGTAAAACATGATGTCACCCCCCCCCCTATATTTGGGCCGGGCAGCAGCTCAGCGTTCGAGTTTTTTGAAGCAGGTTGCGACGGTCAATAAGGCCTACAGGATAGCAGGTTAGGCACTTCCTAATGGCTCAGTCCCTAGGAGCGGTAACGGATAATGGCTGACAGGCCATCCTGCCAGACCCAGCAAAATTGCAGCAGTGATCCCTCCGGTTATACGTTCGCTTCCTCTGGGTTAACCAGGCTGACTTTGGTCAGTAGTGTAGCCCATCTGTACCCTGGCAGTGACACAGTCTTTCTCTCTCTGGTGGTGCTGGGAAGTGTGGCCCTCTCTCTGGTAGTGCTGGGCAGTATGGCTCTCTCTGACTAACCCCAGCACAGTCCTCTTTATGGTGGAGCACTCACTCCCTCAGCTTTTTCCCAGGTTCCCAGTCCTCAATCTCTCCCCCTAGCAGAGTGCATGGTGGGGGCTGTGGTCTGCTCCCTGTGGACAACAAATGGGGCCACCAATCTTCCGGGACTACATGTCCCATGATGCCCCCTAGTCTCTTCTGATTGGCCCTCCGCGGTGGCCAGCGTGAAGGGAAACAGACCGGGCAGTAAGCTGGGCGGCAATCAGATGAGAGCCGCTCTCTCTTCTCCTGCACTGCTGACAGACATGATACAAGAGACTGTCAGAGACTGCGGACATTATACAGGAGACAGACAGAGACTGCGGACATTATACAGGAGACGGACAGAGACTGCGGACATTATACAGGAGACGGACAGAGACTGCGGACATTATACAGGAGACGGACAGAGACTGCGGACATTATACAGGAGACGGACAGAGACTGCGGACATTATACAGGAGACGGACAGAGACTGCGGACATTATACAGGAGACGGACAGAGACTGCGGACATTATACAGGAGACGGTCAGAGACTGCGGACATTATACAGGAGACGGACAGAGACTGCAGACATTATACAGGAGACGGACAGAGACTGCGGACATTATACAGGAGACGGACAGAGACTGCGGACATTATACAGGAGACGGACAGAGACTGCGGACATTATACAGGAGATGGACAGAGACTGCGGACATTATACAGGAGACGGACAGAGACTGCGGACATTATACAGGAGACGGACAGAGACTGCGGACATTATACAGGAGATGGTCAGAGACTGCGGACATTATACAGGAGACGGTCAGAGACTGCGGACATTATACAGGAGACGGTCAGAGACTGCGGACATTATACAGGGGTTGTTTGAGACTGGGAGCATGCTTCTGTAGTGTACAAGAGACTGGATGCATAGTACATGACCTATTACAGCAGCACTCTCCTAAATGTAAAATACTGTTGAAGTTCAATTTTTTTTAAGTTAAAAAGAACATGGATGATCCCTTCCAGTGATAAAGTGCCAGCAGTGGAAGGGTTACCTGCAATTTATCTGTCCCAGCTTCTCTTATCCTGACAGAGAATGCAATTCAAGCAGTGTGGTGTGCCTCCTCCCCCCCTTCTGCTCTGTGTACAGTCAGGAAAGGAAGTAAACATCACAGCAAGAAGGGGAGGGGCGGCTTCAGTGTACTCCGAGTCCGTACACACAAGTGACAAGAGAAGACTGCAGGCAGCTGGAGAGACATCCCGGCCAACATACAAAGTGTTGCCGCGGCGTGTAGACAACCCGCTGCCTGCACACGCTGCGGGCATTTCAGGAAGGTTGGGAGGAGGTTCAGGCTTAGGTGGTGTCACCCCTCTGGCAGGTGTCACCCGGTGCGGACCGCCCTCCCCGCACCCGCCCAGTGACGCTACTGCACGTAGCGTTTTGCTTTTAGGCCAAAAAGTTAAATTATGGTCTTATCTGAATAGAGCACCTTCTTCCACATGTTTACTGTGTCCCCCGCATGGCTTCTCGCTTCTTATGGCTTTCTTTCAACAATTGTTTTCTTCTTGCCACTCTTCCATAAAGAGCAGATTTATGGAGTGCACAACTAATAGTTGTCCTGTGGACAGATTCTCCCACCTGAGCTGTGGATCTCTGCAGCTCCTCCAAAGTTGCCTTGGGTCTCTTGCCTGCTTCTCTTATTAATCCTCTCCTTGTCCAGGGCCGATCACTCTCATGCAATCACCAAATAATGATTACATGTAAGTGACTGCAATTAGCTGCGGGAACTGGCAGCCTCCCACTGCTTTCAAATTGAGCTGCCTCCAGCAGATAATTGCCAGGATCCATGCTGATCTTTTGGCATCTACACGCTGTCGCCCCAAAAATGCAGGTGTGAATGTAGCCTAAGTGTAATTAATCATTTAGTGCAGACAGTGAACTTCTATACATAATTGATACAATGTTGCAGAGACAATACTCTTTTTTTTTTAAAAATATACTGGGCTGAAACTCTTTACATATCTCATAAGGTAAACAAGTGAATTATGTCTGCAACACTGAATCAATTCCCTTTGGATTCCTATTGATTGATTATAATATTAATGGCCAGCATAGAAATCTCCATAGGGTTAACAGAGGTCCTGAAGGCTAACTTCACTTTCATGGGAAAAAAATATAGCAAAATAAAAAAAAGTTATAAAGCATATACAATTACTACACAAACCATAGTGTAATTTAATGTTATTAAAAATTACTTTCTTTTTTCAAACCGCAGCACTGACCTATTTCAATGCAATATGGCAGTTTGAAGGCACTGTGTACACAGTTGGTGTACAGAGTAACATCTGCAGAAATGTCATTTCCTGCTTGTGTGAATAACTCTGTACTATGGTACAAGTCAGGCTTCAGGCATCTTCTTCAACATAAATGTCATTTTTGATAAGATATTGCCTAAGGGTCCTTTCATCTGGATGATTTGCATTCCGATTAGCAGGGGATCCACTCACAGATCCCCTGCTATCAGAGCAGGGTTGTCACGTACCTGATCCGAAGCCAGAGTGTAGAGAGGGCTCCCCTTGCGGCTAGGTGCAGAGCACCCCTGCAAGTGGGACAGGGAGTGCTGTGCCCGAAGTAGCACGGGTTGCCGGTTGGGATGACCAGATGAAAGCAGGAACCAACTTGTTGAGAAGTCCCAAGCAGGTCTGGAACACTTTGGCAAGCCAGGCAGTTACAAGGTGCAAACAGGAACAGACTGGGAGAATACTGGAGCGAAGTCAGGAGCCAAGCCGAGGTCAGGTATTGGAGAAGACACAGGAATCCGAGAGCAAGCCAAGGGGTCAGGAGCCAGGAGAAGCAAAGTCAGACAGTCCGGGTCGGCAACGAGAAATCAAGATCAGCAGATTAACAAGGCACAGGGAACACGGGAGGCTGTTGATCATGCAGCAACTAGTTATTGTGGCTGCTGGCTTTAAATAGGCCGTTTAGCGCCAAGCGCCATTATGCATGGCGTACGCGCGTGCGCATTGGCGCACGCACATTCCTGACTGCGTTTGCCCGTATTTGGGCGCGCATGCGCATTCGCGCCAATGCGCGAATTCGCTCATTTGCCAGGATATTGGTAGTTCCCTGACAGTGCCCCCCCCCCCCTGAGGGGCAGCCTCCGGATGCCTAACAGAGCCTGTTTTTCAGGGAATTTTTTGAAAAAGTCACGTAACAGTCTGGGAGCGTGTATATTTCCAGCAGGTTCCCAAGAACTTTCCTCCAGAGAATAGCCCTTCCATTTGATTAAATACTGGACTTGCCTTCCTCGTCTACAGCAGTCCAGGATGGATTCCACTTCATATTCAGTTTCTCCATTTACTACAACCGGAGGTGGAGGCAAGCTATCTCTTCCAGGAAAAGGACCAGGATTGGCCGGTTTAAGCAAAGACACGTGGAAGACTGGGTGAATCTTGTAAGTATCTGGAAGACATAATTCAAAAGCCACAGGGTTGACCATTTTCTTGATCGGAAAGGGGCCAATGAACCTTGGACCCAGCTTCTTGGATGGGCAGGCCAACTTAAGGTTAAGAGTGGACAGCCACACTTTGTCTCCCACCTTCAAGGCCGGGCTATCCCTCCTTCTCCTGTCGTAGCATTCCTTATAGGCTTCTTGTGCCTTTTGCATGGTCTTCTGTAATAGCAGAAAATTTTCTTGGAGGAAGGCTACCCTATCTTGAACAGCAGGTACCGTAGTTTCAGACACAGGGTTAGATAAAAAGAATGGGTGAAACCCATAGTTTGCAAAAAATGGAGACTGGTGGGTGGAAGCATGAATTGTGTTATTGTACGCAAACTCAGCACACGGGAGTAAGGCTACCCAATTGTCTTGTGAAAATGTGGAAAAGCAGCGGAGATATTGCTCAAGGGTTTGGTTGGTTCTTTCCGTTTGACCATTACTTTGGGGGTGATATGCTGAAGATAAGCAGACTTCAATATTCAAGGCTTTACAGAGAGACCTCCAAAATCTGGAAGTAAATTGTACTCCACGGTCGGACACAATGCTGCCGGGTAGACCATGTAGCCTCACTATTTCCTTGACAAAGGTATGTGCCGTGTCCACGGCCGAAGGAGTGCCAAATATGGGAATAAAATGAGCCATTTTAGACAAGCGATCTACTATCACCATAATTGTGGAGAATCCCTCTGAAGAAGGTAGGTCCACTATAAAGTCCATGGACAACATTTCCCACGGTTGTTTTGGGACCGGAAGTGGTTTCAACAGACCCCAGGCTTGGACGTGACTGCCTTTACTCTGAAGGCAGGTCGTACATTAACTCACATAGTCCTTACAGTCCTTTCTTAGGTTTGGCCACCAATAGGATCGCTGAATTAGTTCTAAGGTCTTACGGACCCCAAAGTGACCAGCAAGTTGATGGTCATGAAGAGCTTTAAGGACCGTGAGTCTGGCTTCCTGGGGTACAAAGAACTTGTCTTCATGAAAAAAAATTTCCCCGTTTTTTGAGAGTAGCAGTCTCAGGAGCAGTGCAGCGAGCAGAGGCTAGTTCAAGGGTGGTCCTAAGATCAGGCTGGAGTAAAATAAAGTTTTGAGAGGACAGAATTGTACTGGGGGTGACATCCACAGGAGTTTCAGGGAACATCCGCGAGAGGGCATCTGCCTTCCCATTTTTAGAGCCTGGCCGGTATGTGAGGTGGAAGTTAAACCTCGAAAAGAATAGTGCCCATCTGGCCTGCCGAGGTCTTAGGCGTTTGGCTGATCTGAGATATCCGAGGTTCTTGTGGTCCGTGAATATCATTATTGGGTGGGCTGCGCCCTCCAGCAAATATCGCCATTCTTCTAATGCGGCCTTGATGGCCAATAGTTCTCTGTCCCCTACATCGTAGTTCTTCTCGGGCTGACTGAGTTTGAGAAAAAAACGCTACAGGGTGAAGCAATGCCTTTGGTCCCTGGCGTTGAGATAGGACTGCTCCCGTGGCCACTTCTGAAGCATCAACTTCAAGGACGTAAGGTAAGGTTGGGTCTGGGTGTTGTAGCACAGGTGCACTGGTGAATACAGCCTTGAGCTTGTCGAATGCACTTTGGGCATCTGGGGACCATTGGAACCGAGTGTTTTGCCGAGTCATTTGCGTAATGGGGGCAATGATGCGGGAAAAGTCCTTAATAAACCTTCGGTAAAAGTTTGCGAAACCCACAAACCTTTGGATGCCCTTTTTGTCAGAGGGGGCAGGCCACTCCAGGATGGCAGACAATTTGAGGGTCCATTGCTATTCCATCTGTGGAGATAATCAGACCCAGAAATTGTATGGATGACTTCTCGAATTCACATTTTTCTGCTTTAGCATAAAGCCCGTGTTTTCTGAGAGTGGCCAATACTTTTTGTACATGTATTCTGTGCAACTCCAGGGTGGTAGAAAAAATAAGAATGTCGTCTAAGTAAACGATGAGGAAATTGTCCAGGAATTCTCTGAAAATATCATTTACTAGGTGCTGGAAAGTGGCGGGGGCATTACACAGTCCGAAGGGCATAACCAAGTATTTGAAATGCCCGAAACGGGTTCGAAAGGCAGTTTTCCACTCGTCGCCCTCGCGGATCCGCACCAAATTATAGGCACCTCGTAAGTCTAATTTAGTGAAGACTTGAGCAGAACGGAACCTCTGGAAGAGCTCAGGAACGAGAGGGAGTGGGTACCGTTTTTTTATAGTAATTTTATTCAGGTCCCTGTAGTCCACACATGGCCTAAGGGTGTGGTCCTTTTTCTCTACGAAAAAGATTCCGGCTCCAGCCGGAGAAGAAGAAGGATGAATGAAACCTTTGCTGAGGTTTTCATCGATGTATTGCCGTAGGGCTTCAAGTTCCGTCTCTGAAAGTGGGAAAATACGGCCAAAAGGGATCTCAGCACCAGGCAATAATTCTATTGGGCAGTCATAGGGACGGTGAGGTGGTAGAGAGTCCGCCTTCTTCTTATCAAACACGTCCAGAAAGTTATGATAGACGGAGGGAACATCTTGGCTGGCATTGGAAACAGGCTGAATGGAAAGACAGCTGGCAGGAGGATGTATCTCAGGAGTCATACAATGTTGGAGGCAGTACACTGATTTAAAGGATACTTCCCCTTTGGACCAGTCTATCAGCGGGTTATGTGCCCGTAGCCACGGAACTCACAGAATTACAGGAAACATGGGTGAAGGAAGGACGTCAAAGTGAAGAAGTTCCTGATGGCCAGGGCCAGTAGTGGCAAGTACGGGTAAGGTTTCCTGAATGATGGGCCTGGACCTGGGAGTGGTGCCGTCTGCAAGGTGGATTTCCAGTTTATGGCGCTTGGTCTGGAGTGGAATATGAAGGTTTCTTGCCACAGAGATATCCAGGAAACAGCTGCAGGCTCCGGAATCAATGATTGCTGGCAGCTTGATCTCTCTTTCCGCCACCTGTAATGAAACAAGAAGGACTAGGTGAGTGGGAGAGGGTCCCAGAATTTGGAGATGCAGATGGTTGGAAGCAGAGGGCTTACTTGGTCTCACTGGGCAGTTACGGAGAAAGTGTCCATCTTCCCCACAGTAAAGACATAAGTTCAATTGCCTGCGATGAAGTCTTTCAGCAGGGGTTAAAGCTGTACGGACCACTCTGATCTGCATAGGCTCTTCAGGAGACATTGGGTTGGTAGCAGTGGGTAGAGGAGCAGGAGATGGTGGCACCTTGGGTAACATCCAAGTAGGCTGATAAGACTGAGCTCGTTCAGACTTGCGTTCCCGCAAACGTCTGTCCAACTGGATGGGGAGTTGAATGAGCCCCTCTAATGAGGTGGGGGTCTCTACTCGTGCCAACTCATCTTTCAGGGTTTCAGACAGACCTAACCGATATTGGTATTTGAGGGCGGCCTCATTCCACCCTGTGTCTGCGGCCCACCTACGAAAGTCCACTGTGTAATCCTCTACAGGGCGTCGGCCTTGCTGTAGTTTATGGAGCGTAGCCTAGGCAATGGCCATACGTTGTGGGTCATCATACAGCTGTGCCATAGCCTCGAAGAAAACCTCAACGGAACTGACAGCAGGATCCTTCTGTTCCAGTAAATGATGGGCCCAGGACTGGGGTTCATCAGACAACAGGGAAATAATAAACCCCACTTTACTCTGGACTGCACTTTCATTCAGCAATTTTTGCACCATTTTTCTGCCGTCAGGATCTTGAGTCAGCTTGCGCATCGAGAAGGCAATCGAGTCTCTCAGAGCTATCAGTACGTCTCGTTTCTTCTCCGTGGCGTTGGCGAAGAACAAGGTAGGAAAGTTCCTGTGTGAGAACTTGGGCTGGTGGTGAAGCTTGAAGTGGGTCTCTTGGATGCATACCACATCGGCACCACTGTTGCATAACTCAGTCCACAGGGAGAACCGCTTAACTGGATGGTTCAGACCATTCACATTTAACGACACAAAAATTTGATGGTCATGGAATCATTGGAGAAACGGAGCGGATGGTCTGGACGGGGGCCAAGGGTAGTGCAGTTCGTTCAGTAACGATAAGTCCTATAGTCCGACTGGAGCAAAACGAGGAGAAGGGGAGGGAAGGCAGGGAGGCTGGGAGAGCCTGACAAACAATAAGAAAGAGTCTAGGGGCAGGCAAAACCTGCAACAAAAAGAGAGGGGCCAGTAGGTCAACATTACCTAGGCCAGGGACTAACGCTGAGCAGGCATTGTGATGCGTTCACCTCCGGGCGAGAAGTGTTTGGAACTGGACCGTTTGCGGGACACCACGTGCCAATCATCCGGGAGGATCCGCGGCGAGGGAGATCTGGAAGACCGCGACTGAGCGGCTGGTGGATCCCGAATGATGCCCCAGCGATGCAAAAGGGCCATACCTTCTTCTAGAGAAGCGATCGTCACAGTATTGCCTTGATGGGTAATAGACAATTGAGCCGGGTGCTTCCATTTATGCACGATTTGGTGATTCCTCAGGGCTTTTGTTATGGTGGCGAGATTCCTACGCTTCTGGAGCGTGTGTCTGGATAAGTCTGGCAGTATCTGGGCCTGCGGAAAGTCCCCAGGGAGAGCCTGAAGTTGTCTAGAGGCCAGGAGGATTCTGTCCTTTGTCTGGAAAAAATGCACACCGAGGAGAACATCCCGAGGCAGGTCTTGTGCAATGAAGTGAGGCTTAGGTATCCTGTGGATTCTATCTATCTCCAATTCTGCTGCAGTTAGATTAGGAACCAGTGCAGAGAAGAGATCAGTAGCCATTTTGCGCAGATGTTGGGGCTGTACAGATTCAGGGATACCCCTTAACTTTAAATTGTTCCTCTGAGACCTGTCCTCCAGGTCTGCAAGTTTGTCCTTTATCCAATCAATGTCATCCGTGTGATCATTATGAGCTGAGATGAGGGTATTGAGAGACAAAGAGCATTTAGACATGGAGGCCTCAGCATTATCCATTCTCACCTCCAGCTGCTGCACATCTTGTCTTGTCCGGTTAAGGCCCTGCATCAAATCCGTATGCAGTGATGACCAGAGGGAATGGAGCATTCCTTTAAGAAGAGTGCCAGATATCGGATGATCACCCACCGGGAAAGCGGCAAAAGGATCCGCAGGCAATGTGCTCAATCCCCCGGGCTCCCCAGAGGAGGGTGCAGATTGATCCATCCCGCATGGCTGAGCGGGATCGGGGGGGGAAGCTGCTTGGCCGGGCTCCTTGAGGAGGGAGAAGGGGGAGTGGAGGCACCGGAGGAGTTGCCACTATCCGGGTTGGCTACTTGCCTGAATGGCTGTACTCCGCCACCTTGGCTCCCTCCTCGGCTGGGTGCGTGCTGCGGGGGCCGGCTGGCGCCATCTTGCCGGAGTCCGGCCGAGCTGGAGATGAGAAATCCGTCCAGCTTGCGAGACTGGGAAGATGCCTTTTTGTTCCTCATCGTTCCCGGAGGCGATAGGGAGAGCTTGCGGTGTGCAGAGCCCGCTGTGGAGGCTGTAGTCGGAAGACGTCCCGGGTGGCCGAGCGGAGCTGAAGGACTAAGCGGCCATCTTCAGCGCCGGAAGCCACGCCCCTAATTTTTGCACCATTTTTCATTGTTTGCACTATGAACATTTTATGAATGCACTTTGTCCATGTATGCATTTTATTGTTATGAATTTTGTATTTAATGATTATATTATGCACTGATTCACTTTATTATTCTTCACAACCATTTTATGCCTGTTAGCGCTGCTTTTAGATTAAATCATTTGCAGAGCAATTTTTTTTTTTTTTATAAATAGACCCCTTAACCACTTGCTGACCGCCGCAAGTACATATACTGCGGCGGTCAGCCCCTCACAGGCAAAGTGATGTATGGGTACGTCACTAGCCTGTGAGGTTCTGGGGAGCGAGCGAGCGTGCACCGCCGGAGGCGCGCTCCCACTCCCGCTCGGTCACGGACCCCCCCGCGCGTGTGCCCGGCGGACCTGATGTCTGCCGGGCACTCGCGATCGGCCGTGACAGCGGGAGAAAGGCAGGCGGCTGATGTAAACAAGCCGCCTGTCATTCTCCCCTGTGTAAGAACAGTGATCATACGGTTCTACTATGTAGGACCGTTGATCACTGTTCCTACACCTCAAGCCACAGCCAATCACAGTAAGAATCACGCCCCTAGGGACACACACAACCCCTCCCTCTCAAATAAAGTTAACCCCTTCACTACCAGTGTCATTTTACAGTAACAGTGCATATGCATAGCACTGATTACTGTAGTAATGTCACTGGTAACCCCAAAAGTGTCAAAAATGTCAGTCAAGGGTCCGATCTGTCTGCCGCAATGTCGCAGTCCCTCAAAAAATATCGCAGATCGCCGCCATTACGCGTTAAAAAAAATGACAAAAATCTTTCCCTTAGTTAGTAAACACAATAACTTTTGCGCAAACCAATCAAAATACGCTTTTTGCAATTTTTTTTTTCCAAAAATATGTAGCATAAAACAAATTGGCCTGAAATGTTAAAAAATTTTGATTTTTACATTTTTTTTTCGGGAATTTCATATAAAAAAATGTGAAAAATATTGTTATTTTTGCAAAATTGACGCTCTTTTTTTGTTTATAGTGCATGATCAAAAAATCGCACAGGTGATCAAATACCACCAAAAGAAAGCTCTGTTTGTGGGAAAAAAGGATGTCAAATTCGTTTAGGTACAGCGTCCCACGACCGCGCAATTGTCCGTTAAAGTCACGCAGTGCCAAATCGCAAAATACCCCCTGGTCAGGAAGGGGGTAAAATCTTTCGGGGCTTAAGTGGTTAATTTTTTTTTAGGTATTTATAAGTCTATATTAAAAATAATAGATTTTTATTACAACATTGTACCAAGTAAAAGCCTAATTAGTCATAGAATTATTGTCAAGTTAATCGGTACTCAATGAAGTTGGAAAAGTTCAACTAGGTGCCTACTGTAGGTGTCAATGACCTCTGGGCAGAGGAACTAACAGGCATTCTCTGACTGCTAAGCTGAGCTTGCAGAGCCACACTTTTTTCAACAAAGTAGAACAAGTTTTTTTTTTTTTCAATTTTACTTGCTATACAAATTTGATTTGGCAATGAAGTTCATCTTTTTTTATGCAAAATCAAGGTTATATTTTCAAGAATGGTATTACAAACATAAAATCGACCATATAAAACTTCTTTGCTGAAGCTATGGTCAAAATGTATAATCATATTTTCATTTCCACATTGCATTTTAATTATTTCTAGCCTACTCCTATCAATCTGAATGATCTTGAAATTTGTAAACTTAGTTTGTGAAGATCCCCACACAGTTACTTCTTTGAACTCTGACATGTATTCACTATGCCCTGTAAGTAGGCATTGCTGTGTCACTCATTTCATAAAGCCTGCCTTCTGAACTACAGAGATGCTGAGAAGAAGAGTTTCAGGAATCACAAGTTGCAGGCAGCAAGGTACCATGAAGAATGTAGTCCTAAGAAATTAAATTTAACAGCCGAGGATAAGCAGCAAAGCATGTGGGGACACCAGGAAGTTGTGGAAAGAGATGACCAGCAGACAGGCAGCTCTCAGAACATGAAAGATAAAAGGAGATTTTTCAAGGACTTCCTGAGGAATCCCGCGAAACACATCGACCCTGACATTGACTGTATTCTCACTCCAACTGTTGTAATAGTGACTTATCCCTTGCTGAGACCTCTATTCCTGGCTTGTATAAGCATATACAATCACCGTGGACAGTCTTTATCAGATAGCTGAACTCACCAAAACATGTCTTTTTCCATCCACAAGATATTTATTGACCACAGCAGTTACAGCAGACAACAAGATGCGATAGATGATTGAAAGATGGTATTTGCAGGTCAAAACATGGTAATGTGTTCCCGAATGTGAGCAGATTGCATGAGGCCTATACAGAAGTGGCCATTTTCATCCCCACAAGCAAAAAAAAAAAAGGAATAGGAAGTAAATTCTACATGGGAGGAAACACAGAAAGGAAAGAGAGAAAAGGATACTGCTATAACCAAAACAACCACAAGATGGCAGTATAGTAACCAATTATATCCCGTTTGACACGGTTCACCCCTCCCACTGGGCGTCTTTAGGGATACCACTCCTCCTTACCACCGGTCAAACACTCTGTGAAGAGTGATTGAAACGTGGATCACTCTTCAGAGGCCACAGCTCATGTGAACGAGCCTTAAGAGTCTGTGTCGATGCACTTTGGGCTTGTGATGATGGCATCAGTTTATGAAGCTTCCAAAATCATTTAGAATTAATTAAGAATTCATTAACAAAGCATTTGTAAAGTCTTTTTTTTTTCTTTTTTTTTTGTAAAATAACAAACATGGTATACTTACCTGCTCTGTGCAATGGTATGGCACAGAGCGACCCCAATCCTCCTCTTCTCCGGTCCCCCACTGTTGCTGTTGGCCCCTCCTAATCTCAGTGTGCCACCATAGGAAGCCACTTCCTATGGTGGCATACCTGCGTGCTCAATCCTGAGCCACGTTGCCTGTGTCTATAGACAAAGACAGAAAAGCTTGGCCCTGCCACCTGCTCCCTCGTCACAGGATTTGACTTACAGCAGTGGAGCCAATAGCTCCCGCTGCTCTCAGCAAAACCTGTGAGAGCAGGGAGAATAGAAGAGAGCTGCTGCAGATGGGCTCAGAACTGGATCAGGATCGGATTTAAGTAGGTATATGAGGGATGAGGGGGTGATACACATAATTAAACATTTTTTTAACATAATGCAGGGAAGCAATAAAGTTACATAGCTACATAGTTTGTGAGGTTGAAAAAAAGACATCAGTCCATCCAGTTCAACCTATGATGTGTGCATGTTTGCTGTTAACCGTACATTGTATAACCCTTTATGTTGTGGTCTTTAAGGTGCCCATCACTCTTCAGAGGCCACAGCTCATGTGAACGAGCCTTAAGAGTCTGTGTCGATGCACTTTGGGCTTGTGATGATGGCATCAGTTTATGAAGCTTCCAAAATCATTTAGAATTCATTAACATGTGCATTTGTCCTGCAATTGAGCTTCAAGTATATTATGCTTTCCTGTACACTCATATGCAAAACCCACCTGAAGCATATAATAGCTTATCTACAGAGGTCGGTAAAGCATTTGTAAAGTCTTTTTTTTTTTCTTTTTTTTTTGTAAAATAACAAACATGGTATACTTACCTGCTCTGTGCAATGGTATGGCACAGAGCGACCCCAATCCTCCTCTTCTCCGGTCCCCCACTGTTGCTGTTGGCCCCTCCTAATCTCAGTGTGCCACCATAGGAAGCCACTTCCTATGGTGGCATACCTGCGTGCTCAATCCTGAGCCACGTTGCCTGTGTCTATAGACAAAGACAGAAAAGCTTGGCCCTGCCACCTGCTCCCTCGTCACAGGATTTGACTTACAGCAGTGGAGCCAATAGCTCCCGCTGCTCTCAGCAAAACCTGTGAGAGCAGGGAGAATAGAAGAGAGCTGCTGCAGATGGGCTCAGAACTGGATCAGGATCGGATTTAAGTAGGTATATGAGGGATGAGGGGGTGATACACATAATTAAACATTTTTTTAACATAATGCAGGGAAGCAATAAAGTTACATAGCTACATAGTTTGTGAGGTTGAAAAAAAGACATCAGTCCATCCAGTTCAAGCTATGATGTGTGCGTGTTTGCTGTTAACCGTACATTGTATAACCCTTTATGTTGTGGTCTTTAAGGTGCCCATCTAATGTTTTTTTGAAGCTATCGATGCTCCCTGCTGATATGACTGTTTGCGGAAGAGAATTCCACATCCTTACTGCTCTGACAGTAAAGAACCCCTTACGTATTTTAAGATTAAACCGTTTTTCCTCTAGTTTTAGCGAGTGGC
The DNA here is from genome assembly GCF_965119305.1 of Pelophylax lessonae. NCBI lineage: Eukaryota > Metazoa > Chordata > Amphibia > Anura > Ranidae > Pelophylax > Pelophylax lessonae. The sequence goes on from NC_138770.1 coordinate 321,806,522, forward strand.
CACGTGTCTTATTGTATTCCCTTTCTCTGAAAAGTTTGTTCCTTATGCTAGGGTCGCCAGTACAGTATTTGTACATTGATATCATATCCCCCCTCAAGCGTCTCTTCTCCAGAGTGAATAGGTTAAAAAATGTTAAGGCTTTACAGCCACTTTAAGAAAAGTTACGAAACGCTACCTAGTTATACATTACATAATATCAAACATCTGATCTAAGTCAAAGCAGCAAGGAAAGCTGCAGATATAAAGGTATACAATAAAAGTTTGCAAATCAGAATTCAAAAGCTCTAATATTGGAGTACCAGTATTAACAGTCTAATTGCTCTTCTCTTTAGGAGACCTCCATAGGAAACCAATTCTCCTTTCTGTGTGTATGAAGAAATGTATTAAAAAGTAAAAAAAAAAAAAAAAAGTGTTTAGGTATTTATGCAACACCCATTTTTATTTCATACATGAATTATTAGATCACACCCAGGAATGCAGAAGAAATGATGTAACAATGCCTTCTTTTTTTTTTTCATTGGTGAATGTAATCTTAGAGTTTGCTACAAGTAGTAGGACAACATATACTTTATGTATCAATAGATATATAGAAGATATCATTTGCTGGACAAGGTGGTAAGGACAACAGGCCCCAGATCAGTTGCCACTTATGATACCAGCTGACCCTATAGAACCGGCATGTCCAACCTGCGGCCCGAGGGCCGCATGCGGCCCGGAACCTCAGGCAATGCGGCCCACTGCCCCCTGACAATTTTTTTTTTGCTGGGGAGGAAGGAAGTCAGGTCAGGGGCACGGCCACAGCAGCTGCCAACTAACGGCAGAGGCTGCCTCAGAGGGGAGGGGGGGGAGGGGAGCATGTGCAGTGTTTCTGACTCCTACCACCAAGACCACTTCAAATCACTGAAGTGGTCATGGTGGTTAGAGTGTTCCTTTATTATCGCTCAGAAGAAGTAAACCTCTGTATACTGTTTTCATTTCATTTCATCATCATCTAGTTGTGTTAAATTAGTGCGGGGGAAATATAAAAAAAAAGAAGGGAAGAAAAAACTTAAGGGTAGAGTCTGGTTTCCTTTTTTTTTTTTTTTTTTCTTAATTACAAGGTTAGGGAGGAGTGGCGTAAAATACAAAATTGTAACATGTTGTGGAAAGTTTTTAGTTTTCCTTCTCTTCTTTCTTTTCCTTCCCTTTTTTTTCCCTTTCTTTTTTCTCTCTTTTTTTTTTTTTTTTTGTTTTTTGAGTGTTTTTTGTTGGTTTCTTTGGATGTAAAATTAAAAAGCCTTAGAGGTACTGGAGAATTCTTGATAGATAGAATGAAATGGTTCATATTGAGTTTGAAATTTTGTTTTAGAATAAATTTAAGAGTTAATAACTAATATATGTATGAACATATATGTAATAATTATGTGCTAAATTCTGTTTACCTTTTTTATTGAACCAAATGGATCAAACTGCATTTTATTACTTATATACCTTAACTATAGTATATATTTTATATGCGGCCCGAGAAAATTTCTCTACACTCAATGTGGCCCAGAGAAGCCAAAAGGTTGGACACCCATGCTATAGAATAAAAACTAGTCCCTATCTTAACTTGCATTATGATAAACCAGCACTAATCTCATATGAACAGTAATCCCCCAGTGCTTGTTTTGTCATTTACATAAATTTTCAAGCTTGGCTATGCAAAGTGTTCTACAGATAGCTTGCAATTATGGCAACTGAGCCATGTATGCACAATTAATATGTTGGCCAGTGTTTAATTACTTTATCAAAACCTGGGTCACTTAAAGCACTGCAGCAGTCCCAAAATGAAATAATGTGATGGAATATAAAAAAAGCTCCTGTTTGCATTTCACTGCAGTGTTCATAGATTTTTTTCTTCCTTGCAGCGCTTGTATCTAACAAAGCATGTATAGGTATACCTTGTGGGTAGAGATGTTAGGCAATCCATGAACAAAAGCAATACTGCTCATGCTAAATTATTATTATTATTGTTAATGTTATAATACAGAATTTATTTAGCGCCAACAGTTTGCTCAGCATAACCTGAGACAGAAATGTATATGGTGATATATGGCGCAACTTGCCCTGCAATGGCAAGTTGCGCCTGTGGTTAAACAGGTATGGTTTATCCCTTTTCACTGCCAGACAATTGTGCTCAGTTTTGCACACATGTTAAAGGGCACATTTTTGGCCTCAAGATTACTTAAAGCTGAACTTCATCTTCGGATACTGTGAGGGATTAGCTCGGTGGCAGGTGTGGATGACCCCTTGGGGGGGGGTTCGTTACACAAGGAGATAGCCGAGAAGTGGTTGCAAACAACAGTTTGGTTTATTCATGCAATTTTCTTCACCAGACTGCAAGCGTCAAAAACATCCAAAATAAAATAAAACACAAAATAAATCCTTGCCACTGTGGGCGGCTACCTTCTCACACACAGGAACCTACCTACGGAAGTCTGTCCCCAACCTACTGTTGGGCAGACTTGGCTGATCATACAGCAGACTACCAATAGTCCATTTATTATCTCTTCACATAGAGAATGTCCCTTTTCTCTTCACACAGCACATGTTCATTGGACTTTCCTTTCACATAGAAAACATCCATTGGTTTTTCTCTTCACACTCTTCACATAGAAATAGTTCATTTTCTCACCTTGAGAAGTCTTCACACTTTTTACCCTCCTCAGCGCACATCACTCCAGGAGGTCTTCCCCATGCTCACACAGCTTCAGGGGGCATTCCTTCTCCCATGCTCACACAGCGTCGGGAGGCACACATCTGACTGTCCTCCTCTCCCCAGCTCACACAGCGTCAGGAGGCAGCAATCCTTCTCCCATGCTCACACAGCGTCAGGAGGCACACATCTGACTGTCCTCCTCTCCCCAGCTCACACAGCGTCAGGAGGCAGCAATCCTTCTCCCATGCTCACACAGCGTCGGGAGGCACACATCTGACTGTCCTCCGCTCCCCAGCTCACACAGCGTCAGGAGGCAGCAATCCTTCTCCCATGCTCACACAGCATCGGGAGGCACACATCTGACTGTCCTCCTCTCCCCAGCTCACACAGCGTCAGGAGGCAGCAATCCTTCTCCCATGCTCACACAGCGTCGGGAGGCACACATCTGACTGTCCTCCTCTCCCCAGCTCACACAATGTCAGGAGGCAGCAATCCTTCTCCCATGCTCACACAGCGTCGGGAGGCACACATCTGACTGTCCTCCTCTCCCCAGCTCACACAGCGTCAGGAGGCAGCAATCCTTCTCCCATGCTCACACAGCGTCGGGAGGCACACATCTGACTGTCCTCCTCTCCCCAGCTCACACAGCGTCAGGAGGCAGCAGTCCTTCTCCCATGCTCACACAGCGTCGGGAGGCACACATCTGACTGTCCTCCGCTCCCCAGCTCACACAGCGTCAGGAGGCAGCAATCCTTAGACTTCCTCTGGACAAATTATAGAGGGCTTAATTTCCTCATTCTGAACAGCTGAATGGTTTTCAACTTCTTTACACCTTCCTGCTGCCTTTGCAGCCAACACCCTATAGTAATTGGTGAATTGTCTAACCCAATGTAAGATTCTGGTACCTTCGGTACCCTTATAGGTCATTTTCTTCTTTATATTGCGTCCCACCTTTTCAGCTAGGTGGAACGCATATACCTTTAAGCCGCATGACGTCATCAGTAAGCGCCGCTCTGAGCGGCTATTTCAATCGCCGGCTTCTCTCTCACAAATTGTTCGTTCAAACCGCATGGTATACAGCCTGTCTTACGCTGCCGGAGCCTCCAGCTATTGCCATACCTGGAAAGACCGGAACCTCGCTATTGATCCCGTATCTCGCTACCCGATCATTCACTCATTACCGGACCCTTCAGCTTACTAATCTAACTAGTGAAAAGTACCCCACAGGGGATTCCTTCCTATCAAACTTACACTATCTACTTCTGCATACTAAGGACTGTTACTATCTACGCATTACTATTTCTATCATCTGCACTGTTACATAGATTGCTAGCTCTTGGGACTACTACCATCTATATCCTTGCACTAAGTTAGCTTCTCTTGTACACTCCATCTGCTGTTCCCCTACCACCTGTTATTGCACATGATTGCTAACCTATCTACCATCATCTACTACTCTCCTGAACATTACTATTAAGTACTCATCATTGCTATCACAACTCACGCCTGTCCTTTCAGCACATCACCTCTATACTATCATATACAACCTACCACTCCAGGAACATCTTATTGAGTGTTTGTATATTGTATGCTGAAGCAGGTTGGCCACAATGATGAGTCTGGAGAGTTGGACCTGGTGATTCAACACATCTCTACATGACTACTGAGTGGAGATTCTGCAGCTGCAAATCCAACTCTCTAAATAAACGCTAGAGCGTTACACCCAAGCAGAAGTGTATCTCTTGTCTGTGACAACATCCACAGATTTACCTGACTTCCTGTCACAATACACTTTACAGTACATAGTTTGTTTCGGTCAGCTTGGCCCAAACAAACTATGTCCCCCACTAACATTTGAGGCCACTGGATGTGCAGTATAAACTGTATGTGGCTGAGGCTACACACAGCATACTGCACTGTGTTCTTGAATTAAGCCGAGACTTCCTGTCTCCTACCCAGGACACAGTAGAGTCTATCACAGTGGCGCTCAGACATTCAAGTGATGTATTCTCTCAATGAACGCAAAGCTCCCTCTGATTGGCAGAGTCAGAAGTTGTGATATCAGCAGCCTGCCACTCTGACTCAGTTAATCAGAGGAAGCTTTGTATTAATTGATAAAATACATTGCTTTCTCTGAATGGCTGAGTGCCGCTGTGATAGACTTTACTGTGTTCCGGGTATGCAACATGAAGCCTTGGGTCGAACCCGGTGCTGTATGCTGTATGTAGCTTCACATGGTGGCCCAAAAAAACTATGTAAAGTGCATACAAAGATTTAGTTCAGCTAGCCCATTCACACATGGGCAACACGACTTGCCGGGGCGACCTGTTAAGTCGCGGTGCACAGCGTGCACCGCGACCTCAGCGGGACATGCACGAACTTCATATCATTGAAGTCAATGCAAGTCACCTCCAGGTCGCCCCAAAGTAGTACAGGACCCTTTTTCTAAGTCAGAGCGACTTGTGTCGCTCCTATTAGAACGGGTCCTGTACTATTCAATGGCAAGCGACCCACCGCGACTTGTCAGGCGACCAAGTCGTCTGACAAGTCGCGTTAGTGTGAATGGGGACTTAAATAGGTTTACCTTTTACAACATGTTACACTTGTAATTAGGGTATAACATGTAACGCATTATTATGCAGCAGCCAATGTTTTATTTTCCAGCAGCCAACCCTTCCCCCTTAGCACCCCCCATGACACAGCTCTATCATTCAATCACAGAGATCTGTGATTGAATAAACTACATGTCACATCTTCCACCGCAGCAGGTGGCTTGTAGTTCTCAATGAACTATGAGAGCTCTGATCAGCATCCTTGTAGTTCATCGACTCTTCCTGCACCCCAGTAACTGTCAGCCTGTTCTGGGTGTCTGCAGGAGCCAGACATTGCAACTGCAAATTAACTGATTGCGGGAGCAATGCTTTGTAGGCTGCAGTGTAAAAATATAATAAATGCACATTGTTACCTGCAAAATTATGTGCATTGGTTATTTTTTTAAACAGTGAACTTAGCCTTTAAATATTATATACTGTATTTTCTGGAAGCAGAGGACAAAAAAAAATAAATGATTGCAGTTGCAGCATGGTGACTGGATTCCCTACACTGTAGGCATAGATGAAGGGGGAAAACCTAAAGGTATAGGCTGGCTTTGGTTTGATACATGTTGCTTACAAATTCAAAGCTGCCCTTTGTGTGCAGCACATCACCACATACAGTACTTGTACAGTACATTTGCGTGCACCAAAGCACTCCCTTTTTTCCACGTTTGCCATAGATGCCATTACATTTAATCAATCCCCTTATTAAAAACGACATTTTGTCTGACCTAAAATGAGATGGGTTCCTTGCATGATCAGGCAGCCAGCTCAGACACTGGCCTCAGGTGATGATTGCCAAGTTCTCTTGGCATTATCTAAACATGTTTCTCTGATGCTAAACAGATTTTCCAACTGAATCCCTGGTTCTTCTGACAATGTGGAGGAAGGATATTGAATGGAAAAGGCGAACATTGATGTTTCTCAACTCACTTATGCAAAGCAACCCAATAAAAGAGCGCAGGAAATAAAAATAGCACATACCACAGAGTTATGAAGCAAATCAGTAAGCAGATTTATCTTACTGAACCCTTAAAAATGTATTGAATGGGGGCGTGGCTAGGTCATGGCGGTGTGAGGACGTTTGACTCTGGTGCTCCCGCTCCCTGGCCCCCCTGATCGGCTAAATTGATCGTTACCTGGCTGTTTTCTAGCTGACATGAGCTCCTATAAGCGGCGGAAGAACAAATCCACATCCAAGGCTACTCCGGCGGCCCCGATCCGTTCATTCTTCCCGGATTCTGCTGCCCCGGTGCTGCGGAAGCTGGTGGCGGGCCCACGTGGCAGTATCAATCCGACGGCGGTGTCCCGGACGGCACAGGCGGCATCCCCTCCGGCTCCCCTGCCTGCTATGGCTTCCCTGAGCCCCTTGCAGCTGTCCCAATCGTCCTCGGCTGGTGACCCCAGTGAAGAAAGGGACATCTGGGCTCTGCTGCGCTCCCTCCCCACTAAGATGGACATGGAGGCTCTGGTAGCGCAAGTCACGGAGCAGCATAAGAGGGACTTCCAAGTGCTGACCGCAGAAGTGTCTCATGTTCGGGAGAGAGTGGCGACCGGGGAATCGGCGATCGGAGACCTCAAGGCTAGGGTAGAGTGTCTGGAACGAACACAAGCTGTCCACACGGATGTCCTTGCTGAGCACCAGCTCGCCTTGGAGGACGTGGAGAACCGGAGCCGCCGTAACAACTTGCGGCTCCGGGGCCTGCCCGAGGCCACCGGACCGGAAGACTTGATGGAGACGGTTCGGGCCATCCTGGCGCGGATCTTGCCTTCGGACCCCCCTGTCGCAGTGGAGTTCGACCGGATACATAGGGCCTTGGGCCCCAAACCGACGGACACTACAAGACCTCGGGACGTCATCTGCCGCGTGCATCGGTATCCGGTGAAGGAACAGGTGCTGCGGGCTGCGTGGACGAAGGGCCCGATTGACTTCGATGGGGCACAGATCCAGGTTTTCCCCGATGTGTCCAGAGGCACTCTGATCCGCAGAGCGATGCTGAAACCCCTGCTGGAGCGTCTCAGGAGACAGGATGCCACTTACAGATGGGGTTTTCCCCTCCAGCTCATCGTCCGCAGGAATGGCGCCACTTTCGTCCTCCGCAGACATGCTGACCTCCCAGCCCTGTTCCGGTTTGCTGCCATCGCTCCTCTGGAGGTCCCGGACTGGTTAGCCAGGCTTCCTGACAGGGACGCTCGCTCTCCCGGAGGAGGGCCATCGAGACCCCGATCCGAGGGACGCCGTCGGCAACGCAGTGCCCCCGTGGCGCGCTCTACTAGCCCCTCGTTGGCTTCCCCGGAATTTTGATTCAGCGTTGCCGAGGTCCGTGAGTAATGACTTAGCCCCTTGCCCTCCGCCCCTGCCTGTCCCGGGTCACATCCCTGAGCTTCACCTGCCCTTCCCTGATGGCTGACTGTCCTGCCTTGTGGTGACTGTCCCCCAAGCTAGATTTGAACTGCACTAGTCCCGAGGGCCGTGCCGGGTCTCCAGCTGTCCCCGAGTGTCCCCAGGTGCCTCTGACTGCTGCCCATGCCGAACTTCCAGGGCTCAGGTCATCTGCCTCCCCCCGTGTCCCCCTCTCTTGGATCTTGACTCCCCCAGATCGGCTCCGTGTCTCCTGCTCCCCCTAATGCTGACATGCGGGGGCTCTGGAGCGGCTCAAGGCGGTGCGGTGCCTTGCTCCCGCTTCCGGGGCCTGGGTGTCTGGCAGGCCTGCTGACTCTCTGCAAGTTTAGATCTTAGAGTAATGTCATTGAACTGTTGCCTCTCATATTGCTTGCTGACTGTATGCACTATTTAATGCTTTCCAGATGTATGCACGCCTGCTCTTCTGTGGTTACTGGGGGGGCGCCTGGGTCTGGTCGCACTTGCTTGGGTTGCGTGCCGGATCTGGGTGTTACCCCGCGCTGCAGGAGAGGGGATGCAGGGCGCTGCCGGTGGCCCTCGAAATTCACTTTTGCTTCACCCCCCCCCCCTCCTTTGTCCCCCTCCCCCCCCCTTATCCTCCCTCCCTTACCCCCCCTCCCCCTCTATCTCCCCCTCCCCTCCCTCCCCCTTCCCCCCTTCCTCCCCCCTCCCTTCCCCCTCCCTTCCCCCCTCCCCCCTCCCTTCCCCCCTCCCGTTCTTCCCTTCCCCCCTCCCCTCCATTCCCCCTTCCCTCCCCTCTTCTTCTTCCTCCCTTCCCCTTTCTCCCCCCCCTTTCTACTAACCCCTCCCCTCCCTTCCCCTTCCCCCCCTTCTCCCCCCGGGGGTTGGTGTGTTATATGTGTGGGGTGGCGTAGTGTGTCCCCCTCTGGTCCGATGCCACTGATCTTGAGGGGGACGTCTGGATGGGGAGCGGGTGCAGTCTCTGGCATCTCTGTCTTGAGTGCCATTGAATTGTTCATTTGGTTCTTCTCGGGCGGGGGGTGGGGGGAGGTTTTCCTCTCCGGTTCAGGTGCTCAAACTGTTGCACTATGTTATTGGTATTTTTTTTTTTTTTTTGTTTTGTTTGAGTTGTTGGTGTTTTTCAGCTGGTTATAATACTGTGTTGCTATGATCTTTATTGGCCGGTTGGGGAGCCGGGGAGCGGTCACCTACCTCTCCCAGTTGGTGGCTCTCCTCGTTCCCCACGTAGGGTGATCCTTTGGTGCCTGTCCATTTTGCCCTGCCTGCGGGGCTGGTGGATCGGGCCCTAGGGTCCTTTGAGATTGAACTCTCTCTGGTGCTTCGGCACCTTAGTACTTTGTAAGTAGGCGCGTACTTTGCGCCTTTTCCTTCTCTCCCTCTCTTTCCCTCCACCTTTTCACTTACCTCTGCATCTCCGCTGTTCCCCTTCCTTTTCTTTCCCCCCTCTCCTTCCCTCTCCCTCCTCCGCTCCTTTTGGTTTCTTGTTTTCACCCGGTGGGCTGGACCCGCCGGTTGGGGGGGTTATGGCCGCCCCTCGTCCGGACCCGGTCCGTTTGGTCTCCTTAAATGTGAAGGGGCTCAATACCCCTGAGAAGCGCTCCATTGTGCTGTCGGAACTCCATCGTCTCCGTGCTCATGTTGGATTTTTGCAAGAAACGCATTTCAAATTGAGCAAGATCCCCAAATTGGGAAACAGGCGTTTTCCAACGGTTTACCATGGCTGTTCCCCTGATTCCAGGACTAAGGGGGTTAGCATCTTGATTCAATGTAATGCTCCGTGGACGCTCTCGGACGTGTGGAGCGACGAATCGGGCAGGGCCCTTTTTGTAAAGGGCCAGTTGGGTTCCACCCCTGTCACTCTGGTGAATCTCTACCTGCCCAACACGAACCAAATCTCCTTTATGGACTCAGTGCTTTCTAAGCTGGCAGATTTCGCTGCGGGACAGATCCTTATGGGCGGGGATTTTAATTTGGCTCTTGATCCACTGGTGGACACCTCTAGGGGTTCCTCCCAGCTATCCTATGCTGCTCTACGTCGCTTCAAGCAGTTGATTCATGCCTTTCGCTTGGTTGATCCCTGGCGCGTTCTCCATCCCGGGGATAGGGATTATACTTTCTTCTCCCCCCCACACGACTCATATTCGCGTATCGACTTTTTTTTGGTACCGCAGTCCTTGCTTCCCAGGGTCTCCGCTGCCTCAATTGGCTCTATTGCTATTTCGGACCACGCTCCCGTTCTCCTCGACCTAGACCTTCGCTCCCCTGAGTTGTCACAATGGCAGTGGAGGCTTAACGACACCCTTCTCCAGGACCCTGCTATTCTGGGGGAACTTGGTGCTGAATTGAGGAACTTCTTCGCCTCCAATGCCACCACAGACAGTTCGCCCATGATGGTCTGGGAAGCTCACAAGAGTTATATGCGAGGGGTCCTGATCAAGCTCGGGTCGCGGAGGAAGAGGGAGTGGTGTGCCCAAATGTCTGACCTCCTGGCGAAAATTGGCAAATTAGAGATGGCTCACAAGCGGTCTCAGGCCGTTGCTGCTCTTCAGGAGCTCACTGTTCTTCGGGATCAGCTCCGTGATCTGGTCCTCTTCCAGGCCAAGGCCGCCCTGGCTAAATGTCGCCGTGCTTTCTACGAGCACGGGGACAAATGTGGGAAATTGCTGGCAAGGGCATTGCGTCAACAGAGGTCTAGGGCGTTTATCCCGGAGGTCTCCGACTCAGCGGGCCGGAGGGTTCACTCGACGACGGACATAGCTGAGGCTTTCCGCCTGTACTATTCCTCCCTGTACAATCTGCCTTCTGACCCCTCGCCGTCATCGCGCGCTGCCAGGCTCCAGGAGATTAGGTCGTATCTATCGGCCTCCGGCCTCCCCACCCTTTCTCCGGAAGATGTGGAGGAGTTGGACGCGCCTCTGCGCCCTGGGGAACTCACTGCAGCCCTGGGGGGAATGCAACCGGGGAAGGCACCTGGTCCGGATGGATACACCCTGGCGTATTACAAGTGCTTTGAGGAGATCCTTTCGCCTCACTTCCTATCCGCATACAATGCAGCGGGTGAGTCGGCGGCCCTTCCGGTTGACTCATTGCGCGCCCATATAACTGTCCTAGCCAAGGAGGGTAGGGATCCACTGCTGTGTGCGAGCTACAGGCCGATTTCTCTCTTAAATATCGACCTGAAACTCTTCACCAAAATCCTGGCTTCTAGACTGGCTCCCCTGCTCCCAAGTTTGATCCACGATGATCAAGTGGGTTTTGTTACTGCCCGGGAGGCCCGGGACAATACCGCCAAGGCGATTGACCTCATCCATTATGCGAATAGCCGCCGAATCCCAATGCTGGTCCTGTCGACGGATGCCGAAAAGGCGTTCGACCGGGTGAATTGGGACTTTCTCCTGGCTACCATGGAGCATGTGGGCCTGGGGACGCGCCAGTTGTCCTGGATCAGGGCCATCTACTCCAGGCCTTCGGCTAGGGTGAAGGTCAACGGGTCTCTCTCGAACTCCCTCGACATTGCGAATGGCACTCGACAGGGGTGTCCACTCTCCCCGTTGATTTTTGTTCTCGCTCTAGAGCCTTTTTTGAGGACGGTGAGGGCTAATGCGGATGTGGCCGGATTGTCGTTGAGTGCCAGTGAGTCGCCTAAAGTGGCGGCGTACGCGGACGATCTACTTTTCTTCCTGACACGTCCTCTCACTTCCCTTCCGAACCTCCTGCGGGAATTTCGGGTTTATGAGTCGCTGTCGTTTTATAAAATCAACTACTCTAAGTCTGAGGCGCTAGCGGTGGGTCTGCCGGCTTCTTTGTCAACTCTCCTTAGAGCTGACTTTTCCTTTAAATGGGGCCTGTCTCACATCAAGTACCTGGGGATATCTCTCCCGAGTTGCCCGGAGAGAGTCTTCGACTGTAATTTCCCACCTCTTCTGACTCGCATCAAGCAGGATCTGGAGGTGTGGAGCCATGGGACTTTTTCCTGGTTTGGGCGCTGCAATATTATAAAGATGAACATCATGCCCCGCCTCTTATATGTGCTACAGGCGCTGCCCATCAGGGTCCCGTCCTCCTTCCTCAAGAGGGTGAATAGGGTGTTTCGGGAGTTCCTGTGGCGTAGGGGTTCCCCCCGCTTGGCGCTGCGGGTGCTCCGGATGCCTAAACTGAGTGGGGGAATGGCAATGCCCGACGCGATCCTCTACTATGAGGCGTGTCATCTCGCTCGCATTGTCGACTGGTACCGCCATGGTCCCTTGAAGCAATGGGTCCGCCTTGAACGTTTGTCCGTCGAGTCTCCCCTGGAGTCCGCCCTTTGGAGCCCTAACCCGGTGCCTAGGGAATTAGATGCCCATCCGACTGTAGGTGCCACGCTGGCGGTGGGAAGGCGTCTTTGCCACGATGGCCAGTTGGCGTCCTTTCCCTCGCCTCTCCTCCCGGTGTTTGATAACCCGGACTTCGGGCCTGGGGTGGATCAGCCCGGTTTTAGGACTTTGAAGACCGCTGGGGTCCATCAGGCTCGGCACTTTGTGAGGGCTGGGACTTGGGTTTCACGGTCTTACATGAACTGCACTGCGCCCTTTACCTCCCTGTCTTTTTGGCAACGAGTCCAGCTGGCTCACTTTCTACAAGCTCTTCCTTCAGCGTCTCTGTTTTCAAGACGGCTCACGTACTTTGAGGATTTGTGTTCTGACACCTCCCCCCTTCGCCACACGGTCTCTCTGGTTTACCGGGCCCTGGCCTCGCCGGACGAAGCTTTTCGTCCCCCATTTATTGCCAAATGGGAAAGGGACCTGAATGTATCTTTTACGGACCATCAGGTTGAGAGGATATTATTTTTCACGTACAAAACCTCCCGTTGCTCGCGGTATCAGGAGGTAGGCTATAAGTGTTTAACCCGCTGGCACTATACCCCAGCCAGGCTTCATCGCATGTTTCCGACCTGCCCCGAGGTTTGTTGGCGATGTGGGGAGGAGGTGGGCACCTACCTACACGTTTTCTGGTCGTGCCCGTGTTTACAACCCTTCTGGAAGGAGGTCCTACGCATTGCCCAGAAATTTACGGACCATTCCCTCACCCTGGACCCAGCCCTCTTCCTCCTTCATCATCATGAATATCCGAGAGCGTCCTATCGGAAGTCGATTCTGCCACTTCTGTTCACGGCGGCTAAAAGCTGCATCCCCCCGCTCTGGAAGCAGACGCAGCCTCCTACGGTAGCTATGTGGCTCCGCAAGGTTTCTTGTCTCAACGATATGGAAGATCTAGTAGCCACTGCGCACGGTACACGAGAAAAGTTCCTGAAACGCTGGTTTTACTGGCACGAATTTAAATACACTTCGGAATACACGGAGTTGATTACCCACTAGTGGTCGCTGGGCGAGGGTCGGCCGGCCTTCCCCCCACCCCCCTCTTTGGATCTTTCCTGACCCCTTCCTTTCTCGCTCTGATCTCCTTCCCCCTTCTCTTTTCTCTTTGTTTATTCTCCATAGCTTTTTCTTCTCTTTCCTGGCTCTAGGCATACCGTCTATAGGTTTTTCTCCCTCTTTGCCGCTCCTGGGTATTGGCTGATGTAGTGTTGATTTTCTGCACGGTGGATCGGTTGGTTCCCGGGAGTGGCGCGGTGCGGCACCCCTTTGGGGGAGGTACCACCAGTGAGCCCTCTGGAGCCTGCCGCGATATTCCGGGGCGCCTGGGGGGGGCCTCCCTTCCCCGGTAGCCGGCCATGAGATGGATGCCGGTGGGGCGGGGGGGGACTGCCTTAAGGTGCCCTGCGAATTTATTTGTTCGATATTCAGCTCTAGAGGGCTAAGGCCGTGGGTTTCATGGAGGGTTTACATTTTGTCTCAGATGAGCTCTTTAGACGAACTAGTGCTATGTTGGTACACTTTGAAATGTGCTGTTTGTATTGTTCTTACTTTATTATTTGCTCGCTATACTCGACAGTTGATTGTACTTGCTGTTGATATGTGGTATGCCTTTATGTTTTCTTTCTAATAAAGAATTTTGAAAAAAAAAAATGTATTGAATTGAAAATTATAGTAACGTGCATCAATAAAAATCAAAGTGTGGATGGTTTAATGGTAGCCAATCAAGAAGACAACTACTTTCCGACTGTGCTTTAGCCAAAAACGGCTACAATGCGGTGGCCCAGTTCTGAGAGGGCATCCATGGATGTCCTCCCAGAGCCCCGCCTCCCGTGAGCCACTTTGGACACAGCTAATCACAGATCAGGGTAAAGGGCCAATCACAGTGGCCCTTTAACATGTGATCAGCTGTGTCCAATCATAGCTGATCACATGTAAACAGACTTGCTTGTTATCGGCAGTTCTTTCCTTCCATGCTGTGTCTGTGTGAGGAAAGGAGAGCCGTTACCTGGAAAGCCTGGCAGCACATTGTTTACATTGATTACACTGGTCTACAAATTTTGGCAAAGTTTCGACCTCTGAGATAAAATGTGCTAATTCTTACATATTTGATGAGTTAGAAAACAGGTGATAAAGGTGCTGGTTGGCTAAAGTTTTAAGATATTTCACAATAATTATTTATACACAGGTGAGTATATTTGCCTACAAGGAAGAGAGGTGTGTGATGATCATGAGGCCTCGTAACTAGGGTTGAGCGGACACCTAGATGTCCGTGTTCGACGGGTTCGGCCGAACTTTAAAAAAAAGTCCGGGTCCGTGTCCCGGACTTTTACCGAACTTTTCCCGGACACCGAACCCCATTGAAGTCAATGGGGACCCGAACTTTAAGGCACTAAAATGGCTCTAAAACACCAAAGGAAAGGGCTAGAGTGCTGCAAATGGCAGCAAAACGTAATTAAGAGCATGGCAAGTGCTCTGCAAACAAATGTGGATAGGGAAATAACTTAAAACAACAAAAAAAAACAGAAAAATAAAACAATGTTCTTCTTCATCTCTGAAGGACGAGGCCCATATGGAGTAGGAGGGAGGTTGAGGTGGTGGTGGATGTGGCGGTGACATAGGCGTGCGCACAGGGTGTGCTGGGTGTGCCTGGGCACACCCTAATCACCTAGGGCACATAGCATTGCCAGTGAGGAGATGGGAAAGATCTCCCTGGGACCTGCTCTGCTCTATTTCTCCTTGCCTACAGGTACATGGCCCCGATACATTACTCTCCCTGCTGGCAAACACATGCATGTGTATTTCAACTTTGGGGTGCACACCTTAATGCAATAGGCTGCGCACACCTATGGGCGGTGTAGGTGGAAGCGGCGGTGGAGGAGGACCAGGGCCGGATTAACAGCATCATGGGCTTGGTGCTGAGGATTTTGAAGGGCCTTAAGGGCCGTGCCTTGCCATGCACCCAGAGGAGGAAGGGTGCAGCCATGCATGCCTAATTCAACATGGGATGCTGTCTCTGAAGCCCATAAACACATCCATGCATCGCCAACTGTCCCTCCTTGTCCGGCCTTCACGCTGTGTGGGGAGGTTCTGAGGGTGCTGCCTGGGGAAGCGAGCATAGAAGCCAGACTTCTGTGTTTACAAGTGACAGAAGAGCGGTAACAGTGAATATGGCCAACCCGGGGCCTATATAAAAGGTAGGGGCCTGGAGCTGCAGCTCCAATAGCCCCTACATTAATCTGGCCCTGAGGAGGAGGACGAGGTAGCCAACACTGCTTCTTTTCAAAAATTTTAAATGAGGGTACACCCCAAAAGAGTGAGAAAGAGCAAAAATGGAACAATGGGTGGGTAAGGTCGGTATCCATTGCTATTCTGCATAAGGTACGGAAAAGTCCCGTGGGATCCATGCCTGGTTCATTTTAATGAACGTGAGCTTGTCCACATTGTCTCTGGACAGGCGGCTGCGCTTGTCTGTTATAACGCCCCCAGCCGTGCTAAATACCCGTTCAGATAATACACTGGCTGCAGGGCACGCCAGCACCTCCAAGGCGTAAAGGGCAAGCTCAGGCCATGTGCCCAATTTGGAGACCCAGAAGTTGAAGGGGGCAGACCCGTCATTCACTACATGTAGGCGTGTGCACACATACTGCTCCACCATGTTGGTAAAATGCTGCCTCCTGCTAAGACGTTCCATCTGAGCTGCTGGTGCTGCTGTTTGTTGTGGCGTGCTGACAAAGCTTTTCCACATTTCGGCCATGCTAACCCTGCCTTCTGAGGTGCTGGCGGTGCCCTGGTTGCGTTGGCGACCTCCTCCTCCTCCTCCTCTGCCTTGTGCTTCCACTGTGGCCCCGCTGTCAGATGGGAATGCCAGCAGCATGGCGTCTACCAGCGTGCGCTTGTACTCGCGCATCTTGCGATCGCGCTCCAGTGAGTGAATTAAGGACGGTACGTTGTCCTTGTAACGGGGATCCAGCAGCGTGGCCACCCAGTAATCAGCACAAGTTAGAATGTGGGCAACTCGGCGGTCGTTGTGGAGACACTGCAGCATGTAATCGCTCATGTGTGCCAGGCTGCCCAGAGGCGACGAAAGGCTGTCCTCTGTGGGAGGTGTATCGTCCGTGTCCTCTGTATCCCCCCAGCCACGCACCAGTGATGGCCATGAGCTGGCCTGGGTGCCACCCTGCTGTGAACATGGTTCCATCTCCTCCTCCAGCTCCTCCTCCTCCTCATCCTCCTCATCCTCCAGAACTGTGCCCCTGCTGGACAATTGCGTCCCTGGCGTTTGCGTGTGCAGGAACCCACCCTCGGAGCCCCTTGCGAATGACTGCCCTGAAAGCCTTGGAAATGTTACCTCTTCATCCTCCTCCTCCTCCTCATCCTGTGCCACATCCTCTTCCATCATCGCCCGAATTGTTTTTTCAAGGAGGCATAGAAGTGGGATAGTTAAGCTGAGAACGGCGTCATTGCCACTGGCCATGTTGGTGGAGTACTCAAAACAGCGCAACAAGGCACACAGGTCTCGCATGGAGGCCCAGTTATTGGTGGTGAAGTGGTGCTGTTCCGCAGAGCGACTCACGCGTGCGTGCTGCAGCTGAAACTCCACTATGGCCTGCTGCTGCTCGCACAGTCTTTCCAGCATGTGCAAGGTGGAGTTCCACCTTGTGGGCACGTCACATATGAGGCGGTGAGCGGGAAGGCCGAAGTTACGCTGCAGCGCTGCCAGGCGAGCAGCAGGGTGAGAACGCCGAAAGTGCGCACAAACGGCCCGCACTTTCTGCAGCAGCTCTGACATATCGGGGTAGTTTTTAAGGAACCTCTGCACCACCAAATTCAGCACATGCGCCAGGCAAGGGATGTGCGTCAAACCGGCTAGGCCCAGAGCTGCTATGAGATTTCGCCCGTTATCGCACACCACCAGGCCGGGCTTGAGGCTCGCTGGCAGCAACCACTCATTTGTCTGCTGTTCCATGCTCCTCCACAACTCCTGCGCGGTGTGTGGTTTGTCCCCCAAACAGGCAAGTTGTAAAACTGCCTGCTGTCGTTTACCCCTGGCCGTGCTGAAGTTGGTGGTGAAGGTGTTACGCTGTCCGGATGAGGAGGCGGTAGAGGATGAGGAAGCGGAGTAGGAGGAGTTAGGAACAGGAGGCAAACTGAAGCGCCCTGCAATCCTCGGTGGTGGAAGGACATGCGCCAAATTGCTATCCGCCTCAGGCCCATCCGCCACTGCATTTACCCAGTGTGCCGTTAGGGAGATATAACGCCCCTGACCGTGCTTACTGGTCCACGTATCCGTAGTTAGGTGGACCTTGGCACAGATGGCGTTGCGCAGTGCACACCTGATATTTTCCCCCACTTGGTTGTGCAGGGAAGGGATGGCTTGCCTGGAAAAGTAGTGGCGGCTGGGCACGACGTACTGTGGGACAGCCACCGACATAAGGTTTTTAAAACTGTGAGTCTCCACCAGACGGAATGACAGCATTTCAAAGGCCAATAATTTTGAAATGCTGGCATTCAGGGCCAGGGATCGCGGGTGGGTAGGGGGGTACTTCCTCTTCCTCTCAAGTGTTTGGGAGATGGAAAGCTGAACGCTTCCACGGGACATTGTGGAGATGGTTGTTGGTGACCCAGGTGGTGGTGTTGCTGACAGATCGTCTGTTTGCGGGGTGGCAGGTGCCGGTATCACTACAGATGTGGCTGGAGCGGCCGAGACTGCAGCAGAAGAGGAAGCAGGATGAGCCAGAGACGTTTCTTGGTTTTGAAGGTGTGTACTCCACTGCAGCTCGTGCTTTGCACTTAGATGCCTGATCATGCAGGTTGTGCTCAGGTTGAGAAGGTTTATGCCTCGCTTCAAGCTCTGATTGCACAGGGTGCAAACCACTCGTGTCCTGTCATCAGCACATTTTCTAAAGAACTTCCACGCTAGAGAACTCCTTTGAGCTGACTTTGGTGCGCTCGTTCCCTTGCTGCGTTGGGCAGTAGCGGGCGTAGTGTCTAGGGCACGGCCGCTCCGCTTCTGCACCCTGCTCCCTCTTCTGCTGTGCTGGTGGCTCTGTGCGACCACCGCCTCTTCCTCCAAACTACTCAGGTCACCTGCATGACGTTCATTCCATGTGGGGTCGAGGACCTCATCGTCCTCCACATCATCTTCCACCCAGTCTTCACCCCTGCCCTCCTTGTCGGTCTCCACAATGCTGAACGCCGCAGCAGTTGGCACCTGCGTTTCGTCATCATCGGAGACGTGCTGCGATGATCCTTGCATGTACTCATCTTGAGAAATAAGTGGTTGGGCATCGCTGCACTCAATCTCTTCCACTTCTGGGGCAGGGCTAGGTGGATGGCCCTGGGAAACCCTGCTGACAGAGTCCTCAAAAAGAATAAGAGACTGCTGTATGGCTTGGGGCTCAGACTGCTGGCCTGATTTGCAAGGGGGTGAGGTGAAAGACGGTTGGACATTGGCTGCAGGTGCCAACTCTGACCTTTCTGCAGTAGACTGGGTGGGAGACAATGTGAAGGAACTGGAGGCACTGTCAGCAGCAAACCAATCTACTATCGCCTCAACTTGTTCTGGCCTCATCACTTCTAGGGGCGTTTGATGCCCTACCAAATACTGATGCAGGTTCTGTCGCCTACTCACACTTGAGGAAGGTGTTTCACTTGTGCGTGTAGCTGGCACAGATCGACCACGTCCTCTCCTTGCAACAGGAGCTCTACCAGCAGCACCACGACCCAGGCCACGGCCCTTATTTGACGGTCTCCTCATATTTCTGTAATTTAAGATCTTGCCCTAGAAAGGTTTTTATTGAATAGCGGAATAGGAAATATGATCCAAAAAAGTGTATGTATCTCGCACGTACAAAACCACACTAGGCCCCAATTACTATTGTTTCTACCCCTAAAAGGATGGATGAGGAGTAGGAGGAGTATGGAACAGACAGCACCCTCAAATCTTCAGAAGTATGAGATGAACCCCAAAAACTTGGAAAGGTGGATCTCACACGTACCGACACAGACTATCCCGCAATTCAATTGATCCTCAAAGGTTTTTATTGAATAGCGGAATAGGAAATATGATCAAAAAAAGTGTATGTATCTCGCACGTACACAACCACACTAGGCCCCAATTACTATTGTTTGTACCCCTAAAAGGATGGATGAGGAGTAGGAGGAGGAGTATGGAACAGGCAGCACCCTCAAATCTTCAGAAGTATGAGATGAACCCCAAAAACTTGGAAAGGTGGATCTCACACGTACCGACACAGACTATCCCGCAATTCAATTGATCCTCAAAGGTTTTTATTGAATAGCGGAATAGGAAATATGATCAAAAAAAGTGTATGTATCTCGCACGTACACAACCACACTAGGCCCCAATTACTATTGTTTGTACCCCTAAAAGGATGGATGAGGAGTAGGAGGAGGAGTATGGAACAGGCAGCACCCTCAAATCTTCAGAAGTATGAGATGAACCCCAAAAACTTGGAAAGGTGGATCTCACACGTACCGACACAGACTATCCCGCAATTCAATTGATCCTCAAAGGTTTTTATTGAATAGCGGAATAGGAAATATGATCAAAAAAAGTGTATGTATCTCGCACGTACACAACCACACTAGGCCCCAATTACTATTGTTTGTACCCCTAAAAGGATGGTTGAGCAGTAGGAGCAGGAGTATGGAACAGGCAGCACCCTCAAATCTTCAGAAGTATGAGATGAACCCCAACAACTTGGAAAGGTGGATCTCACACGTACCGACACAGACTATCTCGCAATTGAATTGATCCCCAAAGGTTTTAATTGAATAGCGGAATAGAAAATATGATCAAAAAGAAAGTGTATGTATCTCGCACGTACACCACCACACTAGGCCCCAACTACTATTGTTTGTACCCCTAAAAGGATGGTTGAGCAGTAGGAGGAGGAGTATGGAACAGGCAGCACCCTCAAATCTTCAGAAGTATGAGATGAACCCCAAAAACTTGGAAAGGTGGATCTCTCTCACACGTACCAACACAGACTATCCCCCAATTTAACTGATCCCCAAAGGTTTTTGATTAAATAGCGGAATAGAAAATATGATCCAAAAAAAGTGTATGTATATCACACGTACACAACCACACTAGGCCCCAATTACTATTGTTTGTACCCCTAAAAGGCTAGATGAGGAGTAGGGGGGGTATGGAACAGGCAGCACCCTCAAATCTTCAGAAGTATGAGATGAACCCCAAAAACTTGGAAAGGTGGATCTCTCTCACACGTACCAACACAGACTATCCCCCAATTTAACTGATCCCCAAAGGTTTTTGATTAAATAGCGGAATAGAAAATATGATCCAAAAAAAGTGTATGTATATCACACGTACACAACCACACTAGGCCCCAATTACTATTGTTTGTACCCCTAAAAGGCTAGATGAGGAGTAGGGGGGGTATGGAACAGGCAGCACCCTCAAATCTTCAGAAGTATGAGATGAACCCCAAAAACTTGGAAAGGTGGATCTCTCTCACACGTACCAACACAGACTATCCCCCATTTTAACTGATCCCCAAAGGTTTTTGATTAAATAGCGGAATAGAAAATATGATCCAAAAAAAGTGTATGTATATCACACGTACACAACCACACTAGGCCCCAATTACTATTGTTTGTACCCCTAAAAGGCTAGATGAGGAGTAGGGGGGGTATGGAACAGGCAGCACCCTCAAACCTTCAGAAGTATGAGATGAACCCCAACAACTTGGAAAGGTGGATCTCTCTCACACGTACCAACACAGACTATCCCCCAATTTAACTGATCCCCAAAGGTTTTTGATTAAATAGCGGAATAGAAAATATGATCCAAAAAAAGTGTATGTATATCACACGTACACAACCACACTGGGCCCCAATTACTATTGTTTGTACCCCTAAAAGGCTAGATGAGGAGTAGGGGGAGTATGGAACAGGCAGCACCCTCAAACCTTCAGAAGTATGAGATGAACCCCAACAACTTGGAAAGGTGGATCTCTCTCACACGTACCAACACAGACTATCCCCCAATTTAACTGATCCCCAAAGGTTTTTGATTAAATAGCGGAATAGAAAATATGATCCAAAAAAAGTGTATGTATATCACACGTACACAACCACACTAGGCCCCAATTACTATTGTTTGTACCCCTAAAAGGCTAGGAGTAGGGGGGGTATGGAACAGGCAGCACCCTCAAACCTTCAGAAGTATGAGATGAACCCCAACAACTTGGAAAGGTGGATCTCTCTCACACGTACCAACACAGACTATCCCCCAATTTAACTGATCCCCAAAGGTTTTTGATTAAATAGCGGAATAGAAAATATGATCCAAAAAAAGTGTATGTATATCACACGTACACAACCACACTAGGCCCCAATTACTATTGTTTGTACCCCTAAAAGGCTAGGAGTAGGGGGAGTATGGAACAGGCAGCACCCTCAAACCTTCAGAAGTATGAGATGAACCCCAACAACTTGGAAAGGTGGATCTCTCTCACACGTACCAACACAGACTATCCCCCAATTTAACTGATCCCCAAAGGTTTTTGATTAAATAGCGGAATAGAAAATATGATCCAAAAAAAGTGTATGTATATCACACGTACACAACCACACTGGGCCCCAATTACTATTGTTTGTACCCCTAAAAGGCTAGATGAGGAGTAGGGGGAGTATGGAACAGGCAGCACCCTCAAACCTTCAGAAGTATGAGATGAACCCCAACAACTTGGAAAGGTGGATCTCTCTCACACGTACCAACACAGACTATCCCCCAATTTAACTGATCCCCAAAGGTTTTTGATTAAATAGCGGAATAGAAAATATGATCCAAAAAAAGTGTATGTATATCACACGTACACAACCACACTAGGCCCCAATTACTATTGTTTGTACCCCTAAAAGGCTAGATGAGGAGTAGGGGGGGTATGGAACAGGCAGCACCCTCAAATCTTCAGAAGTATGAGATGAACCCCAAAAACTTGGAAAGGTGGATCTCTCTCACACGTACCAACACAGACTATCCCCCAATTTAACTGATCCCCAAAGGTTTTTGATTAAATAGCGGAATAGAAAATATGATCCAAAAAAAGTGTATGTATATCACACGTACACAACCACACTAGGCCCCAATTACTATTGTTTGTACCCCTAAAAGGCTAGGAGTAGGGGGAGTATGGAACAGGCAGCACCCTCAAACCTTCAGAAGTATGAGATGAACCCCAACAACTTGGAAAGGTGGATCTCTCTCACACGTACCAACACAGACTATCCCCCAATTTAACTGATCCCCAAAGGTTTTTGATTAAATAGCGGAATAGAAAATATGATCCAAAAAAAGTGTATGTATATCACACGTACACAACCACACTAGGCCCCAATTACTATTGTTTGTACCCCTAAAAGGCTAGATGAGGAGTAGGGGGGGTATGGAACAGGCAGCACCCTCAAACCTTCAGAAGTATGAGATGAACCCCAACAACTTGGAAAGGTGGATCTCTCTCACACGTACCAACACAGACTATCCCCCAATTTAACTGATCCCCAAAGGTTTTTGATTAAATAGCGGAATAGAAAATATGATCCAAAAAAAGTGTATGTATATCACACGTACACAACCACACTAGGCCCCAATTACTATTGTTTGTACCCCTAAAAGGCTAGGAGTAGGGGGAGTATGGAACAGGCAGCACCCTCAAACCTTCAGAAGTATGAGATGAACCCCAACAACTTGGAAAGGTGGATCTCTCTCACACGTACCAACACAGACTATCCCCCAATTTAACTGATCCCCAAAGGTTTTTGATTAAATAGCGGAATAGAAAATATGATCCAAAAAAAGTGTATGTATATCACACGTACACAACCACACTAGGCCCCAATTACTATTGTTTGTACCCCTAAAAGGCTAGATGAGGAGTAGGGGGAGTATGGAACAGGCAGCACCCTCAAACCTTCAGAAGTATGAGATGAACCCCAACAACTTGGAAAGGTGGATCTCTCTCACACGTACCAACACAGACTATCCCCCAATTTAACTGATCCCCAAAGGTTTTTGATTAAATAGCGGAATAGAAAATATGATCCAAAAAAAGTGTATGTATATCACACGTACACAACCACACTAGGCCCCAATTACTATTGTTTGTACCCCTAAAAGGCTAGATGAGGAGTAGGGGGGGTATGGAACAGGCAGCACCCTCAAACCTTCAGAAGTATGAGATGAACCCCAACAACTTGGAAAGGTGGATCTCTCTCACACGTACCAACACAGACTATCCCCCAATTTAACTGATCCCCAAAGGTTTTTGATTAAATAGCGGAATAGAAAATATGATCCAAAAAATGTGTATGTATATCACACGTACACAACCACACTGGGCCCCAATTACTATTGTTTGTACCCCTAAAAGGCTAGATGAGGAGTAGGGGGAGTATGGAACAGGCAGCACCCTCAAACCTTCAGAAGTATGAGATGAACCCCAACAACTTGGAAAGGTGGATCTCTCTCACACGTACCAACACAGACTATCCCCCAATTTAACTGATCCCCAAAGGTTTTTGATTAAATAGCGGAATAGAAAATATGATCCAAAAAAAGTGTATGTATATCACACGTACACAACCACACTGGGCCCCAATTACTATTGTTTGTACCCCTAAAAGGCTAGATGAGGAGTAGGGGGAGTATGGAACAGGCAGCACCCTCAAACCTTCAGAAGTATGAGATGAACCCCAACAACTTGGAAAGGTGGATCTCTCTCACACGTACCAACACAGACTATCCCCCAATTTAACTGATCCCCAAAGGTTTTTGATTAAATAGCGGAATAGAAAATATGATCCAAAAAAAGTGTATGTATATCACACGTACACAACCACACTAGGCCCCAATTACTATTGTTTGTACCCCTAAAAGGCTAGATGAGGAGTAGGGGGAGTATGGAACAGGCAGCACCCTCAAATCTTCAGAAGTATGAGATTGTGTTCACTGTACCCCACAAAGATTGAGTTCACTGCACCCCACAATGATTGTGTTCACTGCACCCCACAAAGATTGTGTTCACTGCACCTCACAAAGATTGTGTTCACTGTACCCCCCAAAGATTGTGTTCACTGCACCCCACAAAGATTCTGTTCACTGTACCCCACAAAGATTGTGTTCACTGCACCCTAAAAGGATGTTGTTCACTGCACCCCACAAAGATTGTGTTCACTGCACCCTAAAAGGATGTTGTTCACTGCACCCCAAAAAGATTGTGTTCACTGTACCCCCCCAAAGATTGTGTTCACTGCACCCCACAAAGATTGTGTTCACTGCACCCCAAAAAGATTGTGTTCACTGTACCCCCCAAAGATTGTGTTCACTGCACCCCAAAAAGATTGTGTTCACTGTACCCCCCAAAGATTGTGTTCACTGCACCCCACAAAGATTCTGTTCACTGTACCCCACAAAGATTGTGTTCACTGCACCCCAAAAAGATTGTGTTCACTGTACCCCCCCAAAGATTGTGTTCACTGCACCCCACAAAGATTCTGTTCACTGCACCCCACAAAGGATTTTGTTCACTGCACCCCAAAAAGATTGTGTTCACTGCACCCCAAAAAGGATTTTGATCACTGCACCCCAAAAAGGATGTTGTTCACTGCACCCCAAAAATGATTTTGTTCACTCCACCCCAAAAAGATTGTGTTCACTGCACCCCACAAAGATTGTGTTCACTGCACCCCAAAAAGATTGTGTTCACTGTACCCCCCAAAGATTGTGTTCACTGCACCCCACAAAGATTCTGTTCACTGTACCCCACAAAGATTGTGTTCACTGCACCCCAAAAAGATTGTGTTCACTGCACCCCAAAAAGGATGTTGTTCACTGCACCCCAAAAAGGATGTTGTTCACTCCACCCCAAAAAGATTGTGTTCACTGCACCCCACAAAGATTGTGTTCACTGCACCCCAAAAAGATTGTGTTCACTGCACCCCAAAAATGATTTTGTTCACTGCACCCCAAAAAGGATTTTGTTCACTGCACCCCAAAAAGGATGTTGTTCACTCCACCCCAAAAAGATTGTGTTCACTGCACCCCAAAAAGATTGTGTTCACTGCACCCCACAAAGGATTTTGTTCACTGCACCCCAAAAAGATTGTGTTCACTGCACCCCAAAAAGGATGTTGTTCACTGCACCCCAAAAAGGATTTTGTTCACTGCACCCCAAAAAGATTGTGTTCACTGCACCCCACAAAGGATTTTGTTCACTGCACCCCACAAAGATTGTGTTCACTGCACACCAAAAAGGATTGTGTTCACTGCACCCCAAAAAGATTTTGTTCACTGCACCCCAAAAAGATTGTGTTCACTGCAGCCCAAAAAGATTGTGTTCACTGCAGCCCAAAAAGATTGTGTTCACTGCAGCTCACACACAGAAAAATGGATGTGGATCACTGACACCTGCCTATCTCCAATCCCACACCACACAGCAATATCGATTGTAGTTTGTAGAACACAGTTTCCCTAAAATTCAGCAGACTCTGTCCCTAACAGGATTGAGAAGAGATCGTAGATCAGGATTGAGTGCAGATTCACCCCACCCCCCACACAGCAATATCGATTGTAGTTTGTAGAAGACACTGACCCTATAATTCAGCAGACTCTATCCCTAAAATGCCTACAACTCGCCCTGCCTAAACACTCCGACCTGTCCCTCAATTCTATCCGGACACAAATGGTTTTTTCCTGCCTATCTTTCCCTAATCAGCAGCCAGCACGTTGATGTGTGCTCTGTCCCTGATATAAGCAGCATAATGACGCCGCTGCGGCTGCCTCGAACTTATAAAGACTTGGTCACATGCTTCAGACGGCCAATCACAGCTACTAAGACATTTGCAGGCATGGCTGGGATGGCTTAAGGCACACCAGTTAAACGATTGTTGATTGGCTGTTGAAAGCCCGCCATGAAAAGAGCGCCAAAGCATGCAAAACCCGGAAATAAAACGACCGAACACGGATTTGTACCCGAACATACAGTAAAGTGTCCGTGTCCGTGTTCGGGTACAAAAAATCCAATTATTCGGTACGAACACGAATAATACAGTCCGTGTTCGCTCAACACTACTCGTAACTTCTCAACAAAGTAAGATAGAACATTGAAAATTGTACCACATGGAAGTATATAAATGCATCTTCACTTTGAGACTAAAGATTATTACCTATTTGTAATGTATTATCGCAAGGTACATTTGTCTTGGACAGATCTATGCATCAGATAACTTCTGTTACATTTGAGGCAAGGTTACATTTGCAACTCAAAGTGCAGTATGATGGCACCACCTATATACCACTTATATTTTGGATGCCAAATAGGGGATCAGGACAACAGTTGGGCCCCTCATTATTATTGCATTACATGTGCAACTTATCTGTATCATTGGCTAAACAAGAAGAAAAAGTCCATGCCTTTCACAGTTCCAATGGTGTGGAGGGAGCATGAAAATGTTACATGAAAAATCAATAAATGAATGAAAATTTATGTTACTGGTATCATTAAAAGATACATTTATGATTGGTGTGGCACTATTCTCATTGCTATATCACATTTTGCAGAAAAGTTATAAAGCGTAATCGCACATCCCCCTCATAAATTTGAATTATTTTGAAGCAATTTTGACCTGAAGCTGTATCTTGGAAACTGGAGCCAATTAATACTAAGGACTTAATTTTCGTTTATTAGTGACCCAATTCTGGTAAAATGTAGCTACTTTCATTTCCGAGGCTTTCTCCTTGTAGACCAGTGTTATCATTGAAGCCCATCAGTGCCCATTTGTGCAGCCTATAAGTGCCCATCAGTAACTTTCCTACAAACTAAATAATATACACTGATTTGGGTTATTTTCACCATTAAAAGGTAGCAGTATACACTTGCACTTTTTATTTTGTGGCTTATGAGCTGTATTATTTATATGTATTTTGCACATTTATTTATTTATTGGAATGCAGTGCACTTTATTTGTATTGATGGATAAATTGGTTGATTTTTATTTGTATATTTTAGCGCTGCTTTGATTGCTTTATTACGTTTTTAATTGGGATCACAATTGTTTAGTAGCTGCTTCACTTATGCTGCTATTTCACTTCAGCGCAGAATAATCCATATATTTATATTGAAAATATATATCTGGACACAAGTTGTCAAGCAAGATATCTCTGCGCTTTTTGGAGGAGTCAGTTAGTTAACTGCTAAAATATAAGAACTGCTGCTACTTCACCAAATAACGAAGAATATTGGAAAATACATATACAAAAGAATAGTAGCGCAAAAAGTCAATATGGTATGACTCAAAAAATATATAAAAGCAATGCGACAATAAGCATTAAAGTGCTGCATAAACACTCTAGATAAGGTGTAAAGTCCTTATAAAGTCCATAGACCATCCAGGAAAATGTGCTGTTAATACTGGATCACCTTTCAACCACCACCAAGTGTAACACCGAGAGGTCAGTAGAAGTGGCAACTCACCAAATGTAGTTGCTCAGGTGTTCTCACACAAGAGCAAAATAAGCAGGGTTCATAAACTGAAATGGCAGGTGTGCATGAAGAAACCTGGGCCGTTCACCACTGCTGCATACACTAAACCAGACCTCCTTCCCACAGACTCCACTCGGCTCAATGGTATCTGTGATTTGGGAATTATGATGGATCAAGGGCGTTCGCCGTTGGCAGGCATAAGGCAGTACAGCTAAATGATCAGCTTTTTCAGTGGAGAAAGAAGTTCTTTCACCCTGTAAACAATGTCTGACTTCCACTGACACAGGCTCTCCTAAACTCATGCTCTCTGTGAACCAACTGATGTCCAGGAAATGTGGAGACTTCTGTCCTTCTGCACTTTTCACCCGTCTTTCAGTCTTCTTCTCTATCCAGCTGAGGACATCAGTGAGAGAATTCTGCTCCGACACTACATGTGTCACTGCATCACACACTGTACAGCCAAAGAGACTTCCGGCTCCACCACCACGCTCTGTACATTCCAAGCATTTTAACAAACTTTGTGACAGACTGCTACCTTTTGTTATTCTGAAGAAATCCCTGTGTATTTCTCTGTGCTGAGTAAGTCTAATGGAAGTGGTTTCATAATTATCAATCAGCTGCTGCACCTGAAGAGCTCTAATGAGGAACATTGCAGGGCCTGCATCCCTTTAGACGTGTTCCTATTGGGAGTATCTCACCAAAAATGGCATTTTTGATACAGGGGATGCCAAAATCTTAGTTATTTCTGACATGTATCTTAGATATTTCTAGGAAAATAAGTGCCAATCAAACAAGTGGGGAAATTATGTTTCTGGGAGGGGATGTTCTGTATACATTCTGTGTACAGAACACCTCCAGGTAGCCGTATTGCATTGCATTTTGCAGAAAATGACAGCACTGCAGAGTGAAAAGGAAAGGTCATTTTTAATAACATTCAATTACAATATGACTTGTGTCGCAATTGTATACACTATATAATTATTTTTTTTTTCATTTGCTATTTTTTTCTCCACGAAAGTGGAGTTACCCTTTAAAGTGGTTCTAAAGGCAGAAGATTCTATGCATTCTATGCATGCAGGTAAAAAAATCTTCAGTGTCCAGCGCCCCCCCTTCAATCCTTACCTGTGCTCCCTCCAATCCAGTGATATTCACGATAGTCTTTTCCATCACAGAACTCTCCCTACTCATTGGCTGGGATGGGGCTGAGGTGTGGTTCTATGTTTCTTAAAGAGGAGCTTCAGGCACGACCAAAAAAATAAAAGTTTTTGTACCTGCTGATTTTTAAAAAACAACCACTAACCTGTCCCACGATCCAGCGGTGCACTCACCCTAGCCGTATTAATCCTCCATCCTCCCTCGGCAGCACCGGCATCTTCACAATGGGCACCCGGCTGTGACAGCTTGCGTCTTCACAGCCAGGTGGCCACTGCACATGTGCGAGTTGCTCTGCACATCCTGACTGGTGGATGCAGTCTTTTGCAGGGGGAAGGAAGAAACTTCTGTTGCCGAGTGTCGCTATGCTTGGAATGGCAGTGGGAGCAGGTACCTGTCAAAATCGGGTGGGATTTTTGGTGGAGCTGCGCTTTAAGTATTTTCTTGGGGGGGCACTG
Source organism: Pelophylax lessonae (assembly GCF_965119305.1). Taxonomy (NCBI): domain Eukaryota; kingdom Metazoa; phylum Chordata; class Amphibia; order Anura; family Ranidae; genus Pelophylax; species Pelophylax lessonae. The sequence goes on from NC_138770.1 coordinate 321,835,677, forward strand.
CTTGAGGGGAGGAGCCAGAAGCACCGGCGGGGGAGAAGAGGATCGGAGCTGCTGTGTGCAAAACCACTGCATGGAGCAGATTAGTATAAGGATTAGTATAAGTACTTATATAAGTATACAAAGCTTCAGAATCCTGTGTCCAGGATCCCCCCGAGCCCGCCTTGTACTTATGTGAGCCTGATCTTGATCCAGGACTGTGCCCAAGTACAGCGGCTCTCTCCCTCCTTACTAGAAAGACTGAGGGTAGCAGGAGACATAGCTCCTGCTGCTGTCAATCAAATCCTATGACAAGGGGGCAGGGCAAGGCCAATCTGTCTGTGTCTAGGGACACAGCCAGCAGGGCTCAAGAGTAAGCCTGCACGGGTACCTCTCTTAGCAAACGGCTTGCACTCGGAAACCAGAAGTGCCAATAGGGGACCCGAGAACAGGGGGATCAGGACTGCTCTGCGCAAATCCATTACATAGAGCAGGTAAGTATAACATGTTTATTATGTAGTGTAAAAACACGTAAATAAACTCTCAGCGCAAACAGAATATTGGGAAGCCTCGATATAAAAATGCCTTTATCTAAAAAAAGGGGGGGGGGAGTCTATAGGAGTCCATTAGGAAATCCCATAAAAAGTTTTACTTCTGTTGACTGCTGCAGCACTTGTTTTATGAGGGTAATGAAGCCTCTTGCATACTGTAAAGATAAATGGAACAAGAAAGCGCAGCCATGTAAGTGAATCTATTTATTGATAAAACACATGTATAAAAATGTAGTATCCTCCCCCATGCCTAATAGAGAATTTCTCATTCCTTATATTGACATCACTTACCAAGAGATATATACCGTAGTTCCCATTTTTAATCTTAGGTCTATTTTTATTTTATTTTTTACTTATATTTTTTCATATTTATTTTATTTCATCTTATTTCATTTTATTGATTCACTTTCTTTTAATCCTTTCGTACTTAAATTCCACCAATATCCTAATAAATAAACTCTCTTTTTGAGAATAGAAAATATAGGGTGGACTTCCATTTTAACTAAGCTTTTTAGCTTTTATTAGCTCTTCCTCCCTTCCCCTTTTTCCATTTGCACTCTATAAATGTAGTTTTGCCATCCCTTTTCCCTCTAATCAGTCTGACGAAGGAGCTAGGAGGCTCCGAAACATGTTGCTGCCCACTTCACCGCCCATTTTGTGACGTCATCACGGGCCTGACGCCGGTTGGACACGATCTCTATACCGGCTTGCGTTCCAACCTGGTTACGCCTAAGCCTCCAGACACTACACCTCGGGGCTTGCTCCACCCTCGGAGATCCAGAGCTGCCTGCTTGTAGAGCTATTCCACACAGACCAGCAATTTGTGAATCCACTGGAAGCGTACCTTGATACATCTATTGGATCCACATGAATGAGAACAGTCCAGTATTTGTTTTGTTTTTTATTATTGAGGGATTAGAACTTGGAAAATTAATTGGGAATTATGGGATGCCTATTTGACTTAAAACAACCTCAGGGACAACTTCTCCTATATACATTCTATATACACTCCTCATTTCCTCCAGTGCACTTGCTTGCAGAACTCCAACTGGCACACTGTTTGTGGATCTGACAAAGCAGATTTAGAACAATAGCTCTTTACAGGCAGGAACCTAAGGTGTGTAACAAAAAGTCAGTGTCCAGCATACATCCCTGTGGCTACTGATCTTCAGGTACTGCCAGCCCCCCTGGCTGGAGCTGCCTCTTTCACTAGCCCTCTTGGCTAACTTCTCCAGCACAGTCCTCCCAGACTGACACCCTTTCCGCAGTCCTCCCAGACTGCACACTCATCAGCCCACCCGGCTGACTTCTCAGGAGATCTCCTGGACATGCTGACCTGCTCCCGCTGTCCTCTCACTTGCTCCCTTGTCTCCAGGTAGGATCCCTCTGTGTGTTGTAGAGGGTCCCCCCAGTACCTGATCCCAAGGCCCGAGGTCACCCCCCCCTCTCAGACTATGGAGCGCCCTGCAAAGACCTACGACAGACTCCTCAGCACTCCATCTCCATTTTCCACCCGATTGCCCATGCTGGCATGACTCATGCCTATTTATGTGGTCGAGGACCTCATAAATATGACAAGCAATCGCCTAGTCTTTACCTATTACTTCTGGAAGCTTCTCCAAGGTTCCAGAAAGCAGGGGAAGGCACTAGAAATGCTGCCTGCTGAGTCGTGCAGCCTCCCTGAGTCACGCAACCCTGACCCAGATTCATCCCAGGCCTGGCTCCCAGCCAAGCCAAGTTTTCCTACACTATAGCTAATGCCCCGTACACACGTGCAGATTATCTGCAGACTTTTGTCTGCAGACTTACCAAAACCATATAATATGAGGTCAAACCTAAATACTTTCAATTTGTATGCAATCCGGCAGGCCCTTGCACTACATAGAAAAGGTAAGTCTGCAGACAAAAGTCTGCAGATAATCTGCACGTGTGTATGGGGCATTACTCTACAAAAAAACTATCTACATCAGGCTCACTAAAGGGTGTCACACTTATTAAAAAAAAAAACATTAAGGTTTAAAATCACTTCAAAGCAGAACTAAAGTGTGCAATATATACCATACTTCTAACTAGGGTTACCACCTCATCCCTTTAAAGCAGGACACATATTAATTACACAGGTTCGGTGGCTAATAAGGTTGGTAATAAAACTCACCTAGTGCTTAAAGGTCCTTTCACACCTATCCGTTCCACCGATGGACTCCGTTCTGCTCAGCGAGGGATCGATCCGCCGATCCCCGCTGAGCAGGTGGATGACAGCTCCATCTCTGCTCTGTGTGCGGAGGCAGAGCTGTCAGATCCCTGCTGTCCTCTATGGGGGAATTGGATGAGAATGGACCGCCTGTCCGTTCTCCTCCGATCCGCCAGACGGATGGAAAATAGGGTTTCCATCTGTCTGATTTGACGGACAGGAACGAATGGCAGCGGGTGTCAGCGAAGATGTCTCCGCTGACATCTGTTGCCCCATAGGGATGCATGGGGCATCCAATCAGGTCCGCCTGAATAACTGACAGGCGGATCTGATCGGACCGTATGTGTGAAAGGGGCCGTATGTGCATTATATCAGCCTCAGAACCTGTGTAATTAATATGTGTCCTGGATTAAAGGGATGAGGTGGCAACCCTACCTCTAACAGTCTGATACCTATGAGGCCCCATGCCAGCGCTGACATTCCCTCCCTGGATTCTTCAGCCATCTTTATGATGGGATGACATACCTACCACACAAGCGCTGTGCCTAGGGTTGCCACGTCATCCCTTTAAATCCGAAGACATATGAATTACAGGTTCTGATGCTAATTTAATGCAGATAAAGCACCAAGAAAGTTTAATTACCACCTTAACTAGCCTCAAAACCTGTGTAATTAATAAGTGTTTGGTTTTAAAGGGATGAGGTGGCAACCCTAGCTGTGTCTTAAATGTATATACTAAGCTGTGCTTGAGCATGGTAGTAGCACAGTGGTTTGCGTTTTTTGTTTTTTCTTTAGGGTAAAACTGGTAGTCAGGTGAGATATTACCTTTCAGCTGCCAGTCTACTGCCCTCAGAAAAGTGATCCGCTCTAGAGGATTGCTTCTCAAAGGGGCAGCTTGTGTGACAATGTGAGTCCTAATACAAAAATACAATAGTACGTTTATTTCAGACAACACATTTACAGGAAACAATGTACCACAACCCACACTGTGAAATGACCAGTAGGAAGCAGAACAAGGTTCATGTTTGTCGTTTCTTCTATCTGCAGCAAGAAGTGCAGCACGTGCTCATTTCCCTCCCCCCTACTGCCAGGCTGAGATGCTGCACAGTGGTACGGTCCTCCTCCCCCCGCCTTCCCGTGTGATATAGTACGTGCCTGGAGAAGCAGGAAGTAGCTGGTGCTGGGGAGAGCTGAGACAGTGTCATGTGGTCATACTACTGTGTGTATAGGGATGCTGATTACACGATCAGGGCTGCCTCTATACGGCTAAGTGGCTGCCACTTCTCAGGTATGTGCTCTATATACACAATACATGTCCCCATAGACTGTGATTGTTATCTGATTGTTTATTATTACAACACATGTTCTGCTAAATGACTGCTGCAACTTTACAGTGTTCATTCATGCATGCATTCCAGCCATGGCATTAACCTCACTAGCGGTCTGATTATGTCAGGATTTTTCAATGTCAAAGCGGTACATTGTTTTGCATGAAAATCTGTTGTTTTATATTGTAGGCCTGTAATTCTTAGGAATAAAACCGTAGAAGTGAATAAAAATAAAAGGAATAAAACCGTAAAAGTGTAGGCAGGGCACTGAACAAAGCACTAGGGGCAAAACTGAGGTGAAATGGTTTGATACAGTAATGTAATCCTAAGGCTCCATGCACACAGGGCGTCATAAAAACAAGCTCCAAAGCTGTTTCTTGACGCCAGGAAAAAGCAGCTGTAAAAACGTGCTTTCAGTAGCTTTTTCCATTGGCGTTATTGCACGTTTGGCCACGTAGCTTTTAGCAGGGTTTTTTCTGCCTCCATTCAAAATCAATGGTTCCCTATGTGAGCCTATTGATTTGAATGGAAGTCGTACCACAAGTTGGATCAGGCTGTTTCCGACTTGCGCTGTGAGAATCTTGAGGGGGAACTCCACGCCAAAACAGGGAAAAAAAACGGCGTGTGGGTCCCCCCCGAAATCCATACCAGACCCTTATCCGAGCATGCAGCCCGGCAGGCCAGGAAAGGCGACGGGACAAGCGAGTGGCCCCACCCCCCTAGACAATACCAGGCCACACGCCCTCAACATGGGAGGTGTGGGTGATTTGGGGCAGGGGGGGCTCTGCACCCCCCACCTCAAAGCACCTTGCCCCCATGTTGATGAGGACAAGGGCCTCATCCCCACAACCCTGGCCAGTGGTTGTGGGGGTCTGTGGGCAGGGGTCTCATCGGAATCTGGAAGCCCCCTTTAACAAGGGGGGCCCCCCAGATCCCGGACCCCCTCCCTATGTGAATGGGTATGGGGTACACTGTACCCCTACCCATTCACCCCATAAAAGGCAGTGTGTGTGTGTAAATAACCACAAGAGACGTTTTGAAAAGTTTATTAAAAATCTTCATCTGTTCTTCTCTGCTCCGGTCTTCTCCTCTCTTCTGGTCTTCTCCCCTCCGCTCTTCTGCCCTCCGCTCTTCTGCTCTTTTGCCTCCTCTGGTCTTCCTCCGACGCTGTCATGCCGGTCTCCGGGTTCTCTGCAGCTTATTATATAGTCATTAGGGGCGGGGCCTCCAGGTGATGTCATCGGGAGGCCATGCCCCCTTATGTCACCAACATCGTCGGTGACATAAGGGGGCGGGGCCTCTCGGCGAGGCCCAGCCCCTAGTGGCTGTTTTTTTCGGCGTGGGGCTACCCTCAAATTCCATACCAGACCCTAAGGGCCTGGTTTGGAACCTGGGGGGGAGCCCCACGCTGTTTTTTTTCCCCATTTTGGCATGGTGTTCCCCCTCAAATTTCTCACAGTGCAAGTCGCAATCCTGATCTGACTTGTGGTGTGACTTCCATTCAAATCAATAGGCTCACATAGGGAACCATTGATTTTGAATGGAAGAAAAAAAACGTATAACGTGGCTTAACGCACGTTAAGCAACGTTATTCAGCCTTTAGTCAGACATTTTTACAGCTTGACGCTGCAGCTCCAGAACGCACAGTTCCTGGGGTTTTTTTTGAGCTGTAAAACTCCTATGCCACTTGGAACTCCTAAAAGCTCTATGTGTGCATGAAGCCATAGAAAAAAAAAGTGGTCATAGAAAAAAGCCATAGCCATAGAAAAAAAAAGCTGCAAAAAAAAAAGTCTGACACTGCTAACAGCAGCTCCAAAAACGTCCAGTGTGCATGAGGCCTAACAGATTACAATGTGTTATGTCATGTTTTGTTTATTTTTTTGAATTTCCTCCCGGGTTCCGCCACAGGGAAGGAAACCTGGAAGATGGATGCGTCGCAGCGCTCGCAGGGAAGGGAACTTGGAAGATGGATGCGCTCGCAGGGAAGGGAACCTGGAAGATGGATGCGTCGCTGCGCTCGCAGGGAAGGGAACTTGGAAGATGGATGCGCTCGCAGGGAAGGGAACTTGGAAGATGGATGCGCTCGCAGGGAAGGGAACCTGGAAGATGGATGCGTCGCAGCGCTTGCAGGGAAGGGAACTTGGAAGATGGATGCGTCGCAGCGCTCGCAGGGAAGGGAACTTGGAAGATGGATGCATCACAGCGCTCGCAGGGAAGGGAACCTGAAAGATTGATGCGTCGCAGCGCTCGCAGGAAGGGAACCTGGAAGATGGATGCGTGGCAGCGCTCGCAGGGAAGGGAACCTGGAAGCTGGATGCATTGCTGTACTCGCAGGGAAGGGAACCTGGAAGATGGATGCAGCGCTCGCAGGGAAGGGAACCTGGAAGATGGATGCGTCGCAGCGCTGGCAGGGAAGGGAACCTGGAAGATGGATGCCGGCTTTGACTGGAGGACACAGCGAGAGGACATCGGGGGATCGTAGGGACAAGGTAAGTTTCACTACAGGCAGGGCTGGTGCAAGGCTTTTTGAAACCCTAGATGAAACCTAATTTTGCTGTCCCCCCTTGGCTCTGCCCCTGAACCCACTTCCTTTGCCCTGGGAGAGAAGGAGGAGGATGGGATGACATCACATATTTGAGGAGTCTTGAGGACAAATAAGTCTTATACACTAATGCCTCATACACACGATCAGATAAGCGCATGAAAAAAATAGCTTTCGAATTGATCGCATGATAATCTGATCGTTAGTACACACTACACAACTTTCAACAGCTGATCACGACATTTCGTCCAACTAAATCTGAAGGGACAAACACAAAAACTTTTGTCGTACGATGGCCTAGCGAACGACAATGGTTTAATCAGTACAGTATGCGTCCACTAAAAATTGATAGACAAAGACTACGCATGATCAGAAAAAAGGAAAATAACCCAGAAAAGGCCTGGCTGCCATTGTTTGTTTTGCACTATCCGATACGAAAAAAATCATACATTTAGTACGCATTAGGGCTGCAACTAACGATTAATTTGTCTGTCGACTAATCTTATCGATTATTTTATTTTTTTTTTTTTTTTGCTTAATTGAGTGTTTGTTTTTTTGATTAGCTAATTAATCCTGTAATTAATACAGACCCCTCAGTAAGCCCCCTCCCAGTACAGACCCCACAGTAAGCCCTCCCGCCTAGTACAGACCACTTAGTAAGCCCCCCTCCCACCTAGTACAGACCACTTAGTAATCCCCCCCCTCCCAGTGCAGACCCCTCAGTAAGCCCTTCCACCTAGTACAGACCACTTAGTAAGCCCCCCTCCCAGTACAGACCCCTCAGTAAGCCCTCCCACCTAGTACAGACCACTTAGTAAGCCCCCCCTCCCAGTGCAGACCCCTCAGTAAGCCCTTCCACCTAGTACAGACCACTTAGTAAGCCCCCCTCCCAGTACAGACCCCTCAGTAAGCCCTCCCACCTAGTACAGACCACTTAGTAAGCCCCCCCTCCCAGTGCAGACCCCTCAGTAAGCCCTCCCACCTAGTAAAGACCACTTAGTAAGCTCCCCTTCCAGTACAGACCCCTCAGTAAGCCCTCCCACCTAGTACACGCCACTTAGCCCCCCTCCCAGTACAAACCCCTCAGTAAGCCCTCCCACCTAGTACAGACCACTTAGTAAGCCCCCCCCTCCCAGTGCAGACCCCTCAGTAAGCCCTCCCACCTAGTACAGACCACTTAGTAAGCCCCCCTTCCAGTACAGACCCCTCAGTAAGCCCTCCCACCTAGTACACACCACTTAGTAAGCCCCCCTTCCAGTACAGACCCCTCAGTAAGCCCTCACACCTAGTACAGACCACTTAGTAATCCCCCCTCCCAGTACAAACCCCTCAGTAAGCCCTCCCACCTAGTACAGACCACTTAGTAAGCCCCCCCCTCCCAGTGCAGACCCCTCAGTAAGCCCTTCCACCTAGTACAGACCACTTAGTAAGCCCCCCTTCCAGTACAGACCCCTCAGTAAGCCCTCCCACCTAGTACAGACCACTTAGTAAGCCCCCCTCCCAGTACACTAGTACAGACCCCTCAGTAAGCCCTCCCACCTAGTACAGACCCCTTAGTAAGCCCCCCCTCACAGTGCAGACCCCTCAGAAAGCCCTCCCACCTAGTACAGACTGTACTAGGTGGGAGGGCTTACTGAGGGGTCTGCACTGGGAGGGGGGCTTACTAAGGGATCTGTACTAGGTGGGAGGGCTTACTGAGGGGTCTGTACTGGGAGGGGGGCTTACTAAGTGGTCTGTACTGTACAGACCACTTAGTAAGCCCCCCTCCCAGTACAGACCCCTCAGTAAGCCCTCCCACCTAGTACAGACCATTACAAGCCGCCACAGTACAGTACAAGCCGGTGTAGCGCCGCACATGTGACATCTCTTGAGTACCTGGGTGATCGGGGAGGATGGCAAATGTGTTGCGGCAGAAGCTGTGGCGGAGTACGGGGGTGCTGGAGACGGTCAGCGCTCACCTCTCGTCTCCGACATCGGTGTGGACGGAGCCCGGGGGGGAATTTCACCCGGCCAGCAATGCTTCACGCGTTGACACGTCGACGATTTTTTGTAGTCGACTACGTCGACGCGTCGTGGCAGCCCTAGTACGCATTGTTGAATTCGATATTAGTATCGTGCAACAAAATGCAAATGATAAGTTGTCCGATTTATCTTATCATCTGTATGAGGCATAACACTATACAGTCAGTTAAAGAATGCCACTGTGTTCTTCAATCACAGTGGGGCACTGCTGTGCTGCCTCTGCATCCAATGATTCTGTCTCAGGCACAAACACTGCCTCGTTGGTGTCTCCAGTCCAGGCTCCTCCAGCTGTCACACACCTCACCACCAGGCACCAACCCCAGAGTGCCCTGTCTTATCACTGATCATAGCGGCATGGGCCGCCTCCGTTTTGTCGGGATTCAGGAGACTGTCAGGGGATGTTGGGTCTTCAGTGCTGCCACTGGGCTGCGCAGCGGCGCCTATACTCAGTGATCGGTCCGGTGGTAGCGCCGGCCCTGACTACAGGGTAATCGTTGAGTATGGCTCGTGGTTACCGCTAACTCCCGAGCCACACTCAGGATTACCGCCAGGGAAGTTAATCACAGAGGGGTTGCTTTACTAAAACAGGAGCATGCAAAATCTGGTGCAGCTGTGCATAGAAACCAATCAGCTTCCAGGGTTTTTGGCAAAGCTTAACTGAACAAGCTGAAGTTAGAAGTTGATTGGCTACCATGCACCGCTGCACCAGATTTTACACTCTCCAGTTTTAGTAAATCCACCCTAGAGACGGGAGGACTGGGGCAGGGGGGGTAATTGCCCCCTGGGCTGCTCTGATGTCCTGTAAAAAAGGCTGCACCGCTTCTGCCACAGACATGCCTAAAGGATTCCTGACGAAGAGAAGTAAAAAGTCCCCGCCACTGTCCTACTGAGTGTGGGGTGAAGACAAGGACAGAGCGCAGGTTCCCGCATTGCATCTCCCTTGCAGGCAGTTTACGCTGCCCTCTGCAAACCGCTGAGGGTGTCAATACAAAGTTAATGACACCCACAAATCGGTTTGCAGATTGCAGTGCAAACTGTGAATTCGGACAGGAATCGGCGATCTGATTCCAGTGGGGGGGGGGGGGGGGAGGGAGGTTCCTGCAGCATTTTCGTGCTAATGCAATGAAGTTTAGCCATACAAACTGTATGGCTGAATTCGCATCGCACAGACATCGCATGTGATCTGCGAATCACATGCGATGTCTGTGTTCGCAATAGTGTAAACCCAGGCTCGGAAGCGCTTGAAAAGTTCACGAAAACCTATTCCCGTTGAAATCAATGAATGCTTTCGCATTGGGGCGGTGCGCTTTCAGGGCGGTGAAAAAAAATCCTGCAAGCAGCATCTTTGGAGAGCTAAAAAAAAGCACCTCAAAAACGCCTCTCTTCATTGAAATGAATGGGAAGCGCCTCAAAATGGTTATTGAAGCAGTTTTAACTTACTGCTAATGCCTGAAAAGCGCTCTGAGTTTTATGGGCAGTTTTCAAGTCCTCAATGTGAAAGGGTTCTTACATGGATCCAGACTGAACACTCATGTGAAAGGGCCCTTAAATTAGGAGTAATCTCCCATGAATGTTTTTTACTTATAGGTAAGCCTATACTGTAATGAGGCTTACCTATAGGTACAGTAAATATCTCCTAAATTTGCACCATTTAGGAGATATTTACTTGTGAACCCGCCAATGACGTCACCAGTGCATGCACTCTGAAGGAATGGCATACCCGTGCCGTTCCTTCAGAGCCCTGTGCCGTGAAAAGCGGTGCATGCATGGTAGTGATGTAATTGCAGCTCGTACATATAACGGACTGGAACCTGCCAATCTGGAAGGAAGACCGGCTGAAGATTGAAGATTGACATAATGTGCTAGAATGTTATGCATACTTGCATATTATAACTTTGCCTTGCAGGTTTTAAAAAAAAAAAAAAAAAAAGCGGGTTTACTACCCCATTAACCACTTAAGCCCCGTAAGATTTTACCCCCTTCCTGACCAGGGCCTATTTTGCGATTCGGCACTGCGTGACTTTAACGGACAATTGCGCGGTCATGCGACGCTGTACCTAAACGAATTTGACGTCCTTTTTTCCCCACAAACAGAGCTTTCTTTTGGTGGTATTTGATCACCTGTGCGATTTTTTGATCATGCGCTATAAACAAAAAAGAGCGTCAATTTTGCAAAAATAACAATATTTTTCACATTTTTTTTTTTTATATGAAATTCCCCAAAAAAAAAAGTGAAAATCAAAATGTTTTAACATTTTAGGCCAATTTGCTTTCTGCTACATATTTTTGGTAAAAAAAAAAAATCGCAAAAAGCGTATTTTGATTGGTTTGCGCAAAAGTTATTGCGTTTACTAACTAAGGGAAAGATTTTTGTCATTTTTGTTGTGTGTTTTTTTTTTTTTTGCGGGACTGCGACATTTCGGCGCACAGATCGGACCCCTGACTGACATTTTTGACACTTTTTGGGTTACCAGTGACATTACTATGGTAATCAGTGCTATAAATATGCACTGTTACTTTAAAAATGACACTGGCAGGGAAGGGGTTAACTTTATTGAGAAGGAGGGGTTAAGTGTGTCCCTAGGGGCGTGTTTCTAACTGTAAAGGGGCGTGGCTTTTCGTGTAACAACAGACATACGATCCTGCATAGCAGAACCGTATGATCTCTGTCATTACACAGGGGAGAATGGCAGGCGGCTTTGTTTACATCAGCCGCCTGCCTTTCTCCCTCTCCCCCGGACGACCGCGAGTGACCGGCGGACATCAGGTCCGCCATTCACACGCGCGGAGATGTTAGGGAGCGAGTGGAGGCAGGAGCGCGCCTCCGGCGGCGCGCGCCCGCCCCCTAGAGCCTCACAGGCGAGCGACGTAGATCTACGTCCCTTTGCCTGTGAGGGGCTGACTGCCGACGTAGATAGTCGTGCGGTGGGCGGCAAGTGGTTAAGCGACGCGCTTTGCCACAATAAATTATGGGACAATCCTGGCAAAATCGCACTGTGCTTGAGATGCCATTAAAAATGACGTCAGCGACACTCAGTTGGTGCAGGCTCGGGAAAGATCCTGACCATTCGGCCGGGAATTTTCGTCCGACGACCGATCTGCCGATTTTCGGCTTGTTAGTATGATGCTTCCGACAACCGACTCCGACTTTTCGGCCGAAAAAAATCTGGTGTGCAGGCTATAAAATTTTTGTCCTCCGTCAAAACGCCGATTTATGTGCAGTCAGTACAGATTTCGACAGGGGAAAAATCTTATGAGCAAGACTGGGCATGCTCAGAGAAGAAAGAACACAAAGAAAGCAAACCACCTGGGGCGGTAAGCCACTGGGTCTCACCCATAATTATGCAGGGACCATCCACTCACAGCTGCAATCCCATCAGCTAATACCCTTTATTTAACTTCTTATGCTTAGTAAGATAATGCAGTGATCTTGGGACACAGCATCATTGGGAAAGAGGACAGAGATGTGGGACTCTCCTGGCAAATTCGGCACAGTTGGTATCTGTTCTACTTCAGTCTATTTCCTAGTACAGCCTCCTCTCTCCTTGCCGGTTGCTGAACGTTTTTCTTCTGACAGGAGAAAAGCAACATTAAAAACACACCTAAAGCCACGTTTTCCACATTTTAGGTGTGTTTAGACACGTCAAGCCTTTGGGTGTTTGTTTTTTTATTGGCCAGAATAGTAATTAATCCAGGACATTAAAATTTACACTCGAGCGCTAAATGTGGCTAGCGTTTAGGTGCATATACACATGTTTATAAGACTTGTCAAGCACTTTTTTCTGCCCAAAAGCTCCTCTCCTAAACTTGATTTTGGCGTGTTCATACAGTATTTCTGCCCCTAAAGGCCCCTGTCTTAAAAAGCCTCTGTGCATGGACATATAGCGTATAACATAGAGGAGCACTTAGAGGGAGAAAAAAAAAAACGTCAATTGCCTATAAAACAGGCATTTGGCAGCTGGAGTGTGCGCGAGGCTTAAGGCAACCAAAGTAAAAGAATGCTGTTTAGGATCTTTTTTTTTTTATTTTTATTTCCTTTCACTGCTTGGTAAATGTGACACGCCTTTACCCTGTTGTTCTCGTGTAATCATAGAACCTAACTGTCATGCCCTTGGGACGAATGGGATGCGCATTGCACCAGTAAATAAAATACATTTTTCTCTATGGTCCATCGACAGATGCAGCCTCATCTCCATGAGCTGAGTGGGTTATGCTGCCACCTGCAGGAGTAGTCTAGGCAGTATGTTGGTACAAAACTTTTAACATGTTCACGCCCATGGGGCTGTCCCTCCAGGCATAACTGCTACAGCCCAGTACATCAGTTTGTTTCTGCCTAGAGTAGGAGTAGGGCCTCGGTTTCCTGCTGGGACTCCGGTCAGTTTTTTTTTATTCTTTTCAGAATATTTTCTTTTTATTTCTCTTTACTCGCTAGCTAGTGTTCAGGGAAGAATTTTCCTGGTGATCTACAAGCAACGATGCCGGCTGGGGCTTCGCACTGGATAATCTAGATCCTTATGGTCCCCCCAGTCTGGCCTACGAGCGTGAGCCGGTTATAGTCCCAACCTAGGTCTAGCCACGACGGTGCCCCTTTTCCGGATGGGGACGAGCCTGCAAGCCGATGCCTCACCGGGATGCGACGACCTGGAACGCCCTGAGTCGCAGCATACCCCTCAGCTGGCAGCACCCCTACTTCGGGTGGGAGGCAGTCTGCCTGGATCGGAGCCCACCCGGTTCATGATATGGTGGGTAAATGTGCCCCCCTTGCGCCTGGCACCCATGGTACCTTTTGGCTTGCTGGTCCCTGTTGTGGTTCCTGAGGCCTTCATGTGTCGGTCCCTGGCCGCATGGTTCGCCGTGGTCGCCGCCATTTTAAGTGTGTGCAATGTGAATCTTTCCCTATAGACTTGTATGGGGCAGCCATTTTCCCTGTAGCTTCCTGTATGTATGGGAATCCAACTTTGTTTAGCCCTTGTGCTATGCTGAGCAGAGTGACTTATCGTAGGCGACATCACTTCCTGTGCATCAGTTTCCTGCTGCTGACCGAGGTCACTTCCTGTCTTTCTCTCCATGCTGCTTTAAGAATCAGGAGGACAATTTGTCTGAGGTAGTACAGTACTTGGGGGTCCCTGCGGGAATATTCCTGCACTTTATGCTGTCAGTTTAGTTTAAAGGGGTTCCCTGCAGACCGCTGTGATCGGTGGTGGGTACCGCGATGGACGCTCTTAAAGCGACAGTACAGTACAGAATCACAGTCGCTGGCCGCGATTTCAGCAGTCCTGGAAAGCCTAGCGACTAAAGCTGATTTAGTCATAAAAAAGGTTGATAGCGGAAAACGGCCGCTGCATTCTCCTCCATCTATGGAGGTGTCCTCTGGTTCAGCGGCTGATGCGGTCGCCCCGGACGCCCCCCTACCTGAGGGGTCGCTGTCCTTGCAGTCAGATGGTCAAGAGGACCTGTCTTCAGCTGCAGCGCAGGAACACGCCTTAGTGGAAGCCCTGATTATTTCAGTACGGGATACTTTAAAATTGGCTGATGAGCCCACGCCGGAAGGGATGCAGGTGGCTTTTGGCTCTCACGATATTGTGAATGACCAATGGCAGCGTGTAAAGCACGTGTTAGTAGTGCCAAAACGCTTTAAACGCGGGTACCCTTTTGCTAAAAAGGTCTCCAACCGTTGGACGGTGCTGCCTAAAAGTGGACCATTCTGTTTCCAGATTAACCACTTTACCACTAAGCCTATTTTTGACACTTTTTGTTTACAAGTTTAAATCAGTATTTTTTGCTAGAAAACTACTTAAAACCCCCAAACATTATATATTTTTTTTTTAGCAAAGACTCTGGAGAATAAAATGGCAGTCATTGCAATATTTTTTGTCACGCGGTATTTGCGCAGCGGTCTTTCAAACGCCATTTTTTTTTTTAAATTACGAAAAATCACATTTCACTGCATTTAAAAAAAAAAAAAAAACTAAACAGTAAAGTTAGCCCATTTTTTTTTGTATATTGTGAAAGATGATGTCACGCCGAGTAAATAGATGCCCAACATGTTTTGGTTTAAAATTGAGCACACCCACGGAATGGTGACAAACTACGGCCAATAAAAATCTCCATAGGCGACGTTTTAAAATTTTTTAAAAGTTACCAGTTTAGAGTTAGAGTGTAGCTCTTTTTTTATTTTTTTAATTATTGCTCATGCTCTAGCGATCACGGCGATACCTCACATGTATGATTTGAACAGCGATTTAATTTGCGGCGCAAGTTCCATATACGTTTTCTTTCATGCGCGAGCTAACGGCGACGGGGGCAGCTAAATTTTTTTTTATTTATTTATTTTTTTTTCCTATTTAATTTATTTTATTTTTTTTAATTTTAACACCGTTTAAAAAAAAAATAAAAAATCTGATCACTTTTATAGCTGTCACAAGCAATGTAAACATCCCTTGTGACAGCAATATGCAGTGACAGGTACTCTTTATGGAGGGATCGAGGGTCTAAAAGACACCAAACCCCTCCACTGCACTTCCATGTATTCAGAACCCCGAAAACGTCATTTTTGACGTTTACTGTCACTTTTTTTGAATCTGCCGCCTTTAGCAGCAGAGTAACCCAGACGTGACGTCATGGATGCCGCCTCCGGGTTACGTCATCTTAGACCCGATCGAAGCCGCTTCCGGCTTTGATCGGGACTCCATCCAGCCAGCGGACGTACCGGCTGGGTGCTCGGGTCTCCCGGTGAGTGGGACGGGAGACCCGGGCAAAGCCGCGGGGGGGGGGGGGACGTCCCCTCCCGTTTCCCAGGGTAACGATCGAGCGGCTCCCGAGCCGCATCGGTCCTTACTGCCGGAAAGCCGACCGCCGGCTCTAAAAAACTGTACAGGGATGATGACTCTAGCTAGAGGCATCACCCCGGTACAACCACGCAAAGTCAGCTGACGTAGGTCTACGTCGCTAGACGTTAAGTGGTTAAACAAATCTACCCTTGTGCCTGTGGAGGTCCTGTCGTTCACCTTATTTGGTGCCACAGGGATAAGCGGTCCTCCGACCGAAGCCATCCTTTCTTCCTAAGGTGGTGTCGGATTTTCACCGGAATGAAGACATTGTGTTGCCTTCCTTATGTCCTAAGCCTAAACATCCCAAAGAAGTTGCCTTGCACTCTCTAGATGTGGTTCAGGAGATAAGGGTTTATCTGACGGTTACTGAGTCCTTCAGGAAGTTGGACTCTTTGTCCTTCCGGATGGTCCTCGCAAAGGTTTGCCTGCGTCCGCTGCTACCATTTCGAGATGGATCAGGCAGATGGTTGTTCAGGCTTATTCAATCAAGGGTCAGGTTCCTCCTTACCCTGTGAAGGAATATTCTACTAGAGCGCTGAGTGCCTCTTGGGCTTTTCGCCATCAGACCTCTGTTGTACAAGATTGTAAAGCAGCAATGTGGTCGCCTGTGCACACCTTTTACCAAATTTTACAATGTGGATTTATTGGCATCTTCGGATGCTTCTTTCGGCCCCAAAGTTTTGCAGGCTGCTGTTTCATAAGAGAATGTTTTTTTGTTATTCTCTTAGGGGTCTTTTGCCTGGGTGAGCTCCTGTTGCTTGGTTGAGTTCCATGTTGCCCGATTGGCTAGGTTTAGCCTCTTGGAGTTGACGTTACTTTCTGGTTGGGTTTTTCCCACCCCTCATGCCTATACTGCTTTGGGACGTCCCACTCAGCTCATGGAGATGAGGCTGCGTCTGACGATGGACGATAGAGAAAATACGATTTTTGTAAGATCTTACTGTAAAATCGTTTTCTCTGATATCCATTGACAGACGCAGCACCTGCCCCTCTGTATGGGGATGTTTTTTTTTTTTTTTTTTTTCTTCACTGCTTGCAGCTAAACTGATGTGCTGGGCTGTGGCAGTGGGGGTTATGCCTAAAGGGAACAGCCCCGTGGGCGTGTACATGTTAAAATTTTTGTACTAACGTACTGCCAAACTACTCCTGCAGGTGGCAGCATAACCCACTCAGCTCATGGAGATGAGGCTGCGTCTGTCGATGGACATCAGAGAAAAAGATTTTACAGTAAGATCTTACAAAAAATAGTATTATTTGCAGTCTATATTGAAAGCTTGTATATCCTAACCTCTTGGTGACTGCGTAACACATATATGCGGTGACCTGAAAAGTAGACTTTAAAGTAGTTGGAAGATTTTTTTTTTTTATCCTAATGCATTCTATTTATTAGGATAAAAAGCCTTCTGTGTGCAGCAGCCCCCCTGAGCCCCCCTAATACTTACCTGAGCTCTCTCTCTCCACGATCAGCCCCTTGCTTTTCTGGCTCCCACTGATTTCCTAGGTGGAGCCCTCCTGATTGCTGCACAGAGACCTCCTCTGTGGTCTCTGGAGGAGGAGGTCTCTGTGCAGCAATCAGGAGGGCTCCACCTAGGAAATCAGTGGGAGCCAGAAAAGCAATGGGCTGATCGTGGACTAAACTGTGTGAGTAGAAATCTATCCATCCCCATTTTAGGAGGAGAAGGGATAAGCGCCAATACAGGGATTCTCAAGCCCATTTTTCTTGCACATTCGGTAAGAGGCCAATATTGTTTTTGCACTGGTGGTCTGTGCACGTTTGGAGGTGACTAACATATGGATACGTTTATGCTGTAACAACAGGAATTACACTTACCTTTTTTCCGCCGGGTAAGGAGGAATTTCACCAGGTGGAGGGATATTCCAGTCACTTTCACTTTATTGTCAATTGTTTTACTGGACTTTTCACATCACCTGTATTCAATACTAATTTGAACACTTGAAGAGGATTCATCCTCTTCACATTTTGGACTGTTGGATCCTTATTTGATTTTATTTCACACTTTGTATATTTGTTATTCACATATTGTTGCTTTTGTCAATTGATCCTTGAACCCAAGGTACTAGCACTAATTTGTGGTTTATTATCATTAACCCCTTTATTGGTTATCTCATATCACCATTCATTTGTTACCAAGTGAATTTATAAAAGAATTTGAAAAGCTCACCATTTATATTCAACACATTATTTCACACATTCTGGGAGCAGCCTTTCACATATCAGCGCACCCCTCTTTCTTACCAATTAAGTAAGTAATTACTACGAATTGTAGGCCTACAATACATAACGCCAAATTTCCATGCAAAAAATTGTACCACTTTTGGTACACAATTCCTGACATAATCATACCGCCAGGTAGGTTAAGGGGTTCATTTTAGATTCAAGGCGTGTTACTTAGGGTCTGACCTGACAGGGTCACTTTAACTGAACTTTCTTTCAAAAGATAGTTTAATCTCACCTCTCAAGCAACCTAAATGCCAAATTAAATGCTGTTTATTCTCACTCTGTCGCTATGAGTTTTGTTTTCCGTATTCTGCAATAACCTGATTGATTCTGCTGTTTTCTATCTCCCCCCCCCCTTCTGTCCATGTCTCCAATGCAGCTAGGGATTTTGCTGAGCAGTGTTGGCAGCTCTACACATGCTAGTTTTCCAAGTTTTTCTACCCCACGCATTTCCTCTATATCACATCTCAGCAGCTCATATGACTATAGAGTTACACGTGTGAGTTTATACACATTTGTAAACCACAGCCCACTCTCTCCCTCCTCCTCCTCCATGCCCACTAACCAGCTAAACGCAATGGGGGCAGGATATTACTTGTACATTGATGGGTTCAACTCCCTCTTATTCTAAGACACAGGCTGGAGGGGCGGGACACAGCCTGTGACTGGCAGGAATTCACCCATAACCATGTTATTGCTAAAAAAAAAATATTTGATTTCAAATATACACTGCTCAAAAGAATGTATGGAACACTTTGAAAACACATCAGATCTCAATAACGAAGATTCTCATGCTGGATATCTATACTGATATGGACTGGGTAATGTATTAGGAACGAAAGGATGCCACATAATTTAATGGAACTGAAAATGATCAACCTACAGAGGGCAGAATTCAAAGACACCCTGAAAATCAAAGTGAAAACATAATACAGCAGGCTAGTCCATTTTGCTGAAATTTAATTGCAGCAACTCAAAATGGTACTCGGTAGTTTGTATGGTCCCCACATGCTTGTATGCATGCCTGACAACTTCGGGGAATGCTCCTAATGAGACAACGGATGGTGTCCTGGGATATTTCCTTCCAAATCTGCATCAGGGCATCACTGAGCTCCTGAACAGACTGAGGTGCAACCTGGTCGCATTGGATGGGCTGAAACATAATGTCCCAGAGGTGTTCTATTGGATTTAGGTCAGGCGAGTGTGGGGGCCATTCAATTGTATCAATTCCTTCATCTTCCAGGAGCTGCCTGCATACTCTCGCCACATGAGGCCGGGCGTTGCCGTGCACCAGGAGGAACCCAGGACCCACTGCACCTGCGCAGGGTCTGAGAATGGGTCCAAGGATTTCATCCTGATTCCTAATGGCAGTCAGGGTGCCATTGTCTACCCTATTGAGGCCTGTGTGTCTCTCCATGGATATGCCTCCCCAGACCATCACTGACCCACCACCAAACCGGTCATGCTGAACGATGTTAAAGGCAGCATAATGTTCTCCATGGCTTCTCCAGATCCTTTCACGTCCGTCACATGTGCTCAGGGTGAACCTGCTCTCATCTGAAAAGCACAGGGTGCCAATGGCGGACCTGCCAATTCTGGTGTTCAATGGCAAGTGCCATTCAAGCTCCAGCGTGCCGGGCAGTGAGCAAAGGGTCCACTAGAGGACGTCTGGCTCTCAGCCCCCCCCTTATGAAGTCTGTTTCTGATTGGTCAGAGACACTCGCACCAGTGGCTTGCTGGAGGTCATTTTGTAGGGCTCTGGCAGTGCTCATCCTGTTCCTTCTTGCACAAAGGAGCAGATACCGGTCCTGCTGATGGGTTAAGGACCTTCTATGGCCCTCTCCAGCTCTCCTAGAGTAACTGCCTGTCTTCTGGAATCTCCTTGTTCTTCAGACTGCTGGGAGACACGACACACTTTCTGGCAATGGCACGTATTGATGTGCCATCCTGGAGGAGTTGGACTGCCTGTGCAACCTCTGTAGGGTCCAGGTATCACCTCATGCTATCAGTAGTGACACCTACCCTAGCCAAATGCAAAACTAGTGAAAAAAAGGCAGAAAAGAGTAGGGAAAAATGTCAGTGGCCCCCACCTGTAAAACCATCCCTGTTTTAGAGGTCATCTCGTTGTTGCTCATCTAGTGCACCTGTTGTTAATTTAATTAACACCAAAGCAGCTGAAACGGATTAATAACCCCATCTGCTACTTGACTGACCAGATCAATATCCCAGGAGTTTAATTGACATGATGCTACACTCTGCTTAAAAAGTATTCCTTTAATTTTGAGTAGTGTATATTTGTATGACAATTTAAAGCATTTTATTGATATTATTTATTTTTACTCTGTATTCCAAAGGCTGTTTTTGTTTATTTTGAACATGTGACAAGTAGCAGAGGACAAGCAGTACATTCTGCTTCTGTTTCCCTGCAGACAGGCTGGGAGAGAGCTGGGTCATTTGACAGCTGTATATTGATTAGGAAAAAGGTTCTTAGATGATGTTTTTTTTTTATTAAAATAATTACAGTGCCATCATTCACATACAGAAATAGAAGGGACAATATAATTTAATTTAAACAGTGAGGATTTAGTATCACTATCACTTTAAGTGAACTATGTCACAAACATCCTTGCCTCTTTGTGTATGTGCAGCTGCGGGTGGGGAAAGCCCTGGCTGCAGGAGTAGGAATGCACCTATATCGGTGCCCATACCAAGCATTTGTGCGAGTATTGGTACTCACTCAAATGCTCCTGATACCGAAACCAATAGTTTGCGATGCGTGAACTAAATGAATGGGCCCAAATCGCACTGCAAAGAATTGCATGCGATTTTAACAGGAATTTGATGTGATTCCTATCCGAATCGCATGCAATTTTACCCACCACTTGTGTGTGTGTGTATAGAAAAGGTTTAAAGCGCCATCTAGTGGGCAGTTTAAAAAAATGTTAGAACTCACTGTATATAGAGCCTGTATGCATAGGCTGCCGGAGGTGCTCACAGGGCTGGAGAAGATGTAGAGGCGGTCTGACCTCCAAGCTGACATCACTCCCTCCCTATACCCACAGGGTCCCCGGAACTTCTCCTCCAGCCCTGATTTAAAGTTCAAATTAAACACAAGCCTATCCCTGTTGGAGATGCAGGCTGCTGCAGAGGTAAGTATAAAGGGCGAGTTTACACTACTCGCAGAGAAAAATGGGCCACTTTTCTCAGTGAGTAGTGATCGCAGCTGGGGAGCAATGCCTTGCGTTTTTACAATGCAAGCCATGGTTTCCCATTTTTTTTTCTTTTCAAAACTTCAGTGGAATATCAGCTGCTGTGCAAAACTATTCTATCTAGCAGGGATGTGTAAGTATCTGACTGGACTGGCTGGTCAAAAGTTCAAACTCCTTGATAAAGCCATTTCAAAGGTACTCCTGTGTACTTCACTGTTTGGAGTTCATCACTTAAACCTGTGTAAACCAACGTCAAATATCTTAAATGCTTTTATTGTTTTAGATGAACATGGATTTCTGCCAGCTGCCTGGCAAAACTAATTGCTGGGGAAATGGTTTAACGCTAATGGCGAACTGCTCCTCCCACTGCTGGATATAAACTGTTACCCTGCTTGGTTTGTTCTTTTTTTGCATGCTTTGCATTAGAACACTCACAGGTATAGACGGATTGAAAATAACATACAAAAATCTAGAGCACATGCAAAATAGGTGTGTAGACGTACTTAATTTTTCTTTCTTATTCTTGTAGGTAAAGATGCTTATTGTATAGCAAATACATATTGATGTACTCAAAAAATCATCCTAAGCTTTCTGCTGAAGAAGTGGACTGTGCTGGCTGGAGAAGTGGACTGTGCTGGCTGGAGAAGTGGACTGTGCTCCTCTTTGGCTACTATGAATAGCTTTGATTTTGATTTAGAATATTCATCATGGAACACCTGCTTAAAGCTAATATTTTCGGGTTTCCTAGTTTACTTAGGTTTTTTTCTTTTTTGCCATCTTGTGTCAGCACCTCTCTTCGCCACCTACAGAGCACTCTCAACCCGGGAGAAAGTATTTTGGGATCTTGCGGCTACCCGGGCAGCGTTTGGAATACAGGGCATCCTTGCAGGACTCACTGCGTTATTCTTTGATCCTGTACTTGCGTCTGACCAGATCACAGCACAGAGGGGATGGGCTTGGTTCACTATTTTAACAGCAACTGGATTCTTCCTGTTTGAGAACATAGCCCTGCATGTCTCTAATCTTGTGTTTTGGACGTTTGATGCTTTTTTGGCTGCCCACCACTTTTTTGCTTTTCTGGGCTATTTTGGTGTGATCTTTTGCACAAAAGCTGGACATTATTTGGCCATGGTTACTTTATTGTTGGAAATGAGCACTCCTTTTACCTGCATTTCATGGATGCTGCTAAAGGTAAACCTCCAGAGCTTAGTA
Source organism: Pelophylax lessonae (assembly GCF_965119305.1). NCBI lineage: Eukaryota > Metazoa > Chordata > Amphibia > Anura > Ranidae > Pelophylax > Pelophylax lessonae. The sequence goes on from NC_138770.1 coordinate 321,857,777, forward strand.
GACTAATTAGAATGGGTAAAGCCCTCTAATCATGTGGGCTAACGCTCAATGGCTTATATTATATTAATATAAAACTACTCTTGTGCTGCCACCCTTTAATTATCTATGATGTGAATATATGTGTGTGGAACTACTGCTATCACCTGAAAGTGTACTCCCATGCTTACTGAACCCAAAGTGTTTAACCTCCCTGGCGGTATGATTCTTTTGGATTTTAGGTGCTGAAAGCGGTACCATTATTTTGCATGTAATTCTTGTGAATGAGCAGCCCAAACCAACTGTATACATTTATTATATATATAATATATGTATACAGTTGGTTTGGGCTGCTCATTCACAAGAATTATGTATATGTATATATATATATATATATATATATATGTGTGTACATACATACGTATGTGTGTGTGTGTGTATATGTATATGTATATATATATATATATATATATATATATATATATATATGTGTATATATATATATATATATATATATATATATATATATATATATATATATATATATATATAAAAAGTACAGTAAAACTGCAGGAAAGGGCACTGGGGGGCAATGTAATGTGATTTTTTTTTTTTTTATTTTGAACGGTATCAGTGTGTTTGGTGTGTTTTACATTCGAATTTTCCGCCGGTTCCACCCCCCGGCGGACGTCACGCCGCCGGAGACGGAAGCCGGGGCTCGCAGGCGATCGGGAGGAAGCTCCGCCGCCGCACACCGCCGGGATACTTCGCTGGATCCCGGAGAAAAGGTAAGTAAAACCTCTACCAGGATCCAGCGATCTTCCTAGCGCTACCCCGAGTGTGACTCGGGGTTACCGCTTTTGGCTCTAAAATCTTACCCCGAGTCACACTCGGGAATACCGCTAGGAAGGTTAATAGATTTAGCGGTGCGTTGCTCCTTTAAGAAAAATAACCCACCTGTAAATTTTTAGTTATTTTGTAAAGGAGCAGCGCACCACTAAATTTATTAAAGAGGTTGTAAACTCGTTTAACTTTTTTTTTTTTTTTACAACCTGAAAGACAAACCCATAATGAGCTAGTATGCATCGCATACTAGCTCATTATGAAATACTTACCTTACAACGAGCCCCCGCCATGCCACTCACTCACCTGTATGACGGGCGACATGTTAGTCGCCCGACTTCCGGGATCGCGCCATCTGATTGGCCGGAGCCACGGTGACGTCACTCCCGCACGCGCGCGGGAGCCGACAGTCACGGGACTCTGAAGGAATGGCACCAGTTGCCAGCTTTGTGTTCTGGCTGTTGGATGTGAACATCCTGTTCCACACCCAAAACAAAACGGCGTTGACCTAAGCGGCCTGGTCATTCATAGACAGATTTGTATTCTCTGAATGAATACAAAGCTTCCTCTGATTGGCTTAGGTGGAGATTGTAATGTCATCCACTTGCCTCTCCTCCTCAACCAATCAGAGGAAGCTTTGTATTAATTCAGCCCGACTTTGAACATGTCCAGCAGTGATCACTGCAGGTAATCACTGACTGGGTGCACAGCCACGGATAGCTGCAGCCGCTGCCAACCTGTCATTGAAGTGTGCAGGGCAGATCAGCAGATTCCTGCTGCTGTCATTAGCACCGAGGCTGGGTGCACGTGTGAATGTAACCTTAAAATGTAAATAGTTTGAAGCAGCATTTTGTTTACTTTATATTGCATATTCAAATCATTCCAAGATATTCATTAGAATTTTTTTTTAAATGTTTATGGATTTCATTTTAACTTTTCAAAGTGAATGATGTTAATAATTATTTTAGTTTAATCAGGTGAAATTCTTGGTGCTAATTTCATTCTCTTCTGTTTATGCAACTTTGCGGTTCTAGGCGGGCTGGTCACATACCTTATTTTGGAAGGCAAATCAGTGGCTTATGATTCACATGTTTCACTGCCGTATGGTCCTTACTTATCACCTCTGGTGGGTATCGCTTTACAACTGGGATCGCTTGGTGACAGCATTACCATTGGCATATCTTGCTTTTTTCTTTACTGGTTTAGCTTTAGTGACTCTTGTTCTGAATCCATACTGGACCTACAAAAAGACCCACCAACTGTTGACTCCTGCTGACTGGAACTTTGAACAAGCGTCCTCAAAGGCAAAGGTGGTTGATAATAATGGAGGTACTTTAAAGAAGAATAAATAATAAACCATGAAGCAAATTTTGTATGAAATTACAAAGACCACCATTTTACATAATATAGTACTGTGGTGGAACATGATATTTAGTATTGGCTATTCAAAATGTATGTGTGTGGCCACATGGTTATTATTTTATGCTTATCAGTTGCTACAGAAACTGGACTGTGGTCTAACACTTTTAAGCTGGATACGCATTATACAATTTTTGTTGTTCAAATTCTTTTAGATTTACCTTCAACTATGTAGTGCTAGGGCCTGTCTGTTTGCATGCAGTTTGAAAGTGTTTAGGTTTGACCTCCTGTTCTATGGTTTTGGTAAATCTAAAGGAAAATTGTGTGAGAGAAATTGTATAGTGTATAGCCAGTTTTAGTGTTTTTTACCTCTTTTATTAGTAATAATTTGCATAAACTCAGCCTAGATATTTATAGCTACATAGAAAGAGATAGATGCAAAGCGGTCTAGTTTACTTTCAAGTAAGAAAAGCCATTAACCTAAGATTTACAATGCCAGAAAAGGTTTTTGTATAATACATAGGCAGTTTAAATCATTTTTTCATTTAGAACACCTATCAGGTTTTCATCACTGTCTGTGCCCCCATTAGGTCGATTCACCAGAACAGTAATAGAGGAGAAATCTTTTAATGGGGACACTAGTTCCAGTGACCCTTTGGAGGGATTTCCTCTTGCTTCCTGTCTTGGTTATGAAACAGGAAGTGAAGGGGGATCTCACTAAAGGAGGATCTCGCCAGTGAAACACAGATAACAAAAAAAAATGTTGACAGGGTTTATAATCATCCCTTAATCTATCCAAAATGGGGGAAAAAAAACTATAAGCCATTATTTTTAATTTTGAAGCTGAGCTCCAGGAAAATGGCTAAACACAATGATAATATTTAATATATGTGAACTGTTGTACTTGCTAAATTTTTTATTCAGTTCATCTAATTTTGAAATCCAGACAGCATTATCAGGTTGGTGACTTACATTTTCTCCAGCACAGTTAGGCCATGTAGTATGGTCACCAGTCGGCCTCCAGCCTGCAGACTGGACAATGGGGGAAGCATCATCACATTAATGAAGTCTGGATGAAATAGCAGTCTTTCAAAGCTAACTAGGGGTAGAGATCTAATTGATCAGCAACCCCATTGTCCCCAGCAAGTAAAAACAAATATGAGGGTTTTTATGTCTAACAACTTGACTGATGGGGTGGTTAATCCAGTTAAAGATTCTGGTGCTAAAAATCCCAATGTGTTTGTAACATAATATGTTTGCAGATTATGTATCCAGCTTTGTGAGCTGACAGCTCTAAAGCTTGGCCCTGCCACCCACTCTGTGCATCTATTGACACACACACAGCGTAGCTTGGCCCTGCCACCCACTCCCTGCTTATTGGATTTGTGCTGACAGGGGCAGAAGCCAATAGCTTCTGCTACTCTCAGCCAAGCCTCTGAAAGAGTGGAAAGGGAAGAGAGCTGCTGCAGACAAGGACCGCGCTGGATTGAGATGGGACTCGGGAAGTATTGGGAGGGGAGGTTGAGAAACCGAGACTTAAAAGAGAGGTTTGGGTTTCTTTTTTTTTTTAATTTATACTTGCCTATGTGGAAGCAGCAACGGTCCGATGCTGCATCTGTCCCCTGGTTCCTCTGCACTGAGAACCGAGCAATCAAACACTGCCAATCACTCTGTTCTGACAGCTCCCCGAGCAGAGAGCTGCTGACTGTCAGTCACCGCTGTCTGCTCTGCCCCCTCCTCGCTCACTGGAGCGCTGGGCTGTGGAGAGGCAGGAGCAGCCGGCTCAGGCTCTCAGTGGTTTGCTAAGAGGCTGAGCCGGGTGTCGGTCCAGGCGCACCTGGTGGATCCAGACTCCATTGCTGTGATGACGCGGTGCTTTGACTGATAGCTGTGACGTCAGCAGAGAGCGGACTTCAGAACACGGGTTACAGGAGTGCAGAACAAACTGCACGCCTATAATCCATAGGAGATGTACAGCCAAACCAGCGCTTTGGCTGTACATCTCCTTTAAAAGTTGTTTACCTTTATTGCATAAAGGTTAAAAAAAAAAAAACTTTGACCACTTTAATAACTGGTAACCAGACCAAAAATTTGAGATTTTTTTTTGTTCCTTTAATAGTTTGGCATTTCAGATCCATTTATTAAGAGAAGTATTCAAGGACATCTGCTTTCAGAGTAATGGGCCATACACACTATAAGATTTTCTGAAGACTTTTTCCTTTAGACTTAACAAAACCATATAATATGAGGTCAAACCTAAACACTTTCAATTTGTATGCAATCTGGCAGGCCCTTGCACTACATAGAAAAGGTAAAGCCCTGTACACACGCACAGATTGTTGGCCGACCGATCGGCCAACTTTTGTCTAGTGTTTGTTGGTTGAAATGTGCTCTAGACTTGCACTGGACTTTTGTTGGCCAACAAAAAACAACCTAAGAAGTGATGTCATGTGATGGTTAACTTTCCCTGTGTTTTTTCTTCTCTGAGCATGCCCAGTCTTGCTCATCTGATTTTTGTCTGCCGAAATCTGTACTGACTGAGGAACAATCGGCCGTTCTTTGTTGGCCAACAAAGATTTTATAGCATGCACGCCAGATTTTTTTCGGCCGAAAATTCGCAGTTGGTTGTCCGAAGCATCATACTAACAAGCCTACAATCGGCAGATCGGACGTTGGCCAACAATTTACGGCCAACAATCTGTGCGTGTGTACGGGGCTTAACTCTGAAGGAAATCTAACCACAAAAGTTGGATAGTGTGTATCCAGCTTAAGAGTCCCTGGTCCAGCTGTGCACTGTAAACCAGATTTGCTCCACAGTCCAGTCTTGCAAGCTAAAGTACCCTTCCACTAAGTATTCTCTGTTAATTTCCTTGGTAATGCTGTTGTAGATTTCTAATGGAAACATGGGTTCATTTACTAAAACTGGAGAGTGCAAATTCTGGTGCAGCTTTGCATAGAAACCAATCTGCTTTGCTTTTTTTTTTCAAAAATTAAATGAACAAGCTGAAGTTAGACGTTGATTGGCTACCATGCACAGCTGTACCTGATTTTTTCACTCTCCAGTTTTAGTAAATAAACCCCACAGGTATTCATACCGTTTTGTTTTATTATGTTTCCACAGAATCTCTGCAACTGCACGGTTTTGCCAATGTATGTTGCCATTTGTTTTCTAATACACAGAGACTGTATTGCAGGAGGGTTTTTCCCCTACCTTTGTTTCCTGTCTCTGCACATGGCCTAGACCTCTTGGTTTTGTGGACATACAGGTTATATAGAAAGCTGCTTTCCATTAAGAGTGATGTTATCCAGCTTCTATGGCATTTGATAGTACAGGCAGTCCCAGAGTTGCATACATTTAGCTTACATACAACTCATACTTACAAACAGAGGGAGACCACAGGAAGTGAGAGGAAATTTACCCCTAGGAAGGGAATTTCACTCCTGTAAGGGTTATCATGGGAAAAGGTCTCTCCTGAAGCTTTATCACCAATCCTTGTTTCCACAACCACACCAAATTTTCAAAATCCAGTTGTCATAGAGACAGAAAGTGATTTGTAATCTTCTGAACAGGGGTAGAGACAGCAAAACAAACATTACAGGGGTGTTAACCCTTCCCTTCCCTATACTATCCAAAAAAATGTAAAAATGATTTTTTATGGCTGGAGTTACACTTAAAAAAGTACCTGTTCCAATATATAGAAATTCAATTTAGGAACAAATCTACAGACCCTATCTTGCTTGTAACCCGGGGACTGCCTGTACAGGGTTGTGGCATGTGAACAAACCCGTTAGGCTCAAGTTAAGAGGGGAGAGCGTGATCAAGGGAAAATGAAAACCATGTCTCTCTCAACCACCTATTCTGTTGCCCCGTGTGAACAAGACCCTAATGTTGTATTAATAGATGCAGAACCGCATTCATTTGTGTCTTTTATGGCTTCATGGAGTTAATTTTTTCTGTTCCATGTATGACCACAGCACATAAATTGCAGCAATAACCCCAGTTGTAGCAACACATAAGCCTTTTTTCTTGTAAGGCTTGCCTGAAGATAAAAATTATTAATCAAATGATAGAAAATTGCCTTGTAAGTATTTTAGCTCATTTATGTTTAATGTAACACAATGCTTTTGTTTTGCTTGTTTATTTATAACTTTTATTTGTTAAAATACTACTGTATTTCTAAAGCATGAGGACTGAATTTAAAGGAAAAATGGGTAAGGACACACAATACAATCCACTAGTGACATTTTAATATGAAATGTATTAAAATATTCTTAATTCCAAGAAAGCCCTGTGCTTTTTCTTGGAGTATTGCCGTGACTTGGAGGTTTACTTAAAAAGTGTTAGGACTGGTTCACACCAGTACCTTTGCGATCTGCATGCGGTTGCCAATGTATTGTTAATGGCACCCAAACGCAAATCGCAAACCGTGTGCTTGCGGGCACCAAATCACATGGTACCACAGTACCATGCGATCTGGTGCAGCGCATTTTTAAAAGTAGTGCAAGCACTACTTTTGCCAAATTCCAGTGTAATTTTGCAGCCCATTCAAATGAATATGCTTCCAAAACACAACACACAAGTTTGTGCTGGAATTGCACAATGTGAACCAGCCCTTAGCAAATATATAAGGTGTCTATAATACATGGAGAAGCTCATTTCCTAAAGATGCTGAGAATGTTTACGCAAAAAAACGTTGACGATTTACATTAGTTATCCAAAGTGAATTCCTGTTTATCTATTCTATATGCACATGATTGGATAACTGAAGTAACTTTTTGGTCATTCTTCAATCCTTTATTAATTAAGCCTCTTTATCATTATAAAGTAAAAGCGACAATGAAAGACACATTTTTTTCTCTACACCTATTTGGTGTACATAAATTTGGAAAAACATGAGTATTGTTATATAGCTTGTGCATTTTATGGTACACTCGTTTGTATATAGTTTGTATTGCAAGTGCTGATTTCCATCAAGACCTTTTCAACAGAAGGCAATCATTAGAACAGCTTCTGTTGAACAGACAGCAGTACACCTGCCGAATGTCAGCCAGTTCCTGCTTAAGGCTTTGTTCACACCATGTGCATAGATGTGCGTGCGGTTTTCTAATGTAGGTCTCTGCAACGGCATAAAGAAAACAATTGTTCACTATGTGCCCTGTTCACTCCACAACTTTGGTGTCATGTTGTTGGGCTTTTTGTTCTTTTTTTTTTTTTCTGTGAGGAAATGTGCAGCATGTTTAAATTTTTCTGCACAAGAAGAAAAACTCACGTGATGCCAACATTAACCACTTGCAGACCACCCACTGTACATAAACTGCAGCAGGGTGAATACTCTGTGCTGGATAATCTACCTAGTACGTGATCCGCGTACTGGCTGTTATGCGATTCACTGCAGCACAAGCCAATCAGCAGTTGTCGGCTGCTGATTGGTCGCCGGTACCTGCCAATGCTCTCTTCTGATGGCAGCAATGTGCCGTTTTTTTTTTTTTTTAACTCGGGGAGTAAAATCAGGCACCCTGCTTTGTAAAAACCGTACACGGCACACATTTACCCCTTGATCGCCCTTAGATGTTTAACTCCTTCCCAGCCAGTGTCAGTACAGTGACAGTGCAAATTTTTAGCACTGGTCACTGTATTAGTGTCACTGGTTTCCACAAAGTGTCAATTAGTATCAGAATGTCTGTCGCAATATTGCAGTCCTGCTAGAAATCGCTGATCGCCACTATTACTAGTATAAAAAAAAAAAAAAAAAAAATTCCAGTATATATACCATAGTTTGTAGACGCTATAACTTTTGCGCAAACCAATCACAATATGCTAATTTGAGTTTTATTTACCAAAAATATGTAGCAGAATACATATTGGCCTACATTTATGAAATGTTTACATTTTTTTTACTTTTTGTTGTTGGATATGTTTTATAGCAGAAAGTAAAAAATAATTATTTTTTTAAAATTCTGTCTTTTTTTTTGTCAATAGTTCAAAAAATAACTCAGTGGTGATCAAATACCATCAAAAGAAAGGACATAAATTTGAGTATAGTGTTGCAATGTTTTGCTGAATCGCGAAAAATGGCTTAGTCGCTAAGGGGGGTAAAATCTTCCAGAGCTGAAGTGGTTATAGTGGGAACAAGGTACATAGGAAACAATTGTTTTCTTTGTGTTCTTCTAGAGACCAATGTTAGAAGAATGCATGTCTCTGCACATGGCGTGAACAAGCTCAAAATATTCTATGCAAGTCAAATCTGCAGGTTTTTTTCCCCCATCACTTTTTATACACATGATGTGAATGAGGCCTGTTTTGCAGTAATGAGAACTGTATTGTGAGCTTCCACCCTCATGGTTAATTATCATAGCTGTCTGTTATAGGATGAGAGCACATAGTACACTGCCCTGATGGCACTTTTCTGTTGGAGGAAGGGGACACATTGAAGCAGTCTGCCATGCCAATGTGGTGGTGGGGAAGAGTTGAGTATTACGTTAGGGCAGGAGAAAGTCTGTGTCTGTTTTAAGCTTGGTGTATGAGAATTTTGGTAAGTCCCGGTTCACACTAGGGCGACCTGTGAGGCGACCTGGTCGCCTCACAGGTCACCGCAGGTCGCCTCCCATAGGGAAGCTGCGGACCCGTTCTAATAGGAGCGACACAAGTCGCTCCGACCTAGAAAAAGGGTCCGGAGCTTCTTTGGGGCGACCAGGAAGCGACCGCCATAGACTTCAATGTTATGAAGTCCGTGGCGGCCGCTCTGAGGTCGCGGTGCGAAGTAGCGTTGCCCCTATGTGAACGGGGCCTAAGTGTAACAAAATCTTGACTGAAGTATTATGATTTTAAAACACACTTCTGTGAATGACTCAATTAACAACTACGTATCCTTTTATTTAATGTACTTGCTCGAGTTTATTAACCTTTCAAAAGCAAACAGAAATGGATGAGCTCTCAGTACTAGCCACTTCAAACGTCACTAAATTGTAGAAAGTTCGGACTTGGCACAACATGGATCAGTTTACTGTATTAAATAAGATGATCCAAATGGGAAAGCATTACGTTGAAGTGGGCATGATCTGGAATCTGCAATATTATCGTACACCCTCTTTGTGGCTCATGTATGAAACACTGGGTGTTTCAGTACACAAATTCATTAGAACGCCTCTTTCAACATCCACTTATGAAGTGTTTCTCAACTTGACTAATGCCAAACATCTTGGGTAACATTTTGAAAATAGAGTCCATATTAACAATTGTGTTTGTATACTGTATAATTGTATTTTTTTTTTTTTAATATAGATTTGTAAAAAAAAATATTACCCTTTAACTAGTTTTATTCTTTTTCATTTCTGAACTATCCTAGAAACGTGAAATAAAGAATTTTGTTATTGCAAGCAATACTTTCATACTTGAGGAGGTTCTGGTCAGGGGACAGACTAGATAAAGATGTTTTTAAAAGATTATATATTTTTAAAGTATGCTCTATATTATGGAAAACCAATTCCCAAAGGTCTTTAAATAATAGTGCACCTACTTTTAACAGTTTTATTGTTAATTACGAATGTCTTCCATTCCAGTGTTAAAACGTTTATTATATTAATACAATGGTGTTATTTATTTACCTTTTTGAACAAAAAATGAACATCTGTGACCATCATATACAGTGTAATGGTTTTCTGACCACAAATATTTTAAAATAAAACCTGGTTTACATGCTGTTAATAAAGCCTTTCACTTGTCTTAACTATATGTATTCAGTAGTCAAATGTGTTCAAAATTGTTTAGTGTGATTGTGTATTTACAATATGCTGATATGTAATTTGATGTATGAAAATACACTAGTGATATTGGGAGGGCCCAGCACTAATAAAATATGTTGGGCTGCTGGCCCTAAGTAGAGATACTTTACCATTCAGACATTGATAAGAGTAGGACCTGTACTCAGTGACACATGCTAGGCATTAGGAAGCTACCTGCTGTTCGAGCTTGCCATTACAGTATCTGGCTGAGGGAAGTCTTCCAGAACCAACTTCCTTTGTGGCTCGGAGATTTAATATGACCAAATACCAGAAGGAACAAAGGAAGCGGATGTCAAATTTAAAAAAGGTGTTTTTTTTTTTTTTTTTTTTTTTTAAAAAAGCATGTCCTTTAGGAACTCTTACTTTTCAAGTCCACCAATCACTGTGCCCCAATGGCACACTTTGTGTGGCATGCTTTTTATGAGCCCAAGAAGGGGCTGTTTGGTTGTGCTTGCCCCTCCCAGGCCAAAGTTTCCTAGTCTTCTCCTGGTAGTGCTTCTTCCAAGAGGTGAAATAGACTCTTTATCTTAGGTGTTGCTGCAGTGCAATTTGTTTTCTATATTTGCACAGCAGGAAGCACCTGCAACTTAGTAGATGCACTAGGAGTCCATATGGGTAATACACGCACCTGTACACATCAGATAAGTATTACGTGAACTGCATCCTTATATTTGGAACTGGAAACCTCATATCCTGCTTACATTTTGTAACTATTAGAGCTCTGCAGAAACTTTCTAGCCATTTCGTTTCTGATCAACAGTTGATCTCCTGAATTGTTGTTCTTGGTTGATATTCTCCAGGAATAAGGTTGGCACCACGGCTTTTTGTTCAGTGCATAAACACATGCTAGGTTGATCTAAGCATACATATTTATTCCATGAACCCTTAGGCCTCATTCACACTGGTACTCCTATGTTTAGCTTTTCTAAATGCAAAGTGGACTGGAAAGTATACACAAATGTTATGCCTCCCGTACCATGTTTTTTCTGCACTTAGACCCCAAGCACACTGGGCATTTAGCCCCGGTGCACTGGGCTCTGATGTTCAGCTGCAGGTGGAGGGCACAAATGTCCCGCTGCTGGCAACTTTTCAGACTCTAAGAGTTTGACAGCTGCTGTGGCTGGACTGTACACCTAGCTGTATAAATTATTAGGGCAGTTTTTGCCCAGAAACCAATTTCTGGAGCGCAGACTTCTTGCATTGTGAACAGTCTTCCATTGGCACATACTGCCCTAAAAGCCCAGTGTGTATGGGGCCTTAGATGTTCTGTTTTACAGCAGGTTAAGTCACGTTTACAGGTGTTTTAGAATATTTAAAGGCAGATTTATTTTTGTTTTAAATATAACAGACGTGTCATAATTACCTGCACATTGCACAGACCAGCCCTGATCCTCCTCTTTCCGGATCCCCCACTGGTGCTCCTGGCCCCTCCCTCCTGCCTAGTGCCACAAAGCAGTTTGCTTGCTATGGGGGCAACCGATGTGTGTCCATTCACACACAGAGGGTGGCTTGGGGGATACCACTGCTCTCCACTTATTGGCTCTCTGATTGCCAGGATTAGGAGCTAATGGCTGCTCCTGCTGTCTCAGCCAATGAGGAGGGAGGAGGGGGGGGGATGCTGCTACACCCAGAAGGTTTTTTACCTTCATACATAGGATACATGACGGTAAAAAACTTGAGCCTTTGCAACCACTGTCGGCTGGGTTCACACTAGTGCCAATTGGATACGTGTTTTTTCCAGTATCCAGTTCGCATGTCAGGAGTCTGTGACTGCCTCTCAATAGAGCCAGTTCCACAGCTCTTGGACAGCTGTGGAGAGGTTTGCAGAGGAGTCCTGTGCGTCTTCTGGTCCGTTTCAGGTCCGAATACAGCCAAAAATTCAGGCCTGATTTATCCCTGAAATAGTGAACAGGGACGCACCGGACCCCCTGCTGCACAGCAGTGTGAACCCAGCCTAAATCTTATCCTCAGAATTCTATTTTCTCTAAAAGCAGCTAAACTGACCTCACCAAGCACAGGTAAATTGGTCTCTAGGGCTCTGTTTTGCAACAAAGTGCCTAAAAATTGAGAAAACTAAGCATATGCAGAGCATGGTGAGACAGTGTATTCTGGGTTTTTAAAAAGTGTAGGCATTTTTTTTTTTTTTTTTTAATGTTTTACATGTAGCTATACATGCAAAAAAGGGGGCAGCATGATGTGACCTAGCAGAACCTAATTCTCTGACTAAAGTTCCACTTTAAATTTCAGTGCCACTGACCTGCAATATAGGGGGATGGGGGGGGGGATTTGGTTTCACTGCCTTTGACTACCAATGCTGGGGGTTTCTGAAGCATCCACTGACACCAATGTTGGGGGTTATTATTGCATCCACTGACACCAACTATAGAAAATAAATGCGCTTATCCAAAACCGTGCTAAAAAAAAAAAAAACATTAAAAGCATCAATTAAACAAACAAGGGTGTTCTTCACAAACAACGTGAAATAATTAAACGAAAAGTGAGTCCTTGGTAAATAAATAAATGAAAAAAAGTCCCATGCACAAGATAGTGTGATCAGGTGTAGATTCCCAACAACCATTCAGAGGTGATTCTTCCTGTATATATTTGGGAACCTATTTAAAATTCACCGTGCTGCACTGCACACAAGACGATTTGTCTCTTACCAGATGGATCGACATTCGTAGGTCTAACACAGCCTTTTTGCAGCTTTTTCAATGCAAGCAAAGAGCACTTTATCTATGAAATGACACTGTCTTAGGAAATCCAGACTCATGGATGGATAAACCACATCGCATTAACATCAAGCTGTGTTAGTAATCCACAGCTCGTTGTGTCGCACGTGAAAAAGGAGGAAACAACTCATTGCCAGACATCCATAAACAATTTATTGGTATAGTAGACATGCACTTACAAGAAAGAAGGATAATATAGGCAAATTGGTATGACACAGCGTCTGGTGTCCTTACAGACAATAAGACGTTACCACTACTGTCCGACGTATGTTTCGTTCTAATGAACGCCGTCACTGGGGCAACGTGAGACCAACGTTGGAACTAATATTGTGTCCACTGACACTAATGTTGGGAGATAGAGAGAATACATTTCACAGGCTTTGATTGCCAATGTTGGGAGGTTACTATTGCATCCCTTTTCTTATTGCAATTATTGACACTAATGTTAGGGGATTTTATAGTGTCCACTGACCCACCATGTTGGGGCTTAATTACACTGGTCTATAAATGTTGGGTAATTATCGACCTACATGATAAAATGTGCTAATTCTTACATATGTTGATTAGATGAATTAAATTAATTAATTAAATAATTAATAATACAGGTGATAAAGGTGCTGGTTGGCTAAAGTTTTCAAGATATTTCACAAAAAAGGATTATACACAGGTGAATATATTTGCCTACAAGGGAGGGAGGTCTCTGATCATGATGCCTCGTAACTCCTCGACAAAGTATGATAGAACAATGAAAATTGTACCACATGGGGGAAGAGAGCCGCTTAGTCTCTTTGCTTCATGCTGTCGGAACGATCGACCTCGGCTAACAAGGCACAGCTCTCACCCCGACACAGGCAAATCGGCTCCCGAGGCTGCTAATAACACCAGGCTCCCAGATGGCATGCATCGCATGCCCCGGAACATCCAGTGATACCACTCTCAGCCGAAGGCCTACCCCCCCCCCCCCCCCCCCCGCTATAGGAAAGGGCAAGATGGTGCCCAAACCTCCGGAGCCAGACGACTCCATGCGGTTTTCAGCAGCAGACCCAGCCTCTCCAGTGGACAGCTTGCACCAGTTTCCGACTGACCTGGTAAGCCCTATGGCCATTGATACTGATGTGCTGCTCAATAAATTTTGCTCTATAATGTAGGATGAAATTACACGGCCTCTTGTGAGCTCTCTGCTGACCTAGTAAAAGGTCTTAAAGATCTAGGCCACCACACTAACCAATTGGAGCAATGCATGGACTTCGCAACAGCTATGCTCGAGGGGCACAAGAAGGAGATTTGTAAATTGAATGCTGAACTTGAGAGTTTGCAGGATAAGTTAGAGGATGCAGAAAACATGGCCAGCAGAGATAACCACATTTGTTGAGATACCTCCACATTTGTGAAATCCCTGAGGTCATTACTGACCTGCAAGGTACTGCCACTGACTTTTTTCAAGAGCTAGCACCTGAAATTGTCCATGAGCATTTGGAGTTTGACCGTATCCACAGGTCCCATGCCCCTAAACCAACTGAGGGCCCTCCAAGGGATGTTATTATTAAGTTCCATTATTACCGCACCAAAGAGAGACTCCTGCAAGCAGCAAGGTACTGTCAAGATCTTTCCTTTCAAGGTAACCCCTTCCAACTGTTTGCAGATCTCCCCCCAGTTACTATTGCCAAACGGAGGAACCTAAAACCCTATTTACAGGTCCTGCAAATACAAGGGATCATGTACAGAGGCTCCCCTTTTAAGCTCTCATTTTCTCACCAAGGTTGCCAGTTCCACTCTTCTTCTCTATCTGAGCTGTGGCAACGCTTTCAGGAGCCGGAATTTGACCTAATCCCCCCCCCCCCCCCCTCAGAAGGAGACGCCATCCTCATCTGCTCGTTCAAGATCCTCTCAGCCCACCAGCAAACCTTTCATCAAATAAAGTGCAGCGCAATTTTTAAAGTAAATAAATACATATAAAAACATATAAAATGTATATAAAATTTAAAAGGCCCAGAAGGTTCCAAATAGTGCACGTGGGAGTAGATTACAGGAAGCCCTCCACCAGTGTGATTACACCGTGCTCACCTTAAGGCAATCAGTAAAACGCCTGAATGATATCCAAACACTGACCAGGATTAGAGCAGATGGTCACTCCCTGGTATACAAATCTCCTCAGCAGCTATGCACTCCAGCCAGAAGCAATTAACATGAAAGAAAGCAGGGGCGAGATCTAAATGCACACTGCATAACTTTTATTTCAAATAAAACCACATAATATGCACTTAAATGATCCCTTAAACAGGTCAGCATGAAAAGCGGATGGCTCGAGCAGTGCAGGCAGTCCCTGCAATCAGCTTCTGCTTCAGATACACACAGATGAATGAGGATGGGGGCGGGTGACAGGTGGCTCCACCTCCCGTACGCGTATCGTCCAATCAGGGACTTTGTCAGCGGGGGTGGAGTTACGCCGTCACCCTGAACCTTTTATAGCGTCCCAATCAACTGGAAAACCACTGACAGCAAAGGAAACTTCTCACAAGGCCATCTAGTGGATTGGTGGTAAATTGCACCCTAGCAAACCTTCCCAGATGTCTCAACATGGCTCTCAAGCACCTCGCTCTCCAAGCGCAACGCTTCCAGGATGTGTCCACAGGATGACAGAGCTGGCTTAGCCCGACTGGGATGATCCACCTACCCTGAGTCTGATAAAAGCCATCTGAAATGTGGCAAAAGGTTGCAAAGTTCAAGGGGGCCAAATACTTTCGCAAGGCACTGTATGTGGGGCCTCTGTTATGGGGATGGCAGTCTATGTGGAGTCTGTGTTATCCCCCTCATGTCTGTCAGTATGCTCCCTGTGTGTCCCTTCACGGTCCCTGCGGGGGCGCTATAGCGGTTCTGCCGGGGTGTGGGGGGTTTGCGGGGGTCCCTGAGTCCCTGTGATGCTTGTGTAACGTTTTGGGGGTGCAGACATGTTTGTGGGGGCCGCATCGGTGTAAAACCGCGGGGCCGCCATTTCAGGTGTGGGCAGACTGTTTGGCCTCATTGTGAGGGCAGCAGCCATTTTCTGTAATGCCTTGGCGCCCTTTCGGGCGTCATCTATAGTGTGGGCAATGTGTTTCATCATGTGCTCGGCGGCCATTTTCTCGGAGCCTCCCCCATAGACTTACATTGGCTTTCATTTTCTTGGGGCTCAGAACTCTGTTCGGCCTCTAGTGGCGTGACATAATTTCCTTTTTCAAAGCACACAGATCGAGCTGGCAGCGTGAGTACAGTATAGATACACTTCTGGGGGATTTTCTGCTGTTTTTCCTGGTCTATATCTCTGCTGGCAGTAATTACTTCTCAGTGCTTTGTAGCACAGGCTAGTTACTCATTGCGGTGGGAACCGCAGTTATCACCGATTTAAAGGGCCAGCGCCATTTAATCTCTTAAGTGTTTCTGATGGAGTCCCAGGATAGCAAATTCCTCCCAGCTCTGGTGGAGGGTTCAGGTACTCCTGAATCCTCTGCAATAGTCTCACTTACTGCTGCACTTACGACTTTAGCGTCCAAAGTGGATCTGTTGATGTCTGAGCAGGCTTCTAAGAAAAGGCCCAGGCTTTCTCAGTCTTCTGATTCAGAGCTAGATATGGTTGCCACGGACAGTGTACCCCCTGAGGGGTCTCAGACACACCCTTGTGGCTGATTCCGCCCCTCCTGCTACTCTGGAGATGGTGGACCAAATTATTCAGGCTGTTTTATACCTGTGTGATGCGGCCTTGGATGAGGCCCCTTTAGTCTCCCACTTATCTGCGGTCGTAGTGACGATCCGTCGCATCGTGTGGTTGAAAAGCTGGTCGGCCGACCAGTCTTCCAAGAAGACGGTGTCCGACTTCCCTTATGCAGGGAATCTCCTTTTTGGGGACTCCCTAGACAAATTGGTTAAAGGGGTCACTGGGGGTAAAAGCACGCTTCTGCCCCAGGTGTCCAGGGGCAAGTCTTTCCGCGGTAAGCGGGGCCCTTCCTTTAAACCTAACCAGAGGTCCTTTCGTGCCTTCAAGGCACAAGACCAGGGCAAATCCTTCAAGGCCTCTGGTGGCCAGAAGAAGCCTTGGGCAGGCAAGTCAAAAGCCGCACACACTGGCACGGCGGCCCAGTCCGCCTCGTCCTGAAGGGGCGCCCTCACCCGTTTCAGGGGTGGGGGGGACATCTGCGCTGTTTTTCCGAACCTTGGCTGGCCAAGATTCAGGACAGATGGGTTCAGGAACTCATTCGGTCAGGGTACAAGATTGAATTTCGATCATGCCCAGAAGACAGATTCTTTCCCTCAAATCTTCATTTGACCCCAGATCGTTTCCAAGATCTCCAACAGGCGGTTCAGGATCTCCTCGCCCAGGGGGTGATCGTCTCGGTGCCACATCGGGACAAGTTTCAGGGTTTTTACTCAAATCTGTTCACGATGCCCAGAAAGGAGGGCAAGGTGCGTCCAATTCTGGACTTAAAGTTTCTGAACCGATTCGTGCAGGTTCAAAATTTCCGCATGGAATCTCTCAGATCGGTGGTGGCCTGCATGAGCCCGGGAGATTTCTTGGCTCCCATCGACCTCAAGGATGCATATTTACACATCCCCATTTACGAAGGTCATCAGAGGTACCTCCGATTCGCAATCGCGGAGGAGCACTATCAGTTCGTGGAGTTGCCTTTCGGTCTCGCTTCGGCTCCAAGGTTATTTACCAAAGTGTTGGCTCCTGTCCTGGCCCTGTTGCGGGCGCAGGGGACTGCAATCCTTGGGTATCTGGATCTCCTGTTAAGGTCGAGTTCCAGTGCCACTCTGTTGCACGATCTGTCAACCACGGTTCAGATGCTCCAGGAGTTCGGGTGGACCATCAATTTTCAGAAGTCGACATTGTCTCCTTCTGTTCGCCTCCCTTACCTGGGGATGGTTCTGGACTCCGCCCAGGCAAAAGTCTTCCTGCCAGAGGGCAAACTCCGAACTCTGCAGAACGAGGTCAGGTCCCTCAGGGACATCGAGTCCTCATCGCTCAGGACCTGCAGGCGGTCCCTGGGATTGATGGTGTCAGCCTTCGAGGCGATACCATTTGCACAGTTCCACACACGATCTCTGCAAGCTGAGATTCTGGCCAGGTGGGACAGGCATCCTCATTCCTTGGAAAGGAGGATATCTTTGAGCCACCAAGTCAGAGCGGATCTTCTGTGGTGGCTCCAGTCTCTGGCTCTGACGGAAGGGAAATCCTTCCGGCCGTTTTTATGGACGGTGATCACCACCGACGCCAGCCTGCCGGGCTGGGGTGGGGTGGCGTTCTGGGCAATTTGTCTGCCCAGGGCACTTGGTCGGAGGAGGAATCCTCTCTACCGATAAATGTCTTGGAACTGAGAGCGATCAGACTGTTGGCTCCGTTGGTCAGATCGTCTTCGGGGCCGCCCTGTGCGCGTGCAGACGGACAACGCAACTGCAGTGGCTTACATAAATCACCAAGGGGGCACCAGGAGTGCCTGGGCGGCCAAGAAGGTGGTCGAGATTCTGTCTTGGGCCGAGACGCAGGTCTCGCCGCTTTCGGCAGTTCACATTCCAGGTGTGGAGAACTGGCAGGCCGACTATCTGAGCCGTCAGACCCTGGACCAGGGGGAATGGTCCCTACACCCGGAGGTGTTTCATATGCTGTGTGCGCGATGGGGATCCCCGGACGTGGATCTGTTCGCGTCTCGTCTAAACAACAAGGTGGGAAGGTTCGTGGCAAGAACGCGCGATCCTCTGGCAGACGCCTTGGACGCGCTGGTAGTGCCTTGGAATCGGTATCGCCTGATTTATGCCTTCCCCCAGATTCAGTTGTTGTCCAGATTCCTTCGCAGGTTGGTCTTGGAACCGAGGTTGGTGATTCTAGTGGCCCCGGACTGGCCGCGCCGGTCTTGGTACGCAGACATCATGCAACTTGTCGTCCCATTACGAGACGATCTGCTGTCTCAGGGGCCGATCTTCCATCCTGCTTTACAGTCACTGGCTTTAACGGCGTGGCTGTTGAAAGCCAGGTCTTGAGAGATCGGGGTCTCTCGTCGGCGGTCATTCCTACCTTAGTCAAGGCGAGGAAGGCCTCGTCCGGTAAGATTTATTATCGTACCTGGAAGGCTATTTCGCCTGATGTGAATCGCAGGGTTTCCATCCTCGCTACTGTTCGGTGGCGAGGGCTTTGGCCTTCCTGCAATCTGGTGTGGACCAGCGTCTTGCACTGACCACTATCAAGGGTCAGTTATCTGCGCTGGCCATTCTTTTCCAGCGCCCCTTGGCGTCAAACTCCTTGATCCGCACCTTTATTCAAGGGGTGCGTCATCTGGCTCCCCCTAGAAGGGCACCCTTGCCTCCTTGGGACTTGAATTTGGTTCTGTCTGTTTTGCAAGGCCCTCCATTTGAGAACATTCGGGAGATTCCTCTGCCTGCGCTATCCCGGAAAGTCGCCTTTCCGGTGGCGATCACATCTGCTCGCAGAGTGTCGGAGTTGGCGGCCCTATCTTGCCGCTTTCCCTACCTGGTTGTTCATAGGGATAAGGTGGTCTTGCGACCTCATCAATCTTTCCTTCCAAAGGTGGTGTCTTATTTTCATCTCAACGAGGACATTGTCTTGCCTTCGCTGTGTGCGAATCCTAAGCATCCTAAGGAGTTTGCCTTGCATTCTTTAGATGTAGTCCAGGCGATCAGGGTTTATCTGTCGTCTACTGAATCCTTCAGAAATTCTGATTCTCTTTTTCTCCTTCCTGAGGGACCTCGGAAGGGTACGGCTGCGTCTGCGGCAACCATTTCTAGATGGCTCAGACGGAAGATTGTACAGGCTTATTCGCTTAGGGAACGAGCTCCGCCCTTCCCTGTCACGGCGCATTCTACCAGAGCGGTGAGTGGGTCTTGGGCCTTCCGCCATCAGGCGTCGGTGTCCCAGGTGTGCAAAGCGGCGACCTGGTCGTCCGTGCACACCTTTACAAAATTGCAAAGTTGATGTTTTGGCATCGGCAGATGCCTCCTTTGGCCGCAAAGTTCTGAGTGCGGCAGTGCCTTAGGGGAGACATGGCGTTTTTTAGCCTGTCCCCTCCTGTTGGGGTTTTTTTTTTTCCCCCTTGGTTATTTTGCTTTCCTGGGTCTGTTCGCTCCTGTTGAGCTTTCCTGTTACCCAGTGTTTTACCTTTTCTGGTTCAGATAAGGTTCTTTTCTCTGAACTGGGTGCTGCGTTGCCTTTTAGATGGTTACGTTTCCCACCCCTCACATATACACTGCTTTGGGACATCCCAGTAGTGAAGACTGTTTGAGTGGGCGGCGACTGTCAGAGGACGTAAGAGAAAATAGAATTTTTGTAAGAACTTACCGTAAAATTATTTTCTCTGAGTCCTCTGACAGTCGCCGCCCCCACCCCTCTTTTGGAGTTCATGGACTATCTGCTGCTTGCTACCGAACTGAATTGGGAATGCTGCTAGCAGGGGGGTATTAGACCAGATGGACAGCCCCCTGTAGGTGTGTCTATACAAGGTTTTGTGAATGTTTTCTAACAAAATCTTCTGCCTAGCTTACTCCTGTGGATAAGACCAATACCCAGTAGTGAAGACTGTATGAGTGGGCGGCGACTAAGGACTCAGAAAATAATTTTATGGTAAGTTCTTACAAAAATTTTTTTTTTTTTGAAGGAGGACGATTTAAGAATTTTCATTCCTAGATCTAAAACTAACCAGTCAGTCAAAGGTTCTTGGTTAAGTAACATTCTTTTCTGGGTTCCCCATCTGTCTTTTGACGTTGCTATTTGGATTTTTGCAGTCCAGGCCTCCTGCAATAAATGCATGATTTATTGTTCATTCAAATAAATGGGTCCCCTTTAACAAGGTTTCAATTCAATGCTATTCAGAGTAAATGCCTGACTTCTCTAAAATTGGACAATATGAATTTGTCTTCACATTCTTTCCATATTGGGACAGTCACAGAAGCTGCCAGGCTGAGTTTAGATGTCAGCGTTATCAAATAATTGGGAGATGGCAATCTGATGCATATAAGTTGTATATCCGCGCTCACTATCATTTCTAATTCCTGTCCGTTTGGTTGTTTGGACATTCTTTCATATTCTGAGCTAAAAAGAGAGCTTTGCGACAAAGTTATTCCGAAAGCTTGAGTTTTGACCCAGTTAGGGTACATATTTGCTGGCATGATATATGAGCAATGAGGGATTTATTTTCTGAATTGAGTAACATGTTTCATTCTTTTCCAGCACCTGATGTTTTAATTCTTCATCTGGGAGGCATTGGGAAGGTAAAAACACTGGATTTGATGTTCCAAATCAGAAATGAATTACATCACTTCCGAATGTCATTGCCTAGGACGGTTTTGGTTTTCTCCGAAATTGTATCCAGGCTAGTTTGGTTCAACTCACCTTTTGAGAAAGTTAGAAAAAGAATAAATAGGGCAATTGCAAAGGTCTTACCTGCCCTGGCTGGTTTCCCATTTCGGCATGTAGATTTTGAGGGGGTAATAGTGGGACTCTATAGAGAGGATGCTGTCCATTTGTCAGACATTGGTCTTGACATTTTCAATAACAACCTGCAAAATATGGTAGAGCTGGCTGCGGTTCGGGGGGGTTGGGCCTGGTTTGTTTCTTAAACAATCCTGGCTTGTGGGGGGGGCGGTTATTGAAATGGTTTAATAGTATGCGCCTTAGTGGCTGTGTTGTTTTTTCACTGATATGTTTTGAGTGAGTTGTTAATAGCTACTGTAACAGCTTAAAGTGGAGTTCCACCCATTTTTAATAACTTGGATTACATAGATGTATGTAATTCCCTTTAAAACTACTTTTACCAATGGAAACTTTTTTTTTTTTGCTAGGAAATACCTTATTTTCTTCTGTATTCATCCTCTCCTCACTTCCGGGTCTGGCCGCCGATCGGCGATTACGTCATTCGGCGATTCGCAAGGGCTGCTGGGATGTATCTCATGGAATGGGTGTCCTGAGCTGTACTGTATGCATTGGATTGAGGCCGTGCTCTGCCCCGCCTCTGCCCCGCCTCCTCTCAGTGAGCGAGGACTGAAAGCATTATATCTGCTCACTGAGAGGAGGCGGGGCAGAGCACGGTCTCAATCCAATGCATACAGTACAGCTCAGGACACCTGTGTAATAATGCGAGATTTCATTCCAAGAGATACATCCCAGCAGCCCTTGCGAATCGCCGAATGACGTAATCGCCGATCGGCGGCCGGACCCAGAAGTGAGGAGAGGATGAATAAAGAAGTAAATAAGGTATTTCCTAGCAAAAAAAAAGTTTCCATTGGTAAAAGTAGTTTTAAAGGGGATTACATACATCTAAAGTTACTAAAATGGGTGGAACTCCACTTTAATGCATTTGTCTTAAAATATATTAAACTTTATACCAATAATAAAGAGAACGCGGTCATTTTAACTTCACCATCTGTATGTTTGGGTGTTCTTTCTGTGCTCCATTGCAGTCTACAGTCCTGAGATTGGTATCTACATATAAAGAATGCATAGACAATTCTGATGCATTTTGGAGTCACTTGGCTCCTTCCTCAGGGATAGTTCTGCAGTAAATGTAGATGTAGTCTACAAGATGAAAATCATGTCATATTTAAAAGAACATGTATGTTTTGCTATATAAGATGCCTTTGTATATACAGAGTATGTTCTTATGAGGTACTTACAAAGTGTCACCAAAACTGTGGTTCTAAAGGATCACACCCATAAAAACAAATAAGAAACGTGCAATGCCATCTCATCTGACGAACATCCTAAACCCAGTAGGACTTTGGTGGGGAAGGTGGATGGAAGGCCCCAAAAGTTGCCTAGGGGTACAGGTAGGCATACACTGGCACCACCTGGCGCCAATGGGGAAGAAAAAGAGACGGATGAAGAGGGCCTGCATGCAAGTTGTGCTGGTGTATATCAGTGTACCGTATTTATCGGCGTATAACATGCGTCGGCGTATAACACGCACCTAAATTTTAGGGCAGAAATTTCAGGAAAAAAGCTGAAATTTAAAATAAACCGCTTTGAACTCAGAACATTTTTTTTAAATTAAATGTAGCCTTACCAGTGCCCATGAATGCAGCCTCGCCAGTGCAGTGCCCATACATGCAGCCTCGCCAGTGCAGTACCCATACATGCAGCCTCGCCAGTGCCCATACATGCAGTCTCGCCAGCGCCAGTGCCCATACATGCAGCCTCGCCAGTGCCCATAATGGCAGCTTTGCCAGCGCCAATGCCCATAATTGCAGCCTCGCCAGCGCAGTGCCCATACATGCAGCCTCGCCAGTGCCCATAATTGCAGCCTCCCCAGCGCCAGTGCCCATAATTGCAGCCTCGCCAGCGCAGTGCCCATACATGCAGCCTCGCCAGCACCAGTGCCCATAATTGCAGCCTCGCAAGCGCCAGTGCCACTATACAAATCACTTTTAAAAATGTCCAGAAAGCAGCGCCGAGAGGTAGAATGGGGCGGGCGGCGCCGAGGAGAAGGAAGGACGCTCTGTCATCGGAAGTCCCAGCGCCTATGATTGACGTCGGCATAGGAGGCGGGACTTCCGAGGACAGCGCGTCCTTCCTTCTCTTCGGCGCCGCCCGCCCCCTTCTACCTCTCGGCGCTGCTTTCTGGACTTTTTTTTTTATATCGGCGTATAACACGCACTGCTACTTTTTTCCTCCATTTTTAAGAGGAAATAGTGCGTGTTATACGCCGATAAATACAGTATCTTATGGCAAGAGATAGAGAATTATTGCTATTACAGTAGCATACCTCAAATGACTATGTCCGTTGTGTCTCAATAAATGGTGTCAGATAAATCAGAAATATGACCTAGACTGTTCACATGGCAGAGTACGTGGACACCTTGGGTCCATCTATAATTATATACAAAGATGAAGCATATGTTATAGGCAACACATGATAGCAGCAAGTTCAATTATATTTTTTAGTCCTATCTCATATACAGTATCTCACAAAAGTGAGTACACACCTTTTTGTAAA
The DNA here is from genome assembly GCF_965119305.1 of Pelophylax lessonae. Lineage (NCBI taxonomy): Eukaryota > Metazoa > Chordata > Amphibia > Anura > Ranidae > Pelophylax > Pelophylax lessonae. The sequence goes on from NC_138770.1 coordinate 321,881,442, forward strand.
TATTATATTCTCTTTTCATGTGACAACACTGAAGAAATGACACTTTGCTACAATGTAAAGTAATGAGTGTACAGCTTGTATAACAGTGTAAATTTTCTGTCCCCTCAAAATAACTGTCGAAACCGCTGGCAACAAAAGTGAGTACACCCCTAAGTGAAAATGTCCAAATTGTTGCCACCATTCTTTTCCAGCACTGCCTTAACCCTATTGGGCATGGAGTTCACCAGAGTTTTACAGGTTTCCACTGGAGTCCTCTACCACTCCTCCATGATGACATCACAGAGCTGGTGGATGTTAGAGACATTGCGCTCCTCCACCTTCCGTTTGAGGATGCTCAATAGGGTTTAGGTCTGCTTGGCCAGTCCATAACCTTTACCCTCAGATTCTTTAGCAAGGCAGTGGTCATCTTGGAGGTGTGTTTGGGGTTATTATCAGCTTGGAATACTGCCCTGCGGCCCAGTCTCTGAAGGGAGGGGATCATGCTCTGCTTCAGTATGTCACAGTACATGTTAACATTCCTGGTTCCCTCAATGAACTGTAGCTCCCCAGTGCCAGCAGCACTCATGCAGCCCCAGACTTTGGCACTCCCACCACCATGCTTTACTGTAGGCTAGACACACTTGTCTTTGTATTCCTCACCTGGTTGCCAACACACATGCATGACACCATCTGAACCAAATATGTTTTTTTTGGTCTTATCAGACCACAGGGCATGGTACCAGTAATCCATGTCCTTGGTCTGCTTGTCTTCAGCAAACTGTTTGTGGGCTTTCTTGTGCATCATCTTTAGAAAAGGCTTGCTTCCTGAACGACAGCCATGCAGACCAATTTGATGCAGTGTGCTGCATATGGTCTGAGCACTGACAGGCTGACCTCTGCAGCAATGCTGGTAGCACTCTATTTCCCAAAGACAACCTCTGGATATGACGCTGAGCACGTGCACTCAACTTCTTTGGTCGACCATTGTGAGGCCTGTTCTGAGTGGAAGCCATGCTGTTTGGCCACCATGCTGCAGCTCAGTTTCAGGGTCTAGGCAATTTTTTTATAGCCTATGTGGAGCAACAATTCTTTTTTCAGATCCTCAGAGAGTTCTTTGCCATGAGGTGCCATGTTGAACTTCCAGTGACCAGTAGGAGAGAGTGAGAGCGATAACACCAAATTTTACACCCCTGCTCCCCAGTCACACCTGAGACCTTGTAACACTAATGAGTCATATGACACTGGGGAGGGAAAATTGCTAATTGGGCCCAATTTGGACATTTTCACTTAGGGATGTACCCACTTTTGTTGCCAGCGGCTTAGACATTAATGGCTGTGTGTTGAGTTATTTTGAGGGGACAGCAAATTTAAACTGTTATACAAGCTGAACACTCACTACTTTACATTGTAGCAAAGTGTAATTTCTTCAGTGTTGTCACATGAAAAGATATAATAAAATATTTACAAAAATGTGAGGGGTGTACTCACTTTTGTGAGATACTGTATAGTAGATAAAATAGAAAAAATACCCAGCACAGCTTGTTAGTCTTTAAAGTCTCATCACACATGGGGAAACCTCTTTTTCTAAATCATTTAGGGATGTGACCACGGTAAGCGGATATTCTAACCTCAATTCTTTTTGAACAAAATGAATAATGGTGAAGGACCGTCCTCAGCTATGAGGATCAATTATATACTTTAAATTGTACACTCTGAAGAAGAGGAGCTTAAGGGGGGATGATAATGTACAAATATATCAAAAAATATTGTAGAGAGGCGATCCCTGGTCACTGTGTGTGTTCGCAATCTACGCTTGGTTTTCCTGCTACACAGCACACTGCCTGAAGACCAGTCCTTATCAGACCTCAGTCTTATTGCGGGTTCAGTATTAACCCATGCTTCCCCATTATGTCGGGTACCTCACAGCATCAAGTCTCTCTTGGCAGCGGATCTCCCCACTGGACTTGCCACCACTTCACCGGCATAACACAAATAATCAGTCTCTTTCACACAAGAAACAGGAACTTACCATTCCAGGCGGTGTGTTTTGCACTTTGCACAGGGGTGAAACAAGAGATGCCCTCTTAGGCGTCACAGACTCTCGGACATTATATCCCTTTCCTTGGGAATGATCAGCCGCCTTTTCACTGGAGCTTCACCATCCAGACAACACTTCATTCTTTGTTGCCATGGGAGACCACACTCTCCCCACAGAACTGCTCCAGCATTCTCCCACTGGCTTTAACGGTTCCTCTTGAGCCCACCAGCCATAAGTCTCATCAGGATCACTCCACCATCCATCATAGGTCTCACAATTGACCTTGACTTTGTTGCGGGCAACAACATTCAACTTTTCAGATGCCCCCACATGTATATAGGGCAACATTGCAGCCTTCTTGGACTCTCCAACACAGCTCACACTTTGCTCACACAGCAATACAAATACTGACAGTCTCTGACACTTACGTTTTCTGGCATGCGAGGATCTGGACCACCGCCATCTGTGCCCATAGCATTCCTCCACCAATTGTAACGATTCGGAGCGATTGAACTCAAATGGTGCATGCAATTTCAGAAAGTAGCGCCACTCCAGGCTGCATGTTCACTTTTATTTACAAGAATGGAAAGTTCACAAAACAACAGCAATTTCCCTCGCAGGGGTTCCACCATTACTGTATATGGTAAAGTCAGTGTCCTGGCTTACTCACATGCCACACGGCTGCTTCAGGTCTCACGCCTAGGCCTTAGGTCTGATCCTCAGACCAACACAAGTATCCTTTGGTCAATCCATCTATGAAATAATTAAACGTACATGACAATGCAAATTGTGCAAATAGCAAAATAAGTGCTGAAGTGCTGATGAATAGATAAATCAATAACGTGATCAGTGATCAATCAATAGATTAAAATGATGAAAGTGCTGGTTGTGCGGAAGATGCAAAGAAATAAATAGCAGCTTTAAACAGCAGATAGTGCTGTGATGTGCTAACCATACATTAACAAATGAAAAAAAAGTCCATGTGCAAGTAAGCACTATAAATAATTGTGATGAAAGTGCAAATAGTGATAAATAGTGCAAAAAAATAGAAGTAACAATTGTAAGCAGCAGGAAGTGCTGTGGAGTGCCTACAATCGATTAACACAGGAACCAAAAGTGCAAATGAGCAATGTGCACAAATGAAGTGCTAATTCATAAGTAGTGATTCTAATAAAAGTTAATTGGTGATCCAATGGCTTTGCTAAAAATCGCATCTGGTGACAACAGTGTGCGATTATTCGTGAGCTTTTATCCCAAATTAAGAGCAATGGCCGCTCACCTCCATTAACACTCAAATGAGCGTTTTGGTATAGTAAATCACCATAAGGGACATCAAGATGTTCTCCAACGATGTAGGGGCTTATAGATGTGGAGGGCTCCTCAAATAGATAGTCCCAATGGATGTTCCCTTTCCTTCTATAGGGTGGTTATGGATCAGCGTTCTGGCGGATTCATCGGCGGTTTGTCTGTGTTCAACTCGTATTGCTTTACTTTAACTGTAAGTGTGTTATTACTTTTTATCTATTAAATCTTTTCATACTACACTATGAGAGCCCCCCTCTTATCATTTGTATGAGTGAGTGTCCTAGGAATCCGCCAGAACGCTGATCCATAACCACCCTATAGAAGGAAAGGGAACATCCATTGGGACTATCTATTTGAGGAGCCCTCCACATCTATAAGCCCCTACATCGTTGGAGAACCTCTTGTTGTCCCTTATGGTGATTTACTACACCAAAATGCTCATTTGAGTGTTAATGGAGGCGAGCGGCCATTGCTCTTAATTTGGGATAAAAGCTCACGAATAATCGCATATTATTGTCACCGGATGCGATTTTTAGCAAAGTCACTGGATCACCAATGAACTTTTATTAGAATCACTACTTATCACTTCATTTGTGCACATTGCTCATTTGTATTTGGACTTTTGGTTCCTGTGTTAATCGATTGTAGGCACTCCACAGCACTTCCTGCTGCTTAGAATTGTTACTTTTATTTTTGGCACTATTTATCACTATTTTCACTTTCATCACAATTATTTATAGTGCTTACTTGCTCATGGACTTTTATTTCATTTGTTAATTTATGGTTAGCACATCACAGCACTATCTGCTGTTTAAAGCTGCTTTTTATTTCTTTGCATCTTCAGCACAACCAGCACTTTCATCATTTTAATCTATTGATTGATTGATTGATCACAGATCACGTTATTGATTTATCTATTATTCAGCACTTCAGCCCTTTTTTTTTGCTATTTGCATAATTTGCATTGTCATGTACGTTTATTTATTTCATAGATGGATTGATATATGAATATTGTATATCCACATTGCTATTATTCTTACTTTTATGATCATTATCTCTGGATATTTCCTGATTCCTCATATTTTCATTGACCCTGCACATAACATTGGTCCTATCTCCACTTCATCTCCACGTTTTTTTGGTATTTCTGTGGTCAACCATTCACTGAAATCGAGTGCTGATTTTTCCCTCCTCTCTTATTTCTTTGAGTATGTTGTGACACTACTTAATCAGCTGCTGATTTTGGTGTTCCACCATTATTTCATCATTTCACCTTTGTATTCCTTACATTTACCTCAGTGGTAGCGCATTGGTTTCCCCCTTTTTTTATCCTTTGGTCAAGCTCCCTTGTAGCTTCCTTGGGATCAGCTTCATACTGCGCAGTTGCGGGCTACACCTGCCTCCTGCAGACCTGTACGCTTTGACTGCCAACTGCGGCCTCTCTCTCAGGGAAGGTGGGAGCCCTCCTGACTTCCATACACAGACCTCCTGTCTGTCAGCTGGAGTCCTCCTGACACTTGGGCCAGACCGCTTGTCTGCCCGGGTGCAACTGTCTCCAACAGGGAGCTCTTAGTGCTAACCCTGGGAATAATATGAACCCAGCCCACAGGTGTGCAATCAGCAGGTTTAGATTGCTAACTCACACAGTGACCCGGGGTCGCCTCTCTACAATACATATATATATATATATATATATATAGTGTACAGTGTACAGAGGTCAGTAGTAGGTAGGACAGTGTACAGAGGTTCGTAGTAGGTAGAGCAGTGTACAGAGGTCAGTAGGATGTAGGGCAGTGTACAGGGGTCAGTAGTAGGTAGAGCAGTGTACAGAGGTCAGTAGGATGTAGGGCAGTGTACAGGGGTCAGTAGTATGTCAGGCAGTGTACAGAGGCCAGTAGTATGTAGAGCAGTGTACAGAGGTCAGTAGGATTTAGGGCAATGTACAGAGATCAGCAGTATGTAGGGCAGTGTATAAAGGTCAGTAGTATGTAGAGTGGTGTACAGAGCTCCCCAGTATGTAGGGTGGTATACAGAGGTCAGTAGGATGTAGGGCAGTGTACAGGGAACAGTAGGGCAAAGAACAGGGGTCAGTAGGGCAAAGGACAGGAGTTGAAAGGAAAGAGGATGGGGGCAGCAGGACAGTGTATAAGAGTCAGTAAGGCAAAGGACTGGGTGTCACCAGGGCAGAGAATAGGGGGTCAAGATGGCACAGTAAAGGGTGTCAGGAGAGAACAGGGCACAGTGCTGGATGTATGAGGTTGGGAGGGTATAGTATTGGGGCTGGGAGGGTAGAAAGGGCACACACCAGGGGGGTGAGGGGGGTATAGTATGGGGGATGGAAGGGCACACACCGGGGGGGGGGGTAGGAGGCCACACACCAGGGGGTCAAGAGGGTAAAGTATGGGGGCTGGGAGGGCACACACCAGAGGGGTCAGGAGGGCAAAACCAGGGAGGTCTGGAGGGTACAGCATAGGGACTGGGAAGGCACACACCAGGGGGGTTGGTACTTGGTAGGGCACACACCAGGGGGGTCAGAGGGGTACAGTATGGGGCTGGGAGGTCACTCACCATGGGGATTAGGGGGTACACCATAGGGGCTGGAGAGTACACATTAGGGGAGGGTTGGGAGGGCACACGCCAGGGAGGTCTGAAGGGCACAGCATAGGGGCTGGGAAGGAACACACCAGGGGATGTTGGTAGGGCACACACCAGGGGGGTCAGAGGGGTACAGTATGGGGGCTGGGAGGGCACACACCACGGGGGTTGGGAGGGTACACTATAGGGGCTGAGGACGCACATCAGAGGAGGGTTAGGAGGGCACACAAGGGTCGGTAGGGCAACATACCAGGGGGCAGTGACAATGCTTTAAAGAGAAAAATTTCTCACAGTGGTACATGAAAAAGGAAATGCCATCTTCCCATTTGTCAGCTAACAGCACCTTGCTGCAGATTTAGCATCGGGGAGCCTGCAAGCTAATCCATGATGTACTGCTAGATTTTACCTCTGGGCACATTCGAACAGCTCCCTCTTCTCAGATACTGTCCCAACTACCTCTTCCATGCGTGCATGATCTTGGGGGTCAGGCATATCCCCATCCCGCCCACTCAGCAGTAGAAGCCATGAGATTCCACCTCAGGGATGTCCTGCAGGAGAGTGGCTTGAAAACTCCTGCGGGTGGTACAGAGGCAGAGATTCCAGTCCTGATATGTCTGGGAAGCAATTGCTAATACTCAGAATGCCTTTGAGCTGTCCCAAACGGGGCTCTGTTTCCGGGATGCAGCCATTTACAAGAGCACAGCAGGACAGGCAGGTAGAATCTGTGACAGTTGGCAAGTAGCGCAGGCTCCAGGGGCAGCTGCTTTGGGTCCCAAAACAATGACTGGGCCCAGGGCAGCTTCCCCGTTTGCCAATTGTTAAAGATGGCCCTGTTAAATTGAAGCGTCACATTTATCTACACTTAGGACAGTGATCTCTGGGGCAGTAGTTTTATGAGCCTATCTAGCAGTAGAAGCGCCGATTTTTTTTCTCAGTGTCCCATTTTCTTGCATTTAATGCAGCGTGCATGTTTTGCAGGACACACAGCATAGTTTGCAATGCACTGTGTTGACCCACACCTGAATCACAGTACTTGATTGTGTATGTGCAACTGCATTGCAGTTCATGAGAGTCACTTGCTGTATCTTAGCTAACTGAGGGTTTTTGCCCAAGCCACAGCAATTTCACTTTGAATGCAACCTGTAATACTTTTTGGTCATACTTCTCTTATGGGTCAAAGGAGTACACTTATATTTGTTCTTCTGTGACCCAGACTCAGCTGATAGCCGAGTCTGGGTCACTGATCTGCCCGCTATCAGTTGATGAGGCAGAGCCATTAAAGGCTCTGGAAGGATCCCAAAAATATTGTGTGGATCCACTTGGCTGATAGCTGGTTCCGCCTCTTAGCATGCAGCTGAGAACCAGAGCCCACAGAGACCACCCCCTCTCCTGCTGGCTGATTGAGGAGCAGAGAGCAGTGACTGATGGTCATTGGACCATGCTTTAAGCAGACCAAGATCTGAATGATAAACTGTCTTAGAGTGAACGTGGGACTGCAGCATAGAAGTGTAAGTATGGATCTCTGTTTTTTCATAACCCCATACTTCTTCTTTAAATCATGTTCCAACAGCAATCTTGGTCTACTAGAAAAAAAAAAAAAAATTCCGCTATAAGCACACATACCCCCTTCCCTGTTCCTTCATCTCTGGATACGAGATCTCCCAGCGGTCGATGGCTGCCTCACAAGTTCCACGGTGAAACCAATAAAAGGAAAAGGAGCTACTCTCCATTCAAAAGGCTAGTTTCAATGTATTGAAGTATCCAATGCACAGACTGTTACTTCTGGTTTGAGGATACTTCAATAAATTGGAATTTATACTTTTGAATGGAGAGTGGCTTGCTTTTCCTTTCATTGGTGTCAGCGTGAATCTTTCGCTAGTAGTTGGTCTTTAATCATTTCATCTGTTAGAGCACCACACTCAGTATGAGCTGTATCATAAGTGTCATCTGCTACTCGTAGACTATAGAAAGAACACTGTCTTTCTGCTCCCAGGCAGTGAATAAGTAAAGCATGCTTTATATACCAGTAGTTAGGTCCTCCCAATCTAATCTAATTCTCAGAAATATGAATAGAAGCAGTAAAAGGCATTGCAAACTCACTAGGCTGTAGGAAAAAAGGTGCAGGCTGTCATGGAAATAGAATAGATCTCCTTGTCGCCAATCTTTTATTCTGTGATCTGGGAGCCAGGGTAGTTATTGGGCTTTATTAATAGGTTTAGGCATCCATAGGACACAGATATCCATCTGAATATATCCTAACTGGAACTAACTTATTCAGAATGTAGAAAGTATTATACATGTAACAATTGCAATTAGTGGCATCTACTAGCCAAGAGTATGAACATCACAATAGTCTCGCAGATTGCCAAGGAAAAGTGACGTGTTTTCAGTATACACCAAGTGTACCTTTTTTCTGCATTGGTTATTAATTCCTGGTATCTAAGTATTCTCAAGACATTATAAAAGTTTGTGTTTATTGATGCACTTTATTTAAATGTCAGGTTTTGTTCCATGCTTAGATTTGTGTCGAAATTAGGCGTACAGTGAGTTGTGGTTCTCCAAGCTGATTATAGATTGCTACTGACACTTTCTGATGACTAAAGCATTGCTTATCCTACATACTAAAGCAGGCATGTCCAACCTGCAGCCCGGGGGCCACATGCGGCCCGGAACCCCAGGCAATGCGGCCCACTGCCCCCTGATAATTTTTTTTTTGCTGGGGAGGAAGGAAGTCGGGCCGGGTGCATGGCCACAGCGGCTTCCAACTAACAGTAGGCAGAGGTTGCCTCGGAGGGGAGGGGGGGGGGAAGGGATGTGAGCATGTGCAGTGTTTCTGACTCCTACCACCAAGACCACTTCAAATCACTGAAGTAGTCATGGTGGTTAGAGTGTTCCTTTAATATCTCTCAGAAGAAGTAAACCTCTGTATACTGATTCCATTTCATTTCATCATCCTCTAGTTGTGTTAAATTAGTGCGGGGGGTGCGGCCGCGCGGGAAGGGCGCGGCGGCATTTTATAACTTATATACCTTAACTATAGTATATATTTTATATGCGGCCCGAGAACATTTCTCTACACTCAATGTGGCCCAGAGAAGCCAAAAGGTTGGACACCCATGTACTAAAGCATCCTGCAATAATTTTACAGCATGGTTAAAACTGCACAAGGGTGAACGGGTCTGTTAAATTACTATACACACCCATGCTTTTTCTTGTTATTATATACCTGTGTTTAGGTGCACCAAGTTTAGCTTCCTGAGGAGCAGATGGCAATATGATTTCCTGGTGCCAATATGGCAGCATACATGTGGTATGCAGTCAGGGAATGGCTCCAGGAATGGAAAATTTTTGTAAGAATTTGATACAATTTTCAGTTATCCAGTACTAAGCAGTCTAAGCAGAGTATGTCCCACCTATTCAGTTAGTCCCCAGATTTCACAAACCCTAGGGCTATTTTTTTTTAACCTGGAATAAGGGAACATGTAGTTAAATAAGTACAATTATCTTTCAAACTGACATTTCTTTGCTCTCTCTCCACAAACTAGAACTGTTCCGCATGTCCCTCTGATATCATCATTGCTGCTGTTTAAATGTCACAAGTACAATGTATAATGACCTTTGATTATTATAAATAGAAGGCATGTCTGTCATTTTCTATGAACAAGCAATACATGAAATTTTAAAGCAAATAACTGCTACATACAGTATATAATATACCCTGCTCTCACTTGTCCCCTGGTCACTCAAATGCTGAGATTACAGGGACTATACATTTCAAAACATTAACTATTGTTGCTCATTGATTAAAAGTTGATGCATTTACTGACGTTTAAATTGGTATTAAAACCAAAACCAAAAATGTATTATATTGTAGCTTACCAATCATTAGATGTGGTGGCTGCATTAGCTTTCTTCTTTAGGCTTTCTCTCCTCTGTTTCTACCTGGTTATCTGGCCAGTGATAAACCACCTGTATTACAGTGCCTTCACTCTGGTGAAGGAGCACAAGGGGCACAGCAGACAGAAGTATTGTCAGTCTCGGGGGAGGAGAGTGTTCAAATCACTAGCAAATTTAAATACACTAACAAACTGAAGCCAAACTCCATCTCACACTTTTTAATCAAAGCAATAATCACAAACCAGACGCTCCGGGGATGCCTGTAGGGTAGAGGGATAGAAGTAAGCCTGTGAGGCTCCCCAGCGGTTGTTCTGCTGTTAGCCAACTAATGGCTCAGTAAAGAGATTCGCACCCAGGGCAGCCATAGGAAAAAATCCAGTCCAGAAGTCAAAGCAGTAATTACAAATCTGGCGCTCCTGGGGTGCCTTTAGGGTGGAGGGATAGGAATAAGCCTGTGAGGCTCCCCTGTGGTTTTTCTGCTGCTAGCCAACGAGCATAGGAAGGGTGCTGATATGGACAAAAGTACATGAGGAAGGCAGCGCATGAACCACACCGGGATGCAATGGATAAGGAAGTCAGGTGAACATCCAGTATAGAAAGGGTTAACAGTTTATTGGTATTGATAAGCGAAAAACAAAGTACATAAAATGCTTACATCCCCCTGGGCTGGAGTGGACAAGGGGAACCTGGCAGCAAGCAACACGAGTGCGAGGAGGTCAGTCTCCCAGGACTGCTGAGTAGTGTGTGCACAAAGCCAGAAACCAGCCTGCGCGAGGATGAAAGGACTCCGCTGTAGTTCCGTACAGGCGCCACTTGCGGGGAAATACCAGGAACCAGGGTGGAACACATTCTATATGGTTGCCATGACTACATGTTTCGCGCTATGTGCTTTATCAAGTCATCTCGGATGTAGTCATGGCAACCATATAGCTTGTATTCCACCGTGGTTCCTGGTATTTCCCCGCGAGTGGCGCCTGTCCAGCTGATGTCACCTGCTACGGAACTTACAGCAGAGTCCTTTCATCCTCGCGCCGGCTGGTTTCCAGCTTTGTGCACACACTGCTCAGCAGTCCTGGGAGACTGACCTCCTCGCACTCGTGTTGCTTGCTGCCAGGTGCCCTTGTCCACTCCAGCCCAGGGGGATGTAAGCATTTTATGCACTTTGTTTTTTGGTTATCAATACCAATAAACTGTTAACCCTTTCTATACTGGATGTTCACCTGACTTCCTTATCCATTGCATCCCGGTGTGGTTCATGCGCTGCCTTCCTCATGTACTTTTGTCACACTTTTTAATCGGTTACAGCAAAACAATTTTACCTTTTGGGATAAAAGTTTTACAGGATTAAATAAAAGGTAATCATTTTGAGCACCCCTAACTAGTGATCAACCAATAACGTTTTTTTAGTGCCGATACCGATATTTTGGTCATCGGATATCGGTATCGGCCGATATTGGCCGATATTTTCGGACATTTAAATTTTTTTTTTCACAGGTACAGTTGTGGAGGGATAGTTAAAAGACCCCAAACCCCTCCTCTGCACATAAAAGCATTCAAAACAGCCAGGTTTGGCTGTTTTGAATGCTGTCATTTTTTTTAATCATACCCGGAATGGATGTCATGACATCACTTCCAGGTTTTTACATAGAGACCCGAACAGAGCTGAATGCGACTTTGATCAGATCTTCTCTTCGGCGGCGGTGGAGCTAGGATGCCCGGGTCTCCCGGTGGGGCGGGAGAACCGGGCGAGCCACGGAAGGTGGCGGGAGGGGGGGACATCCCCTCCCTGTAATGACAGCCGAGCGGCTTCTCAGCCACATCGGTTGTCATTACAAGACAGCCGACCGTCGGCTATGGACTTCGGTACTGGGGTGATGCCTCTAGCTGCAGGCATTACTCCGGTACAGCACTTTCCTGGAATATTGGCAATATCGGTAACCTCAGGGGGCGATTCCGATATATCGGGGAAAGTGCATATCGGCCTCTGATATATCAGATATATCAGGGATTGCCGATAATCAGTCGATCCCTACCCCTAATCATGTTAAATGGTTTGTCTCATCCCTGTAAAGTGATAAATGTGGAAGAGACTTACTGGCTTGATCATGAGATGAAAATAGAAGAGAGAAAGCCTAGAAAAGAAAACAAATGCAGACATCCCATCTAAGACTTGGTAAGCTGTTTTGGGTTTTATACTGCTTTAAGTACCCACTGCTGAAAACACTTTTCAAAGCTGACATCAGAATATAATGATTCATTGGACACTGAAAAGTCACTGACTAGTGCAACTTCTCAATTTTGTCTTTAAAATATAACTGCACATCTATGTCTTGCTACAGCTTAAAAAATGCCAGTATGATTTATTAGCGGTGTTTGCATCCATTTTTGTTTTAAACAAACACTAGAGGGTTCTGTTTGGAGACGGGATATCTGCTCTGCATTGAGCTGAATAGGAGAGCTCTCCCAGGGGCACAGAAGGAAGTTGTTAGAGCCAGCTAGGAGATTGCAAGTACTATTGTTGGAAAAGAAAAGGTAATCTATCATATTAGGGCTATTCAGTCAAAAAAAGCTGCCGGGGAAGAGTCCAGTCTCTGGAGTTTTTTACCACTGTATCTTGCATGGAATGAATGCATATGAATGGCTAACGCTGAAGTGTAGCAATGGATACTTTTGCATAGTTACATCTTTGCAGCTTGGATCAATGTAAGTATCCATGTGCTATACCTATTTGATCCCTGTTGAAACTGTAAGTCACTGTAATAGTCACCACTACTACAGTGGTCACTGCTAGCTTCCAGGTCCTGTGCCAAGGGGCTGCTCTGCTGCTTAGTGAACACAAGAGGTTGCTTGCTCGCCATAGGTGCCATTAAGAAAACACTTTGCATTCCAAAATGAAGTGTTTGGATTTTATGAGCTTGAAAGCTATGTTGCGGTCTCCACCTTATCCAATCAGAGAAGGCTTTGCATTCAATGAGAAAATGCAAACTGTTCTCTGAAACGTGCTTGTGCCAAGTGCGTGACCTCCTGTGTCCACTAAGCAATAGGGCAGCTACTTGGCGCAGGATCCGGAAGCTAGCAGCAATCTCTGTCGTAGTGACTACTACAATTCTTGCAAGCATCCACAGAGGCTGGTCAGGCATGGCACATACATACTTAGTTCAGCTTTGACGTAAAAATTGCCATACCTAAACTTCAGCTTTTAATGCATTAATTGGTGCATTCTGTATACAGTATGCCTGAAGTTTTGCTTTAATTTCTTTCCAGGACTGAACCAAGGCTGCAATCTTACAATTAGATTTGGGCAAGCAGTTCGGGCCAAGCAAAAGTTGCCTGTTTGCCCGTTCAGCGAATACCCGAATTTGGGGGGCACAGTGCATTCTAAGATTTGCCCAATCAGGGCACAGTGAATAGCTGTTTTTTTTAAGAAGCAGTGTCCTTAACAACCAATGAGTCATCAGCTGTCAACAGGCTTCCCCCCTGACAGCTGAATGAAAAAAAAAAAACATTGTCGGCAGTAGAAAAATGTTTTAAAAAACAGCGTGCGGCCCTTTGGGTCTGATATAGATTGTAAGTGTAATCCCATGCCAAAATATAAAAAAACGGCGTGGGATACCCCCCAAAATCCATACCAGACCCTTATCTGAGCATGCAGCCAAGCAGGCCAGGAAAGGTGGGGGGCAAGCGAGCACCCCCTCCCCCTTCTAAACCATACCAGGCCACATGCTCCTAACAGCTGAATGGAAAAAAAAAACATTGCCGGTAATAGAAATATGTGAAAAAAAACTTCAAGGGGCCCTTTGGGTCTGGTATGAATTTTAGGTGAACCCCAAGCCAAAATTAAAAAAAAACAGTGTGGGGTACCCCCCAAAATCCATACCAGACCCTTAACTCTGGTATAGATTTTAATGAGAACCCCCATGCCAAGATTTAAAAAAAAATGGTGTGGGTCCCCCCCAAGATCCATACCAGATCCTTATCCAAGCATGCAGCCTGGCAGACCAGGAAAGAGGGGGGTGAGCGAGCACCCCCTCCCCCTCCTGAACCATACCACGGAACATGCCCTTAACATGGCTGGGTGCTTTGGGACAGGGGACCTCTGCCCCCTAACCCAAAGCATCTTGCCCCCATGTTAACAGGGACAAAGGCCACTTCCCCATAGCCCTGGGCTGTGGTTTTGGGGGTCTGCAGGCAGGGGGCTTATCAGAATCTGGAAGCTCCCAGATTCCCCCCCCCCCCCCGCCCATGTGAATAAGTATGAGGTGCATAAAACCAAAACAAACACACACAATCACAGTTTTTGAAGAAAGAACAAAGCAAAACACTATAACAAGCAAAACTAAAGCACAATAACAAACATAACATAAATAAACACTAACAAAAAATTCATATATACAATAACATTAATTGTAAAAAAAAAATTAAAAAACAAAAAAAAACTGTAATACACATACCATCTTTTTAAACACTGCATTGAATTTTGGGTTTGCAATTTCATGCATAGCTATTGGGAATTCGATGATGCAGCATTACTTTCTCCGAGAATGTTAAAAAAAAAGCCATGTAAGAAAAAGTCAACAATCTGTAAATAAGTAGATAATATTAAATACAATTATATGACAATAAAAACATTTTTTTCGCGGTGCCCCCATGCTTCTAACTTCCAGATGTATGTGACTTATTATTTCTCCTTCCTATGTTGTGTCATGTTAGTATTCGTTCTTCCTACACCTTAAAGTGGACCTTTCACTTTATGCAAGGTATGCTAATTCACTGAAGGTATGTTCCATCTAAAGCTGCTGCAGAAAAATGGAACAAAAAAAAAAAAGTTAGTACTTTTCACCGACTTAGTACTACAGGTGGTGTCATCATCATTTCAACAAGACCCAGGAAGTGCCAAGAACCCTGAACCTTGAGAACCAAGATGATGCTATAGGGCCTTCTAGGGAGATTTGGGCTGCTCATCATTCCCTGGGATCTCACCAGAAGGATGATGCTACAGCACAGTGTGGTAACAAGTGCAAGACCTACTTTAGGGAGCAGGGATAACTTGGTTTAAAGAAATTGAGGTGCATATTATGGACAGCGAGGACAACTGGTTTCTAAGAAGTGTGAAAGACATTATTATTTGTCTCTATAGACCATTCTCAAATTACTTGGAATTACTACTAAAATTTAATGTAACTGCAGCCAGTATAACTATAGGGATTTTGTTTTGTTAGTTTTGGACAGAGTGGAGAGGGATTAGAACACCTGTCAACTTTTTATTGCTGTCTGTGCCCCAGTTAGGGAGATTTACCCTCCCCATATGTCATGTTTACCCTTAGCGAGAGTGAAAGTAAAAAAAAAAAAACAAATCTTTGGTTGTCTTCAAAACAGGAATAGAGGGGAAATCTTCCAATGGGAACACTATTTTAGTGACACTGGGAGCAACTTTGGAGGGATTTTCTCTCACTCCTTGTTTTGGCCATGGGTTAAGAAGTAAAGGGAAATCTTCCTGATGGGAAGCAATTGGCAAAAAAAAAAAACCTTATAGGGGCAGGGGAGGATCCAGAGTCTAGTCTTGGGAGGGCACTGCTAGAAAATAAGGTGTTGCTTACAGAACTGAATGTAGAACTGTGTTCAGGGCCATCCTTAATAGTGATTGGACCATGGGCAAACATTTTTTAGGGCCCCCTCATTTTGAGGCATACAAAATAAATAGCAGGTAGAATTAAAATCAGTTTACTGCAGCAGATCACACAGGGATTGCAATTGGTTGTCAAAGGTCACAGCCTGCCATTACCGCTTACTCAATGGTTGCTTACAACAAATCATTTCTGCTAGCTGGTTGCTAGAGGTTACAGCACATCATTAGTGTTTACTAATTGGTTGCTAGAGGTTACAGCACATCATTAGTGTTTACTAATTGGTTGCTAGAGGTTACAGCACATCTTTACTGCTCACTGAGCAATCCCAAATAATTGAGCATGTAAAGCGGCACATTAATATACATACTACAGGAGATGATCAGAGACTGCAGACTTAGTACAGGAGACGGTCAGAGGCTGTGGACATACTACAGGAGACTGTCAGAGATGGCAGACACAGTACAGAAGACGGTCAGAGGCTGCGGACATACTACAGGAGACTGTCAGAGACTGCAGACCTAGTACAGGAGATGGTCAGAGGCTGTGGACACACTACAGGAGATGATCAGAGGCTGTGGACACACTAAAGGAGATGGTCAGAGATGGCAGACACAGTACAAGAGACGGCGGACATAGTACAAGAGACGGTCAGAGACAGCGGACAAACTACAAGAGATGGTCAGAGGCTGCAGACATAGTGCAGGAGACAGTCAGAGGCTGCATACATAGTACAGGAGACAGAGACTGCAGATATAGTACAGGAGACAGTAAGAGATAGCGGACACAATAGAGGAGACGGTCAGAGATGGCGGACATAGTACAGGAGACGGTCAGAGATGGCAGAAACAGTACAGGAGACGGTCAGAGACGGCGGACACAGTACAAGAGACGGCGGACACAGTACAGGAGAGGGTCAGAGACGGCAGACACAATACATGAGAGGGTCAGAGACTGCAGACATAGTACAGGAGACAGTCAGAGATGGCGGACACAGTACAGGAGATGGTCAGAGACTGCAGACATGGTACAGGAGATGGTCAGAGATGGCGGACACAGTAGAGGAGACGGTCAGAGACGGCGGGCACAGTACAGGAGACGGTCAGAGATGGGGGACAAAGTACAGGAGATGGTCAGAGATGGTGGACACAGTACAGGAGGCGGTCAGAGATGGGGGACACAGTACAGGAGACAGTCAGAGACCTTTCAGAAATGCACAGATTCGTACTTGAACAGCTTAGAGTTTCAGGATAACAGTCATGCTGTCTATTGAGGGAAAGACATACCTGGCCATCATGCACTTTTAGAGGTCCGGGGACAGGTATCCACTCAAATCTCCTCTCCTTCTACTCCATCCATACTCAAATACACAGGCTGCATGGAGCTCCTGGCCCTGCCCCCCCTTTGCTGCCTGGGGAATGCAGAAGTCCGGGGGCGGGGCTCTCGGCTCCTACTACAACGGCTCCTTACTGAGTGCACAGGCTGAAAGGGGCGGGGTCAGAGCATCAGTGGAGCTCCCGACCCTGCCCTCTCTCTGCTGGCTGCAGAATACAGCGCTGCTTTCTGTGCCCCCAGTGCGCTCTGCGGTGCGATTATCGGGGCCCCAATTTGCAGACAGCGCGGGGCAAACAGGGCAGCTTCTTTGGATGTGGGGGGGGGGGGATTTCCCTGTTGCCCCCTCCCCCCGGATCCACCCCTGTATAGGGGTTATAACTCTCCCTTACTCTATCCAAAAAAGGTTTGCCTATATTTGAACTTTAAAGTGATTTTAAAGTCTCTTTTTTTTCTAAATAATAAAAATGTTATACTTACCTGCTCAATGCAGTTGGTTTTGCACAGCATGGCCCAGATCCTCCTCTTCTTGGGTCCCTCTTCTGTGCTCCTGACCCCTCCCTTCTGTTGAATGCCCCCTCGGCAAGCAGCTTCCTGTGGGGGCACTCAAGCCAAGTCACAGCTCCCTGTATGCATTCAGACACGGAGCCGCGGCCTGGCCCCCCTCTCTCTCTCCTTATTGGCTGACTGACTTTGATTGACAGCAGCCAGAGCAAATCGCGCCACCCTGCTATCTCAGCCAATAGGGAGGGGATTCCAGGGCAGCTGAGACACATCTGCAACCTCGCTGGATAGAGATGGTCGCAAGTAAGTATTGAGGGGGGGGGGGGGGCTTAGGGGAGCTGCTACACACAGAAGGCTTTTTTATCCTAATGCATAGAATGCCTTAAGATAAAAAAAAAACCTTCTGACTTTACAATCCCTTTTAACTTTGGGGAAAAATATTAACATTCATTCTACAGTTTACCCACAAGGTGGCAGCATTCTAACTATAATAGGAGACATGAGTCTTAAAAATTCCTGAGCTTGTAACTTGATTTCCTTGGAATCAAGGAGCATGAAATACAGCTGGCCACATACAGATTTGATCTGTCACATCAGCAACTATGTAGTGTGAGGGTGTACTGAAAAATCCTTGTAAACTATATTCAAACAAAATCTCATGCTACACAGTTGTTGGCAGATTTTGCAGATAGGACAGCAAAGGTAAAGAAAATCTGACTGTGTGTCACCAGCAGGCCATGGCTAGGCCAATGCAGAGATAACATCCAAAGAGCAGATGGCTGTATTCTCTGCGTTGCTGCATGCAACAATGTATAGCTAAAGCTTCCTCAGGTCTGTAATGCAACATTTTGCTGCAGAGGTAATGAGTTCACCACGCTATGACTGCAGATTTACATTTTATATCAGGAACAGAAATGATCTGAAATCTGAGATCTGACACAGATCTGGCTGATATACACAAGATTGCAGCAGTTTGTACTGGAAGGTCTATCCCAGTTTAACTTTGGGATAATATCTGGCACTCCTTCCCATAATACCCTTCGTTTCAGGCCCTGTCCCACAGCCAAACAGGAAGGTTTGAGTCATCACATACAACATCCATATGAAAGTGTTCCAGAGTGTGTCTGCTGTACTGCTCAGATTTCATTTTTTTACTTTTTTTTTGTGTCTTCTGAGTCATTATCATTATCCTCAGCCTGTGCATTGCAGCACCATTAAAGGAAGGAATAGGTGGTGCTGCCTGCGGGACAAACTAAAAGTATATCAAAACAGTAGGTGAAAGTATGTGAAATGCAAACTCCTAATAAACCTCTAATCTACCTAAGAGATTGACGTTTGTGGTCCATATCAGAGGTCTTTACTACTGGGCACCTATAGGAGAAGCCATATACAGTCTGTGACTGATGCCTATTACCCCTGCAGGGGGTTCTCCTCTCTGGTGAGTGCGGATCTGGGAGAGAGGGGGAGCCCGAGTGTACCCACATTCACGGCTTATCACTGAAGAATGGAAATCACTGGCACTTATTTTTTTTTCATTTTTCCTTCTGATGGAATATTTATTCGAGGTTATGGACCTATTTATTGATTGAAATCATTTTTTCTTTGCACACTTTTTTATGTGTAATACTTTTTTACACAAATTTATTAATATATTTGTTATTTTTACTCATTTGGCACTTAGTCACTTTTTATTGACACTTCTGTTCTTTGGGTTTATATATGCACTTTTTGCACATGAGCACTTTGTGCCTTAATTGTTTATAGTATTTTTATATTATTTGTTATTGACATCTGTCAGACCCTATGCACTTTCATTAGAGGTTTATTAGGAGTTTGCATTTTCACATACTTTCACATACTTTCACCTACTGTTTTGATAGACTTTCAGTTTGTCCCCCAGGCAGTGCCACCTATTCCTTCCTTTATTTTTGGTTTGCATACCTCTTTGGGGTGATATGTGAGGTACGCTGCCGCCTGCCACTTATATCCTAGCATGGGAAATTATATAAAGTCACAAGGTTTTTTATCTTAATGCATTCTATGCCACCTGGCCGCCTCTTCAGCCCATCTAGCTGATTCTCTTTATACCAGTCCACTCGACTGACTTTCTGTAGATCTCCCAGGGCAAGACCAAAGACTTAAGCACACCACTATCTTAAAGAGAGACTTGCTAGAGGTGGCAGCCCCCCTTGTCAGCCCCTGCACTGTGCTGAATCACTTACTCTGTCTTCTTGCTCCCACTGCCTCTAATGAAAGCCTCCTTCCAGCTTGTTCTGTAATAGAATTCTTCCAGGCCAGCACCCAAGACCCAGCCTGAGGCAGAGAGCACCCCCTCCCCCTCTCGGACTAAGGGTTTCGCCTCAAGGGCCACCAACAGCTTCCTCAGCACTGCATCTCCAGCTTTCACCTGACTCCCCTTGCTGGAATGGCCCATATCTATTTATAGGATTTTCTCAGTCCCCTGCCAGCCCACACCTGGGGATTGGCTGAGATCCCATAAATATTCAAGGTAGCTCCTCCTCACCCTCGCCCACTAGTTCCAGAACATTCTCCAACATTCTGGAAACGGGGAGGAACTAAAGAGCTGCCAGGATGAGTCATTCAGCCATGGACTCTAATAAACCTGACCAAATTAAGACCCACCGATTTACAACATGGGACAGAGTTAGATTTTCATACACTATACTACAAGTAGAGGGTGCTACATATGGTTTTAGTAAATCTAAAGGAAAATTGTACAAGAGATGTACAATGTAAGACCAACCTTAGACTAGGTTCACACTTGTATGTCTGCATTTTCTTGCACTTCTCATTGTTTCATTTATTTGTTTTTTATTTTTGCGTTTTTCCATGTGCTTCCATTGAAGTCTATGGGGCAAAATAAAGCACCGGCATGTAAGGCAAATAAACAGGCGTGAACATAACCCCATAAGAAAAACCTCTTGTTTAGCATTGCCCAATGTGCGTAAATTGCACAGGTACTGTGGCACAATGTGCGTAAATTGCACAGGTACTGTGGCACAATGTGCGTAAATTGCACAGGTACTGTGGCACTTGTGCCGCTGACACCTTGGCTTTATTGGACCTGCAATGAAAAGAAAGTCAGCTCATCAAGATTACACAGATATCTTCCAACAAGTGTCAAAATCCATAGCATATAAATTTGCTAAATGGAAAGGGATACTGAAATGATAAAGCCTCGGGTGCACACATTTGGCCAGGAAATGAAGGAAAATCTCCCCTGCATGAACACAATAGGCATTTAAAGACCAGAAAGGGTATTAACCTTTTCTTTCTCTGCCTAAAATTACATATTTTGGCTACAAAGTAGGTAGGTATCTATGCGCCACCAAAAGAGAAATGAGGAAAGGAGGAGGGAGATATAGGTATGTGGATGGAGCACCAGAGGTATGCAGCTAGTTCTGTAGTGTCACCACATACGATAAATAGTAAGTATAAGGATAAAACCAGCGCAATAAAACCCCTATGACAAGGTGAACCATCAATCAAAACATAGATAAAAACATAAATGGCGATTAAAACAATTGTAAAAAAGTCTCAAAGGCTAGATAAAACAATAGATATCAGATCAGTTAATACAATCATCAGATATAAAGGTGAAGTGACCAGTGCCAATAAAGTGCTGAGATATTTGGTGATCTATAAGGTGATCCAAGAACGGGATAAATATAAAGTGACCCGTGATACAAAGAAGCAATTAAGAAGATATGTGCAGAAACAAGCAATTGCACAAGTTCCACTGGAGGAGAACTGGTCAATAGCTTTAACTGAAACAATTATTGTATAAAAAAATGTGTGCCCTATGAAAAGTGAGCTAATGTCAGCTTTTCAGAGTGTGGCGAATCCCACAAAATGTGCAGCAAAAAGAGCAATTGCATAAGCTCTATAAAGGAGAACTAATCAAAGGCTCCAAAATGCAGAAAGAACAAAGAAAATATAGGGGATATGCCCTATGAAGAATAAATCAAAAAAAGGAAGAAGGTGTCTTCAGAAATACTGTGAATACAACAAAAGTTGTTAAGTGATAACACTACCAGTGAATATAGATGGGATAAAAGGCAGAAATTACAAACTGTGCAAAAAATACAATCAAGAGCCCTATGAAGAGTGAACCCCTGTCCACTCTTTCCAGGGTGTGAAAGATCAAATTATGCAATAAATGTCCCAATGGTGTTCACTAAAAAAATGTAAAAGCAATCAAGTCCAATTCATAAAAGATCTGTAGATTGTGAGTGAAGTTCATAATAGGTGAAGATATAGAATATTAATGATATCCGGTGAAAATATAAATTAATAGTAATATCCGGTGATCCCAGTGCGAGTGTTAGTGAGCTCAAATTCCTCAAAATAGGTGAAATGGCCGCTCACCTCACTTAACACTCATAAGAGCGTTTCAGGTATCTTATGTCAACCTGTAGACTTTTCAGGGGGATGTTTCCCAGGAATAGAAGAGTCCTCACAATATGGATATATGGTCAGGAGCAGGGTCCAGATCTCCTATGCTGACCTCAGGAATAGATGTTGGCTATGCAGCTATTACTTGGACACTCATTAATCAGGGAAGAAGATGAAAAGAGGGTCTCATGGTGTAGTAGGTTCAATAAAGCATTTATTCAGACAAATAACGATAATGCACTCACATTTAAGAAGAAGTTTTCAGGCACAATCGATAATAAAAGCCGCCGAAGCGGTTCCAGCGCTATTCACAGCTACTTCCGGTCTCGGCCGTAGACCCGGAAGTGACGTCACCACGGCATCCCGACGCGTTGCGTAACAAATCACGTTACTTTTTCAAGGACCCTTACGCAGTCAGGTCACATACAGAGGCCCAACATGCAAAGACACATAGCATGCACATACCATGAATTACCATGAATTACACCCCACAATACATTCTGCTGAGCAAAGGGTAAACAAAATCTTACCTGTAGTTTTAGAAGCGCAGTTGTCCACAGGAGTTGAGTCCAGGCAGCAGGCAGGGACTTGGTCAGCAACAGTGCATGCAATTCTCCAGGCAAGGATACCAGTCCAGTGTCAGTGCATGCGGCAGGCAGAGGCATGATGGTAGTCCTGCAAGCAGAAGTAGGGCCTCTGTCGGGATAGAATGGGGACAGGGGTAGAGGCTTCTCCCACCCAAATCGCTTTGAAGCCTCCGGGATCCAGACCCTAATCTGAGAAGAAGAAAAACAAAAAAAATAGTTTTCTTCATCCAGAAAAACAATTCTGGTCCCCTCACATATGTGAGACCCCTGTGGTATGAATCCCACTACTTCAAGAGGCAGGCAAAAATCGTGGTCAAACAGTCCAGGGTCAGTTCTAGAGCAGGCAGAGGTAGGTACAAAATCAGCAGACAAAGGCATGGTCAAATAACAGTCCAGGGTCAGTTCCAGATCAGGCAGAGGTATGAACAGAATCAGCAGGCAGAAGCATGGTCAAAAAACAGGCCAGGGTCAGTTCCAGAGCAGGCAGACATAGGTACAAAATCAGCAGGCAAAGGCGTCGTTGAATAACAGTCCAGGGTCATTTCAGGAGCATACAGTGGCATAAGGGGTGAAAGCGGAGGACTACGTTTACCATACTAATAATTTAGACAAGTATGGTAACGGCGGAAACAGTCGTCTACACAGAGGCCTGGTTGGGAAGGACACTGGGGACAATAATAGCGGGTGTCTTTTCGAATTCCTGCCTTGGTACACACCCTACATTTTTTCTGCCGTTTTTGGTCTCTTTGTGTGGGAGGGATTTTACTGGGAAAATGGCGTTCAGACAGTCTGCATATTACGTCAGATCTAATGTTTTCTGGTGGGCGTTTGGAAATATGAGGGTTGTGAAGATTTCCTCCAGGTAATAAAGGAAGGGTTGGGGGCTTTCGGTGGATTTGTGGTATAAAATGTAGGAATTGTATATGGCCAAATGAAAAATATAAATTGCTACTTTTTTGTACCAATGATAGGTACGTCTTGTGGGTAGATAGGGTTCCGTCATTTGGTCGTTGAAATCCACTCCCCCCATGAATAAGTTGTACTCATGTACACATGTTGGCTTTCGGACTGGGCCATTCCTTCGTCGGGATTCCACATAGTTGTCATTGTGGATCGAAGACAACATGTAGACGTCTCTTCTGTCCCTCCACTTCACAGCCAGAACTTCCTCATTTCTCAGACTCGCCGTCTCCCCTCTTCTCAGCTTGGTGTTTACTGGCCTTTGAGGAAAGCCTTTCCGTTTTTTTCGGACCGTGCCACATGCAGGAGTCTTCTTTCTGTGAAGGTTTCGGAACAGGGCAAACTGGTGTAGAAATTGTCTACGTACAGGTGGTAGCCTTTTTCAAGGAGGGGGTAAATGAGGTCCCAAACGACTTTCCCGCTTGATCCCATGTAGTCCGGACATTCAGGGGGATGCAGCTGGGTGTCCTTCCCTTCGTGCACCCTGAAGGCATAGGTGTACCCTGTGGCTCGGTCACATAGTTTGTAAAGCTTCACACCATAGCGGGCCCGTTTGCTGGGAATGAATTGTTTGATGCCCAGCCTGCCGGTAAATTTCACAAGGGACTCATCCACACATATATTTTGGTCTGGGGTAAATAATTGAGGGAATATTTCTGAAAAATAATTTAGAAGTGGCCGAATTTTGAACAGCTTGTCAAATGCTGGGGAATTTCGGGGAGGGCACTGGGTATTGTCGTTGAAATGGAGGAACCTCATGATCATCAAATACCTGGCCCTGGGCATTACTGCAGAGTAGATGGGCATATGGTAGATTGGTTTGGTTGACCAATATGCTTGCAGTTCGTTTTTTTTATTGAGTCCCATGTTGAAGGTGAGGCCTAAAAATATCTTGAACTCCTCCACCGTTAGGTCTCTCCACTCAAAGGGACGGGAATAAAAAGATGTGGGGTTACTCTGGATAAATTGTTGTGCATACAGGTTGCACTGGGCCACAATGGACGTCAGCAGGTCCTCCGTAAAAATTAAACGGAAGTAGTCAATTGGGGCAAAGTTCTCCGTGTTGACCTGGACTCCTGGCTGGGCAGTGAAAGGGGGGATGATGGCTTCTCCTGAGTTGGGAGGAAGCCACAGGGGGTTCAGAAGGGCATAGGGAAGGCTGGCGTTGGTCCTAACCCTTTGGGGGCGAGGTGACACCCCACTTGAGCTTGGCCTTTCTTGCCAAGGCACTGTGGTGCTGGTGGATGGCACTGCGGAGCTGGTGGATGGCACTGCGGAGCTGGTGGATGGCACTGCGAAGCTGGTGGATGGCACTGCCTCCTCCTCACCAGAACGCCTTCGTTTGGCAGGCGGGCAGTATTCCTCCTCGTCGGAGTCGGTCTGCGTCCCGCTGCTAATGACCGGCTCGTAATTTACTTCGGAGTCAGATTCCGAAGCAGAAAACTCCCTGTCCATGTCCTCACTGATGATATTGAAGGCCTCCTCGGCTGAGAAAATTTTTTTTGCCATCGTTGGTGACACTGATGGGCACGGTGACACTGATGGGCACGGTGAGACTGATGGGCATGGTTAAACTGGCTCACTGATGGGCACTGTGATGGGCACACTGATGGGCTCTGTGGGCACACTGATGAGCACACTTATGAGCACTGATGAGCACGCTGATGAGCGCTGTGGGCACACTGAGCACTGGGCACACTGATGAGCACTGGGCGGCACTGATGAGCACTGGGCGGCACTGATGAGCACTGGGCGGG
Source organism: Pelophylax lessonae (assembly GCF_965119305.1). NCBI lineage: Eukaryota > Metazoa > Chordata > Amphibia > Anura > Ranidae > Pelophylax > Pelophylax lessonae. The sequence continues at coordinate 321,906,436 of NC_138770.1, forward strand.
CACTGATGGGCACACTGGTGGGCAATGGGCACACTGATGAGCACTGGGCGGCACTGATGAGCACTGGGCGGCACAGATGAGCACTGGGCGGCACTGATGAGCACTGGGCGGCACTGATGAGCACTGGGCAGGCACTGATGGGCACACTGGTGGGCACTGGTGGGCACTGGGCACACTGATGAGCACTGGGCGGCACTGATGAGCACTGGGCGGGCACTGATGGGCACACTGGTGGGCACTGGTGGGCACACTGGTGGGCACTGGTGGGCACTGATGAGCACTGGGCACACTGATCACTTGGCACACTGATGGCACACTGGTGGGCACACTGGTGGGCACTGGTAATCACTGGTGGGCACTTTTTTATACACTTACAGTCTCTCCTCTCCACACACTGCAGTCTGTGTGTGAGGAGGGAGAGCTGGCAATGAGTGATGATCTCAAATGTTTACATTTCTGCTGACATCCGATCCGATCCATCAAATCTGGACGGACGGAAACGCTATTTTCCATCCGTCCAGCGGATCGGATCAGATGGGATCAGATGAGAAAAGAAAGAAGGTCCATTCTCATCCGATTCCCCCATAGAGAACAGCGGGGACCTGACAGCTCTGTCTCTGCACACAGCTCGGAGAAAGAGCTGCTATCCGCCTGCTCAGCGAGGGATCAGCGGAGCAACAGACTCCTATGTGTGAAAGGGGCCTAAGGCTGCATTCACACCTCAGCGTTTTGAATCATGGGCAGATTTGCCGCGATTCTGCCATGATTTCAAAACGCTCCCTGTTCCAACATGACTGCGCAAAGAAAGGTCCATAAAGACATGGATGAGTGATTTTGGGGTAGGGGAACTTGACTGGCCTGCACAGAGTCTTGACCTCAACCCGATAGAACACCTTTGGGATGAATTAGAGTGGAGATTGCGAGCCAGGCCTTCTCATCCACATCAGTGCCTGACCTCACAAATGTGTTTCTGTAAGAATGGTCAAACATTCCCATAGACACACTCCTAAACCTTGTGGACAGCCTTCCCAAAAGAGTTGAAAGTTGTTCTAGCTGCAAAGGATGGGCCAACTCAATATTAAACTCTACAGACTAAGACTGGGATGCCATTAAAGTACATGTGTGTGTAAAGGTAGGCGTCCCAATACTTTTCACAATTTAGTGTGTGTGTATGTGTGTGTATATATATATATATATATATATATATATATATACAGTATCTCTCAAAAGTGAGTACACCCATCACATTTTTGTAAATAATTTATTTTATCTTTTCATGTGACAACACGAAAGTGTGATTACACTTTTCTACAATGTAAAGTAGTGAGTGTACAGCTTGTATAACAGTGTAAATTTGCTGTCCCCTCAAAATAACTCAACACACAGCCATTCATGTCTAAACCGCTGGCAACAAAAGTGAGTACACCCTTAAGTGCAAATGTCCAAATTGGGCCCAATTAGCCATTTTCCCTTCCGGTGTTATATCACTCATTAGTGTTACAAGGTCTCAGGTGTGAATGGAGAGCAGGTCTGTTAAATTTGGTGTTATCACTCTCACTCTCTCATACTGGTCACTGGAAGTTCAACATGGCACCTCATGGAAAAGAACTCTCTAAGGGTCTTAAAAAAAGGAATTGTTCCTCTACATAAAGGTGGCCTAGGCTATAAGAAGATTGCCAAGACCCTGAAACTGAGCTGCAGCATGGTGGCCAAGACCATACAGCGGTTTAACAGGACAGGTTTCACTCAGAACAGGCCTCGCCATGGTCGACCAAAGGAGTTGAGTGCACGTGCTCAGCATCATATCCAGAGGTTTTCTTTGGGAAATAGACATATGAGTGCTACCAGCATTGCTGCAGAGGTTGAAGGGGGGGGGGGGGGTGTCAGCCTGTCAGTGCTCAGACCATACGCCGCACACTGCATCAAATTGGTCTGCATGGCTGTCGTCCCAGAAGGAAGCCTCTTCTAAAGGTGATGCACAAGAAAGCCCGCAAACAGTTTGCTGAAGACAAGCAGACTAAGGGCATGGATTAATGGAACCATGTCCTGTGGTCTGATGGAGACCAACATAAAATTATTTGGTTCAGATGGTGTCAAGCGTGTGTGGTGGCAACCAGGTGAGGAATACTTAGACAAGTGTGTCTTGTCTTCAGTCAAGCATGATGGTGGGAGTGTCATGGTCTGAGGCTACATGAGTACTGCCAGCACTGGGGAGCTACAGTTCATTGAGGGAACCATGAATGCCAACATGTACTGTGACATACTGAAGCAGAGCATGATCTCCTCCCTTCGGAGTCTGGGCTGCAGGGCAGAATTCCAACATGATAACGACCCCAAACACCTCCAAGACGACCACTGCCTTGCTAAAGAAGCTGAGGGTAAAGATGATGGACTGGCCAACCATTTCTCCAGACCTAAACCCTATTGAGCATCTCTGGCCATCCTCAAAGGTGGAGGAGCACAAGGTCTCTAACATCCACCAGCTCCGTGATGTCATCATGGAGGAGTGGAAGAGGACTCCAGTGGCAGCCTGTGAGGCTCTGGTGAACTCAATGCCCAAGAGGGTTGAGGCCGTGCTGAAAAATAATGGTGGCCACACAAAATATTGAAACTTTGGGCCCAATTTGGACATTTTCACTTAGGGGTGTACTCACTTTTGTTGCCAGTGGTTTAGACATTAATGGCTGTGAGTGAGGGGACAACAAATTTACTGTTATACAAGCTGTACACTCACTACATTGTAGCAAAGTGTCATTTCTTCAATGTTGTCACATGAAAAGATAGAATAAAATATTTACAATAATGTGAGGGGTGTACTCACTTACTGTGTATACATGTATGTGTGTGTATATATATATATATATATATATATATATATACGCACACACTCACCGGCCAATTTATTAGGTACACCTGTTCAATTGCTTGGTAACACAAATTGCTAATCAGCCAATCACATGGCAGCAACTCAATGCATGTAGACATCTAGATGTGGTGTAGACAACTTGGTGAAGTTCAAACTGAGCATCAGTATGGGGAAGAAAGGGGATTTAGGTGACTTTGAAAGTGAAATGGTTGGTGCAAGATGGGCTGCTCCAAGTATTACAAAAACTGCTGATCTACTGGAATTTTCACGCACAACCATCTCTAGGCTTTACAGAGAATGGTTTTAAAAAGAGAAAATATCCAGTGAGCGGATTTTTGTGGACAAAAATGCCTTGCTCATGTCAGAGGTCAGAGGAGAGAGTGGCAGATTGCTTCGAGCTGATGGAAAGGCAACAGTAACTCAAATAACCACTCATTGCAACCAAGGTATGCAGAATACCATCTCTGAATGCATACCACATCGAACCTTAAAGCAGATGGGCTACAACAGTAGAAGACCACACTGGGTGCCACTCCTGTCAGCTAAGAACAGCAAACTGAGGCTACAATTCTCACAGGCTCACCAAAATTGGACAATAGAAGATTGGAAAAATGTTGCCTGGTCTGATGAGTATAGATTTCAGCCGCGACATTCAGATGGTATGTAAATGGTATGGCGTAAACATGAAAGCATGGATCTATCCTGCCTTGTATAAATGGTTAAGGCTGGTGGTGGTGTAATGGTGTGGGGGATATTTTCCTGGCACAATTTGGGTTCCTTAGTACCAAGGGAAGAAGACTTAATATCGTCCCTGGTGTTAACCCTTTCCCTGCCAGTGTCATTATTACAGTAACAGTGCATATTTTTTATCACGGATTACTGTAGTAATGTCACTGGTACCCCCAAAAGTGCAGGTGTCAGATTTGTCCACTGCAATGTTGCAGTGCTGCTCAAAATCGCTGATCACCACCATTACTAGTAAAAAAATAAATGAATAAATAAAAATTACATAAATCTTTCCCCTAGTTTGTAGACGCGATAACTTTTCCAACCACTATACACTCATTGGGATATTTTTTTACCAAAAATATGTGGTGGAATACATATTGGCCTAAATTGATGAAAAAATTCGGTTTTTTAATTTTTCTTTATTGGGAATGGTTTTATAGCAAAAAGTAAAAAATATTTTTTTTTTCCAGAATGGTCGTTCTTTTTTTTGTTTATAGCACAACAAATATAAACTGCACAGGTGATCAAATACCACCAAAATAAAGCTCTTATTTGTGGGAAAAAAGGACATCAATTTTATTTGGGTACAGCGTCGCAATTGTCCATTAAAGTAACGCAGTGCCGTATCGCAAAAAATGGCCTGGTCATTAACCACTTAAGCCCCGGAAGATTTTACCCCCTTCCTGACCAGGGCCTATTTTGCGATTCGGCACTGCGTGAATTTAACGGACAATTGCGCGGTCGTGCCACACTGTACCTAAACGAATTTGACGTCCTTTTTTTCCCACAAACAGAGCTTTCTTTTGGTGGTATTTGATCACCTGTGCGGTTTTGCATCAATTTTGCAAAAATAACAATATTTTTCACATTTTTTTCTATGAAATTCCCCAAAAAAAATGTAAAAATCAAAATTTTTTAACATTTTAGGCCAATTTGTTTTATGCTACCTATGTTTGGTAAAAAAAATCGCAAAAAGCATATTTTGATTGGTTTGCGCAAAAGTTATTGCGTTTACCAACTAAGGGAAAGATTTTTGTCATTTTTGTTGTTTTTTTTTTAACGAGTAATGGCGGCGATCTGCGATTTTTTTTTTTGCGGGACTGCGACATTGCGGCGGACAGATCGGACCCTTGACTGACATTTTTGACACTTTTGGGGCTACCAGTGACATTACTACAGTAATCAGTGCTATACATATGCACTGTTACTGTAAAAATTACACTGGCAGTGAAGGAGTTAACTTTATTGGAGAGGGAGGGGTTAAGTGTGTCCCTAAGGGCGTGTTTCTAACTGTGATTGGCTGTGGCTACTAGTGTAAGAACAGAGATCAATGGTCCTACATAGTAGAACCGTGTGATCTCCATTCTTACACAGGGAAGAATGACAGGCGGCTGTGTTTACATTAGCCGCCTGCCTTTCTTCCGGTGTAACAGAAGATCGCGAGTGCCCGGCGGACATCGGGTCCCCCGGACGCACGCGCGGGGGGGGGGGTCCGTGACCGCGCGGGCGCTGCCTTCGGCGGCGCGCGCTCGCTCCCTAGAGCCTCCCAGGCTAGCGACGTAGACCTACGTCGTTTTGCCTGTGAGGGGCTGACCGCCGCAGTAAATAGTAGTGCGGCGGTGGGCAAGCGGTTGATAGAGTTCACATGTTCACTAGAACTTTTTTCCTGTTTGAGATTTTCTGGTGCGAACCGAACAGGGGGGTGTTTGGCCAATCCCTAAATGGAACCCCTATCCACTGTTACAGAAGCCAGAAACACATCTGCAATGCGACACAACACAACATGCTTTTTTCTGTGCATGGAAATGCAGTACCAGACAATTTAAAAGGAATGGGCTGCCTTATCACAGAGCACTTTAATGTTCAGAAATGCAAAAGTGAAAGTGCCCCAAAGCCCAACTCCAGGTATGTGTCACATAGAATAGGAAGAAAGAGAAATCTTTCCTGTAGAGACACAGGTGGCAATTAAAGGCTTACAAAAAATGGGAAAGCAGAAATGATTAAACTTACAGGAGTTGTAACCCATCTAAAAAAAAAATGATTTACCTGGAATTAGCATTACATAACAGCAGTAATAATATTTTTAATGCCCATTACAATTACAGCTTCTATATTACAATGTATTGCTTGTTATTGCATATTCATTGGAAGTTTCTTTGCTCTATTACATAGTGTATATATTGATAGATCCGGTGTATGCAAACATGTCTAGCTCATTTTATTATACATTCAAACACCGGCATTGCACACATACCTGAGCTGCAATGAAATGAAATCTTATGTAAACATTATCTTTTATCCATTAGGTACAGTCTACAAAAGCAGAAAAGCAGCTATGAGCTGAGAAGTTGATTTCATGATTGTATCTTTGGCTTGTTCCCACACAGATCTAGAAGTAAGCATGTTGTAGCATGAGCAGCGTGGTGATAAACTCTGACTGGAGCCCGGAGCAGTATACCACTAATCTTACAGAACTGCTGAAAACCTATAGACAATAGACAAATGACACAACCATGGAAAAAGTAACCTCAGTTTATACAGGTGTCTATCAGTTTAACTCCTGCTTACAATGTAATAGTTACTGTATGTGCACTGGTTAAAGGAATAATCCAATCAAAAATAAAATGTAGGCCTAAAACACATACGGAGGATAGGGCCGTACAGGCCCAGGGTGTTCAAGTATTTCTGAAGACATCAATTTTGTCCTGCAGTTTTGTAGTAGTGTTTAGAGGAAGTGTTGGAACTCCTGATGGGTTTTTATTGCTGCCAGTGTCACCACTGGGGCAACTAACCTTTTCTGTTTGTCCTGCTGACCATTTGCTATGGAAACAAAAAGTGAGGGTAAATCCAAATTTATGCAACGGTCTTCAGAAAAGGATAAGAGGAGAAATCTTCTAAAGGGGACACCATGTTTCAGTGAAAACGGGGAGAGATTTTCTTTTGTGACCTTTTTCTCTTACTTGCTGTTGTGTCCCCTGGACCATAAGTGATGGTCGATCTTCCCACAACGACAGAGGTTTTAGGGTTGGTTTATACCAAGCGCTGCATTTCCGTGCAATGGCTGGTATGTAGTGCGATCCGACTGAGCTCAATGCAGCGATGAAGCGATGAGATGGGCGGATCCCACTGTTTTCTTTTGAACAAACTTTATTGAGATGCCACACACCAGACATATAAAAATAAAGTGCCGACTGCGGAGGCACTAATAAAAAGTACTGCGTGCACTGTGCCCGCACACCCCCACAACATGGTGGTGTGAACTGGACACAAAGGAGACAAGACATTTTGCCATGCCCGTGCAGTGGGATTGTGCAGGAATAGCTGCACAACGCAGTCCCACATCTGGTGTGAATATACCCCAACCATTTTCCCAGTTATAAAAAAAAAAAATGTAGCTTTAGATAAACTTTACAGTGGTTCTAAAGGCTAAATATTTTTTTACCTTAAAGTGGTTCTAAAAGTAGAAGGTTTTTTACCTTCATGCATTCCATGCATGAAGGTAAAAAACCTTCAATGTGCAGCAGTCCCCCTAATACTTACCCGAGCCCCATCTCCATCCAAGGATGTCCATGAGTGCCTTGGCCATCTCCCTCCTGATTGGCTGAGACACAATAACGGCGCCAATGTCAGTTAGCCAAAGAGGACGAGGGGTGGGGGGGGTCAAACCGCGGTTCCGTGTCTGAACAAATACACAGAGCAGCGGCTCGGCTCAGGTGCCCCCATAGCAAGCGGCTTACTGTGGGGGTACTCAGCAGGAGGGAGGGGCCAGGAGCACTGAAGAGGGACCCAAGGAGAGGAGGATCCAGGCTGCTCTGTGTAAAACCAACTACACAGAGCAGGTAAGTATAACATGTTTGTTATTTTTAAACAAAACAAAATGAGACTTTACTATCACTTTAAGGCCCCTTTCACACTAGTGCGACTTGTCCCGCGATTTTGGACCTCAAAATCGTATGACAAGTCATTTTCCATTATTTTCAATGAGCCCCATTCATATCAGTGCCTTTTGAAGTAGTTCCTGCACTACTTTGCCACGATTTGATTGCGTTTTGAGCCATAGCCATTGCTTTCAAAATCGTGTCAAAATCGCGGCAAAGTTGCGTCAAAATCGCGTCAACATCGCGGCAAAATTGCGGTAAAATCGCGTTGCATAAGTGTGAAAGGGGCCTAATGCATTCCGTTAAAAATGTTTTGGCATCAGCATCTCTCCCTCACCCTCCCCCCTTTACTTACCTGAGCCCTCTTTCGATCCAGCGATGTGCATGTCTGCAGCTCTGCTCTCTCTCCACTTCTGGGTCTTGCTGGCTTTGCTGGGGCACCAGGAGCCATTTGCTTCCAGTGCTGTCAATCACAGCCAGTGCCGAGGGAGCAGGGGGTGGGGCCAAGTCCTGTCGTCTGTGTCAATGAACCCAGCAGCTGGACTCGGGAGTGGGGATGCAGCTTCTCATGCAGGCACTGGACAGAGAGGAGGGTCCAGGAGTGTCGGTGTGGGAACTGAGAAGAGGAGGTTCGTGGCCGCTCTGCAGAGCATGTAAGTATGCACGTTTGTTATTTTAAAAAAAAACGTATTACCTTTACAATTGCTTTAAATCATAAGTCATAAAGCCTAACCATGAGCCCCCATTCACACTGGGGCGACCTGTCAGGTGACCTGGTCACCTGACAGGTCGCCCGCCATACAGAAGCTATGGACCCGTTCTAATAGGAGCGACACAAGTCGCCCGACTTAGAAAAAGGGTCCGGAGCTTCTTTGGGGCGACCCGGAGCGACCTGCATAGACTTCAATGTTATGAAGTCCGTGCCGGCCGCTCCGAGGTCGCGGGGCGAGCAGCGCGCCGCGACCTGTGAGGTCGCCCGGTGAAGTAGCGTCGCCCCAGTGTGAACGGGGGCTTAACCTGACCAGAGGTCATCATTTTTTTTTTAAATATACAAGGTTTTTTTTTTGTACACTCTTTCAATAGAATCCCACTTCTTTTTTGTTTTTAGGCTGACAAATGTGGAAAAAAAAAAGAAAAATTACATCTTAAAACTGCAAAGTGGTATTTACTCAGTGCTGTTTGTAATCGGCATTGGATAAAGTACCGTTGAGCAGTTATTTAACCATTAATGCCTGTGGACTGAGCCATCAGACACTGTGTACAGAGTTTATCTGCACCTTAGGATTGCAGTGATTGGTCATAGCAAGACCAAGCACAGAAATAACAAAACTAAACAATGCAGTGTTTACATCTGTAGGCCCGCCCCCTCCCTCTTAGAACAGAAAGGGGAAGAGACTCTTATTGGGTCTTTGCTGGTACCTTGGGTGTATGCCCTGTTATCAGAATTATATAAAGTACTCGAAACCCATACTTGAGTAAAAGTACAAGTGCTCGATCAAAAAGTGACTTGAGTAGAAGTGGAAGTGCTCGATCAAAAAGTGACTTGAGTAGAAGTACTAAAGTATTCAACATTTTTTGTACTTAAGTATTGCAAGTAGTTTTTTTAAAAATGTTGCTACTCAAGTACTTAAAGTAAAAGTACCAGTAGTTTTGAAAAAAAAATTGCTACTCAAGTACTGAAAGTAAAAGTACAAGTACTGTGTTATGGAGTTATTAAAGAAAGAAGTCAAAAGTTTGAACATCATATTGTTTTTTATTATTTCAAATGCAGCTTTTATTTATACATACAGTAGCATTTATTTTCGTATGCGCTGATAATACACATGTTTTGAGCTTCATGAAACCTGCCATCTACTGTTCTGGAAGTGGTAATTTTTATAATTGTAACGAGTAACTATGCAGCACAAAAAAAAATATCGGAGTAGAAGTATTGAAAAAATGTAGTGAAGTAAAAGTGGAAGTAGGAGAAAAAAATTCTACTCTAGGAAAGTACAGATACCGCCTTTCGGTACTTAAGTACAGTAGTGAAGTAGTTCTACTTAGTTACTATACATCTCTGCCTGTTATTAAACTTTGTATTATTTTTTTCTTGGTATACATCTATATTTTTTGGTTAACGTTATATGCTGGTTGCAGTAGTTCCTCTGTTCCTAATGACTTTGATTAGATTATTACTGGTTAATTTCCCAGGAAGGGAATCCCCCCTGTCCTAGGGGAAAGCACTTTCCAGCACACTCTTCCACTTAGCAAAGGTTCTGGTTCTCTTATATACCTACAGGAATAACTCAATAACCTGTTTAGGAAGATCCTTTCTCATAACTCCCAAAATATTGATTGGGAGCTGCCTGTGACCAAGGTCGCTGTTAGAACTCATGGGGCCTCGTACAGCCTACCTGACAGCCCCCCCCCCCCCCAGGGGCTACCAACACCACACCACCCCTACCTCCCCCCCTAGGAGACACCCCCCCCCCGCCATGTGAAAACGTCAAGACTGAAGATCATTATTAGTGGACATAAATATTCCATCATACATAAATTCTATCTTCAAGCCAAAATACTCCCCAAACAACAATGCACATATTCCACCAACTCCCAGTTCCAATTTCTCCTCCCAACACAAATCTTTTCCCCCACCCCTGCTCAAATCCAACCTTAATCTCCCCTCCTAACACACATCCACTTTCTTCTCAAACTTTCTATCCTAGCACAAATCTTCTCCCCCAAATCTCCCCCAATCCCTCCTATTTGCCCAAATCCCCCCACCCCCCTCGTGGCACAAAATCTCCCCATATGCCCTCCCAGCACAAATCTTCTTTCTTCAATCCCCTCCTAGGACAAATTCCCACAAACCTCTCCTCCATCCCCTTTAAATTACCAATTCCAGCACAAATTCTTTCTCCCTACCCAAATCCCCCCCAGAACTAATCCCCCACCCCCTCCTAGCTCAAACATCCCTTCTCATGGTTTAACCCCCCCCCCCAAACCCTCCTTCTAGCACATATCAACTCCCCCCTTCTTTCTTCTAGCACATATCCCCCCCCCCCATCCCTTTTTTCTAGCACATATTCCCCCCTCCCCAAATTCCATTTCCCAACACAGATAGCCCCCCAACTTACAGGGGGAAGCCACTAAAAGCCGGAAGGAGGTGTGCTGTGTTGTGCTCTCCCTCCTGTCAGAAAAGAGTTCATCTATACAACACATGGGACAGGATCATTCTTACTGTAGATCGCACTGTACTTACACACACTGCCCCTATCTCCTCCAAGGGCTGCTCACCTCCCAGCAGCAAGAAATGTGGATAGGGGGCGGTAATCAAACTGTGTGCGTGTGTAGTTGAATGCGATCAACAGTAAGTGCGATTCTGCCTCATGTGTTGTATAGATGAACACTTTTCTGACAGGAGGGAGAGCACAACACAGTGCGCCTCCTCCTGGCTCTTTGCTCTCTGCTCCAGCCTCCTGTTTCCTTGTCCGGGTTTTGAGTGCGGGTGGGAGCAGGGGCAGGGAAGGAGCTCAGCGGCAGCCAGCCAGGGGGGGCAGAACTGCTATCTGGATGGGCACAACCCACCCCAGCACCCTCTAAATCCGGCCCACTGTGTCTCTCAGCAACTGAAAGTCATCGGGGGCGAGAGGTGCGGGGTGAGTGACACAGAGGGATTCTAGGACAATATCCCCCCGGACAATATCCCCCCCGACAATATCCCCCCGGACAATATCCCCCCGGACAATATCCCCCCGGACATTATCCCCCCTGACAATATCCCCCCTGGACAAAATCCCCCCCGACAATATCCCCCCGGACAATATCCCCCGGAGTCCGGACATTATCCCCCCGGACAATATCCCCCGGACATTATCCCCCCGGACAATATCCCCCCTGGACAACATCCCCGCGGACAATATCCTCCCTGGACAATATCCCCCCGGACAATATCCCCCCCAACCCTAACCCTATGTCCAGGGGGATGTTTTCCGGGGGGGGGGGTATTGTCCTGGAGCATAGTGCCCGGGAGATGTTGTCCCGGGGGGATGTTATCCGAGGGGATGTTGTCCAGGGGGGATTATGTCCAGGGGGATGTTTTCCGGGGGGGGATATTGTCCCAGGGGATAAAGTCCGGGGGGATATTGTCCGGGGGGATATTGTCCTGATACCCACAGAGGGCATTGTTCCTTCTCTGCTCCACCGATCCTCCTACTGTCTGGGCCCCTTGTGTGCCCGGCCCCCTTACAGAAGGACGAGTGGTCCCCCCCTATCAGCGGCCCTGCCTGTGAAAGCGTAGTCACTGTGTTGGGAGCATGCAGCAAGCATGCTCCTCTCAACAAGGTAAAGTTGTTCCCCGTGTATTTATCTAAGTGTAAAGTTTGCCTATGCTGTAGGTAATACAAAATGTGTGCAGCCTTGTACAATATTCATTCATTTTATTTTCACACCTGCAGGCCATTTGGTCATCACACCCCCCCCCCCCCCCGGATGCCTGGTCTTGTTGCAAAGATGCAAAAGCCATTTCAAGGTTTTCTCCTGTAATGTTGGGAGTGAGCATCAAACAGATGTCACATCCTAGCAACAAGCCAGGGCATGGGGATTGCTAATTGGGTTTTTTTTTGGCAAGGATTCCAGGGAGGCCAATGGTCTAAATATCAAACCTGTAAACTTCATGATACAGCGCTGCAATGTTTATATAGAACCACTTCAGCTCTGGAAGATTTTACCCCCTTCATGACCAGGCCATTTTTTTGCTATTCAGCACTGCGCTACTTTACTGTAACTGGAAATTGTGCCGTCATGCAACGCGGTACCCAAAAAAAAATATATATAATTTTTTTTCACACCAAAAGCTTTATTTTGGTGGTATTTGATCACCACTGAGTTTTTTTATTTTTTGCAATATAAACCAAAAAATCCCAAAAATTTTGAAAAAAGAATAATAAAACATATCCAATAAAAAAAATCGAATTTCTTCATATATTTTAGCCAAAATGTATTCTGCTACATGTTTTTGTTAAAAAAAAAAATATCACCGGAAGTGACACAAGCTGCTAGAAATGGTGCGACCGCCACCATCTTGCTCCTTCAGGCAGTGTGGATCGCCTCAAGTTTGCCAGAATGACAGGTCTGTGGGGCGAGAAGCTGCCTGCATTGTGAGCAAGGGATCAGAGCCAATTGCAGATGCAGCCATTCTGTGGCAGAATGCCACCGGCATTAAGTGCAGTTGGGGGGGATGGTTGCATGCCCCTCAGTAGGGGGTGAAACTGCAAGCAGAGGCCAGCTTGGCCCGGATTGCTGCCCCTGACCTGCACTACCTAAAGCCCACTGGGCTGGATGGAAAGCTGACCATGGGCTCCCCTGCAGTTAGCACAGAGACTTGGAAAAAAAAGAAAATGCTGCAGCTCCTGTAGATCCAGAGGAAACGGAGGGGATCACAGATACACTGGCAGATCTGCTGGAGACCTGCATGGCACCAGTGATCTGCTGATCGCTGGTACAATGCTTTACAGACTCCAAAAAAAAATAAAAATAAATAATAATAATAATAATAATAATAAATGCACATTTTTTTACCTGCAAAAAAAAATGCCTATTTATTATTTTTTTCCCAAAAACTTAACTCATCCTTTAACTAATGGGAACAAGGTATTTAAGCAAGCTGAAGGTGGTAGCTAATTGGTTACTAAACACAGCTGCTGGGGTTCTGTCTGCTCCAGTTTTAGTAAAATCCCTCCAGAAGTCCTATCATCAGCATGTAAAAGAAGACCTGCACTCAAAATACACTTCGCCTCATTGGACTGATATAAAGTTGACATTTTTTGTGTGTTTATTTCCTTTTTTTATTTTCATTCCACCCCACCCCCAGTCTCCATACATGCCCAGGTGAGAATGACATTAGTAGTAAAGCAACTTTTCTGGCTCTGAGGAAGGTGGTTCGTCCCTGAAATGCGTCAGCCCAGCCACAGCAGCCCCATGCGGCACTCTGCATGCCAATTTGCCACATATGGGACCTTGGCTACCTTGGAGATTGTATATGCAATGTTGATGTGTGTAATATCACACCAGCTTTGTGAGTATATTGTATACTTTTTAATATTTTAATACATGGTTTTAGGGGTGATGCACTAGGTCGGTGCGCCCCTTTTTCTTTTGTCTTTTCCCCGAGAATGACATTAGCCCTGCTCCTGGAGCCTCCTGGGATATGTGATGTGGTTGTCTTCAGCTGAGGTCTCAAGCAAGGCTGAAAGGCAGGACTTTTGTAGGGTCATTAGGGATGGCTGCAAAAACCTGAAAGAGGCCGAAGGCTCCTGATGATGTAAAAGGAGAAGATATCGACATGGGACTGTAGCAGTAGATCACAGCAAAACAATGCTGGAGCTGTTGTGTGTGTGTGTGTGTGTGAATTGAGGATACCCCAGCTAACCAGGTAAGATGAGATTTAAAAAAATGTCACGGGGAAATCCACTTTAGGGTCCAATTCCCACTTTATGTTTCCTAACTGTGTGACAAAACACACGGGAAATGTGCATTTTGCTGAGCATTTTGGAAACGTGCTGTAACTGTGGTGCTATTAATTTGTGAATGGCACCCCAAAAGTTGTCAGCAGATGTGCGTTTTGCTGCATGGCTAATGTTCTACAAATGCACCAAAAAGTGCACTAAAAAAGACTCAATGCCCAAAAAGGTGCTGGAGCTTATTTGACTCGTTTATCGTGCTTAGGGTAGCCCCAATGACTAAGCATCCCTATGCACAAAAAAAACCTGCAATTGGGAATTTGTGTTCCCACTACACAAAGTAGGAATGGGGCCTTCAATCTTAGGAAAAGTAAAAATGCTCCCTTGCTCTTCATACAGTGGGGGTTAAATGCTAGTTTAGGTCTACTCTAGGGGATGCGAAAAGCAGTTTTTATAATCCTCTGTTTTTGTAGCAGGCATCACTCTCCTATTCTCCAGTTGTGGACTGTCCCTTGGCATTTTCCTGTGCAGTATAAGACAATGGAGGATCTTAGACCACCAGAGTATAGGAGAGAAGAGGCTGTGATTATTGGTCCTACAGTGATGGGTGGCCTGTGGGAGAGGAGGATCAGGTAAGTAAATCTGCTTTCCTGGTGCCTCAATGGCAGCATACATGTGATAGTAGCCCTGCCTATGTCTGCCCATAAACCAGTATATAGCTATGAAAAGTTAACACCCACACAACAGCCCATTCTTTCTTATAGGATAGGATTTAGGCTGGGTTTACACATATGCGTTGCAGGAACCAGCGCAATTCCTGTGTGGGTTCCTTGCAGGCAGTTCACACTGCTCTCTCAATAGAAAGTTAATGACGGCCCAGATCGGATCGCAGTGCAAACTGTGAAATGGTACAGGAATCAGATCGCATGGGTGGCAACACCCATGCGATCCGATTCCAGTACGGTCCAAATGCGACTGGCTGAATTTGCATCGCACAGACATCACATGTGATCTGCTCAGCAGGGCTGTATGAATCACATGTGATGTCTATGTTCGCGCCAGTGTGAACCCAGCCTTACTGAAGCTTCCCACCCTGGTAGTTAGTTATTAATCTAGCACATGTATGCCGCCATGGAGGAACCAGGAAAACAGAAAAATGTATCATACTTACTGTCATCTTCGTTTCCTGGTGCCTATCCATGGCAGCATACTGAACCCACCCAGTTCGTTCCTAGCGTTATGCAGGGAATGGGTTGTTTAGGTGTTTGCTTTTTATAGCAGTGCACTGGTCCTGTGGGTGGAAGTAGGCCAAGCTACTACCACATGTATGCTGCCATGGATAGGCACCAAGAAAGGAAAACCCCTTACCATACCATGTCCGACTTTTAACCACTTTACCACCGGAGGATTTTGCTATCTTACGTCTGGGCCACTCTTTGCGATTCGGCACTGTGCGAATTTAACTTACAATTGCGCGGTCGTGTGACGCCATACCCAAATGAAATTTTCGTCCTTTTTTTCCCACAAACAGAGCTTTCTTTTGGTGGTATTTGATCACCTGTGTGATTTTTACTTTTTGTGCTATAAACAAAAAAAGAGCGTAAATTTTGAAAAAATAACAAAAAATTTCACATTTTTTTAAATGAAATTCCCCCCCCCCCCCCCAAAAAAAAATGTAAAAATCTAAATGTTTTAAAATTTTTGGCCAATTTGTTTTCTGCTACCTATGTTTGGTAAAAAAAATCGCAATAAGCGTATTACGATTGGTTTGCGCAAAAGTTATTGCAGTACAGTAACAGTTACAGTAATCAGTGCTATACATATGCACTGTTACTGTAAAAATGACACTGGCAGGGAAGGGGTTAATTTTATTGGAGAGGGAGGGGTTAATGTATGCCTGGTGCTTACTGACGTGTGTGGGGGGAGGTGACTGAGTGACACAGGGAGAGATCCAGGGTTCAGCTATGCTGAGCCCTGCAATCTGACCCTGCCTGTCACTTAGGAGATCCGCCCGCTTTGTTTAACAAGCGGGTGGATCTCCAGACTCGATTCCCCGACGATCGGGGAAGAGCAGCGACGATCGCCGTCGCTCCTCCCCTGGCCCGACTCTCGCAGTGACTGAATACAGCGGGAGCGAGCCTCCGGCGGCGTGTGCACCGCCCACAAGGGGAGGAGTCCAGCGATGTAGGTCTACGTCGCTGGACGGGAACGAGCCACTGTGCCGCAGTAGAGGCACAGTGAGTGGGGGTAAAGTGGTTAAGGATGTGAAGTTATTAGTGAGGTGACTCAGTATAAACTATTCATTAAAATAGAATATTGAAGTTCCCTAAAGACGCAGAATTTCTCTGTAAAATGCTTTGGAACACTATATCTGGAACCTTCATTGTCAAGCTGCTCCAAATGATTTATGTCTATGTGGCCTTCTGACCATACTAGTATTTTATCCATGTGTAATAAAGTTCTTTTATATTTTAATGAATAGTCTATACTGTGTCATCTCACTGATAATTTCACATCCTTAAGGCTTGGTTCACACTGGTGCAATACTGGAACCTCCGCATATCCTGTGTGGGTTCCTGCATTGCATAGGATTCACAGGCAGTTTACACTGTTCCCTGCCAACTGCTGTGGGTCTCAATGTAAAGTTGACACCCCCAAATCGGTTGACAGAATGTAGGGTAAACTGTGAAATTAGACCCATGCAATCTGATTCCAGTGTGGACCAAAAAAGGGTCCTGCCCCATTATGGTGCGATTTTAGCCATGTAAATTGTATGGTTGAATTGCACAGACATCGCATGTGATCTGCACAGCAATGCAGTGCGAATCACATGCAATATCTGCCACTGCATTCGTGTAAACCCAGCCTAAAAGTCCTACATGGTATAGTGAGGGGTTTTCCCCTCTGCCTTTTTTCTGTTGAATATCAGCCTAAATGTGGATCAATTTTTCCGGTAAGTATGATAAAAGTTTCAGTTTTTCCTGCCCCCAGACATAAATAAGAATTTAAACTGACACTAAACTCTGGGTTAAAAAATATTCAAATGTATTTATTCTTGCATAAGAAAAGTCACTTCTATGCTCCCAGCCTCCTCTAGGTCTCCAGGAAGAAGAAAAAACAGAGGGCGCACCGGCCTAGCGCATTACCCCAAATAAAAATGGCTTTATTAAAAGAAAGTGCAAATTCATACTCACAAACAAAGATTATACAATGGCATATCAACAATATTGTTGCATCTGGATTGTCACATCACAGATATGAAGTCCTTGCAGCAACTGGCTAACGCATTTCGAGGGCCGGCAGGTCAGTCGTTGCAAGGACTTCATATCTGTGATGTGACAATCCAGCAGTGGCGGAGCTAGACTTTTAAAACAGGGGTGGCAAGGTATTATTCAATGCAGTGACCAGTGGGCCGTGCCCCCTTCAATGCAGTGACCAGCGTGCCGTGCCCCCTTCAATGCAGTGACCAGCGTGCCGTGCCGCCATCAATGCAGTGACCAGCGTGCCATGCCCCCTTCAATGCAGAGACCAGCGTGCCGTGCCCCCTTCAATGCAGTGACCAGCGTGCCGTGCCCCCTTCAATGCAGTGACCAGCGTGCCGTGCCCCCTTCAATGCAGTGACTAGCGTGCCGTGCCCCCTTCAATGCAGTGACTAGCGTGCCGTGTCCCCTTCAATGCAGTGACCAGCGTGCCGTGCCCCCTTCAATGCAGAGACCAGCGTGCCGTGCCCCCTTCAATGCAATGACTAGTGTGCCGTGCCCCCTTCAATGCAGTGACCAGTGTGCCGTGCCCCCATCAATGCAGTGACCAGTGTGCCGTGCCCCCATCAATGCAGTGACCAGTGTGCCGTGCCCCCATCAATGCAGTGACCAGTGTGCCGTGCCCCCATCAATGCAGTGACCAGTGTGCCGTGCCCCCATCAATGCAGTGACCAGTGTGCCGTGCCCCCATCAATGCAGTGACCAGCGTGCCGTGCCCCCATCAATGCAGTGACCAGCGTGCCGTGCCCCCTTCAATGCAGAGACCAGCGTGCCGTGCCCCCTTCAATGCAATGACTAGCGTGCCGTGCCCCCTTCAATGCAGTGACCAGTGTGCCGTGCCCCATCAATGCAGTGACCAGTGTGCCGTGCCCCCATCAATGCAGTGACCAGTGTGCCGTGCCCCCATCAATGCAGTGACCAGCGTGCCGTGCCCCCCACCAATGCAGTGACCAGCGTGTCTTGCCCCCTTCAATGCAGTGACCAGGGTGCCATGCCCCCATCAGTGCAGAGAGACTTACCTGCAGCCGCCACTTCTCCTGAGTCCCCCAGCGTCTCCTCGAGTCCTCCCGCCTCCTCCTCGGCGGCTCGGCCAATGGCATGCGTTCGCCTTTCGGCCAATCAGGAGCGGGTCTCAGACCGGCTTCCTGATTGGCCAGGAGGAGGAAATAGCGAATTTTCATTTTGCTATTGTCACACAATGGGTGGACACCTTCTTCTGAAGCCTATTAGAGCCTCTGGCTCTAATCAGGTGACAAAAAAAAAAAAAAGCCATGCGTCCGGCGCCCCGCATGCAGATTAGGGGGCCGGACGCATGGATAGGGGGGCGGCGCCCCTGTGCCCCCATCACACCGGTCGCCACTGTCAAACAGTGTAATGTTTTCAGCGGGGTGGCTACAGGGGTGGCAAGGACTTCGTCTGGGGTGGCAATTGCCACCCCAGCTAGCCCTCTGGCTCTGCTACTGCAATCCAGATGCAACAATATTGTTGATATGCCTTTGTACAATCTCCGTTTGTGAGTATGAATTTGCACTTAATTTTGATAAAGCCATTTTTGTTTGAGGTAATGCTCTAGGCCGGTGTGCCCTCTGATTTATCTCGTTCCTAGTATATCTGGACATCCCCAGTCGTGGGAGGGCAGCAAGGTGAGTGTTATCCTGGTTGACTAGAATTTGAGTTCTGAGAGTCTCTTTGCGTGAGGCCCACCTTCAAGCGCAGGAGAATGGAGTGTTGGTTTGGAGATCCTCTAAATCTCCAAATGCCTTTTATTTTTATTTTTTTGCTGCTGCTGTGATTTGACTTCCTGTTAGTGGGTGGCTACACCTATTTCCCATGGCCCTACTGTATATAGGAATGTAGCCACCCTGTCCTGCATGCTCCTGGGATGGACTATGGGATTTGCAGTGTGTAAAGAGCAGTGCAAGTGACTATAACCAACCCATACTGCTCATTCCTAACATAAAGGAGTGAGAGGGGGAAAGGAGAGGTTTGGGAGCAGCCAGATGGTGTTACAAGGAAGCAGAAAAAGCTCATTTAGTTTAAATAGATTCCTGGCCTATTAAGTAGCAGATATGTATGGGTTATTTTTGGAGAATATGGATATTGTTTAGGGTCACTGCAGCCATTTTTCTTTTTTGTGGAGCTCAGCTTTAAACAGAAAAATTGAGATTTAGGATGACTTGATTGGTGACTGAGTGTTGTGCTGTGACCACTATGTGCACACCCTGAGCCTGCAGCAGGTCTCCCCTCATCTACACAGAGAAGAGAGAACACACAGCCCCTCCAATGACAGCTGAGGAGGGAGAAGCCATTGGGCTGGTCAGGTGACCCCGGAGGAATGTGTGTGTGTGTGTGTAGGGGGAGACTGGGCGATCTGCACAAATCCTCCCGTTCTCTGCTCACACTCTTCTACACCTTGACTGACAGCCGTCCCTGCCAATAGCAAGACAGCTCCTCCGCTGCTCAGCCAATCAGCTGCTGCCCAGCGCCCAGAGAGACTCCGTTCATCCCAATCCCCGGGAGGAATGAGAAGGAAAGTTGGGATCTGTGGAGAGAAGATTCGGGGTCACCATGCTGGAGGGATGAACGCTGACCGGGAGCTGTGATTGCATGTGTATGTCCGGGGCTCTGCTCAGGATGGTGAGTGTGTGGAGTGGGCTTATACACCCAGGGTAGTGACGTGTCTGCTCATTGGGATAGATACTCATTCTGTATGCTTCTTTATTCACTGTCTATAGTTCTGCGCTCATTCTTATTGTCTATATACATGGATAGAGTTCTACATTCATTCTACATGCTTCTTTATTCACTGTCTATAGTTCTGCACTCCTCATTGTCTATATACATGGATAGAGTTCTACATTCATTCTGTATACTTCTACACATTTACTAAAACTGATGCAGCTCTGCATAGTAACCAATCAGCTTCTAGGTTTTATTTTCAAAGATTAATTGAACACGCTGAAGTTAGAAGCTGATTGGCTACTATGCACAGCTGTACCAAATTCTGAGTGCTCCACTTTTAGTAAATATCCACCATTGCATATAGTTCTACACTTATTGTATATAGTTCTACACTTATTGTATATAGTTCTACACTTATTGTATATAGTTCTACACCCATTGTAATAGTCTATATTAATGGATAGAGTCCTACACCCATTGTATATAGTTCTACACTTATTGTATATAGTTCTACACTTACTGTATATAGTTCTACACTTACTGTATATAGTTCTACACTTACTGTATATAGTTCTACTCTCATTGTGATAGTCAATATTTATAGATATAGTCCTACACTCACTGTATATAGTTCTACACTCATTGTGATAGTCTATATTAATGGATAGAGTCCTACACCCATTGTATATAGTTCTACTCTCATTGTGATAGTCAATATTTACATATATAGTCCTACACTCACTGTATATAGTTCTACACTCATTGTATATAGTTCTACACTCATTGTGATAGTCTATATTCATGGATAGAGTCTTACACCCATTGTATATAGTTCTACACTTATTGTATATAGTTCTACTCTCATTGTGATAGTCAATATTTATAGATATTGTCCTACACCCATTGTATATATTTCTACACTTATTGTGATAGTATATATTCATGGATAGAGTCCTACACTCACTGTATATAGTTCTACACCCATTGTATATAGTTCTATTCTCATTGTGATAGTCAATATTTATAGATATAGTCCTACACTCACTGTATATAGTCCTACACCCATTGTATATAGTTCTACTCTCATTGTGATGGTCTATATTTATAGATATAGTCCTACACTCACTGTATATAGTCCTACACTCATTGTATATAGTTCTACACTCATTGTGATAGTCAATATTTATAGATATAGTCCTACACTCACTGTATATAGCCCTACACCCATTGTATATAGTTCTACACTCATTGTGATGGTCTATATTCGTGGATAGTGTCCTACACTGGTTGTGATAATCTCTTTAATGGATAGAGTCCTACACTCACTGTACATAGTCATACACCCATTGTATATATTTTTATACACTCATTGTTAATAGTTTATATACATGGATAGAGTTCTACATTCATTGTATATGGTTCTACACTCATTGTGATCCTTCCTGCAGTAACATTGTATCATTTTGTGTCTGATCACTCAGATATTTGTAAACATTGTATTCTGTTCACACAGGTGCACTCACCAGCTTTAGAACCCATTGGATTGGTTAACAAAGGGGAAATGCTTTATTTTTTAGTATTGAAGTGACATTAACCTACCATTTTTTAAATTTTTTATTATTTATTATTATTTAATCATGTGTTGAGTATGCAGTTTCTTTATCTTTAATACTTGACTATATTCTAGTTTAAGCTGGTGCCATAACTGCTGCCCTATTTTTCCTGGGTGGCTCCTTTCTCTTGCAGCATCCTATGGAGCCAATCTTGCATGCAGGAACGAAGGCCGGCCAATACACGTTTCGAATCTCGGCCAGTTCAGCAGAAACCAGCCAAGACTCGAACTGTTAATGGACAGGCTGAATGTACCAAGCTGGTTGATCGATCAGCTTGGGTACAACCAGCCTGATGTATTCTTTTACGATTGTCACTAGGGGTTGCTATAGCTGCTAGCCATATTCACTGTTTTCTCCCAGCAGTGACGGCAGGGGAAGGCGGGAGCAGCCGTGTTGATGGGGGAATCGTGCTAATTTCTTTCGGGTTGCAGGAAAGGAATTTTTATTGTGTATGGCCTGCCTTAGACCCCATTCACACTTGTGCGACTTGTCATGCTAGTTTCGATATCAAATTTACATGACAAGTCGTACCCCATGTTTTCCAATGATGACCATTCATATGTGTGTGACTTAAAGTACTACTGCACTATGGTCCAATTTTCATGCAACGTGAGGGCCATAGGCTTCAATGTTAACCCTCGAAAGTTGCATGAAAGTCGTACCTGAATGTTTTACATGCAACAGTGGGTCCTCCATTGCAGAGGGACAACAAGTCACATCTATGTCGCACCCATCCAAAGTTGTGTGACTTTGGAGTCATACAAGTGTGGATGAAGCCTTAGAGTTGTATCTCCATCCACTGTGTTCATCAATAGAAACACGCAGCCCCTGTCCTCTTCCCCTCCTCCCTGCTAACAAACTTACTCCAGACTGCACTGTCCACTGTTAACTCTTTCCTGTGGAGACAAGATGTTCAGGGAAGCAGCACTGAGAGCAGGTGCCAGTAGCGTTAAAAACTCCAAGTGCTGGGGTAAAAATTTTAACAAATAGCTGACTTGGGAAAGTTAATGTGCTAAGCTAAAAGAAGCTGAGAGTTTAAGACTTTGTGCACACTGGCTTATTGTAAACTTGGTTTCTCCAGACAGGAGAAAATCAGCATTATAAATTCACCTAAGCTGCATATTTTCAAACCTGTTTAGATGAGTTTAGCAGCATTTGGTGTTTGGTAGTTTTTCATTGGCCAAAATTGTAATTTATTCTGGCCTTTTGAAATGTATAAAAGCTCAAGAGCCAAACGTGTTTAGGAGCCTTTAGCTGTATTTGGAGTTTTTTATGCCCAAAAGTTCCTCTCCTGAATGTGATTCTTCTGCATTCTGTAGAATGAGCTTTGACTCCCTCTAATATCTTGGTTGCTCCTAAACTCCTCCAGAAATCTATGTGCGCATGGACACACAGGCTTTTATTGAGGGGAGTTCACAAAAAATTCCCAAAGCCCCAAAAACATCATATTAGGAGCAGCAGTGTTCATGAGGCCTAGTACAACAACACTGGATTTTTCTTGTGCCTTATCAACAATGCAATTACACATATCTGTGTGTTGTGGCACCTACCACACCAAATCAATTTAAAGCCATAAAGTCCACAAAACATCTGCTTTAATAGTCTGCCACCCATATGGTATCTCAGTGACACAGGCATCTTCTCCCCAACTTCTTCCAGGTTCTGGTCTACAGCCACCCTAACTGGCCAGCACAGGGTGACATAACTTCTGTGCATGGACAATAGTCCAGTTATCCCAGCACTTAGGCACTATGCCAGCTATGTAAACTGAACTGTGCATGCACAGCTCAATATTTTGAAGTCTGCAAACAAGTAAGTAGGTTTTATTTATTGCTGATGAGAATGTGCATGTCTCATCTGCAAAAAAAGAGCACATGTGCTTGCAATTATTTATTTCTTTTTTAAGTTTTCTCTTCAAAGGTGCATGTACAGAGCAACAAGAGGCCTGTGCAGCATGCATTCAAGCATCATTCTCTGCCCAGGTGTCACACATGCAGCATACTGGCCTCTGCCAGCAGCCTGGCAAAACGCTCAAATAAACAGTTGCTATATTCTGATATACGCATACCTGAACGGTACATGTATACAGGGACCTTTGTGCTGCCCTGCATGTAAACTACTGGACAGTTACATCCAAATGATAGTGCTTTGCTATCATACAACAAAGTAATAAATTATTATTTTTGTGCATAAAATGCTACTTAAGCCCACACACCAGTGCGACTTGTCATACGACTTGACAGTTCAAAGTCACACCCCATGGCGCCTTTGAAAAAGGGTCCTGCACTTCTGTGCGATTTCAGTGCGACTTGCATTGACACCTTTTAAAAGAGGCCGCACAGATGTTAGCAAGCCACACATGAAATCGCACTGATAATCTGCTTTGAAGTTGTGCTGAAGAAGCGCAAATTCTAAGCCGCACTGGTGTGAACCTGAGCTAAAAGTGCATATAGAAATTGGGGAAATTTGTACAAGCCTCAATCTTTATTATCCTCCAATTGTTTACAATGACAAGAACATCCTAGGGGATTTTCAGTAGCATGATCATAGTGATACAGGGGAGGACATTTTTACAGTGTGGGGTGTTGGTGAGCTGCAGTGCCATTCAGCTTAACTTGCTTCTCAACACAGTAATGCAGCACAGCTCTGATGCACATGCACTGCAGCGCACCACAATGCACTGTAACACATTTTCATGTATTTTGGTGTGCTGGATTGGGAAAAGAGTGCTGCATATAGAAATTTTTGTTTGTATGTTGGCAGCCTATTCAAAATAAACATGCTGCCGTAATGCAACACATGTGAATGTGAGTGTAAATGGGCCCTTAGACTAGGGGCAGCTATAACCAAGTGGCCCTTTCATGGGCAGAATTTGGTGAGCATGCCATGGTGTCCTTCTGGTGGGTGTTCCTAATAGGGAGATGGCACACAGGAATCTGGAGGATGGGGGTGTACAATGTCAGCAAAAGTAGTGTTTATATACTATGTAGGAAAAAAATCATTTCCCATACTATGAAAGTAGTATTGATGTGTTGGTGTTAAAAAAAAAAAAAAGCTTTCATATTAGTTCAATACAGGAAAACTGTGTGAACTCTGCTACTAAAGCAATGGATCACCTGAACGAAAATGGAGGAAATTCACAAGTGATTGCGCAGTCTATGTATAGTAGAAGAGACTTGGCTTATTGTTTGCATTTAATTCTTGACATTGTTATGACCCCATCTCAGAATCTGCCGCATATTTTCCGGCACTCTCCACATACCTGGTCTGTTTATATAACAATCTTACTGATCTGTAAGGATTTTACTGAAATAAGATGATGCAGGTCTCTGTTATCCAAGCATTGTGCATATATGATGGATAAAGAGGACCTCTGCCCCCTTATATAGAAAAAGACATGAATATTTCAAACCGCGCACTAGGCACACTTACAAACTTCCATGCTGCCTCTCCTTCTCCTTTAGTCCTTATGGTGCCTTCCTGCTACCTGTGCCCCACTGAGCCATTTTTAAAAATGTGTATGTCTGGGCTAAGCCTGCAATATAGTTGTAATGTACATGTGTGGGATGGAACGCCTTACATCATGCGGCTCATCTCATGAATGCATTGTACAACCATTTTTAAGAAAAGCTTTGCCTATGATCTCATCAGATTAGGTACGAGATCTCCCTGAAGGCACTGATGGCTTATCCTTCGCAGGGGGCCTCAGTGCAGCTGGGGCTACATCATTAGTGCCTAAGTGAAATCAGGAAGTGGCCAAGAAAAGTAGTAAAGCAAAGATAGTAGAAAGGAAGTAAAGCAAAGATAAAAAATAAATAAAGTATGGGGGGAGGGGGGCTTAGATGATTTCACATGAACATGTTGATGTGAATATTAGAGATGGGCACGATAGAAAATTTTGGTTCGGATTCATTTGTTAAGTTATTTATTTCATTTCTTCCTAATTGTTATGCTAAAATGATTCATTTTCGTAATTTGTTTCTTGTATAATCGTGCCCATCTCTAAAATTCACATCAACATGAATCCTCTGCATGTTCGGATTTGTTTGGTATATTCGTTTTTCCGAATCAATTTGTGTTTCAGAAGCTATTTTGGAAGATTGGTTAGATTTGTTTTAACGTGTTATTTCGGGAAATTACCTATGCACTCTGTTTGGGCTGGATGGAGGTGGGTCCATCCGATTCTTAGAATCATAACATAATGAATGGAACAAAATGTATTTTGGATTAATTTGTTATGTTATGATTCAGAGATTCTGATGGATGCACCTCCATCCAACCTGAGCACAATAATTAGGAATCATCTTATTTTACTTTTTTATTTCATTTTTTTACTTTTTTAACTATTATTTCACTTTTTTTTACTAATTATTGCAATATGTTTCCATTTCATATGTAGTGGGTTTTTATAATAATGAAAAATGTTCATGCAATATAAAAACAAAATGATCTGAATCCACTGGGATCATTCATTATCTTATCAACAAAATCATTGTGGTGACTATTTTTTGAACATGTGCCACATCCCTAAATTGACCACAATTTGACCAAAAATGTTCCCCTAGAGATTGGGACTTTATATGCACTTAAATAAGTATACTAAAGTGTTAGGCCCCATTCACACTAGTGCGACTTGTCCCGCGATTTTGGACCGCAAAATCGCATGACAAGTCGTTTTCCATTATTTTCAATGAGCCCCATTCATATCAGTGCGTTTTGAAGTCGCACCGACTTCAAAGTAGTTCCTGCACTACTTTGCCACGATTTTAATGCATTTTGAGGCATATAGCCTTGCCCATGCTTTCAAAATCGCGGCAAAAATCGCGCCGCGAAATCGCGGCAAAATTGCGTTGCAATAGTGTGAAAGGGGCCTTAAAATATATTATTATTATTGTTTTACAAAAAGTAAAAACATATTTCACAAGATATACATCCTATAAAAGAATTTACACGGAATATGCACAAATTATAAGGGGGGACCAATGCTGGAGGAGATTATCATACATGCATACACGTGCTGATTGTGATTGGAGACAAAGTCCATTTTTTGGCCCCAGCTGTCATTTGACGCCAGGTTCAGCCGCAATCTCCCAGACATTGATATCTTGCTCTGATTAGAGACATAGATAGACATCTTGTTTAAGCTTGATGGACGGATGTTCTGAGCAGGGCCGGACTGGCCTAGCGGGATACCGGGAGGTTTCCCGGTGGGCCGCCGGTCCTGGGGCCGCTTTAAGGGTCGGCGCAGCCGCAGCGCCGCTTTAAGGGCCAGCGCAGCCGCATCGCCACTTTAAGGGCCGGCGCAGCCGCATCGCAGCTTTAAGGGCCGCCGCAGCGCCGCTTTAATCACTGGGGTCCAATCGTGTGACGTCAGCCGCTGTGAGCCGTCAGGACGCCGACGGTCACGGGGGCGGGGCGGCGGGCGCGGCGGGAAAATTGACTAGCTGAGTCAGTGGAGGGAGGGAGGGAGGCTGGCTGAGCGTGCGAGCGAGGCTGCGAGTGCGACCCGACCCGACTGGTAACTGTCACGGGCACGCTGACGCCGATTATGATCCCTCCCCTCTGCACTCATCCCCACAGTCCCTCCTCCCCGATCCCAAGGGTTTTTGGGTGATGCCAGGTGGGAAGGCAACACAGGACTCAGAGCCAAGATATGTCATGTGGGTTTGCCACTGCACCTTCTTTACCCCAACCCCACTCTGCAGTAAAAGACATCTGTGCCCTTCTAACACCCCAGCCCTCCTGAACCCAAGTGCCATCACCTCCAGACCCCCGGCACCATGCCCCATCTAAACCCCCAGTGCCATACCCATGCCCTCCTGAACCCCAGTGCCATCCCCTCCAGACCCCCGGCGCCATGCCCACCTGAACACCCAGTGCCATACCCATGCCCTCCTGAACCCCAGTGCCATCCCCTCCAGACCCCCGGCGCCATGCCCCACCTGAACCCCCAGTGCCATACCCATGCCCTCCTGAACCCCAGTGCCATCCCCTCCAGACCCCCGGCGCCATGCCCCACCTGAACCCCCAGTGCCATACCCATGCCCTCCTGAACCCCAGTGCCATCCCCTCCAGACCCCCGGCGCCATGCCCCACCTGAACCCCCAGTGCCATACCCATGCCCTCTTGAACCCCAGTGCCATCCCCTCCAGACCCCCGGCGCCATGCCCCACCTGAACACCCAGTGCCATGCCCATGCCCTCCTGAACCCCAGTGCCATCCCCTCCAGACCCCCGGCACCATGCCCCACCTGAACCCCCAGCGCCATGTTCTCCAGTGCCATGCTACTGACCCCCAGCACCATGCCCTCCCTACCCCCAGCGCCATGTTCTCCTGAACACCCAGTGCCATGCCCTCCTGAACCCCCAGCGCCATGCCCTCCTGACCCCCAGCGCCATGCCCTCCTGACCCCCAGCGCCATGCCCTCCTGACCCCCAGCGCCTTGCTCTCCTGAACCCCAGGGCCATGCTCTCCTGAGCTCCCCCTGCCATGCCCTCCTGACCCCCCAGCGCCTTACCTTCCTGACCCCCAGCCTCATGCCCTCCTTAACTCCCAGCGCCATGCCCTCCTGAACTCCCAGCGCCATGCCCTCCTGAACTCCCAGCGCCATGCCCTCCTGAACTCTCAGTGCCATGCCCTCCTGACCCCCCCCAACACCATGCCCTCCTGAACACCCAGCACCATGCCCTCCTGAACCCCAGTGCCATGCTCTCCTGACCCCCAGCCCCATGGCCTTCTGACACCATAGCACCATGCCCTTTTGACACCCCAGTTTTCTTGACACCCCAGCCCTCCTGATCCCCCCAATACCATATCCTCCTGTCCCCCCGGTGCCATGCCCTCTTGACACTCCAGCCATTCTGACCCCCCAATACCCTGCCCTCCTGACCCCCCCCTGCACGGTGCCCCTCTGATCCCCTAGTACTGTGCCCCCTTACCCCAGCCCTACATACTGATGACCTCTGTACACTGCCCTATATGCTACCTCTGTACACTCCCCTACATACTACTGACCCCTGTACACTGCCCTACATACTACTGACCTCTGTGCCCTGCCCTACATACTACTGACCTCTGTACTCTGCCCTACATGCTACTGACCTCTGTACACTGCCCTACATACTACTGACCTCTGTACTCTGCCCTACATGCTACTGACCTCTCTACACTGCCCTACATACTACTGACCCCTGTACACTGCCCTACATACTATTGACCTCTGTACACTGCCCTACATACTACTGACCTTTGTACACTGCCCTACATACTACTGACCTCTGTACACTGCCCTACATACTACTGACCTCTGTACACTGCCCTACATACTACTGACCCCTTTACACTGCCCTACATACTACTGACCCCTTTACACTGCCCTACATACTACTGACCTCTGTACTCTGCCCTACATGCTACTGACCTCTGTACACTGCCCTACATACTACTGACCTCTGTACTCTGCCCTACATGCTACTGACCTCTCTACACTGCCCTACATACTACTGACCTCTCTACACTGCCCTACATACTACTGACCCCTGTACACTGCCCTACATACTACTGACCTCTGTACACTGCCCTACATACTACTGACCTCTGTACACTGCCCTACATACTACTGACCCCTTTAAACTGCCCTACATACTACTGACCCCTGTACACTGCCCTACATACTACTGACCCCTTTACACTGCCCTACATACTACTGACACTGGCCAGAAATCAGAGCACATAGCCAGGCTTGAAACTAATCAAGAAAATCAGCTTGCAGTACCAGATGTTCTGACTTCATGATGGACTCCGGCATCTGACTTGTGGGGGCAACCAATTACCCCCCCAGACAAGACAAAAAAAATGTGAATGAAAGTGAATGACGAGATTCTCACTGAAGCTAACTTTTAAGGTAGGCTAAGTTTATATTTTTACAGTGACATTAGTTTTAGTAGTTTTTTTCAGGGTATTCTTTATGCCATCTTTAATTTTTATTATGGATTTGCTAGTTAATTTGAAAAAAAATAAATGATAAAAAGGGGATGCTAAAAAAGGTATCTCTGCACCCCGGTGATCTTTGATCTCTTCAATTTTGTTCAGGTAGATCTCCATCTTTTATAGGTTGCCTACCCCTGCTTTAGAGACTCAGTGCTACGTTAGACACGATTATCAGCAAAGATATGCACTTTCCCCGATATATCGGAGGTGGCCAATATTGCCGATATTTCGGGAAAGTGCGTTTACCGGAGTGATGCCTGCAGCTTGAGGCGTCACCCCGGGTACCGGCGTCCATAGCCGACGGTCAGCTGTTTATAATGACAACCGCTGCTGAGAAGCCACTCGGCTGTCGTTACAAGGAGCGGGAGGGGAGCCTTCCGCGGCTCGTCCAGGTCTCCTGTCCCACTGGGAGACCTGGGCAACCAGCCTGCACGGCTGTCGAATACCCGATCAAAGCCACATTCGGCTCTGATTGGGTCTCCATGCAAAACCCCGGAAGTGATGTCATGAGTAATATCACTTCCGGGTACTGTCTGGCGCCAGATTAAAAAAAAAATGACGGCATTCAAAACAGCCAAACTTGGCGTTTTGAATGCATTTAAGTGCAGAGGAGGGGTTCCTCCTCTCCCAGATCCCTCCACAAAAGTACTTTAAAAAAAAAAAAAAAAAAAAATAATTTTAAATGTACAAAAATATCATCCGATACCGATATGCATTGGCTAAAAGATCGGTATCGGCAACGAAAAACCGATATCGGTCGATCACTAGTATGAACGTTTACTGGAAGGGGATACAGAGGGTATATTGGGAATCTTAGTGACGAGTGGTATGCGCTCCATATCTCTTTTATAGATGGGGATGTAATACAATCTAGGATCACCTGAAAACAGGGTGAGGTGACGTTAAGCTGTTGGGCTAGTATAATAATGTTATGGGGCTGGTATGAAATTATTTCCAGGGCTGGTTTTTATCCCTAGTCCGGCCCTGGTTCTGAGACACTGTTTTTATTACACATGTGAATGTGGAATTCATCATCAATACAAACCATAGAATTAATGCACGGTGTACCCCTGAAGAAGAAGCTATATGAGCTTTGAAACGCGTTGGGTAATCCTGTTGCTAATTCTCACAATTCCTTGTATACATGTATTGGTGTAATTTGTGCATATTTCATGTAGATTCTTTCTTAGGATGTATATCTTGTGAACTATGTTTTTACCTTTTGTACAACAATAAAGAAATATTTTTTAAAGACTTCAGTATACTTATTTAAGTGCCTATAAAGTCCCAATCTCTAGGGGAACATTTTTGCTTGATTCGTTATCTTATGTTATTTTGGATCCGAATGAAACAAATGAATTCCATTGTTTCAGTATTTATTTTGGATTAGTTGAAATGCATTACTTTTGTGATTCGGGGATTCGTATACATCTGTAATGAAATGAATCACACATGTCTAGTAAATTTTAGTAAAAGAGGAGAAGGAATATTTTAAAGCTGAACTAAACCTAACTAATAAAGTTCAAGCAGACAGCCCTTTATTGCAGAAGAGACATCCTATGCCTCTTTTGCAATAATAAATACCTGCAGCTCAGCATGCATTCCCTGACCAGCCAATCAAGAATTTAAAATCCTGAAACCCATATGTAGCCAGGGATAAGATGACAGCGGCTGAGGAGGGATTTCACCACATCACTGGAATGAGGAGGTATTTTATGCGAGTTGAGTTCCTCTGTCTTTTTGCTCATCTATTTACAGATTGTATAAACAGCCTTTTTCCTTGTTGTTAGAAGCTTTCTTCATTCGAACCACATATTTCAGGTCCATTTCTTTAGTAGTCACTTAATTTCCCTGTACTTTTTGGGCTGTTGTAATAAACATTTAAAGCGTATGTAAAACCTAACCATGAACTTTTCTATTTGCTGACTTCTGGTCTGGTAAATGTACGATTGAAAGAGTTTTGTTGTATCAGTTTGATAAGTGCAAAAAAATCGCTGTTGATCATGTCAGACATTTAGAGCGGTCTCATGTCCTGTGTTCTCTCAGGTGAGGTTGATTTACCAAAGACAAATAGACCATTTACTTTGTAAGGGATGCTGAACCTTACATGGGAATATTCCCCAAAGCTAAGAGAATGTGGTGAAGCTCTGCTGACTTCCATCATCCAATCATGTACATGAAAAAATTTATATTTTTTTTTTATTTCCTTGCACATGATTGGGTATTCTTTTGCAAAGTGAAATTTTAAAACATTCGCTAAGCCCTGGGAAAAATTCCCTTGCAAAATGAACAGCCTGTTTGCCTTTAGTAAATCAACCTCAAGAAGTCAAATTAGCCTACCCTGTGTTATCTTGGGAATACATAGTAATTAGGGCTCATTCCCAACGTCAGCTGTGCTGGTGTGTGCTGAGAAAAAAGTGCCAATTCTGGTGTATCACAATGTTTGCAAACCTTATTGAAATGTCACAAACTTTTGTATTACATTTTATTGGCTGCAATGCATTGTGATGTGTTGGATTGTGTTGCCCCACACTGCGCTGAATAAAAGTACTGCATGATGCACTTTTTATCAGCACGCACAGCCTTAATATTGTGGTGTGGACTGGCATGGTATGGGAACAAGATTTTTTTGCCTTGCATTTGAACTGGGACTGTGCTGGGAAAGGATGCTCATCACACTTAGCATGAAAGAGCCTTTAGCCTTTATGTTGTGGAGAAGGAAAAAACAACCTGGGAGGGCTGACACCACTTAGGTCAACAGCAAAGCTGTTTGTTGTCAACCCACATGCAGGAGTAAAAACACGGGGAGAAGTTCAGCCTGGTTCACATCTATATGGTTTCCAGCAGCTGCGTTTGCTCAGGCACAGCTGCCTATTCATTTGAATGGGCTGCTGTACCTCTTGAAAATGCAGGGATAAGGTCCCTGCACCTTTTCCAAAAACGCAGCCACAGTAAAACTGCATAGTACAGCCAACCCTGCTGCGGTTTCCAGTGTGTGGGGTTGTGATTAGGGTTAATGGCACCTCCACGCATCTCATAAGCAGCAGCAAATTTTTCCTGCAGGTGCGGGAAGATTTGTGATTACACACCTTCCCACACTCAGATGTGAGCCTAGCCGTATTGCAGATATGTATTACATAAGTTTGCCCTGATATACACTTTAAAAGAACATATAGTACTTCCCCAGGCACTGAGGTGATTAGAATCAAAGCAACACCATTTAGAGTTTTCTAAAACCACCCTATTATAGGAACAAAATGTTAACCTTTTCAAAGGCTTGATTGCAACTTATTACAATGTGCTTTATCAACATTGGTTTTGCTGCTGTTTTAAAGGACAGTGAAATATGTCCATTTGAGTGGTGAACGTGCAAAGATTCTAAAGATGTAATATTCTAAAGAATGCAACCAGGTTGCTGGTTATATTCTCATGAAAACTAGCTATGGTTTCCAAGCCAGAATGGAAAACAGCCAGAAATCCAAAGCATTCCATTTCTATTGGTGTGACACAATTCAGCTCCATCTGTGTTATCTTGGCTTGTTATTTAACCTGGATATTGATTAGTGATGTGGACAAACTATTTGAAAGCTGAACTTCAGGATCCTGTGTGCTTAAATATTATATTATCCCTATGCTCAACTAAACCACTCAGAAAATGTGAAAATAATGCCTTTGTTTCTGTTAAAATCAGTTTCTGTGGAAAAATGTGCTGTTTCCAGGCGCAGGGGAGTACATAAGTTTGCACCACACGTCATATCCACACTGGGAACTAAATCCTACATTTCTCATGATTTAGGGCTAATTCACACATGCATTGATCTCTGTTTTAGCACACTTATAAAATACAGATCAACACATAAAAAATACAATTGTTTTCTATGTGTCCTATTCACACTACAATGCTGCGCTGACTTGCGTTGCATTGAGTTAAAATGCAACATATATGCGTTAAAAACACATGTAAAGCACACGTCCATGCAGCACAACATAAGTAAAGAAAAACCTTGCCTTGTCATTCATTTTGTTCCTAACCCACAAACAGGATGTGATGTCACAGGAAACATTCAAAATGCATGGCATTTGCTAAAACATGCATCAACGCACTTCTGAACATGCATCAACAAATGTTAAAATGCACATAAATTGGATAGAGATGTTCATCCAGTTTCCCTGCATTTCACTACAATTAGTAATTTGCATTATATATAACAGACCCATGTGTCTAAATTGTAATACCACTTTTATAAAAAAAAAAAAAACAATAATATTTATAACAAAGAAAAGCATAAAATATGACTTTTTCATCATAATATATATAGGTTCTATGCTTTTATTATCAATATGTTATTCTATGAATGTTTCTTAGCCTTGCTTACATGTCCCCAAGGACCCCTGCTATCTGGGCCTATGAGGGACAGTGCTGTGAAGGCAAGAGCAGCTATTAGCTGCCAATCAAAGGATGAGGAAGGGGTGCCATTCCAATCATGACCATCCATAGATGGAAACATGACGTAATCATGCACACCTGTCCTGACATATACTCAGGGCCATCTTTAATACCGACTGGACCCTGGGCAAATATTTTCTTGAGCCGTCCCAGATTTACTTATCAACTATTTGCAGGCAGTGCAGGCAGTGCAGTACATGTGATGGTATACAATAATACAGTTAAAACAACATGATTATAAAATCGCATATAGCTGGCAAGGCCTAAAATATCTGTATATTTATACGGTTACTTATTTATTTCAGGGTTTCGTATATGCCCGTTCTTCAGCTAATGTCTCAACCATTTTAGGCCTTGCCAGCTATATGCGATTTTATAATCATGCTGTTTTAACTGTATTATTGTATACCATCACATGTATGTACCTATGCCAATATTGTATATCTGTATTATTGATGACACACATCATTAAATTGCTTATATTGTTATCATATTGTGGACCCACCTTTATACCCATATTAGTCTTTTACATCCCAACCCTCTGTATGCACTTCATTCAAAGTCCCACTTGCTCTCCCCCTCTTTTTTATCCCATGTTCCCCAGCCTTCTGGGATGCTAGGCAATTAGCCTTTTGTATTATGTTACTACATTATGATTATGTTGTGGAATGTCCACACATCATTTAGTTGACCATATGTTACAATTGATGTGTATTGCCTGTTATACCCCCCCTTTTAATATTCCCCCCTTCTCCAATGCTTCTATATGATTCAGGGATGGAGGCATATAGCCCATGGATGGCTATGCCTCATTTAAAGTCCCAAAACGTTCTTCTTTTATTTGAAGTAAATACTGTATATTATACCTTTCTATCTATTTACTAATGCTGGCAACATAAGGATTACAAAAGGTTCATATTGATTGAGAGAGTTTAGTTCCACTTTAAGTATCTTGGTGTGGTGCAGATGTGGTTAGTACAGCATTGTGAGTGTGGGATTAGATATATGCTAATTATATTAATGTATACACACACAAACTCTCAGGGGAAGATCAGACAGGAATGGAAACTAGATGGATCAAACAAAAGTATGCTTCCAACATTCTTAGCAATTTTACAATGGTTTACAAGAACAATGTGCAAAGCAGGGGAGATGGACAAATATATTCTGATAGACTTTCTTCTACTTACGCTCTGCAAGACAATAAGTGTCGGTTCACACTATGGCGATCCGACTTCGGGGGCGACCTGTGAAGTCGCCGTGCACCGCGACTTTGGCACGACTTGCATGGACTTCACATAATGGAAGTCAATGCAAGTCGCTCCGACTTGTGTAAAAAGTAGTACAGGAACCTTTTTTTAAGTCGTAGCGACTTGAGTCGCTCCTATTAGAACGGTTCCCGTAGCACAGAATGGACCGCGACTTGTCAGGCAACCAAGTCGCCTGACAAGTCGCGGTAGTGTGAACCGGGACTAACAGTTTTTAGTTTAATGGTTGATCTGAAATCCTTAGAACAGTTAAATGAAAACATTAAAGCCCTTTAATATATTTAAAGTAGAACTATAGGCAAAACATTTTTTTTTTTTTTTTTTAATTATGGATAGAGTAAGAGAGGGTAAAACCCCTGTCAGACTTGTTTTCGCCATCTATGTCCCAGTTCCTTAATTTCCTGTCCTGTAACAGGAAGTTAGAGGAAATCCCTGCAAATAAGGGTCAATCTTTGGGGACCCCCAGGTCAACAGAACTAGTGTCCCCATTGGGGACACTTTTCTGGGGGACAACCCTGAAATTTGGGATTTTCTTTTACTTTCACTTTCAATAGTATTGGTAAACAGGACAAATAGAGAAGGGGAACAGACAGCAATACTACCAGGGCCAGGACAAGGGGTGGGCAGGAGGAACGGTTGCCCTGGGCACTGGGGTATCATGTGAGATGGGGCACCACAAGGAGGTTGGGGGAAAGAGATTTGTGTTGGGAGGGGGAGTTTGGGGGTGGCAGGGGATAAGAATTATTCTAGGAGGGGACATTTGGGGAGGTGTGCCAGGAGTGGTGATTTTTTTTGAGGATACGTAATGCTCATACATCTTGGGGGGGGGGGGTGCAATTTGGCATGTTCGCCCTGGGCTCCAGATGACCTTGTCCCGGCACTGAATACAACACAGGTGTTCTAATCCCTCTCCACTCTATCCAAAACCAAAAGAAAAGCTTTGTCTTTAGTTACACTTTAAGCTGATTGCTAATATTAGGATTTGTTTCTGTTGCTGTCAGTATCTTTTGGTATGGCAGTACCGGGACAGCTTTGCCTAGCACCCAGGGCAGGAATGCAGAACTGCACCCCCTCCCCCACTGTTATTGCATGCCGTAGAATGAGTTTTACTGCCCTGTGTCCAATCTCTGCCCCCCTGCTTCACTGTGCTCCTCCTGCCTACGCTTTGTCCTGACCCTGTGGCATGGATTTGAGTAGTACCCCATTGTCACTTGTTATAGGCATGGTTCTAACTGCGAGTCTAAGGAGTGAGTGCCTGATCTTTACTAGGGGTCCTCAAAATATGTTTGAGTGTGTGTTATCTGCACTGAGCTTAGAAAGGAGAGAGAATGAATTTAAACAACCTGATGCTTATGCACTGAAAAAAAGAGTAGAAGATAATATCCAGTAGTCCCTGGGAAGTAAAGCTGCCATGCTATAACAATTCAACAGTGGAGAATTAGGCTATTAATTATATTCGGTCAATAGAAAATTGTATATTACACAGCTGAAATGTGGTCAAATAATAAAAAAAATAAGTTTGGGCCCCTGTATTTTAAGAGTTTGTTTATTTGGTGTAGGTGGTATGTAATCAAACATATTACCTTAGTTCTCACTTCCAAAGGCATTCCTCCCTGCCAGTTCCAGTATTCATTACTGGTCCCTATGAAGCTTCCCTTTTTGGGTCATGGGACCGTTTGCTCACCACCATCATAACATATAATACAGTACCAGTGGTCCTGCATTGTGCTTGGGAACACTAAGGGTGTGCCCACATTCCACAGCTCAAGTAGAGATGGGGGAGCGAAGAATAAATATTACATCACCTGACTAAACAAGCATTAGGTCTCTTATAATATAGGGGGGGGGGGGGGGGGTGTTACTGAGTGTGATTTTTGTAAGCTTAAAGAAGCATCAGGCAGATCATGGGCTACTCAGGAAACAATACAAAACTAACCCCATAAATGACCTGCAGTCAGCTGCCAGTTTTTCTGTGATCTTTAGCTTGCAGACTCTGCCTGGGATTTGATGCAGGATCAGCTGTGCTGGAGGCTGGCTGGAAGAACTGGGAGCAGACTCCGCAGGGCAACTAAGGCACTGGTGAGGTTAGACGCTACTTTATTGTTTATAAGAGAGCTCCCAGTTTGCTTTTTTCTTGTTTTGAAACATAGTTATCCTACAATTTATAATGTACACTGATAAGGGCTAGCTCTCAGAGTATACCCTTTACAGTCTGGTTAATCTAAGTGGTTCCCAATCATTTGATCACAATGACAGCCAATTAAAAATGGCTAAAAACATTACTTCAGCTGTCACTCTGCCTCTGGATTACAGGGTATAAAAACCCGTTTCTTTTTTAAATGATAAAGAACTGTTATGTGTATATGAACAGAATTATGGTAAAACTTTTTGTCAATTTGTCAGTTTATAATAAAAACATAGGCACTTTAAGCAGGGTATTTATTTAAAAAATGCCACTTAAACCCTTAAATGGCCTAAAGAATGATTTAAAATATAATTAGTAAATTAGTCATTGAATTATGTTCAAGTTAACAAAGACACACTGACACTGCAAATTGTTCTGGGCAGCTTCAATACCTTCTGGTCATCATACCTGTAACTTCTACCATTGTACATCCCATACAGGTAAGCAGATAGAATCTGACAGGAAGCACGAATGAACTACCACGGCGCTCCGCAGCACCGTGGTATCTCATTGAAAACTACAAGGCGACAGCCACATAGGCTGATGGACCTTGTAGTTTTCCATGCCCAGAGCCCTGTCAATCAGTGATGCTGCCACGTTTTTTTAAAGTGTGACAGCTAGCGGGGAGAGAGAAGAACCCCGCTAGCTGTTACAGTGGGGATCAGGTAGGTGTTGGGGCTGAACTGCTCATAACATGAACCCTTAATATGGGTGTAACATGTAACCTGTTACGAAAGGTGAACCTATCATTTAAGGGGCCACTTTTAGGGTTAACGTGATTCTGGGATTTTTTTCTTTAAAGTAATAAACATGTTCTTATATGCTCTCAATGGTTTTGCATGGAGCAGACCTGATCCTCCTATTTTCGGGTGCCCCACTGGCCCTCCAGGATAGTAAGAAAGCAAGAGTGATCCTATCTGTAGGTGCAGTGAAAACCTTTGGTAGTATTGAATGGTCTTATTTGTGGGAAGTGATGGAAAATGTCATATTGGCTTCAAATTCATTCAGTGGGCTTAAATTCTTTATATTAATTCTTTTTTATAAGAATTGGAACATAAAATAGTGCTATATGCAGATAAAAAAGAAAAGCTTTATTTTTAGGTGATACAAGCCCCTCTTTAGAGAATGTTATGACTATAATAATAATAAAGCCTTTAGACATTACTCATGGATAAATTAGACTACATCAGTATTGTTACCCATTGATGAACTGAAATCCTCTTTATCCAGCTCTACAACATCCATTAACATGGTTACCTCTTTTAAATATTTAGGTATGACCATTTCTACGAACCCTAAGGCTTCATTCATACCTGTGTGTTTTTTAAACACACTCAAAACTGCACATTTTTGCATATATTTACAAAACCATCTATAAATGTGTGGCATGTTTGCTGTACCATTGATTGTTAATGAATAATTGTAATAATAAATGCAACAAGCATTGTGCAAAAAAATGTGGTAAAAAGTGCACAAATCAGAGCACTCCAAAAAGTTATGGGAGCTACTTGGCTGTGTTTGTTCTAAATGTCGTGAACTGAATTGGCTGCCCTATGTGTGTTGCGAGAGAAAACACGCAAAAAAAAAAAATGCACGTTGTTAAGCTCTGGGTTTGAATGGGCCCTAAGTCGTTTGTTTCATTAATTGTGGATCCACTTAGGCTTCTTCCACACTAGTCGAGCCCGCATGCTCAACAGGGAATCTGTCCTCTGATCCCTGCTGAGCAGGCGGATGGCTGGTCTGTGTCCACTCTGCTTATGCAGAGCAGACACAGACACAGCCCACTCTTCTCTTAATGGTCGGATGTAAATGGACCGTCTGTCCATTTACACCCAACTGCCATCTGATCCAATCTGATATACGTTAGAGGAACCGATACCCCATCTGTTTGTTTTTAGCACATCAGACTGGTTTTTGGCTGGTGAAAATGGACATATAATTTACATCTGCCTACCATGGAGGTAGATAAAGGGTCAGATTCTGGTTTGCCTGGAAAACTGACAGACAGTTGGACCCGATCAGTCTGCTCGTGTGAAAGGGGTCTTATTGTTAAATTGCACACACAGTGTAATTTGTAGTCTATGCTTCTGTTTGTTCACACCTGTCAGATCCAAGGTTATAAAGATGATCTGGATGCCTCAGTTGTTACATGTACTTCCTACTTCAACAGTGTGCATTTGTAAAGTCATTTTAGTTAATATATAAAGAAAAAGAGGGCAGCACCAATGCAAATATGTGAGATCCAATAATATTAATCATATTCTAAATAAAAAGTCCATGACAAAAGGTGAACAAGTAGAAATTCTTTACACACCAGTCAATCAGATGAAAAAACAAGTTGCCAAAACACCACGTGGAAATAAATTGGACTCTTACCATGTTGACCCTCAAATGATAGAGAGGTCAGCACCAGCGAGGATCATATAAATTAATGGGGTTCCAGAACTGGCTATTGAATGTCTATCTCGATCTGTGGAAAGCAGTATTGGTACCCAAAAGGTGGTCTCACTCCCATTCAGGAACACAGATAACTCAGGATACTGAGTGTGGGATGAAGACAGGGATTATGACACAATATGATTATTATTATTGGATCTCACATATTTGGATTGGCGCTGCCCACTTTTTCTTTATATGTGATTTATGGTGTGTAATCTTACCATTTTGTGCTGGCTGCCTTTTGCTTTCTGTTATTTTTTGTTCTGAGCGCAGATATACTGTTTTTATTTTAATTTTAGTTAATAGTATCTTTCATTTGGAACTTTAGAAAAAAAATTGGTGAACATGCAGGGTTTTTTGAGCAGAAGAGACATACTAAGTATATTGGATTTGAAATTAGAGCAGATGACTCTTGCATTGGAAAGATTTAAATTTCAAAGGATTTAGGTAGGAAGGTTTCAGGTGCAGAGTTTATGTTGGAATGTAGAGAATGCTGGCGTATTTTTTTTTATATTTAAGAATAATATTTTATATGGAGAGTGATAGAATTTGTACTATTGTAAATGTGGTTTAGGCTAGTCTGCATTTCGATTGCTTTTCAGAGACAATTGACAGGCAGTAAAGAGACAATGTGACGCCTCACTGTTTGTTTGTTTTTCTTTTTTCCTTTATAATTTTATTAAAAATTTGCATTTAAAAGTTTTAAACAGAACAGAGAGGGGTAGATTTACAAAGCTTGTATCTAACACACTACCAATGTTTCCTTTTACTGCCTTGATATGTCTTTGTACCTAACATCATTAAATCTCACTGCTTGTTTTGACCCAATTGTTGCCAAACAAACGTGCCACAACTGCGTGCATTGCAGGCAATAGGTGGGTGCTTGCGGCACTTCCTTATTCACTTGAATGGGTCAGGTTTGGCAGGCATGCCACCCGCTGATTGTAACTTGTTGGATAATGTTTGCTGCAGGCATGAAATGAGGCCTTAGGCCTCTTGCACACAGTAGAGTAAATAGTTTGTTACTGATCTGATATTCAATGCATTGTTGTGTATGGCTGCTGAGTAAAGATCAGTAATACAGTGATGAGTAGACATTTGAGTTCAGTAATTTACTTGCTTACATATGTTTACTCATCTCTAAGCATGTTTATGCGAGTATAACAAAGTATATCTAAACAAGGTCCTGCTTGTCCATCTCCCCCATTCCCTGCAGTCATTGGTTTGACATCTGCCCATGTTGTCACCTTCAGGCATCTGGCTTCTCGGCTCCACATTGCATCTTCCTCCTCCTCCCTGGGTTTTCACCCTGATGTGCAGTGCTACCGAGAGCCTCACGGCTGCATCCCCGACACAGATTGCTGCAGTAGCCTGACCACGGATTCCCATCTCCAGAGACACCGAGGGTTGCCCCCCCAAAAAGCCACTCACCAGACCACACTGGTAACTTAGTGTACAGCCACGGGATTGCCTCTACCTCTTTATCCATGGGCTAAAGTAGGCTCTATTCAGTCACTGATTCATTTTTGCGGTTAGTGGAGTGTTTATTATAAGGCTGATGTGCTATGATATTATGTCCATCAGGGCTTTTTTTTCAGAAAAAAGGTGCAGGAACTCAACCACAACCCCCCCCCCCCCCTACCCAAAACCCCCTCCCAAAACTGGTCAAAATTTCACTTACAGTGGGAGGGTCTTACCGGGGCATCAAATACCAGGATTGCATTATGTACAGAGTGCAGTGTTGGATGGGGTTGCACACAGAGTGCAGAGTTCAGGGATGTGCTACGTGCAGAGTTTGGGAGTGTGCTACGTATACAGTGCAGAGTTCAGGAGTGTGCTGCGTACAGAGTTCAGGGGTGCGCTACACACAGAGTTCAGCTTTCTTTCACAGCTGCTTAGTTCTGCATCCCCCATCCATATCTCACTTTTACCCCTCTTCTTCTCTAGTACCTCCCCTCACACTGTAGATGGCTTCGCCTCTCTCACTTGCAGGGAGATCATCCAGTGGAGGTGTCAGCATTCGCACTGCACCCCAGGCACCGGGATCTGCTTTGTCCCTATACTGCACTTGGAAACCACAGGAAGCCAGACCTCTGTGTTTGATTGAAGGTGGTGAACAGGGAGTAGAAGGCCTGAGCCAAAGGTGGTGGAACTGAGTTCCCCCAAGTTCCAGCTGAAAAAAAGCCCTGAGTTGTCCATTACTTTTACTACTGTTGGAGCTCCTATTATGGATTTATTATTTATGAATAATAAACTTTTTTAACGCAAGTTGATTTATCTCCATTATCATACCAGTGCTGTTATGCCTGAGTCCTAAGCGCTTATTTAGAGAGTTCTCTGTGTCACTAACAGAATATATTACAACACTGGCAATGAGAAGAGTTTTACATGTCTATCAGTAAATGATGACTTCCATGTGCAAGGGGTCTTAGTGAGCTTTTCTTTTCTTTTTTTGCCTTTTCCTTTCTCTTTTCTCTTTTCTTTAATTCTTTTTTTCTTCTTCTTTTCTTTTCTTTTCTTTTCCTGTTTCTTTTTCTTTTCTTCTAAAAAATAAACTTTTTCTATAGAAAATGTATAGCTTAAAACGTGATTTATTTTTTACATGTATCTTGTACATATGGACTTCTGCCAGTTTCAATACCAGCATTTAGTTTTTTCAGTAACTTTTTTTTATCTAACTTTTTTGTTGATCACAAATGTGAAAGATGTTTGTTGGTCAGGTATTTGTTTAGGAAAATGTACTTGTGTGAAAGAGTTTAAATAAGGCTTCCCATCAGAAGTATGAGGAATTTACTTTAACTTTTATTTATATTAGTGATTAGCAATACAATTGAGAATCTTTGTCACCACAAGTATGTAAGCACCATATTGTGTGTAGGGCTGGAATCTTGTAGCGGTTGCTATAGGAACAGATGACTGAAGAATGTATACTCCATTGTCTGTGTGTGAATACTCAAGTGGGACACTATGCATTCCCTTTATTCCTTCATGCAGTTAATCACTATAGTTATCTGCATGCATTTCTTTTTTTGTTCCATCTGTTTTAATGAATCTAAAGTCTGTATCATGGTCTGTTATATTTTAGGATATTAACGTACCTGTTTTCCCAAGTTGCAAAGGAAGATAATAAAAAAAATACATGCTGATTAAAATAATGTAAAAAACACAATCAGTTAAAATTGCTCTGGGTATTTATTTACCCTTTCTGATCAGCCATTTTTAAACCTAGAAGCCTAAACCAAGTTTAGCAGTGTTAGCATGCATCAGTTAACTTGACAATAACTGTGACTATCTTTTCTGATTGACAGCAGGTCTGAAAACTAGGAACACACAAGGGTTGATTTACTAAAAGGTATTAAATCCAAAACCAAAAATTAAAACCTGGGAACCTCAAATATGACAAACTCCTATAAGAAACTAAGAGCCAATTCTCACTATATGTGTGACCATTTGTGAATGTTTAAAGCCCCGTACACACGTACTGATCGTCGGCCGAACGATCGGCCGTCTTTTGTCCAGGGCTGTCGTGTCTGTTGAAAACTGCAAAAGACTGCACACGAATTTTGTCGGCCAACAACAGCCGACTGCAGAAGTAATGTCATGTGATGGTTAACTTTCCTTGTCTTTTTTCTTTTCTGAGCATGCCCAGTCTTGCTAATCTGCTGTCTGTCGGCCGAAATCTGTACTGACTGACAAACAATCGGCCGTTCTGGTGTTGGCCAACAAAAATTTTAAAGTCTGCACCCCAGATTCTGTTCGGCCGAAAATGCGCTGTCGGCTGTCGGAAGCATCATACTAACAAGCCTACAATCGGCCGATCAGTCGTCGGCCGAATATTTACGGCCGACAATCGGTACGTGTGTACTGGGCTTAACACATCCTAAAGGAACTGCTGATTGCCACTTTACACAAGCTGCTAGCAGGCTTCAGCTTTTCTTGAAGCTTGCTTGAAGCCTCCTGGCAGTTAGCTTAAAGTGGCAATTACCAGTCCATTAGAATCTGTGTTCAGTATTTACAAACTGGAGTTGAATTGTACTTTAAGTGCTGGTTCACATTTCTGCGATGCGGGAACGCTGCGAATATATAGCGTGTTCCCGCATCGCATCCGCACCCCTGGCAGTTCACACTGCCATATGCGATACACTGGGGGTGTCAATTAAAAGTTAACGACACCCCCAGATCAGATCGCATATTGCAGTGCGATCTGAAAGTTCACACAGAATCGGATCGCACTAGTGTAAACCACCATGCGATCCGATTCTGCTGCGGACCAAAAAAAGGGTCCTGTGCGAGTTAGGTGTGATTGCGGTGCAAATTCAGCCATACAAACTGTATGGCTGAATTTGCACAGCGCAGAGATCACATGGAATTTTAGGAGCAGTGCGCTCCGAATTACATGCGATCTTT
Organism: Pelophylax lessonae; assembly: GCF_965119305.1. NCBI lineage: Eukaryota > Metazoa > Chordata > Amphibia > Anura > Ranidae > Pelophylax > Pelophylax lessonae. Next base: position 321,950,639 of record NC_138770.1, read on the forward strand.
GTGATCGCACAAATGTGAACCGGCACTAAAAGCTTCAATAAAGCTCACTGAAAGCTCTGCAAATGCTTTGTCAAAGCTTGCTGTTCATGCTGCTCTCATATAAGCTGAAGCCCATGTGAAACAGACTAACCCTGTGCATTTTCATCATGGGTATTTTAGATAATTTATGCAAATGACATGCTCAGTAAATCTACTGGGGTATTTAGATTGTTTTGTCTTTTACTACTTGCTTTAAGGCTGGGATTGGAAGCCAGTTGCTTATAGCAAGATGAAATCTAGTACAAAGTAAGCTTAGAACGGAAGTCCAGTGGGGAGGGTATGTATCACCGGAAGGGGGAATTTAAAAAAAAAATAAAATAAATAATAAAAAATAACCGGCGTTCCACTATGTTTATCATCTAACCACTTGCCGACCAGCCGCCGTAGTTCTACAGTGGCAAGTTGGCTCTGTTACGCGAAACAACGTACATGTACCTCATTTTGTGTAGCAGTTAGTGGGGGCACACCAGCACCAGAGGCGCGTGAACACACCAATCGGCTAGAGGGGGGATTTAATCAGCGGGTCCCCTGGGCACCCGCGATCGCTCCCTAAGGAGATAGAACGGCAGTCTGCCAATATAAACACAGCAGACTGCTGTTCTGTCAGTGATGAACACAGGGATCTTGTGTTCCTCCTATTTAGGAACACAGGTCTCTGTGTTCATCCAGTGAATACAACCCCCATACGGTTATAAAGCACCCCCTAGGCACACATTTAACCCTTTGGTCACCTCTGATGTTAACTCCTTCCCTGCCAGTGTCATTAGTACAGTAATAGTGCATATTTTTAGCACTGATTACTGTAGTAATGTCACTAGTCTCCCCAAAAGTGTCAGACTTCTGATCTGTCCGCTGCAATGTTGCAGTCCCGCTAAAAATCGCTGATCGCCGCCATTACTAGTAAAAAAATAAAAATTAGATAAATATCTTTCCCCCAGTTTGTAGACGCGATAACTTTTGTGCAAACCAATCAATATACACTTATTGGGATTTTTTTTTACCTAAAATATGTAGCAGAATACATATTGGCCTAAAATGATGAAAAAATTTGATTTTTTCTGATAATTTTTTTTTAATTGGGAATGTTTTATAGTAGAAAGTAAAACATACTGTTTTTTTTTTTCAGAATTGTGTCTTTTTTTTTTTTAAAGCGCAAAATCGCAGAGGTGATCAAATACCACCAAAAGAAAGCTCCTTTTGTGGGAAAAAAAAGACATCAATTTTATTTGGGTACAGTGTCGCATGAACGCGCAATTGTCAGTTAAAGTAATGCAGTGCTGAATCACAAAAAATGGTCTGGTTATTAAGGGGGGTAAAACCTTCCGGTCCTTAAGTGGTTAAAGCATAGAAAAAAAGCTATGTGAAAATTGCTTATCCAGTGTAAAACTTTATTTCTGAGTTCTGGATGGGCGAGGTTCCCTAAGGAAAGGGTGTAAAACATTCATTTTCCATAATGCGAAGTGTAAGAGTGCTTGTTCAGGCATAATATGGCATGTACAATTTGTTTTCAGTAGAATATAAAGTGGACATAAAGTATATTGTAAAGATAAAAACATTTAATTATAACATTTAGTGAAACAAAAGAAAAAGTACAAAAAATACAAAATCTCACTCTGATCCACAGGAAAATGTTCTTGGGTCACAACTCAGAAGCTCAATTACTGTATGTTACCAAGGTTAGGGCATAAGGGTCTTTGCCAAAGGTAGGTAGTCACCACTGTCCTGTTGGCTTACACCACATAACCATCCCTTCTGTAGCAGTCATGTGAGCAGGCAAACGCTTCGTTATTTGTTTGTTATTTGTGTTGTAACTGTTATTCACTGGTATTATAAAGGCTAATGCCTGTTTTATATACACTGAACAAAATTATAAACGCAACACTTTAGCTTTTGTCCCCATTTTTCATGAGCTGAACTCAAAGATTTAAGACTTTGGTACAGTGTTGTAGAGTAATTGTCAGTCAAGCTGCCACAGCACTGAAAACTGGCCTGGTAATAAAGGAGTATACAGTAAACCCCCGCTCCATCGCGGTTCAGTTTTTGCGGTCCCGGTATATTGCGTTTTTTTTGTAATGTTATTTTACTATATTAATCATTAAAAATTAAATATTTTTGTGTTTTCCATAAATCTTGCTCTGTCTCTCAGTATCTTTTATGTGTTTAAATGATTTTTTATTGTTTTAAAAGTGTGTTTAAAGACCTCAAAATGCTTTTACACGTACAGTGACAGTAAAAAAAACATGCCTACAGTGCATTTTAACCTCCCTGGCGGTATGATTCTGTCAGGAATTCTGTACCAAAAGCGGTACAATTTTTTTCATGGAAATTTGGCGTTATGTATTATAGGCCTACAATTCTTAGTAATTACTGACTTAAACCTGACCAAAACAAGAGTCTAGTAGACATCCCAGATGTGATAAATTTGAAACACAAACGCATGAATTATAATCGAATCAATAATATAATTTTATTATAGAATATATAATATATATATAATAAAATTATATTATTGATTAGATTATAATTCATGCTTTATCTTTATATATTATATATATATATATGTGTGTATATATATATATATATATATATATATATATATATATGTGTGTGTGTGTGTGTGTATATATATATATATATATATACACACACAACGCATGAATTATAATCGAATCAATAATATAATTATATATATATATATATATATATATATGTGTGTGTATATATGTGTATATATATATATATATATATATATATATATATATATATATATACACATATATATATATATATATATATATATATATATATACACACATATATATATATACACACACACACATATATATATATATATATATATATATATGCATATATATAATATAAAATGTGTTTGTGTTTTGTGCAACGTTTTTTTTTTAATTTCCCTCCCTAGTTCCGCTCCCATGCAGCATTGCTGCTGCAGGGAACGGAACTAGGAAGTCCTCCTACCGACAGACGAGCGGCGGGGATCTCGGCTGGCGGTCACAGCAATGAGAGATCATCGCTGGATCGCCAGGATAAGGTAAGACACTCCGCTGCGCTGTCTGCACATTCACCCCTAGCGTGATTTGGGGATACCGATAATAGCAGGAAATTCCTACCCCGAGTCACGCTTGGGGATACCGCTAGCCTAGTTAATAGGGTTTTTCTATTTCGCGGATTTTCACTTTTCGCGGGTGGGTCCGGAACGTAACCCCCGCAATGGAAGGGGGTTTACTGTATACAAGCTAGGGGAATGGCTCAACCTTGGAAATTCATGCCTTGAAAATGTGAAGGCTTGAGATCTGATCTTTCAACTATACCTGGAGAATAACAAAATGATAAAACTTCACTGTTGCTTAAAGTAGAACTATAGGCAAAACTTTTTTTTATTTTTGAATAAAGTAAGGGAGGGCTATAACCCCTGTTAGTTCTTTTTGTCATCTGTGTCCCATTGAGGAGTTTTACCTTCACTCCCTGTCCCCTAGGCACAACAGAAAGCGAGAGGGAATCTCTTGGTGGGGCCCCTAGGTCAACAGAACTAGTTTCCCCATTGGAAGATCCCTCCTCTTTTAATGTTCTGGGGACAACACATATTTTGGGATTTTCTTTTACTTTCAGTGATAATGGTCAACAGGAAAAATAGAGAGCGTGAATCTCCCTAACAGGGGCAGAGATAGCAGGTATTCTAATCCCTCGCCGCTCTGTCCAAAACTAAAAAAAAAAAGAATGCCTTTAGTTATCCTTCAATACAAATCATAGTAAAGAGCAAAAACCTCTTTTTTTTGTTTAATTAGGGTTAAATTCACTCAATTCATTTATTTAAACACATTTTTATCAGTGTCAAAATCACTGTTTGGCTTCAGCCGGTTTAGAGCATGCAGCCAGGTATTGAATTCTGGCATTTTTAGTACCATTAAAGTAGTATTTAACAAGGATAACCTTGGATTTTTGGTGTTCCTGTAAGTGGTGTTGATGAACAGATTATTCCACAGATCGCCTGTCATCTGATCCAGTCCAAGGCATCTGGTTTTACTGACTTAAGAGTTTGAGAGTAATAATAGGAAGGGACTATGAATGTGGGTAGCAAGCGGGCAGTGTATTGTTGCACATCAAGGATGAGGGTGCTAAAATGATGCGAAAGTTTTTTGTCTTTATGCTGAGTGGTGTTGAGAACTGTTTAGCAGGATATTCCTGATATTGTGCTGCTAATCTGTGCATGGTATATACAGTATTTTCAGTGCCTTGCAAAAGTATTCGGCCCCCTTGAACTTTGAGACCTTTTGCCACATTTCAGGCTTCAAACATAAAGATATAAAACTGTAATTTTTTGTGACGAATCAACAACAAGTGGGACACAATCATGAAGTGGAACGAAATTTATTGGATATTTCAAACTTTTTTAACAAATAAAAAACTAAAAGATTGGGCGTGCAAAATTATTCAGCCCCTTTAACCTCCTTTAGCGGTAATCCCGAGCGTGACTCGGGGTTGGTTTTTCATATCAGGATCGGTAACCCCGAGTCACGCTCGGGGTGGATTGCAGAGAGCGCAGCCGTGTTCTCTTACCTTATCCTGGCGATCCAGCGATGATCTCTCATTGCTGTGACTGCCAGCCGAGAGTCCCGCCGCTCCTCCGTCGGTCTCCGTCGCTCTGATCACTTCCTAGTTCCGTTCCCTGCAGCAGCAATACTGCATGGGAGCGGAACTAGGGAGGGAAATTAAAAAAAAAAAAATGTTGCACAAAACACATTTTATATTATTTATATATATATATATATATATATATATATATATGCATATATATATATATATATATATATATGTATATATATATATATATATATATATGTATATATATATATATATATATATATATATATATATATATATATATGCGCATAAATATATATATACACCGGTATATATATATGCATATATATATATATATATATATATATATATATATATATATATGTATGCATATATATATATATATATATATATATGCACACACACATATATCTATATATAATATATAATGCATGAATTATAATCTAATCAATAATATAATTTTATTATATATATTATATATTAAATAATAAAATAATATTATTGATTCGATTATAATTCACGTGTTTGTGTTTCAAATTTATCACATCTGGGATGTCTACTAGACTCTTGTCTTGGTCAGGTTTAAGTCAGTAATTACTAAGAATTGTAGGCCTATAATACATAACGCCAAATTTCCATGAAAAGAATTGTACTGCTTTTGGTATGTAATTCCTGACATAATCATACCGCCAGGGAGGTTAAGTTAATACTTTGTAGCGCCACCTTTTGCTGCAATTACAGCTGTAAGTCGCTTGGGGTATGTCTCGATCTGTTTTGCACATCGAGAGACTGAAATTTTTGCCCATTCCTCCTTGAAAAACAGCTTGAGCTCAGTGAGGTTGGATGGAGAGCGTTTGTGAACAGCAGTTTTCAGTTCTTTCCACAGATTCTAGATTGGATTCAGGTCTGGGCTTTGACTTGGGCATTCTAACACCTGGATATGTTTATTTGTGAACCATTCCATTGTAGATTTTGCTTTATGTTTTGGATCATTGTCTTGTTGGAAGACAAATCTCTGTCCCAGTCTAAAGTCTTTTGCAGACTCCATCAGGTTTTCTTCCAGAATGGTCCTGTATTTGGCTCCATCCATCTTCCCATCAATTTTAACCATCTTCCCTGTCCCTGCTGAAGAAAAGCAGGCCCAAACCATGATGTTGCCACCACTATGTTTGACAGTGGGGATGGTGTGTTCAGGGTGATGAGCTGTGTTGCTTTTACGCCAAACATAACGTTTTGGATTGTTGCCAAAAAGTTCGATTTTGGTTTAATCTGACCAGAGCACCTTCTTCCACATGTTTGGTGTGTCTCCCAGGTGGCTTGGGGCAAACTTTAAACTACATTTTTAATGGATATCTTTAAGAAATGGCTTTCTTCTTGCCACTCTTCCATAAAGGCCAGATTTGTGCAGTATACGACTGATTGTTGTCCTATGGACAGAGTCTCCCACCTCAGCTGTAGATCTCTGCAGTTCATCCAGAGTGATCATGTGCCTCTTGGCTGCATCTCTGATCAGTCTTCTTCTTGTATGAACTGAAAGTTTAGAGAGACGGCCAGGTCTTCGTAGATTTGCAGTGGTCTGATACTCCTTCCATTTCAATATTATCACTTGCACAGTGCTCCTTGGGATGTTTAAAGCTTGGGAAATCTTTTTGTATCCAAATCCGGCTTTAAACTTCTCCACAACAGTATCTCGGACCTGCCTGGTGTGTTCCTTGTTCTTCATGATGCTCTCTGCGCTTTAAACTGACCTCTGAGACTATCACAGTGCAGGTGCATTTATACTGAGACTTGATTACACACAGGTGGATTCTATTTATCATCATTAGTCATTTAGGTCAACATTGAATCATTCAGAGATCCTCACTGAACTTCTGGAGAGAGTTTGCTGTGCTGAAAGTAAAGGGGCTGAATAATTTTACACGCCCAATTTATCTGTTTTTTATTTGTTAAAGTTTGAAATATCCAATAAATTTCGTTCCACTTCATGATTGTGTCCCACTTGTTGTTCATTCTTCACAAAAAATTACAGTTTTATATCTTTATGTTTGAAGCCTGAAATGTGGCAAAAGGTCGCAAAGTTCAAGGGTGCCGAATACTTTCGCAAGGCACTGTATATAAGATGCAATGGAAGACAGTAGGGTGTTATGTCTGATAAGTGTTGGCTGTGACGGAAATTGTGCTGCTGAGTACATACGTAGAGGTTGTGACATACCTGTGACATACCTGCCTCTAAATGTAAAGGAAACAATTAAAGTGGTATTAAATCCAGAACCAAACATGTTCTATGTTGTGGGAATGATTGATGGGTTTGGCGTTGCTAGAGTTATTTAGTATTGGTGGTATCTCATAGAAACAGGGGAAAACATACGGTCATTTCAAGTTTTTGTTTTATTTAGTGCAAAGTTATATAATTTATAGTTGAAATGCACCTAATAAGTTGCTAATATTTACTTGCATAACTTCTTAATAGATCACTATGTCCAAATATATATAGTGTTGCAGTGCTAAAAGGTATTCCGATGCAAATATGAGTGAAAGTAAAAGTTACTAATGTATAAATAAAGTGCTGAACCCATTAAACCTCTATGGAGGTAATGAGTGTAACATTAGGGTGCTAAACAAAGCTTCTAAAATACATGTGCAAATATGCAATATCTAATCTGTAAAAAGAGTCTCCTGCCAATAAAGTGACAAAGTGCTCTTCAAAGTGCTCCGAAATTAGCAGTGACAATAGTGGTGCTCCACAAATTGCTAAACAAAACTGCAGAAGTTCATATGTAAATATAGACAATTCTAATCCATGAAAGAATCTGCTACTAATAAAGTGACAGATGCTCTTCAAAGTTCTCCAAAGTTATCCGTGGTAATGGTGGTATTCCACAATTCGTGCTCCCCCGATGGTCTCACACTCACCAAAGCTCAATCTACTCCTCCATCGTGGAGTCTCTGGAGAGAGAGGGAAAACATGCTGAGGAGGGAGCAAAAACTGAACTCATAGCTGCATGAAATACAGTATCTCACAAAATGCTAAGAAGGGGAAATAAGGTGATATTTGGTTGTGGACCCTGAGTCGGCTGATCTGGTTGGAGCCATCTTCCTGACAGGCCTGATACCCCCTTGAGGGGACTGAGCTTTGGTGAGTGTGGGACCATCGGGGGAGCACGAATTGTGGAATACCACCATTGTCACGGATAACTTTGGAGCAGATTGAAGAGCATCTGTCACTTTATTAGTAGAAGATTATTTCATGGATTAGAATTGTCTATATTTACATATGAACTTATGCAGTTTTGTTTAGCACTTTGTGGAGCACCACTATTGTCACAGCTAATTTCGGAGCACTTTAACAAGCACTTTGTCACTTTATTAGCAGGAGACTCTTTTTACAGATTAGATATTGCATATCTGCACATGTATTTTAGCAGCTTTGTTTAGCACCTTAGGCTCCTTTCACACACTCCGTCCGTTGGACGGAGTCCGTTTTTCTCAGCGGGGGATCGAGCCGCCGATCCCCCACTGAGTAGCAGGAGGACAGCTGTGTCTCCGCGCTGTGTGCGGAGACACAGCTGACAGTTCCCCATGCATCTCTATGGGGGAAATCGGATGTCAACGGACCGTCAGTCCGTTCTCACCCGATCCCATCCGATCCGATCCGCTGGACGGATGGAAAATTGGGTTTCCATCCGTCCAGATTTGACGGATCGGATTGGGTCGAATGTCAGCGGACATGTCTCCGCTGACATCCGATGCCCCATAGGAATGCATGGGGGGACCGTTCAGATCCGCCAAAAAAACGGACAGGCGGATCTGAACGGTCCGCCTGTGTGAAAGGGGCCTTAATGTTACACTCATTATCTCAATAGAGGTTTAATTGGTTTAGCACTTTATTTATTTATACATTAGTCACTTTTTCTTTCACACATATTTGCATCTGAATACCTTTTAGCACTGCAACACTATATATATTTGGACATAGTGATATATTAGGAAGTTATGCAACTAAATATTAGCAACTTATTAACCACTTGCCGACCGCCGCACGACTATCTACGTCGGCGGTCAGCCCCTCACAGGCAAACTAACGTAGGGCTACGTTGCTTGCTTGTGAGGGTCTAGGGAGCGAGCGCGCGCCCCCCGGGGCGCGCTCCCACTCCCGCGTGGTCACGGACCCCCCCGCGCGTGTGACCAGCGGACCCGATGTCCGCCGGTCACTCGGCGATCGGCGGGGGAGAGGGAGAATGTCAGGCAGCTTGTGTAAACAAACTGCCTGTCATTCTCCTCGCTGCAAAGACACTGATAAAACGGATCTGGTATGTAGATCCGTTGATCAGTGTCCTTACAGCTAGAGCCACAGCCAATCACAGTAGAAACCACGCCCCTAGGGACACACACAGCCCCTCCCTTCCAAATAAAGTTAACCCCTTCACTACCAGTGTATTTTTACAGTAACAGTGCATATGTATAGCACTGATTACTGTAGAAATGTCACTGGTAACCCCAAAAGTGTCAAAAATGTCAGTCAAGGGTCCGATCTGTCCGCCGCAATGTCGCAGTACCGCAAAAAAAATCGCAGATCGCCGCCATTACGCGTTAAAAAAAAAACAACAAAAATGACAAAAATCTTTCCCTTTGTTAGTAAACGCGATAACTTTTGCGCAAACCAATCAAAATACGCTTTTTGCGATTTTCTTTACCAAACATAGGTAGCATAAAATAAATTGGCCGAAAATTTTTAAAAATTTTGATTTTTACATTTTTTTTTGGGGGAATTTCATATAAAAAAATGTGAAAAATATTGCTATTTTTGCAAAATTGACGCTCTTTTTTTGTTTATAGCGCGTGATCAAAAAATCGCACAGGTGATCAAATACCACCAAAAGAAAGCTCTGTTTGTGGGAAAAAAAGGACGTCAAATTCGTTTAGGTACAGCGTCGCACGACCGCGCAATTGTGCGTTAAATTCACGCAGTGCCGAATCGCAAAATACCCCCTGGTCGGAATGGGGGTAAAATCTTCCGGGGCTTAAGTGGTTAAGTTGCATTTCAACTATGAATTCTATTACTTTTCACTAAATAATACAAAAACTTGAAGTGACCATATGTTTTTCCTGTTAATATGAGATGCCACCAATACTAATAAACTCTAGCAGCGCCAGACCCATCAATCATTTCCATTTTTTAATACTTCCCTTTCAGGGCAAGTAATTAGGTAGGCAGCAGCAGTATTTATATTTCATTTTATTAATACACTTTGCGCAGGATTGTATTTATTTTCATGTTCTATGTTGTAACTTACCAAACATTAGATGCATTAGATTTTTTTCCCTTTGTTTTCACTTGGTGATCTGGCCACTAACACTTCCTGTATTAGGGTGAAATCCCAGTTACTGCGGTTATAAAATGAAGCAAGTCTGCATTATAGTGCAGCCCTAAGCTGCATTGCAGTGTGAATGGGACACATAGGAAACAACAGTTCTTGCGGTGACAGTTATTTTTCAAAACAGGCGTTGTACTGTATTGTAAAATGGCTGTCACCGCAAGAACACAAAGGAAACAATTGTTTCCTATGTGTCCCATTCACACTGCAACTCAGCTTAGGGCTGCACTTAAATGCAGACTTGCTTCATTTTATCGCAGCACACCATGCTGAATTGCATAGCAATGTATGGCAGTGCATCACGCTGAAGTACATTCTGGATGAAGGAGCACAAGGGGGCACATTTGGACAGCAGTATTGCTAATCTGTGGGTAGGGGAGTGTTGGATAGACTTGCAGATTTAGATACACTAATATACTAAAACTAAAAAAGAAAACAAATGCACCACCACATCTAACAATTGGTAAGCTGCAATGTGTTTGCTTTTGGGTTTAATACTGCAGTGACAGAGACAGTTTGCTGTTGAGCAGTGGCTATATATATATGTACAGGGAATAACTGGCAAAAGGGATGAGGACATAGTGCTTTTAGAAAAATTCACACTAGTGTGGTTAGACATCACATGTGATTTTCCGCCCGCACTGCTGTGCAGATCACATGCGATGTCTGTGCGATGCAAATTCAGCCATACAGATTGTATGGCTGAATTCACATCGCATTCGCACCAAAATGGTGTAGGACACTTTTTTTGGTCTGCAGTGGAATCGGATTGCATGGGTGTTCACACCCATGTGCTCTGATTCCTGCTCCATTTTGCAGTCCGCACTGCAATCTGTGAACCGATCTGGGGGTGTCATTAACTTTGCACTGATACTCCCAGCAGTTCACAGATGTCAGTGTGAACTGCTGGTAGGTGATATGCAATGCGGAACCTGCCCTGGAATTGCGCATATGTGTGAACTGGGTCTCAGAGTTGTAAATAATACAAATGTAAAAAGGAAGTAATGCAGTAATAGAAACATTGCTGTGGGAACACACGTGTGGGCTCGATCCCCAGTTACTCTCTGTGTGTTCAATGGCAGGCTGTGATTGACAGCAGCAGAAGCAAATGGCTCTCGCTGCTGCCTCTCTGTCCAGTGCGGAGGGAAAAAGAAGAGGGAGCCGCTGCTCTAGGCCACAGCTCTGGATTGAGATCAGGGTTTGGACAAGAATAAGTGGGGTGGGGAAGGAGCTGCACATTGAAGGATTTTTACCTTAATGCAGGGAATGTATAAGGATAAAAAAGCCTTCAACCTTTAGAACCACTTTAAGTTGTAACAGGAATAAAGGGGAATCTTCCAATGGGGAAGATTTAGGTCACAATTGTCTAAGAGAAGATTTTCCTTGGTTTGCAAAGATTTTCTTTTACTTCCTGTTGTATCGACAGGACAGGAAGTAAAAAGAACTCTGTCAAATTGGGAGGGAGAAAAAATATACTTTATATTCACTTTGTGAACAAACCCCTCCAAAAAACTCAGATTTCAAAGTGCATTTCTGGTGCACCACCTTGCCAGCATAGAAGCTATAGGGGTTGGAGTTGATTAGCTAAAACTGGAAAGTGCAAAATCTGGTGCAGCTCTGCATGTTAGTCAATCCTCTTCCAGGTTATTTTGTCAAAGCTTAATTGAACAAGCTGAAGTTAGAAGCTGATTGGCTACCGTGCACAGCAGCACCAGATTTTGAACTTTAAGTAAATCAACCCCATATCCCAGGCCAGGAAGCAGTTCATGTTTAGAAGACCCTCCTCAAGCAAAGTAGTCTAAAGCCTCATACACACGCGTCGAAATTCGGCAGGGAATTTTCGTCCGGCGATTTTCGGCTTGTTAGTATGATGCTTCCGACAACCGACTCCGACTTTTCGGCCGAAAAAAATCTGGTGTGCAGGCTATAAAATTTTTGTCCTCCGTCAAAACACGGCCGATTTTCATCTCATTAGTACAGATTTCGACAGGGAAAAATCTTATGAGCAAGACTGGACATGCTCAGAGAAGAAAAAACACAAAGAAAGCAAACCAACACATGACATCACTTCTGAAGTAGAATTTTGTCGGTCGACAAAAGTCCAGTGCAGTCTAGGCACATTCCAACCAACAAAACACCACTCTGGACAAAAGACGGAGGACCGGTCAGCGGAAAATCGTTGCGTGTGTACTAGGCTTAAGGCTGGCCAAACATTGTACAATTTTCTTATTCAAATTTCCATTAGATTTACCAAAACCATATAATATGAGGTCACATTTAAACTCTTTCAATACTTATGCAATCAGGCAGTCCCTTTCACTACATAGTTGAAGGGTAAATCTAATGGAAATTTGAATAAGAAAATTGTATAATGTTTTGCCAGCCTAGACTACTTTGCTTGAGGAGGGTCTTCTAAACATGAACTGCTTCCTGGTCCCAGATCAGTACATGTTTAGGGAGGTGCTTGTGAAGCAGATGATCTAAAGCTATGTATTCTATGCTAACAAGTTGGTGCACCATGAGATGCACTTTTAAATGCAACTGTTTTTACACATTTTTAAATTAAAGTATGCATACAGAGTACACTATGGATGGTAGTGTTTTATTTTTGAGAGGGAGAGAGAAATAGTAGCCCTCAAAGCCAGAAGTAAGGTACATACACAATGGGAAGACTTCCTGTTGTCTCCAGTATCATAAAGAAGGATTGTCTCCATGCTCTAACATGAATATGCAGTTCTTTACACATAAATGGCTTATGTTCTTATGTCCTATCCCGCACAAGCTTTTTTGCTGCATCCTGCCTTATCCTCACATGTTTTAAATTGGGTTATTGAAAACCTCACTGCTGCTCTATACATGAAACTATCATAATCCTGAACACATTGGTAGCATTCCACAATGTATAGTATATGATGAACACCATTTTCTGTGATATCTGGAATCTGCCTTCAAACTCCTGTGTGAGAAATTGCATCCCTCAACCATCTGTTTAGCAGATTTTCTTTACCAAGCTTTTTCCAGTCGCCTGTTTTCTCTGTAGAGTTGTTGTTTTGTGACATTTGTGAATTTTAGACCACATCTGTTTTCTCAGTGTATCAGAAATAAGCACTTTCAGGCTTTAAGTAGACAAGTATAAGACAAGCATACACATGTGTTTGGGTTTGATAATAGGGTGTACCTTTTACATTTTCCTTGATGTTACCTCCTGAGGCTGAGCATTCCTTATATTTAAGACCGATGCCACACACTATATATAAAATGGCTATAGGACGCACAATACAAGCATAAATATGTCCTTTTAACATTTTTTTGCCATTAAAGTGCACGGTATAAAACAAAAGGAACATGCACCAGCCCTCATGCAACACCTTCAATAAATTTTATTAATAAAATGATGCCAAATACACACAAAGTTACTTCAAGGAACAGCATATAAAATGCAGCGTCCATCCTATTAAGGATCACCTTAGGTCTGCAAAATATGGATGATCACCTAAAGGACCCAAAGGAAGAGGACTGGACCCCCCATAAAGTATTCAATGTTTTACAATATTAGAACAATGACAGGAGATTGCTAAACGGTCTTATAGGTGATCATCTGTATATTTGAGACCTCAGTTAATCCTTACCAGGATGTGCAATGTACAAACCCAATTCCAAAAAAGTTGGGACACTGTACAAATTGTGAGTAAAAAAGAAATGGACTAATTTACAAATCTCATAAACTTATATTTTATTCACAATATAATATAGATAACATATCAAATGTTGAAAGTGAGACATTTTGAAATGTCATGCCAAATATTGGCTCATTTTGGATTTCATGAGAGCTACACATTCCAAAAAAGTTGAGACAGGTAGCAATAAGAGGCCGGAAAAGTTAAATGTACATATAAGGAACAGCTGGAGGACCAATTTGCAACTTATTCGGTCAATTGGCAACATGATTGGTTATAAAAAGAGCCTCTCAGAGTGGCAGAGGATCACCAATTCCCCCAATGCTGCGGCGAAAAATAGTGGCGCAATATCAGAAAGGAGTTTCTCAAAGAAAAATTGCAAATAATATCATCCAACGATTCAGAGAATCTGGAACAATCTCTGTGCATAAGGGTCAAGGCCGGAAAACCATACAGGATGCCCGTGATCTTCGGGCCCTTAGACGGCACTGCATCACATACAGGAATCCTACTGTAATGGAAATCACACCATGGGCTCAGGAATACTTCCAGAAAACATTGTCGGTGAACACAATCCACCGTGCCATTCACCGTTGTCGGCTAAAACTCTATAGGCCAAAAAAGAAGCCATATCTAAACATGATCCAGAAGCGCAGGTATTTTCTCTGGGCCAAGGCTCATTTAAAATGGACTGTGGCAAAGTGGAAAACTGTTCTGTGGTCAGACGAATCAAAATTCAAAGTTCCTTTTGGAAAACTGGGATGCCATGTCATCCGGACTAAAGAGGACAAGGACAACCCAAGTTGTTATCATCGCTCAGTTCAGAAGCCTGCATCTCTGATGGTATGGGGTTACATGAGTGCGCGTGGCATGGGCAGCTTACACATCTGGAAAGGCACCATCAATGCTGAAAGGTATATCCAAGTTCTAGAACAACATATGCTCCCATCCAGACATCGTCTCTTTCAGGGAAGACCTTGCATTTTCCAACCTGACAATGCCAGACCACATACTGCATCAATTACAACATCATGGCTGCGTAGAAGAAGGATCCGGGTACTGAAATGGCCAGCCTGCAGTCCAGATCTTTCACCCATAGAAAACATTTGGCGCATCATAAAGAGGAAGAAGACCTAAGACAGTTGAGCAACTAGAAGCCTGTATTAGACAAAAATGGGACAACATTCCTATTCCTAAACTTGAGCAACTTGTCTCCTCAGTCCCCAGACGTTTGCAGACTGTTATAAAAAGAAGAGGGGATACCACACAGTGGTAAACATGGCCTTGTCCCAACTTTTTTGAGATGTGTTGATGCCATGAAATTTAAAATCAACTTATTTTTCCCATAAAATGGTACATTTTCTCAGTTTAAACATTTGATATGTCATCTATGTTGTATTCTGAATAAAATATTGAAATTTTAAACTTTCACATCATTGCATTCTGTTTTAATTCACAATTTGTACATTGTCCCAACTTTTTTGGAATTGGGTTTGTATATTCTATGCTGTTCCTTTTATTACCTTTTTTGAGTGTTTGAAGTAATTTTATTCAATAAATGTATAGGAGGCGTTGCACAAGGTCAGTGCACTTTCTTTGTTGTCTAATGTGTTTTGCAGATTTCCTTGGTCTGACAGGCTGCATACTGCCTACACTTATGGAGGGAAAAAGAAACACCCTTTTTTACCGCTTCAGCAGTGGTATGTAATATGCTGAGGATTCTGGAATACATAGGGGGTTTTAAGGGAAAAGGGTAGAAAAGGTGAATTAACCCTTTAAAACTTCTAAAACATTATATATTTTCTGAAAGCAAGTCCTAGGCAGGCCATACACGATGCGACTTTTCAACAAAAATACAAATTGATAGTAAAATTGTTCAAAAAATGAGAGATGCAGTCAGTAAAAAAGAATTGATCAATTTTGAAATATATATATTTTTATATATATATATATATATATATATATATATATATATATATATATATATATATATATATATATACGCACCTGTTATGTTTATCAAAGAAAAGTAGCAGAACACATTTTGGCCTAAATGTATGAAGAAAGATTATTTATTTGCAAAAAGTTATAACTGAAAATAAGAAAATAGTGTTTTTTTTTCTTTCTTTTTAAATGTGGTATGTTTATCTGTCTCAAAAAAAAAAAAAAAATGATAATTTTCATTTTGGTACAGTGTTGCATGACTGAGTAATTGTCATTCAAAGTTTGACTGCACTGAAATCTGGAAATTGGCCTGGACAGGAAGGGATTAAAAGTGTTTTTAAGGTGGTTAAAGTTCTGGTTGTGTTACCTTCCCTTTCCCTCTCACTGACAATAGTTATGACAAACTGAGAGGTGAATCTCTCCAGGTAGGGCACAGACAGGAATACAAACTTAAGGGAGGGTCTAAAAAATTTATTTTTACATTTTAATGCACAAAAAGGATCACAGGTTCTTTTTAAAGTGCATGGCTGCCTGATCTACATTTGGTATATACAACATGTAAAATATGCATAATAATCTGACCTTCATATGGTAAAGCTGTCCATACATCACATATACTGTATATATTCTGATAAAAGCTGCTTTCTAAACAGACATACACATATTCTTAAATGCTATTGGTGTGAACAGGGACTGGAAAAAATCTGGTTATGTAGGTTCTATAGTAACTAGAAAGTGACTGCATGAACTACAACTTCCTTCCCAGGGCTGGCTGATGGTGTATATTTAATCATCACTCTTTATCATAGAAGGATTGTAAAACTGGAGGAGCACAGCATGATGTCCTTACTCCTCTTTCCTCTGGTACTGTAGACAGCATTTGCACTTTCTAAAATTGCTTCAGTGTCAATACTCTGCAGAGTGGGGATTGTATATCTATGGAGTTGGAGACAGGAAGCCTGGGATGGGCTTGGCTAAATTTGGCTTTTAGCTCATGCCTGACATATCGAATACAGTCATGGCCAAAAGTTTTGAGAGTGACACAAATATACATTTTTACAAAGTCTGCTGCTTCAGTGTTTTTAGATCTTTTTGTCAGATGTTACTATGGTATATCGAAATAAAATTCCAAGCATATCGTAAGTGTTTTTTATTGACAATTACATTACGTTTATCCAAAGAGTCAAGATTTGCATTGTGGACCTTTCTTTTTCAAGACCTCGGCATTTCGCACTGACATTCTGTTTTCAAATTCTGAGCCACATTCTGACTGATGGCAACCCATTCTTACTTAATGCTTGGAGTTTGTCAGAAATTGTGTTTGTTTTTTGTTTTTTTTTTCAGTATTGAACACAAGTTCTCAATGGGATTAAGGTCTGGGGAGTTTACTGGCCATGGACCCAAAATGTTGATGTTTTGTTCCCATAGCCAATTAGTTATCACTTTTACCTTATGACAAGGTGCTCCATCGTGCTGGAAAAAACATAATTTGTCACCAACTGAACATACACTGTAATGCCGCACTTATAGTGTTCAATATGATAAATAGTGTCAAAACCTCTTTGTTCGAAAATATACATATAGTTGGTGCTAATTATACATGATTGCAAGTGTCAAAAAAACCGAACCATATATCACAAATATATCCAATATAATCAAACTAAACCAACAGTGAGTACAATCTAACAAAAATATAGTGCTTTTCAAAAATATATATTTGTTTGTGCAATCCCAAAAAATGTATATATTATAAATGTCCATGCAAACATAAAAATATATGCACATTTCTCCAAGTGATGATCCACAAACGATGCTTGTCCACCACTCAATTACTTTCCCATGCACAAAAAAATCGTGTGTCACCTCGGAGTGCTCCCCCCACCAGGAATAATCTTATGTGGGGTAGTGTGTCCACCACAGTCAAGTAGGGTCAGAAATAGCCTTTTAGCCTAACAAGGGCTACCTCCAGCTCCTCCAAACTTCTCCTCTATTATCTCCTCATAAAGGGATCATGGCAATCCAGAGATCACCAGTGAAAGCCTCAGTTCTGCTCCAGTTTTTGCTGACATTTTTGCATCTGCCCTGGGCTGGCTGGGTCTTGTGGATTTCCCATGGCTCCTGCATTCCCATGTATATTCCAGCACTACAACCTGTCTGTCATCTTCTGCTTGTTCGTCACCAAACTGTTCTTGGATGGTTAGGAGAAGTTGCTCTTGGGGGATGTTTTTTTTATCATTCGTTATTCATGACAGTGTTCTTAGGTATAATTGAGAGTGAACCCACTCCCTTGGCTGAGAAGCAACCCCGCACATGGATGGTCTCAGGATGCTTTACTGTTTGCATGAGACAGGACTGATGGTAACGCTAACCTTCTCTTTTCCAGATGAGGTTTTTCTGGATGCCCCAAACAATCGGAAAGGGGATTCATCAGAAAAAATGACTTTACACCAGTCCTCAGCAGTCCAATCCCTGAATCTTTTGCAAAATATTAGTCTGTCTCTGATGTTTTTCCTGGAGAGAAGTGGCTTCTTTGCTGCCCTTCTTAACACTAGGCCATCCTCCAAAAGTCTTCACCTCAATGTGCGTGCAGATGCACTCACAACTGCCTGCTGCCATTCCTGAGCAAGCTCTGCACTGGTGGTACCCCGATCCCACAGATGAATCAAGCTTAGGAGACGGTCCTGGCGCTTGCTGGACTTTCCTGGGCACCCTGAAGCCTTCTTCACAAATGCAGTGGAATTTTTTTTTTTATGGGATTAAGTTCATTTTTATGGCAAAGAGAGACTTTGCAATTAATTGCAATTCATCTGATCACTCTTCATAACATTCTGGAGTATATGCAAATTGCCATAAAAAAATTGAGGCTGCAGACTATGTGATGTATATTTGTGTCATTCTCAAAGCATTTGGCCATGGCTGTACTGGAGGAGCAAAAGTAGACTAGCTAGATGTCAGTAGCCAAGCAGTCACATCAACCAGCATGGTTCTCTCTGTATTACTCACTAAATTTCTAAACTTAGGCTTGCCAAGAAACTGATGCTACAGCGCAAGTGTGCATTTAGGGGGAAATGATCTCCAAACCATTATGTTGGCACAGGGATCCAAGCTTATGCTTTGGCTGGACAGACGTTTTCTCAGGGTTTGTGGTGCAGTGAAGCCTAAATCTTTATCTATCCTGCTGCCTCCTGTCACTGTGCTTATTTGGCTGGACAGCTGCATCTCTGCATTCCTCTTCTTCACTGTGTGCCAGTGTACACTGTGTAAAGATATGGCGCTGGTTGTTAGGAGCATAGGCAGGTATGTGATGGTTAGGGAGGAGCTTGGAAGGAGGGCTGAAGAGGGAACTTGATCAGAGAACATGTACTGCATGCAATACTTGCTGTGTTTAACACATTGCTTTAGAATTAACATGTAAACCACTAATTCATAGTTTTAAGTTTTTCATAGTTGAAAGACTTTGGGATCTATTTATAAAATATTCACAGGATGAAAGTCATTAACAATCTCCCAGCAATCACAAATTCTCACTGTATTTTGCTCCATATGTTGATTTCCTATGATCATCAGCTCCATCTAGTGGCCATAATGCAGTATTCCCCCGATTGAGGTATTTCAGGAAAGATACTGCATTATAGCCGCTAGATGGAGCTGACGATCATAAGATATTAGCGAATAATGTAGAATATGGATAGAATTTTTGACAATAGGGGAAATGCTTGTGATATTCACGCAGTATTTTTTTTTTTTTCTATAGACCCCTTTGCATTAGGCTAAATAAAATCACCTTACATCCCCAGAACTCTACATCTGTGGTTGAGTGTAAAAAAAATCTTTTTAAATTGTGGTCCAATTTTCTCCAAGGATTAGAAAATGACTTCTTCCAAAAGTCACGCTTTTTCTCCTGATAATTATTCTTTAATTATATTTTTGTATAAGTAGTTATTTGTACTTTGTACATTTAGAAACACATTTATTGTAAAGCAATCTACTTGTTTGATTAGATCTACTTGTTTGTTAGAACCAGCCATTATGGACATTGTTTTGACAGCTTTTTATAGTAAAGAACCCTTCATAACTAGTGCGTTTTTTTGCTATTCAGGACTGCGCTACTTTAACTGGCAATTGCGTGGTCCTGCAACACTGTATCTGCATTAAATTTATATAATTTTTTTTCTACACAAATAGAGCTTTGTTTTGATGGTATATGTTCACCACTGGGTTTTTTTATTATAAAAAAAAAGACTGGAAAAAAAAAACAAAAAAAAAAACAATGTTTGTTTTCTATTTCCTATTTTAAAACTTATTAGCTAAACATATCAGCTTAAAAATTGAATTTCTTCAGAAATTTAGGCCAAAATGTATTTTGCTAAATACATTTAGAAGCATACCGTTGCTTTGGTAAAAAAAATCCCAATAAATGTATATTAATTAATTTGTGCGACAGTTATATCGTCTACAAACTATGGTGTGTATATACAGGAATTTAAACTAATAATGGCAGTGATCAGCAGCTTATACCAGGACTGTGATAGTGCAGCTAACAATCTGACACTAACTGACACTTTGTGGAAACTAACTAGCTGCCACTGACATCACCAGTGACACTAAGTTATCAATACTTAAAATATACACTGTCACTGTACTAATGATGCTTGCTGGGAGGGGTTTAGTGTATACCAACCAATTTGTAATGTGTGCTACTTGTTACTAAATATCTTTGTTTCTTATCCCTGCTTAGCAGGGATAAAAAACACAGAGATTGTTCCCCTGTACAGAGCCCTATGTTGATTTTCAACAAAGGGCTCTGGGCTGTGATTGGACAACGCCAATCAGCAGGACATGCTGACTAAGCCCAACTGTGATCAATTACAGCAGAGCTGATGGGCTGGGGGGCCCGTGCCCTGAACCCGGGAAAAAGCTGCAACGTACTGGTACGCTGTGGTGCCTGTTTGAGTTGCCCTGCCGCAGTACATGTACTGTGGCGGGTTGGCCAATGGTTATATATTTATATTTGGAAAAAGGAAATCTGTTTGCAAACATATTAAGACCCCGTTCACACTGGGGCGACCTGTCAGGCGACCTGGTCGCCTGACAGGTCGCCGTAGGTCGCCTGCCATAGAGAAGCTGTGGAC
The DNA here is from genome assembly GCF_965119305.1 of Pelophylax lessonae. NCBI lineage: Eukaryota > Metazoa > Chordata > Amphibia > Anura > Ranidae > Pelophylax > Pelophylax lessonae. The sequence goes on from NC_138770.1 coordinate 321,971,438, forward strand.
CCGTTCTAACACACATGTCGCTCCGACTTAGAAAAAGGGTCCGGAGCTTCTTTGGGGCGACCTGTAGCGACCTGCATTGACTTCAATGTTATGAAGTCCGTGCCGGCCGCTCCGAGGTCGCGGTGCGAGCTGCGCGCCGCGACTTGTGAGGTCGCCCCGGCAAGTCGGATCGCCCCAGTGTGAACGAGGTCTAAGTCTTCCCTCTAAATATTTATGCAGTGAAGGTACTGTAGCTCCTCTGAATAAAGTGTGTGTGCACCCTATCAATGAACTTTTATCATTCACTAGACATTAAGCCCGTTAAATTAACGGGCGCTAGAACATATGGCTGACTGAGCGGCTCTCGCTTATCTCTTTTTTTTTTCTAACAACGCGAGAGCCGCATGACATAGCCAGCTCTGCACATAGCGTCCCTGTTGCCCTAGCAACAGAGACACACGCAGAGCTGACCGAGCGGCTCTCGCATGCAAGCGTGTTCGGAATTCGTATGTCCTGGAGAGGCGGGAGGCGGAGTCCCGATCAGTGGCCTTAGATTTTAAAAATGGCTCCACCCGGCGCCAACACGTCATTGCGCATGCGCCGCAGCTCGGGAAAGCTCGAAAACGTTCGGCTATTCCCGGAAATAGCCAAATGTGTATGGCTTTTACCAAGCAGCGGCACATGCGCAGTGACATGTTGGCGCCGAGTGGCGCCATTTTTAAAATCTAAGGCAACTGATCGGAACTCCGCCTTCCGCCTCCCCAGCACATACGAATTCCGAACGGTGGCTACTGAAACTATCGGCAGTACAACGGCCCTCACACCGCACCATTATCGGGGGTGACCCCCAACACCCGGCCTCCGACACCGAGGAGCTCCCCCTAGCCTACACAGGTCAGTGCCCGCCCCCCAGTCCCAACGGCTGTCCTGTGGCACATGCGCAGTAGCGCATTTCCACGGATACAGGGAATCTGGAATCTCTGGACGCAGAGACACTTGGCTTTTATTAATATAGATTCCCTATTTAGTTTAATATATTGTCATTTACTGATATTGTTATATCTGTTTGAAAAGTACAAAAAACCCTGTTAGTTTTGTCACACATTTAGAAACTGTCCTTGGTCTTCTGCAGACTTCCTGCGGTATTTGAAAGACCCCACCTAGTACTTATCTTGGACGTCAGCATGATTAGGCTTTATTTTGTAGAGATTTATGAATTGGAGTGTTTAGCAAATAACAGTGGGCAGGGCTGAGGCCACTGTCCACAAAAACAGTTGTCCACAATAGGATATAGGAACAGAGTGCATTTCTATCAGATCTTAGATTATTATGTGTAAGTAAATAGGTTTTATATTGTTGCTGTTATTATGTATTATATGTACTGTATTATTGCGTTATATTGCATTTTTTGATACACAAGTGTCATTTCTTTAGTAGATTTTTTGAATACTTTGTATGCATACTGTGAAATACATAACATGATCTGACGTAACCATTATATTTATGTAATGACAGGATGGCATTTCATGCTGAAATACTGAAACGTCCAGGAGGATGGGAAGTCTGGAAAATTCAGATTTTGAGGAGTTCCCTCCCCCACCACCTGAAGGTATAAAATAAGCTCCAAATAATGTTTATTATTTAAATACACTAGCACTTCTATTCTATTCTCATTTTTGGACTCACAATAAGTGGTTAGAGCTAACAGAATATGTATTTGTAGCCTAAATATTTATTTAAAGAATTAATACATTTGTGCATTGCTAATCTGGACTAAGTATCTTTATCTTCTTCTGCCAGAAAACAGGAATTGCTTATTTTATTTCTGTTTTCCAGATTATATTTGGGTATTTACTGTCAGGCTTAGTCAGTGAGGCAAAATAGCACCAAGCAAAGCTTAGTAACCCACAGCAACCAAATCTAAATGTATTCTGTGGGTTCCAGAACTTTGCTTGTAATTGCTGTTGGCAGGGCTTTATATTCACCAGTGGTTTTTGCAACTAGTGTAACAAATGTAATTTTTCCTTTTGTGATATGTAGTTTTTTATTTTATCTGAGGTTTATTTTTCAGCATGTATCATTTTATTACAATTACTATCTGCTAACTTACAACTGGGAAATAAGTCTAAATTTTTTTTAAATTTAAAATGAAACTCTAGGCAAACAGTTTATGACACATTTGGAATAGGTATACATTTAGGTTCAGTTCACATATATGCGAATACGTTTTGATGTGAATCAAGCCAACTTTCTATTGAGCTGGATCACATATGTATGTTGCAGCAGCAGTGCAAATTTGCTGCAAATTTAAAGAGTCCTGTGCAGTTTTTAACACAAATTCAATCTAAAAAAAAAAAAAAAAAAAAACAGCTTGGGGTTCCCCCCCAATCCATACCATACCCTTTTGGGTCTGGTATGAATTTTCAGGGGGATCCCATGCCAAAATTAAATAAAAAAGGGGGGTGGGGCCCCCCAAATCATACCAGACCCCCCCCCCAAATCATACCAGACCCTTTGGTCTGGTATTGATTTTAATGGGGAACCCACATGCTAAAATCTAAAAAAAAAAAATGACGTTGGTTCCCCCATAAAATCCTTACCAGACTCTTATTTGAGCATGCAGCCTGGCAGGTTAGGAACCATACCAGGCCAAATGCCCTCAATATGGGGACAAAGTGCTTTGGGGAGGGGGGCTCTGTCCCCATGTTGATGGGGCTCTGACCTGGGTGTTGGTGTCCTGGCTATGCAATGTGACAGGGATATGTGCTTCACAAAAGTGGCTGCACACAATCACATTTTGGTAGGTGCAACTATTCATTTATATGGATTTCAACCGTGTATTAAATTTGATAGAATTTAAGGTTATTCTTGAATAGTATTCTGGAACAACCCTTGAAGTAAATTAGAGGCTAACTAATCAATTAGAATGAGTCTGAACTTTGAACTGAACTTAGTGTGGTTTGTGTTTGACTTTTTTGATGAACCCTATGCACTATGTGAACTGCTGAAATTGGAAAGTGGCAGAGTGCTTAATGCCCCCTCTAAAATCGGAATGCCCGTGTGACAGTACTTTCCTAATAATAATATTGTTTATGTGTAGGTATATCTCTCTGGTCACTAGTGCTACAAGCAGAGGGCACTTGCTCCATACCCCCTGTAGCTTTAAAAGCAATGTTCCCAATGGATTCTGCCAGATGGCCTGATAATACCAAGAGGGCAGCAAACCCATGCCTAAATAAGGATGTACACAATGATGAATCACTCGCAGAAAGCCTGAAAGTAAAGGAAAATTGGCTCCAAGAATACAAGTACTCATGATAGACAATAGGCTACTGGGTATAAGAAGTGAACAGGAACGTGCAATTAGGCAACTGTATTATGTGTTTGAACCTATATAATAGTGTTTCAATGGATTACTATTTTTGATGTGAATCATGACCACTATGGCTGTTTGCAGTTGTTTTGAGACATTACTTTTTTCCCTTTTTTACTGTAATATTTGTAGATGTAGTCAGTTTTGGATTCAGTAATAGTAAAACTAATGTTGGCTCAGGAGATGCAGCTACCTGCAGAGGTGTATGCACCCACTATAGAGTTATTATTTTTTTTCTTTTAAATAAAAATTCTCTTTCTATTACATACCTTGTTTTAGACCCAGCAATGTCCTTATTGGGTCCCTGTGCTTCTCTATACAATGTAGGCAGGTCAAAACTTGTGGGTGGGTCTGTGGGGGGGGGGGGGGGCAGCAGACCAAACCTCACAGCACCCTGCCTCGGTTCTCCGGAGTCTCATGATTTTGCAAGCAGTGGGCTGGCTCTGGAGTTATGAATAATATAAAAATGCCTTGATGGGTGGATTTCAGTCTGGAAGAGTAGGCATCCTCAGGCAGTTTGCACATGCATGAAGGCTGCCCTAGATACTGCCAATATGTGATGCTGAGCCTCCTTGACTGTAGACACTAAAATCCAATGAATGAAATGGGGTAGGCAATGGACAATAGCCATGGAGAGAGGAAAGCGCTAGATGATGCTGAATGTCCTCCAGCCAGGAAATGAAGTGAGCTCTACCTGGCTTGCTGCAGCTTCTAGTGCACACTCTAGTGCACACACTAGAGGAGCCTGTACATCCTTGACCTTTCCCTGATTTGCATCAATGTAAGCATTTTTATGTGTTTATTAGTTAGTTTGTATCATTATTTCATTATTATGTGTTTAGATCTAACTTCAATACAATTTTCCTGTTCTTGAGACAGTTAAGTCTGCTTGTTTTTCAATGGTGCTTCCCAGCTGCTCATTTCAGAGCACGACTTTAGGCTCTGCTTGGTAGCTCATTGTTCACAAGTGATGACTTTTACTACAGCAGAAGAGAAAACGCTGGAGCAGGATGATATGAGGGGGCAGCATTGTGGAAAGGGCTGAAGACAGAATATGAATTGTTCTCATCAAAGGTCCCTTGTCATTGCTGCATGACACCCTCTGAGGCCTTCATAAAAAGGAAAGATTATTCAAATGGCAGGCTACACAGCACATCTTTGACAAATACTCATCAGTTGTTTGCTTCAATAGTAGTTCAATTGAAAAACAGGCATTTTTTTCCAGTTCCTTTTTAGTGTTATGCTGCCACAATTCACTTTTTTGTCCACTTTTAATAGATTAATGGAATTCATAATATGTTATAGAATTATAATAAATCAATGTTATAATTGTATATAGTGAATTCCCACTCAGTTAAAGGAGAAGTGCACCTTTTGAAGGGCAATAGTACTTTTATATTAAAATCCTCTGTTCCACCTTTGACTGCATTAACCTGCATTAACACCCTCCACCTCAACTTCTAATATACCTCTGTAGTAGAGCTGTGCACTGTTCAATGTTTTCTTCAGCTTGGGCAGAATTCCTGTTTGGTGCTGTCCACTCCTGTAACCACTGAGCCCTCAAAGGCTTGTATACAGCTATGCCAGAAACAGCAGGCCACATACAACCCTTCCCCATTCTATCCTAAACAAAACATGATTTAGTCTAGAGTTACTTTTTAAAGAAGGGCATATTTTATTCCTGCTCTGAACATTTCAGTGATAAACAAGATTATAAAGCAATATTGTGGGCTGGCGTTTTTTAAAGTGGTTGTAAAATAAGAAACATGTTACATTACCTGCTCTGTGCGATGGTATTGCCCAGAGCAGTTCCTTACCTTCTCTTCTGGAGTCCCCTATCAGCGTTGTCTCTTCCTCCTCTTCATGCGAGTGCCCCCATAGCAAGCCGGCTGCTGTGGGGGCACTCGTGCAGCCGTGCTCCTGAGCCACGCTGTGTGTGTCCAGAACACACGCAGAGCAACTTGGCCTTACCCCCGCTTCCTCCTATTAGAACTGACAGCAGCAGGAGCTAGCCTCCTGTGAGTACAGGAAGAGGGAGCAGAAACCTGCACAGCAAAAGATCGAGAAAGGATTCAGGTAAGGAGGACACTGCTATTAGGTTTTTTACCTTCATGTAGAGAATGCATTAAAGTAAAAAATATTTAGCCTTTAGAACCACTTAAAAGCCACCTAATTTCTGATGACAATTTAAAGTGGTAGTAAAGTCTTTTTTTCGGACTTGTATCTACAGGTAAGCCTTTAATAAGGCTTACCTGTAGGTACATTGAATATATAGATTTTCCCGATGGAAGCAGCCGGTGACATCAGAGCCCTGTGACATCATTGTAGGTCTGGCCACTCGGAGCCCACAAACCCAAAAGGAAGACCGGTTGAAGATGGAAGCCCTGTCAGTGGTGACAGCGGGCCACCGGAGGGCTTCGTTCTAAGGTACGTATTTCATAATATTTACGCCCTATGCCGTTGCCTTTGCAAGGGATTTTTTTCCAGCCTCGGCTTGGTACCGCTTTAAGAGAAGTATGGGCTTGTAAAAAAATACAAAAAACTTTTATACTCTCCTAGATGGATTCAGCATCGATCCAACGCTACATCTGTCCCCCGCCCACTCTAAGATTTGAAACAGAGTGATCAGACACAGTTGATCACTCGGTTCTCAGCCTTTAATGAGTAGAGCACCTCTCAGGCTCTCTGCTCTGCCCCTCCAGCGCTCACTGGAGCTCTGGGCTTTGGAAGGGGTGGGAGCGGCTTGCTTAGACTCTCAGCGGCTCGCCGGGAGGCTGAGCCAACTGCAGATCCAAGCATCTGGGTAGATCCTGTCTGTAAAGTCAGGATCTTTCTCGAGCCTGGCTCAGCTGAGTGACATAGCCGACAGAGGACTTTCACTAAAAATGGGTTACAGGAGTGCAAAACGAACTTCACTCCTGTGATTCCCTAGAAGTATATATGGTTTCCTTTTAACAAAAACGTTATATAATATAACTGATATTGTAAAAATAGTTATATTTCAGAGAACTAAAGCCTCTTACACTCAGGAGTAAAAAATGCCATGTACTGTATGTTACATTTGAATGCAGTAATTTACACACATGCTTGTATACGCAGGTTTATGTACTTCTATTGCAACAACTAATGGCAATTAGAAGAGGAAGGAGATTTTTCCACATGTAAACGCATACACACATTTACATGCCTTTACGCTCATTTATGTAAGGTTTTTATGGAACATTTTACTCAGGATCTTTCGGTCAACAAGATCCTAGTTGTAAGGACACTTTCACAGGGGCGGACCGATCAGTGTCTGTCAGTTTTTTAGGCGGACCTGATCGGACCATCCATTGCCTCTGTGGTGTGGTGGATGTAAACGGACATGTGCCCGTTTAAATCCGCCAAAATCCAATCTGAACCTATCCACTTAAAACTGGCGGATGGAGCATTAGTTACGCATCGGATCAGATGACAGTTGTAAAAGGACAGGCAGTTCGTTTACATCCGACCGCTCATAAAGGAAAGCAGGCTATGTCCATGTCTGCTCTGCAAAAGTGGAGCAGACATGGACCTGTTTTCCGCTTGCTCAGCAGGGAAAAGTAGACAGATTTTCCTACTGTGCAGGCAGATCTGCTAGCAGAGACCGCCCATGTGAAAGGACCCAAAGTCAGTAAATTATAGGTGCATCTCAAAGAATTAGAATATCATCAAAAAGTGAATTTATTTCAGTATTTCAATTAAAGTAAAACTCCTATATTATATAGATTCATTACACACAGAGTGATATATTTCAAACATGTCTTTCTTTTACTTTTGAGGACTATGGCTTACAGGTAGTGAAAACCCAAAATTCAGTATCTCAGACAATTAGAATATTTGATATTAGCTTTTTAATGATATTCAAATTTTTTGAGCTGCACCTGTATTACCTGTGTGCAACTGGCCTTATGTGGAAGGAAAAGAAGAAACATCTAGAATTAAATTTGAAATGTTAAAACATTTTTAAAATGTAGATGGTTTGGTTGGAGTATTTTAGCTGCTGAAATCAAATATTTAATTAAAATAATGCTTTCAACCTTCAAAAATAAATAAAGAAATGCACATCTTTTTGCAGGAAATAAAATGTGCATTTAATATTTTTTTTTACACTGCAGCCTATAAAGCATGGCGCCCACAACAGCAGATTGTAGGTGCAATGCCAGGATCCTGCAGACTCTGTTAGCTGTCTGCCCTTATCTCCCGAATGGGCATACAGTTACTGAGGAGCAGGAACAATCCATGAACTACGAGAGCGCTCAACAGTGTCCCTGCAGTTCATTGGGAATTCCAAGCCATTGCTGGGGCCCACAGAATTTGAAGTTCGTTCATTCACAGGAAAATGTGAATGAATGACGAAGCTGTGTGGGTAGAGTCCAGCACAGCCGCATTGTTTTCAAAAAGTGACAGCCGGTTTGGGGAGAAGATCCCCCGCCCACTGTCACAGTGTGAGAGCACTGGTGCTGGGAGGTGCATGTTACACCTTAAATATGGGTTTAATATGTAACATTCTCCTAAATGTGAATGTATCCTTTAACTGCAACATTTGATTAAAGTGTTTGTGAAGAATGTTTTCTTTAAATTAAAATAAAAAAAAATTATACTTTTCTGCTCTGTGCAATGATATTGCACAGAGCAGTCTCTTACCTCCTCTTCTGGAGTCCACCAACAGTACTGTCCACTCTTTCTTCTTACTAGTGCCCCATCAGCAAGCCACTGTGCAGGCACATTCCTGAGCCAGGCTGTGTGCATCCATAGACACACACACCATGCTCTGGTCATGCCCCCCACTTTTTCCTCACAGGATTTGATTTAATTCACTGCTTTCAGTGTCTCCGGTAAGATGAGGCTGAAAGATCAGTAGATCAGTGGCGCTAAAGCCAGGGCAGTGCTGGAGTGTGGGAGGACTCCAGGAGGTTTAGAGATTGGGGGGTAGAAGGAACAGGTATTAGAAGGTTTTTTTTACCTTAATACAGAGAATTAATTAAAGTGGTTGTAAACCTCTGAAATGATAAATGAACAAAGCATGTACTGATCTTAATCCAAAGCACTGAGTCTGGTTCCTGGATCCTTCTTCTCTCTGCTATCTGCATGACTTGCATCTATTAGATTAAAAGAGAAATATACCAAAGCTTGTTTGGCCATATTTCTTTCGTGAGTCACTTACTTTTGCACTTCTGTCACTCAGAATCAGCCAACAGTGGGATAAAGTCCACTGTCTGCTGACATCACAAACCTGTTTCAGTCTCTGAGAGGATCTAGACAACAACGTCGGAATCCAACCAGATTCCTGACTGGCAGCTGGCTCAACCGCACAGTTGAGAGCCTGAACCAGTCCCTCATGCTCCCTCACCTGCCTGGTGCTCCAGTGAGCACTGGAGGGGGAGAGCAGTGACTGACTGATTAGCAGTCATGTGATCACTCAGTTCTCAGACTTAGAGGTGGCAGGGAATAACTTGCAGGGACAACTCCCTCAGCTTTAGGTTTCTCTCAGCCTTTGAAGTGAGGATGTGTCCCTTCACTCCAGTCAGATTACACTTAGCTGTGTGCTCTCTCTGCAGTGTGTGTGACACTAAAGTGGGGTACACACTATAGGAAAATCAAGTCGGGGAACCGAGGATAGAAATGATGTACGGAAATTCTCATATGACTTTTTTTTTTGTTAACTGTTGTTTCTGATCATGCCCAGTGTTTTGTATCTGATAAACTTACACATTAAACGAAAATCATTCATTTTTATTCACATACAAGAAAAATTTTGGAGTTTGTCCCTTCGGAAATTTTCGCTTGCAAAGTCAGAATCGGATGTCAAAAGTAGCGTACACACTATGCCAAAATCGAAAGATCGTGCCTTGTACAGAGTTTTTCTCACAATTTTCTCATAGTGTGTACAGGACTTTAGAAAAAAACCCTTTAATCATTGTGTAGTAGAAGGCTGTAGAAAAGAGAAGACTGTAGATAAACAGGTGCCACTTATGTAGGATGATTTGTTTAACCTCTGTGTATCACCTGAGGCCAGTCACTTCATAGGGTTTATCTAAGGGTTTATCCCCACTTTAAGGTAAAAAACCTTTTGAGTTTAGAACTGCCTGAACTCATGAAGTACAACACTCCAAAATCATTTCTTGTATGCAATAATAATTTCTTGTAAGAGATACAAAAAACACTATTATGCACTTAAAGCATTACTGTGGATTTACAAAATGTTTATGGGTGCTCCCGTTAAACTCCCTAATGGGGTTATTCTACATTTTGATAGATGGTTGTATAGATCTGTAATATAGAAGAGGGTAGGCATTTTTTTAAATATATAGTAATTATACTGTATATGTTAATCTGTTTTCAGGACTTTTTGGTGGGATTTCATATTTCTTTTAGTATGTTTTTTATTATTAATTACATTTTAAGCCATGCCAGGTATTCACTAAAACTCTTAACCCTGGTATTATTGCAAATGTTTTCTAAGTCTTCCTGTGCTAAGAGGTTAATACTGCCAATGTATAAACAGCTGGATACCCTATCATAGCCTATAAAAATAGGGTCTGAACTAGTAAATATATGGAATCATAAACTGTAATGAAAAATGTTGAATATGCTGGTTTGCATTCTACTCACATACTCTTAGCTCAGACCCTCATAGACACACCCTTTGGCAGGAAAGATTTATTCAAGAGAGACTAGTGTAGTAGCTGCTGGAGTGTGTTGCTGTGGGCTTGTGGTTTTGTGATGGACAGCTCTCCTTTTCAGCTGTCACCATTTATAATACAAGCTGCCAGCTGCTACTAAAGTCATCTTCTCCAGACTAGCTGGTGGTTGTAGGACGTTGTGGGATCAGTCTTTTATTAGTACATAGATGGGAGCAGAGAAGGCACAGAGCTGCATTGCATTGGGGCTGCAGGATGGAGAAGGGGCTGTGGTTTCAATGAACCGGCAGCCGGCATTGATGGGTAATAATGACATTTTAATTCTAAACCATGGAACAGATTTTAATGCAGATAATTGCTATGTGCACTGGATCCCCTGGGTGACCTATCAAACCTTTTTAACTTCTGGTGAGAGGTCTTCTTTAAAGTAAAAGTTTCATGATTCTTTTAACACTTACTGTAAATTATATTGGTCCGTTCACTGAGACAGTAATTGGTCTTCTTCTGTGCACCTCCATCCTCTGATGATCACGCTGATCTTTTTAAAAACCAATCACAAAATGGTGACTTTTGTGACATTTTTTTTAAATTATGTTGGTCAAAAAACCATGAGTAAATAGGTATATATCCAAGTCAAAATTTGGTCTGGGTTCAATGTTTTTGAATACTTGACACGAAAAGGTTATTGAGCTCTTATATAGCACCTAAATTTATCCCTTTTATCTGCTGTATTGCAGGCAAAGCAAACATTTGTAAGTCTATGCACTACCAACATAACTAGTTACCAGTAAATTCTAATGGTGTCTGTTACTATTGAAGGGCATTAGGAAGTTGTTAGAGTTCTCAGGGTCATGAAATACAGTCGTTACAAATGACTGTGTGATTGTGCAATGTCAAAGCTACTTGTAAATAATATGGGTCTCTTGCTCATTTACAGCAAGCCCAATTATGGGAGAGCAGATGACATTTTTAGGTTAGAAGTACTGGGATGGCAGAATTGTATGTGTAGCAAAACCTTATAAATAAAAGCTTTATTTTTTTCATTTTGGCTAGATAAAATGAGGGTTATAAACCCTGCCAGATTTTATTTCCACCAGTGTGCCAATGGGGAGTTTTTCCCTTGATTTCCTGTTTTATAATCAAAAGAGGAAGTGAGAAGAGGAAATCCCAAGTTGTCGCCATTGGAAGATTTCCCCTCTTCCTGTTCTGGTGACAGCTCAAAATTTGGAATTGTCTTTCACTTTACCCTAGGTAATAATAGTAAACAGGAAAAACATAGAGGGGGAATCTCCTTAAAGAGGGCATAGACCGCAGTACAAAACCTGACAGCTGTTCTAAATCCCTTTCCCTCCCCACTCCATATATAAAAAGTGTTTAGTTATACAGTACTTTAATGCCACTGGGACCCTTTACAAAAATTAAAAGGAAAAAAAAAGATCGTAAAGAGCAAAAACCGTAATGTTAACAGAGTTAACAGAGAAGTAGGCCCTACTTCTCCTATGAATCACAGGAGTGCTTTCCAGCTGATGCCACAGGGCCACTCTAGACTGGGGAAAGATCCCGACTTTACAATCGGGATCCACTTAGATGCCTGGACCTGCAACTGGCATCAGCTGCTCCCTGCTCAGCCCAGAGCTCCAGTGAGCACCGGAGGGGCAGAGCAGAAAGCCAGTGACTGACTTAGCCCCTGTGTCACCAGACGGGCTAGTAAGACTAAACTTTCTCCAAGTATATCACCAATATAGATCAGATCAGTATTCCTCTTCATCAGAAAATAAGGCTCACAGGTAACAGATCACAGGTCCATAAAGCGGGTCACATGTCCATAGGAAAACAAAGGTCCGGACATAGTGCATTACCGCAATAAATTACTTTATTGAACATAGCATAAAATCATAAAATTACCTTGAAGGGCACTTCCGGGTCTGATGGCTATGAGTGACTATATGTAGCCCTGTCATTCTCCCTTACCAATAGCTGATGAAGTCCCGCCTAGTGGGACGTAACGCGTGCGAAGGGGGAGGGGCCGGTGACGTCACCCGCCATCCATTGCTGTCGAGACCGCTGTGTGTAATACGATCTGCTCATCAAATGCACTTGTATAGTGCTTTACAAGGTAATTTTATGATTTTATGCTATGACACTGTTTCCGGGCTGTTTTACTTGTTTAGGAGTCTACGTTTATGTGTTCCTACATGTGGCTTGTTTCACAAGTGCTCATGAGTGCTTTACATGGCAGGTATTTGTGTTAAAAATGTGTGGGAGAAGTATATAATATAATTTCTCCATAGAGCAGATAAGCTTGAAATGTATATAAATGCGTGATCATTTTTTTTCTCCGCTAACCACTCATATTAAGGCTCCAGTCTAATGTGTGCTAATGCACAGAAATTCCGCATGTCCTACTTTTTAAATAGCTGAGCTGCCACATAAATGTGAACTAGCTACATAGTAATGAATAGTATGTCTTCTTTATGATGCTGTAAAACAGACAAGTGCTTTGTACAAAGTGCATAAGAGTTTGCATGGCCTCTGGCTTTAAAAAATAGTATGTATTAATATAAAGAACATCTGTAAAAAACAGATCCTTAGCGTTTTCATCTCTTTTATTTAACAAAGTGTATATTTGGGTTGTGAACCTATACCCATTGGTATTGCTTCAGCACGAGGGACCATTGATGACTGCAATGGAGTAACTTGCTTCATGCTTCCCATGGAACTTTCAAATCCTTGCTTCAATACAGATGACTCTTTCTCAGATATGTGAGATTTATTTATATTTTTTGTTTGTATTTTTACTTCATAGTTTTTGAAAATGAATTTGAATTTAAATGTCATACCTTTGCTGCCGAAGATGAAGAAGATGAGGGGGAAACATTTGAGTTTGATAGTGGAGATGATGCTCCAGAAGCTGACAGGCAACCCGTTCAAACTGCTGGGGGTGATCTCATTGACCTGGACTTTAAACTCCCAGATCCTCCAGGTGAGATGATGTATCTAAACAAAAAAAAACAGAAATGTAAAAAAAATTGCAAATTACTAGTCATTGGTGTGGTAGCTGCATTGGTTTTCCTTTTTTTAAGTTTAATTTATTTTATTTTCACCTAATAATGTTGCAAATATTACACTTCCTGTTCCTGCATGGCTAGATCACTCCTCCACTCATCTAAGGAGGGAGCCATGGTTGTAACCCTAGGCAACTCTTCTGATATGGACAAAAAACATGTCTGTATATCTGCATCTTGATTATAAGAGAGGAGGGGGCAGGACAAATTGGTAATTTACAGGAGATCACTAGCAAAGATTTTCTTCTGTAGAGCTCACAGAAAGTGACAAGGACTCTACATTTTTGGCAAGATCAAGGTGGCAAGAAAACTAAGGCAGCCTTTACATCTGTAGAACCCTTCTAAGTAGGTTATAGAAGCAGGAGTATATTTTTTTGGTCTTTCTGCTTACCAGAGAGATTGCCATGTAAATTTATATTGTTCTCTGCCTACCAGAGAGCAGGATCTGCTAGTGAGGTCTGCTCACGGTGCTTAGGTGCAGCTCAGCTTGTCTGAAGTGTTTCACACTGATCCATTGAGAGAGTCATATTGGACAGTGGGAGGAAACCTGGCAAATGAGTGCACAGGCATTTAGTACAGCCCTGGTGATTGGCAGATCAAAGTACCTTGGTGCATACTGGGATACTAATTCTTCCATACAGGTGGCAGTATGGTTAAAGCAGTATGTCTGCTTCCACAAATAACCTGGTGAGGCCAAGTGAGAGTTGTCCTTATCAACTGTAAATAGTTAAAGTTGGAGTATCCCACTGTTTCATTCTCCCATCAAAGTTCCACAATAAATATAAAACCAAAACCCCTGGACTGTTTATTGAGTAAAGAGCAACTGGGAATAAGGATGAATGTGTGAACTGTCCCTAAGTGACTGTCTGTAAGAAAATCAGAGGAGCCCCAACAATTCATCACACAGCAAGCCCTACGGGGACAGTGCTACACATCTAAGGACTGTAAGATGCAATATTGCATTTTTGTCCTGAGGTTCTGTCATCTTTAAATATAGTACTTTAGAAAAATAAGGATTCGCCCTGTTATAATGACCGCTAAAGAAACTTGTTGCAGACACACCATTGCATGCAATGTGACACTAATAAAGTCTAACTCCCTGCAGAAGCTCTAAATAAAGTGGGGAAGTCTTAACATTTCTGTCACGTTTTTATTTGTGTCTGTGATTTTATTGCAAAGATTTTCTCTAACTTCCTGTCCCTGTGACACTTGTACAGAAGAAAAGCCTAGCACACACAGGCCAAAAATCAGCTGGTTCAACAGACACTAGCCGACATTCGGCCCGTGTGTGCAGCAGCCTGTCCGACAGAAGCTGGGAGAACATCCTGCTTCCGTCAAACGGCATGCTGGAAAAATAGTAGCTGATCGGGATCTGGTCAGCACTTGCAGCCAATGGCTGTGAGTGCTGGCCTGTGTGTTCTTGACTGGCCAAACAGTATAGTTTAGAAGTGAGATCGCTGTACTAACTGTCCAATAGTACAGAGCTCTCCCTGCTAAGCTATACTGTCCTCCCGAGAGCCTCAGTTTTTTGCATTGAGCCCGCTGGGTTGAACGGAATAAAGATTATAGTGTGTACCAGGCTTTTAGGGATATGGGTGTTATCAGCACTGGAAGGCACAGACAGCAATAAAAACATTGTGAGAGGTTCTAACCCTCCTTCATTCTACTAACTATGTATTAACTATACTGTTTCAAGAAAAACAATAAAAATCTTGAATGTTATTAGCGCAATCAAGGGCACAGCGTTACCTCAGGGTGAGGTTACATGACAGTCAATTGTATTCTCTCTGATAAATGACTCTCTGTTTTGGCTGCTGGAGGGGGGAAGAACTGTCAAATAACAGAGGCTTTTGTTTTATTCCATGTAATCCTGAAAGCAACCTTGGTAATATGACATTTCTGGAGTGTCTGTTATCAGAGTTTAGACAGGAGATATGGCCTATTCTTTATGTACTTTCTCTGTGATTCTCTTTTATAATGTAGTATTCATCTACACATTCATTTGGAATTAGAGTACTAAATGTCACTGCATAACTGTATAATTTGACATTTGTTAAGTGGTTGTTTCTAGCAGATTGACTAAATCCTTGAGGAAACTTTGTGTTACCATTTGAATGAACTTTACAAAATATTTTACCATTACACCAATATTTCTAAACCTTGCATTCAAGTAACAAACGAGGAGTCCCCAAAAATATCCCACTTTTTATTTTTTTTTTTTTAACCAGTATTCCACATGTGACCTTTGAGGCACAGAAGCTTATTCATAAAACATACAGCTAATGGTTGGAGAGTAACAAGTGGGTGATGGAGCTGCTCTATGATATCCCCAGTAATTCATAAACAAATATAGTATTAATAGGTAAGTATATACGACATTTAAAAAAATGAATAAATCAGATATCAATATGTCATATGTGCAAAATTACAAATTCATATGAACCTGTGCAAACCATTAATCTGTGAGAGGCACCGCTCCAGATGATGTCAGAGTGACGAAATGCATAGGGCGGAGCCAAGCGTCATTGCACCACTTCCAGTTTCTTGGTTTATGTCTGGGGAGTGCACGGCGTCCCAGACTTCCTGGATTTTATGCAAGCTGACTGATTTTTTTATGTGAGTGCACTACTTTTATCAATAAACCTTGACTTTATGTATTTACACTATGGGGGCTATTTCTTTCTTATTCTATTGACCCATACGAGAGGATGCCGTTATACCATTGTATACGCGGGGGAGCGTAAGGAGACCTTGGAGCAGCCACACTAACCAGGCATATTTACATACATTGAGATACCCCTGTTGAAAGCTGTAGGATATCTGGTAAATGTGGGATACCGGGCGTGGGAAAACGAGTGAAGACACTGGGGTTCACTGCATGCTGTAATTTTAACCTGATTGTTACAACATCACTCAAGGTATCCCACCAGTAGCACTAGAAGGGGCAGCAAGATCATGAGTGCATTTTTAAAAAAAAAAGACACTGTGCAAATCCTTTCTTTACAGAATTTCACATTTTTCATATTTTATTTATGAACTTATTTTATGAACTATATCTAATTTTATTAATATATATATATATATATATATATATATATATATATATATATAATTTATTCACTAAGGGAGTGTGAAATTGGCTCTTGCACTTTTTTGGCATATTTGCATCAATTGTTTGCATAGGTTCATATTAATTTGCGATTTTGCACCTATTAAATATTGATTTCTGATTTATTAATTTTTTAAATTGTCGTATATACTTACCCAATAATACTTTATTTGTTTAGGAATTACTGGGGTTATCATAGAGCAGCGCCATCACCCATTTTTTTTGTTACTCTTCTTCTTAGACGCCACCTTTTTGGTGGTCAGTCACGGTGCAGCAACCAAATAAACTAGCTCCTTAGCGCGATAATATATATTTTTATTTATCATACAGCTGAATGTTAGCTGGTGCATTTTTGTAGTGCGTCCCCTTGGATTTTGGATGGGAGAAAGCTAGCCACAGAGTCGATTTTTGTTTGGAAATTTTTGTTTAAAGAAAGTGAAATTTTCTAATGGATAGTGTAGTCAAATCATCATTCTTTTTAGACCACAGTCACAAGAAAATGTGAAGGAACAGGATGGAAAATGTTTCTCAAACAAACGAATTTCAAACCATGATTGTGGTTTTTGTTTGAGAAAGTCCATTCACTCCAAAACTGAATGGTAAAAGTATTTTTTTTAAGTACTTCCAAACCACATTCATGATGTCATCAAATGTACTGGGGAATTTTCATGTGAATGTTTGATTAAAAATTCACTAATGTATGGCCGAAATAGGTTTAACAAGACTGCCAGTTAGAGCTCTCCATCGTGCTGAAACTTTGCTCTATTTGTCCCTACGCCACTGTTATCTTTAAATAGGGAGCAAATACTCCCCGTCCTTTATTCTTTGCTAACATTAACTAGTGAATGGCGTGAATTATGTTTTATTTAATACCAAATATTGTGTTAGCTCAGTGGTTTCACAGAAGCCCTTGAGAGCAAGGACCCTTTCACTACAAACACCTTTAGTGTCTTGGGATGGTGGAATTCAAGGTGAGTCATGTCATGTTTGCATTAATATATTTTTGATGAAAAAAATGTAAATTATCTCCAACTGATGAAAGTGTGCAAAAACAAAAAAGCAATTTGGACATTGATTTTTATGGGTATAAATGCAATTATATCTCATGGCAGGTTAGAAAGTGTTTAGCATATTCCAACATATGTCCAGGGATTGTAACATTTTCCAAATGGAAACAAAGAAGTTTACAGTAACCTCTCATTGTAGAACAGTTCTTGAGAAATTTCGGGAAATATGCCTTATAAATTGGGTGAATGTTGTCCAGCTAAATTGTTGTAATTTGATGTGCCAACCTATAGATATAACCTATAGCTATCAATGTTGTAAATATTTTCCAAAGAGACATAGTTAAAAAGCACATGTATTTGAACCCATTGCAAAGTCTCAGACAAATGCAAGTTAGTATTAAATATGATATTGGATAAACTTAAAGCTACCGTGTTATATATATATATATTTTTAACCAGTCTGAATACATACGCTGCAAAAAAAGACCGTAAGTACAAGCTTTCTAGCTGACTGGGCAGCTGAACATTCCTCTGTTCAAGAAGAATGGTCCTCTGAAGTCTGCTGGGAAACAGACATTACAGGGAATGTTGATATCTGCAGCACACTGTGGCTCCTCTTGCTGACCTCCAAATCACTATATGCCCCACTAATGAGATGTAGGTAGACAAGAGGAACCACTGAGGGAACCATTGAGATTGATACTTCTAAATGTGGTGGATTCCTAAACATCAGAGAACCATTCCTCTTCAGTGGAGCAGTGTCCGCAGCGCAAACAGTGCGAAAGATAAATGTTTACAGACTTTTTTTTAAATTTTTTTATGCAGGATATGCATTTGGGCACTTTTAAAATACATGAAAGATTTACTTTAATTGTTAATAATTCTTCAAATTTAAATGCTCCTTTTATCAAAAGAAATGTAACAGATTATAAATACTTAATTGTGCAGTGCACATGAAGGTACATCAAACATGTTTGCTGAAAGTAAGCCAATATTTCATAGGTAATTTAAAGGCTTTAGGAACATGTTACACTTGTATTTGGGTGTAATATGTAACTTTTTCCATAACCTCCCCACCCCTTGAGTCCCTTCCCATGACAGCAGGCAAGGGTTCTTCTCCCCACAGCTGTTGCCACTTTGTCACCCCATGAATAAACTGCTAGTCCCGTCTCCTTCTCTGGCAGAAAGACTTACGGTTTTCAATGGACTATGAGCACGCTCATTTGAGCACTGGTAGTCCATTTTCACGTCATTCAGCTTTCAAACTAGAAGACTTTACAGAGGACTGACAGGAGCGTGACCTTGCACCTCTAATGCACTGATCGCAGGTGCAATGTTTTGCAGACTGAAAAATAAAAATAATAAATGCAGTTATTTTTTGCAAAATGTGAATGTATTTTTTTTTTTAAGGTGTACTTGGCCTTTAAAGAGTAGCTTCACTTTTCTTGAGAAAAAAAATCCCCCCTGGGTGAACTATGTAAATTGCATTGACTTTAACAAACTTTGTAGCAGATTCCTACCTGCTTTTGTTCTACTGTGTCCTTGGAAAACTGATTCCTGAACGGTAGTGTCTGTGTTCAATGTAAACAGCTGATGCACTTGCTGTGTACTAATGAGGAAACTTGCAGTGTCTGCATCCTTTTAGAAGTAATTGACCCTTAGCCCTGGTTCACACCAGTCTGATTTTGACAGTTTAAAATTGCACGCCAAGTCGCACTCCATTGCCGGAAATGGAACTGTTCAAATTGTTGCAACTCAAGTTGCAGTGAAAAAGGTTACCTGCACTACTATTTTACGATTACATTGTGACATGCATTGACTTCTGTTAAATTGAAGTCGCAAGCCGCAATGAAATGGCACATCAAAATTGCACTGATCAGACAGCTTTAAAATTGCGCTGAAGTAGCGTGTGAACCAGGGCTTAAGGATTATCTCATCAAAATATAATTCCTATAACATTTTTAGATTTTATATATTTTTTATTTGCTGTTTTTTCATGGAGTTATTCTTTAACTCCGTGTATATTTGTTTCTTTTTTAGAGATAGAATTAGATCAGACAGATAGTGAAAATGTTTTACGTCAAGATCTGCAAACCGAAAACGATTTGAGCACCGCTCCAAGAAAGGTGAACCCTTACTCTGTGATTGACATTGCACCCTTTCAAGAAGGTGATTCTGCCGCATCTCAAGAGCCTGAACCAGCGGATGGCAATACAAGTCCTCGCGTGCCAAGTGGTTATTCCGTTCCTGTGCCATGTGGGTATGCTGTGCCATCCAACCTGCCTTTGCTGCTTCCAGCATATTCTACTCCAGTCATTATTCGCAACATATCGGTAGATGAACAAGGTAAAAGTGGATTTAACTTTTTTCCCCTCTAGTCTCCCTGCCTTTAAATAGAGTAGAGAATGGTTAAGACCTCTGTCATTTTTTTTTGTTGTCTTTACCCTCTCTGAGAGATTTGCCATCACTTCCTATCCCAGAAACAAAGCAGGATTTCAGATTTCCCTTAATTTTATTTTTTTGGATACCGTTGTCACTAGTACAAATAAAGGGGTGAATCTTCCCAATGAAGACCTGGACAAAAGGGGTTTTGACCCTTCCCCACACTTTACTTTATTAAAATACTGCTAATAATTATACAACATAAGGAGGAGTTAGGTGCTGTCAAAGTAGCTACAACAATTTTTATTAAATTGTTTTTTAATAGGGCTGCAGTAAGGGTGGAACTTTACCCATAACAACTTGATAAGACATTTTGGGGTTTATTTACTAAAGGCAAATCCACTGTGCACTATAAGTGCACTCGCTGTAAATCTGAGGGGAAGCTCTGCTGATTTCTATCAACCAATCATGTGCAAGCAACAAGCAAAAATACTGTTTTTTATTTTCCCTGCATGTCCCTCTCAAATCTACAGCGACTAAAATTCCAAGTGCACTTGTAGTGCACAGTGGATTTGCCTTTTAGTAAATAAACCCCAATGTAATTTAGCAAGGAACATACATTCCACGTGAATAATTATGCTATGAAAATTAGTGTGTAAATTGCCTCCAGCATTTTTCCTGTTTCTTCTTGCCAGGGGCTGCCATTTTGCTGAAGCCCAGAGCCCAAAAGTTAATTGTACAAAATTCTTAAATCATTTAGGTAACCTCATTAATGTCCTGAGTGTGTATTAATTTTTTTCTTAGCAAAATCAAAGGGATAGGAGATTTTGGACTTGTGGTGTGGCATTGCAAAAGTAGACATATTTCTACACATAGACTGTCCTCATCATTATTCACCAGAAACGCAATTAGTATTTGCTGGTGCAGCTCATCTCTTTTTGCATTTATTGTTCTAGTTATTACTTTTTGTAAAGTCCAGAAATTCATTATTGATGATAAATATGCATTTCCCAGAACCCCTTTTAACATGTGCCAAGAGTAAAATTGCACATTAGCATTTTGGATACTATTACAACAATTAAGGCTTAAAATACTTTCTATAATTGGGATTATATGGCCAAATCATTTTATTAATTTGAATTTTAGAAATATATATTGGTGAAACGCTAGCTGGTCAATTCACTTTCATCAGTTCTTTCACTTTTAAGGCCTAAAGAATATTGGAAAACTAAAACAAAATTCAAAAGTGATCATTCCAGAACAAATATGCTGTTCGATATATCACACAAAAGAGTTGAAAATTTACCAGAATTATTTAACCCGTCAATTGTAGTAGCGCAAACACAAAAAATATTCTTTCAAAGTATTGGTTAATTATCATAAAATACTGTAGATTGTTGATCCAGGGAACTTTAAATTAGGACATGCTTTTTTTTGTCTTTCTCTGGGTCAACTGTACGTTTAGGTCCTATTCACACCGGTGTGATTTAGCACAGCTTTAAAATGCAGATAAATGGAAGAACATCTGAAAACCAATGTGTCCTATTTACATTATAATGTTGCGCTAAAATGCAAAATGTATGTCAACGAATGTCAGCCTGCATTAAAGCGTGACTAAAATGGATGGAAATTTGCATGCATTTTAGTGCAAGCCGGTGTGAATTGGCCCTTAAGTTTGTGAGGAAGCAAGTTAATATTATTTTTGTCTTTCGATTGAACTTTATAGACATGCAGTAAATCACAAAAGTGCGTACACCCTTCACATTTTTGTAAATATTTTATTATATCTTTTCATGTGACAACACTAAAGAAATTACACTTTGCTACAATGTAAAGTAGTGAGTATATAGCTTGTATAACAGTGTAAATTTGCTGCCCCCTCAAAATAACTCAAATCACAGCCAATAATGTCTAAACCACTGGCAGCAAAAGTGAGTGGCACCTCATGGCAAAGAACTCTCTGAGGATCTGAAAAAATAATTGTTGCTCTACATAAAAATGGCCAAGGCTATAAGAAGATTGCCAAGACCCTGAAACTGAGCTGCAGCATGGTGGCCAAGACCATACAGCAGTTTACCAAGATAGATCCAGAACAAGCCTCGTCATGGTGGACCAAAGAAGTTGAGTGCATGTGCTCAGCATCATATCCAGAGGTTGTCTTTGGCAAAAAGATGTATGAGTGCTGCCAGCATTGCTGCAGAGGTTGAAGGGGTGGGGGGGGGTCAGCCTGTCAGTGCTCAAACCATACGCTGCACACTGCATCAAATTGGTCTGCATGGCTGTTGTCCCAGAAGGAAGCCTCTTCTAAAGATGATGCGCAAGAAAGCCCACAAACAGTTTACTGAGGACAAGCAGACTAGGGACATGGATTACTGGAACCATGTCCTGTGGTCTAATGAGACCAAGATAAACTTATTTGGTTCAGATGGTGTCAAGCGTTAGTAGCAGCAACTAGGTGAGGAGTACAAAGACAAGTGTGTCTTGCCTACAGTCAAGCATGGTAGTGGGAGTGTCATGATCTGGGGCTGCAAGTGTGCTGCCGCCTGCCTGTGACATACTGAAGCAGAGCATGATCACTCCCTTCAGAGACTGGGCCGCAGAGCAGTATTCCAAGATAACGACCCCAAACACACCTCCAAGACGACCACTGCCTTGCTAAAGATGCTGAGGGTAAAGGTGATGGACTGGCCAAGCATGTCTCCAAACCTAAACCTGTTTTGAGCATCTGTGGGGCATCCTCAAATTGAAGACGGAGGAGCACAAGGTCTCTAACATTCACCAGCTCTATGATGTCGTCATGGAGGAGTGGAAGAGGACTCCAGTGGTAACCTGTGAAGCTCTGGTTAACTCCATGCCAAAGAGGGTTAAGGCAGTGCTGGAAAATAATGATGGCCACACATCATTGGGCCCAATTTGGATATTTTTAATTAGTGGTGTACTCACTTTTGTTGCCAACAATTTAGACATTAATGGCTGTGTGTTGAGTTATTTTGAGGGGACAGCAAATTTACATTGTTATACAAGCTGTACACTCAGTGCCGGCTCACACAATAGCGATGTCAGACATTGCATGTGATTCGCACCGCACCGCACTGCAAATAACATGCGATGTCTGTGCAATGCGAATTCAGCCATACAGATTGTATGGCTGAATTTGCATTACATTCAGACCAAAGTCGTGCAGGACCCTTTTTTTGGTCCGCACCAGAATTGGATTGCATAGATGTTAACACCTATGCGATCCGATTCCTGTCTGAACTGACAGTTTGCACTGTGATATGCAAACTAATCTTGGGGTGTGATTAACTTTGTATGGACACTCCCAGCAGTTCGCATATGGCAGTGTGAACTGCCTGCTAGTCGGGTGCGATGAGGGTACCCGCAGTGGATTTGCAGGGTTCCCAATGCACCAATGTGAACTGGCACTTACTACTTTACATTGTAGCAAAGTGTCATTTCTTCAGTGTTGTCACATGAAAAGATATGATAAAATATTTACAAAAATGTGAGGGGTGTACTCACTTTTGTGAGATACTGTATATCTTTTTAATTAGCTAAAACCATAAATAAATACATACCTGGTAAGCCTTAAAGAGCCTTGTGTAGGTACTTCCTAAATATCCTCTGCATTATAAAAAAAAAAGTTACCTTTGATGAAATATATGTGAACATCCAAGATTGCTGGCATGTATACTCGCTATGCTTCTGACCCACTGCTGATAATAGTGCTATTTTCTCATACACTGAATGTTGTTTATTTGCCATCTTTCTCCTTGGCCATTCACAGAAAGCTATGTATATTGTGTGTGGTTCACAAAGAAGTTCTACTTTAATTTATGGTTTAGATGTACTTAAAGCAATAATGATTCCTATGAGAATGCACATTGTTTTTAGTTCTACTCATGCTATTTCTAGGTATTCCAGTGCAAGACATGGTTGTCATAATCATTTTTTTAAATTGATGATCTGGATTATACATTTGGTGGAATGTTGTTAGGGTATTTGCTGATACTGAAGCTGTTCCTTCTTGTGCTGGTATTAGGGAACGTTATACAGTTTCATCAAATTTAAATATTATGTGAGCTCAGTGTTCATGTAAACTATGTGATAATCCTCCTTTTGGGCGGAATTTTTACAGACTCTACTTTCTAGCACTTTAGTTTTACTGTCATCTACAGTCTGTTACTAGACAACATATTAAATAGAAACCAGTGACTAATAATATTAAGAATGTATGTGCAGAGCAGTACAAAGGTGAGTAATGTTAGTAATTAGGATAAATGAACATATATATATATATATATTTCCCCTTTGCAGGGATTCAAGAGGAAGTGCCCGATCCTCACTTTCAGGTTCTGATTGACAACCATCATTCAAGGTAAACAGCAATTCGAGATTAGTAACTTGCATATTTTAGCTATTTCATAGTCAATTCATAAAAACTGCTCAAAAAAATTAAAGGAACACTTTGAAAACACTTCAGATATCAATGGGAAAAATCTCATGCTGGATATCTATAATGATATGGACTGTGTAATGTGTTAGTAACGAAAGGATGCCACATCGTATAATGGAAATAAAGATGATCAACCTACAGAGGGCTGAATTCAAAGACACCCTGAAAATCAAAGTGAAAAAAAGGATGAAGCAGGCATTTTGCTGAAATTTCATTGCAGCAACTTAAAATGGTACTCAGTAGTTTGTATGGCCCCCAGGTGCATGTATGCATACCTGACAACTTCGGGGAATGCTCCTAATGAGACAACAGATAGTGTTCTGGGGTAGTTCCTCACAGACCTGGACCAGGCCTTTACTGAGTTCCTGAAAAGACTGCGGTGCAACCTGCTGGTGTCAGATGGACCAGAACATAATATACTAGAGGTGTTCAATTGGATTTGGGTTAGTTGAGCATGGGGGCCATTCAATGGTATCAATTCCTTCACCCTCCAGGAACTGGCTGCATACTCTGGCTACATAAGGCCAGGCATTGTCGTGTACCAGGATGGAAACCCAGGACCCACTGCACCAGCGTAGGGTCTGACAATGGGTCTAAAGATTTCATCCCAATACCTAATCGCAGTAAGGGTGCCATTGTCTAGCCTGTAGAGGTCTGTGCGTGCCTTCATGGATATGCCTCCCCAGACCATCACTGACCCACCACCAAACTGAGCATGCTGAACAATGTTACAGGCAGCATAATGTTCGCCACGGCTTCTTCAGACCCTTTCACGTCTGTCACATGTGCTCAGGGTAAACCTGGTCTCATCTGTGAAAAGCACAGGGTGCAAGTGGCGGGCCTGCCATTTCTGGTGTTCAATGGCAAATGCCACTTGAGCTCCACGATGCTGGGCAGTGAGCACAGGGCCCGCTAGAGGATGTTGGGCCCTCAGGCCACCCTCATGAAGTCTGTTTCTGATTGTTTGGTCAGAGACATTCACACCAGTGGCCTGCTGGAAGTCATTTTGTAGGGCTCTGGCAGTGCTAATCCTGTTCCTTCTTGCACAAAGGAGCATATACCGGTCCTGCTGATGGGTTGAGGACCTTCTATGGCCCTGTCAAGCTCTCCTAGAGTAACTGTCTTTCTCCTGGAATCTCCTCCATGCTCTTGAGACTGTGCTTGCCTTCTGGCAATGGCATGTATTCATGTGCCATGCTGGAGGAGTTGAACTGCCTGTGCAACCTGTGAAGGATCCAGGTATCGCCTCATGCTACCACTAATGACACTGACCCTAGTCAAATGTAAAACTAGTGAAAAACAGTCTGAAAAGATGAGTAGAGAAAAAAAAGTAAATTGTCCCCACCTGTAAAACTACTCCTGTTTTGGGTGTTATCTCATTGTTGCCCGTCACCACATTGTTGCCCATCTAGTGTACCTGTTGTTAATTTAAAGTAGCTGAAACTGATTAACAACCCCCTCTGCTACTTAACTTACCAGATCAATATCACAGGAGTTTAATTGACTTGATGCTTATACTCTAAATAAAAAGTATTCCTTTAATTTTTTTGAGGAGTGTATATCCATTGTACTTTCTGAAAATCACAGGAAATTAATTGTAAAGAAAGAATGTACATGCAGGCAGTTAAATACAAATTTCCTGCACAGATGGGAAGAGAAGAATGGGGGAAAAAAAACTTTAGATGTGTCCCCCCAGCCTACCTCTAACTTCCATTATTTATGACCGCTGTTAGACCTGCACTCCAACATAATTGCTACTAGTACTTATTTGGTCCCAGTACTACAGTTACCTATGCCCCAGTGAGATCTACACATGGCTATATTTTCATCCTATAATACTAGACCAAATTATTATTTTTTTGTTTACCCCTTCATGACAGAAGGTAAAACAAATCCTAATTCCTGAACCCAGTTTTGCAACTTAGTCTCATATTAGATAAACTGTACATATCATTGCAACTACTTAGTGTATCCATGTTTTTTTTTAGGATAAACTGGATCTTCATTTGGTGATCAATAGTAATGGATTTCTCCTGATTTTTAAATATATATTTTTTAAGAAACTAGCCCAAAATATAAAACAAAAAATAAAAAAAAAAACATTTTTAAATGTATCTGCATTTTTCTTGCCATTGCCATTACCATGACTCGCCATGTGACTGAACCACAAATGTGTGCATTATTTGTTGTGTATACCCATGGTAGGTCCAAAAAACAATAGTGCAATTTTGCCTTTTTATCCCACCTAAAACAGCAATACAAAAGTTACTTTCTGTAATACTATATAAAACACTTTGAGCTTGATTTGCTAAAATTTAGAGATAAAAATCTGGTGCAACTCTGAATGGAAATTAGCTTCCAGGATTTTTTTGTCAAAGCTTAATAGAACAAGCTGAAGTTAGAAGCTGATTGGTTTCTATGCAGAGCTGCACCAGATTTTGCACTCTCCAGTTTTAGTGAATCAACCCCACTGACCCTGACCTTTGGCTATGACCTTGACCCTGATAAATTATATCCAGTCCTCATCTAGCTGTTTTATTCTATTTATTTTAATTTTGCACTCAGGATATTTTTTTCTGTTTACAATCTTTTCCGTACACTAGGAGAACTAAATCTTTTTCTCCATTCAGAGGAGAAAGAATGTAAAGAATGGGTTTTACAGCGAGGTCACAGGCTACCACAGCAATCATTGAGAGCTGGTCCCCCCTCCCCCGATTGTCAGTACAAGACCATAAACTGTTGGGGACAGCTTGGTCCGTGCGCTCTGCATTAATTGGTTAAACATATCTCTTAAGCAATATGAAGTTAAAGTGCTTTGGTAACATAAACAAATGTAAAAGATTATACTACTTAACTTTTTGCTGCTAAGTAATCAATGTGCACGTTGAAGCTAGTTTACTTTGGGCTGAGAATCTTCACACAAAAAAAGTAAGGGTCCTTTCACACGGAGCGGACCTTTTTTTGATCCGCTCCGGCACTTTTTTCTTTTTTTTACGGACACGGATGACACTCGCACGGATGACACTTGTGTCATCCAGTCCATATGTCCGTTTATCATCCCATCTGTTTGCGGATGATAAACGGAGATAACGCATGTCAATGGGATTGCGGATGTCAGCAGATGACACCGCTGACATCCGTTTTTGCGCCCGTTCCGTTTTTTAAACTGAAAAAAAATAGGGTTCTGTTCCGCTCCAAAAAACGTAACTGATCGCTAAGGACGCAAATTGGATGTCAGTGGATGACCATCCGCTGACATCCGCAATCCCATTGACATGCATTATGTCTGTTTTTCATCCGCAAAAAAATGACATCAAAAAATGGACCTACGGACCGCCCGTGTGAAAGGACCCTTAAGATTGATTTCAATTCAATCCTGTGAAAAGTAAACTCTTATTTATTTCAGCTGTGCGTAATTGAATACGATAGGGTACAAAATGATCCTTAAGCAGAGGAAGACACTGGCTGTGTATTCAGCAAAAATGGTGCCCACTGACAATGATTGCATTTAAAGTTCCACTCATTTTTGTGTGCATTAAAAGTCAGCAGTTATAGTTGCTGACTTTTAGTACACACACTCACCTGTCTCATGATCCAGCAATGTGGCTGTCTGAACCTTCGGTTCTCTCCCTCTCCTCTCCCTAGGCCTGGCATTACAACTTGTGTGCAGCCAGCTGTGACAGCTTGCAGCTCCACAGCCTAGTGCGCACTGTGCAAGTGCAAGTCACGCTGGACCTCCTGAATGGTCAGGCAATCTTCTGGGACCTGTGACATGTCCCAGAAGATTGCAGGGAGCGAGGGCCTAGGTGATCCGAGTAGAAGTGGGAGTGGGTATCTGTCAAAACTAGGAACCCACCCCCCCTCCCAAAAAAATATAAAATGCCAAATTTGGGATTGGAAGTGAGGGGGAGTGCCTAAAGTGGAACTTCTCCTTTTGATTGTAGGTTTACTTTAAGGACAGGTGGGTGGGAGCAATCTGCTGGAGGGACAGGGCAGGTGCAGGGTGTGTGTTAAAGAGCTGCTGAACTACTTACTTAAGCCCCATACACACGTACCGATTGTCAGCCGTAAATATTCGGCCGATTGTAGGCTTGTTAGTATGATGCTTCCGACAGCCGACAGCGCATTTTCGGCCGAACAGAATCTGTCGTGCAAGCATTAAAATTTTTGTTGGCCAACACCAGAACGGCCGATTGTTCGCCAGTCAGTACAGATTTCGGCCGACAGACAGCAGATTTGCAAGACTGGGCATGCTCAGAAAAGAAAAAAGACAAGGAAAGTTAACCATCACATGACATCACTTCTGCAGTCGGCTGTTGTTGGCCAACAAAATTCATATGCAGTCTTTTGCAGTTTTCAACAGACATGACAGCCCTGGACAAAAGACGGCCGATCTTTCGGCCGACATTCAGTACGTGTGTACGGGGCTTAAGTCCATGAACAGTTTTCTCATCCCAAAGGACATAGACCAGAAAGTCACGGAGGAGTTTTCTATAGGTGAAACTGGAAGCTGAGGTAAAGTCTGCTCTAGAATATAGAGAGAGGTTTTACATTTCTAAAACAGAGGTACATTATTGGCATATTGGTACATAGGGAACGCTGGAATTTGGAGGAAAAAAAAAGGTGACCTTAGCTTTTAACACATATTCTATCCTTTGTGCATATCATGCAATTAAATGCTTTTCCAATCTTCAATTCTCTTTAAAGTGAGGACTTTCAGGCATCAAAAGAAGAGGATGTATTGGCCAAGTGGGTTTCAGATCCAGCAAATACAGAATGGATGGAAAGTAAATATTTTTAATGCATTTCTGTGTTTGATTATCTAACTTTTTAATTAACAAATCTTTCTGTTCATTTGCATACAGCAATTATATTACATATTAATGCACATTGCATGTCACTGATTTGTTTTATTCAAATTCAAAAAAGCAGCTTCGCTGAAAATGGCTTATTTCAATAAAGCTGGGTTTAGTTCCAACCAAGTCTATTCCACTGTCAAGGAAGGCAACATAGTGTTCTCTAAACCCAAAGCACAACTCAGTTAAGGTGGTATGAAACCCACATGCAAACATGAATTGTATTGCAGTTTACCAATTCTTAGTTGTGATGGCTGCATTTGTTTTCTTTTTCAGGCTTTCTTTCTTTTATTTTCACCTGGTGATATGACCAGTAGTTCTGTTGTCCTTCAAAATAACAAGCTCTCCTGTAGATGTAGCAGTTAGTGTTCAGACAGATCGTTTAACGCATGTAAGGTGATCTACCGATTCACTTCTGTACAACCTCCCTGATAGATCTTTCAATCAGCACTGCAGGCTAATGCCCGAAACGCTGATCAGTGTATTTTGGCAGTGGGAAAGTCTCCACACTGTAAGAATACAATAGCTCAGCAGGGAGGATTTCAGACTAAACACATTGAGTGTGTGGATGGGTAAATAGTCAACCCAACCACTTCTACAACCATTTTCATTAGAAGTCACATTTTACCACTTGTTTTCATGAATCTATCTGTTGATTTCAATTTACCTTTACACCTGATTTATTCTCTTTTATGGATCCCAAAAAATACTACAACTAACCTTCTAACAAGTCATGCCTCTTAACCTTTACATGATATTCAACAATATACGGTATTTATTTTGGTGAACTGAAAGTTTTTCTTTTCTTCTTCTTTTTTTTTTTTTTACTAATACGGAATGTATATGGTTTATTTACTTTTTAGATCCTGATGAAGTTATTTATGATGATGTTCCTAGAGAGAATTCAGACTCTGCAACAGGTACTCTACTACATTATTGTCACTGCTTTGTGCTCATAAAAACTTTAAAATATATAAATAGTTACAAAGAAACACGTGCCTTTTTCTGAAATTATAGGTTATTCCTAAAATAGTAAACATATTATAGTTACCTGCTCTGTGTAGTGGTATTGTTCAGAGCGGCCTCGAACCTTCTCTTCTGGGGCTACCTGCCGACTCACTCAGCTCCTCCTCCCTTCTGAGCTGCTTGCTATGGGGGCAGTCATGCAAGCTCGATCCTGAGCCAGACTGTGTGGGCCTATAGACAGGATTTGATTTGATTGATAGCAACAGGAGCCAAAGAAGTCCTAAGAGGGGAGAGAGCAGCACTGAATTGAGATAGGACTCAGGTAAATATTTAGGGGGGGGGGGGGCTGGGAGGAAGCTGATCATTAAAGGTTTTTTTTTACCCTAATGCACAGAATGCATTAAAGTGAATCTTCAGCTTCCCATCCTCTATTTTTTTTTTTTTTTTTTACACCTGCTTACCTTTTGCTGGTTTCTCTACAGTTTGGATACTCACCCACCCAGCAGATCCAGCGTTGTCTTGCCAAGATCCTTTTCTCAGCAGCTGCCACACGGGTCCTGTGCCACTATGTTTGCCTGTGATGTTTGTGACATCAACAGGGATTGCAGCCAGCAGGCTTCCTGATGATGCCCTGCTAGGCCCGCCCCATCCTCCACTGTGAATGAAACAGGCCTCCTGGGATATGTGACGTACATATCCCAGGAGGCACAGCGGGCATAGTACACATCATTTGATTAGGTGAATGACATGTATTGAAGGTGGGACTAAACCTTTTTCATGAAAAAACCTTAAAAAAAAAAAACATACAGATAGCGGAGCGGGGGAGGAGTGGACGTGAGCCACTTTCTTTTATTGGTGAAAATCCACATTAAGGTAAAAAAAACCTTATGCCTTTAAAACCACTTAAATCCTAAATTCAACCTAGTATCTTCTTGTCTTAGATCCCGAGGAAATGATTTATGATGATGTGGAAAATGGTGAAGAAGGCAGAACCAGCTCTTTGGATTATGGCTGGAGTTCTAGTGAATTTGAAAGCTATGAAGATCAAAGCGATTCCGAGTCAAAGCACGGTGTTCCCAATTCCTTCCTCCGAGGGGGCAGCAAAAGACATGTAAGTCTATTACTATTTATTTTGCTATTTATAGTTATTGTTTGTATCAGGAAACTGTTGGCTCTAACTATGGGCCAATTCGCACTTCAGTGGAGAGCTCTCCTCAATTGCACACAGAAAACAATGGTTTTGCAACATGTCTGCATTTTTCTCACCCCTCCACAGGTTTCTGTGCAACCCTGTGTTTTTAGGCATGGCAGCTTTGTGACATTCCATTAAAGTTTAGAAAAAAAAAAGGGGGCAAAAAGTTTGCGTTCTCAAAAAATGAAAATAAAAAATGTGGATCCCCTGTAGCAAGAGGACCTATGGCCAATTTGTCCAGTACTGAATTGATCCCAGCCTATATGGCATGATTTTGAGGTCATCTATGCCCTCACCTGCTACAAGTATGAAACCCCTGGGGGAACCAATGAATCCTACTAAATATATGGGCTGTCTGGTACTAAGAGGTGTGAAAGCACAGAATTTATTTCAGTGTAAAACTCTTTTGATTTACAGTGATATGTCTTTGTACCTGTGATACACATGTTAATATTTGCATGTTCCTGTTCTTTACACAGTGCTTTTGTTATATTTTCCTTTAATACAGAATAGAACTGTACCACTTGTGGGTACTTTGATTACATGGTGACAACCTTTCCTAGGAGAGAGATGTCATATTCACTGTCTCCTAATTTAGTTTGGCTGTGTTGCATGTGTACAGCTGCTTTAATATCTATCTTAGGGATATCATCAAATGGAATAAAGCTTGATTAATTGAAGTGTAAAATGTTTTGTTTTGTTATACAGGAACTGCAGGCTAGCAGCTAAAAGGATAGCAGAAATACATACATTTGAGATGATTAACATGCTGAAATGTTTATAGTTCTGTTCCTGCTTGTTTTGGATTTGCCACACAGCTGCCAAACCGTGTGCCATTTTTTCCTGACTGAGTCTGTAGCTTCATGCGTCACCCCTCTGTGCCTCCCTTGCTTTTTAGACAGCTGCAAAGCTACCCTGGCTAGAGCTGTGCAGTGTGCCAAAGATGTGTGAATCATAAGACTGGCCAAATAGAATTGTAAATTCTTTTTCAGTTAAAACAACTATGTACTACTCTTGTTTCAATGCCTGATTTAGAAAGGTTTCCCAATAAGAAAATAAATAACATTTAGGGTGCTTTAGCTTCCAAATGGGGTAAAACATATACACTGCTCCTTTCATGGTATAGAAATGGCACTGGTTTTAATTTTTTTTTTATTAAAGTAACTGTGTTGCCACCTAAGGAATATCAATCTAAAGCTTCCTGTAATACTAAAAAAGAAAAGGGCTAATACGTATCTATCATTTTACACATACCCAGATCTCTCTTGAAAAACTGAGGCATCTTCAGCAAGTCCCGCTTTTCATTTTTTTCATATACTTATCAGAATTTTCTAAAATGTGTGACAAGTTTACTTTAGTCCACCTTTTGAACATGTTTCATTATACATTCAGGGCTGGCGCTACCGCTACCGCTAGGCAACCTAGGCAGCCGCCTAAGGCACCTTGCCCCCTAGGGCGCAGCAACGTCTGCTGATTTCCCTAGTCTCTGTTTCGGGGCATAGATAAGGGGGGGGGGGCAACAACTGCCCTCCCCTTCCAAAAGCGTCCATCAGTGTCACAGCAGCTAGGCTAGTGTAGCCTTTCAGCTGCAGGTGCCGCACTGCCATACACCAGCCTGTCTTCCCCATGCTGCTGGTAGGCAGGTTGGCCTGAAAGTGACAGTGATTAGAGATTATCCCATAATATAATACATGTGTTTCCAGCCTGCCCGAATTGTAAAATAGCATACCGGGATTTAGAAAGTCGTGTGTGATGTCAGGAGGGAGGGACTTATGAGCTTCAGTTATCCATTGGCTGAGAAGACAGCAGTGGGCGGTGTGACTGCCTCCTCAGCCAATGGGTTCATAAAGTGCGTGTCTATCATTCCAAATAAATCTTCATCCCGCGGGCTTTCCATCTTAGTGGGTGTGGGATGAAGCGGCTCTGATGTGAGGAGAAGATCTAGAACTGCATGCAGTGAATGAGGGTTCTGCATTGATTAAGGCGAGGGAAGAGAAAGTGTTTTGCCCCAGCAAAAATAAAGGAAAAATGGGGGAGCTGCCTCTGCCCCAGTTTAATGGCACTCATTGTAATACCATCCATATTCCTGTCCTTTTAATGTGGGGACAATAACCGGACACCTGTGCAGCATAGGTGGTAGCTTACTGGCTCCATGTTGAAAGGACAGGAATATGGGTGGTATTACAATGAGTGCTATTGAGCTGGACAGCTGCACTCCAGTAAGCACTTTTAGGGCCCATTCACACTAGGCACTGCATGTGAAATGCACAGGAATGCTGTGTGGTTTCTCTGTGCTTCACATGCATTTATGTGTGGTTTGTACACTTTTTTTTCTTTTTAGGGGGGAATGGGGGAGTGGGTGGGGAGTCAGCTACAAGTAGCTGGTCTTGCCTAGGGCGCAAAACAATCTGGCACCGACCATGCTTACACCCACAATTTACGCACACCTCACTGCACTTATACTTCCGATTTTGCTTCCCCCAGCCACAAAATGGGCTGCAGGAGGAATATGCAATAGCACCTGCAATGCCCCAATCACAGTTGCACAGAGGCTCTGCAGGCCTAAATGCAAAAATTCAATAAATGGACTATGCCTTTTAACCTCTCCTTAATAGTGACTTCTTTGTGTATTTTAATAAAGCCATAGCCATATTCCTGAGTATTGTGATGGACAGGAAGCAGTTGGTTAGTATGTTTAAAGAATTTAGTGCACATACAGTATAGTTCTTGTCCTGATGGTTTACTTAGTGATGCATTTTCTTAGAAGAAAGTTCACTTGTAACCCTAAGTGTGTTACTTTATGTAGCACCCTACAAGGTAGGTGCTAGGTAAAAGCATAATGGGCTTTGGCTGCCTAACAGCAGGGCCATGATTTTCAGCTGGGCTGTCATGTCTCCCAGGTGTGGCTGCTGAGAAGATTCTCATTGGGCAGTGGAGGAAACCCAATCAATGGCCTATTCAGGCCTGTATCCACCCCAGAAGGCACATTCTACCACAGAGGATTCTGGGAGTGGGTGTAAGTTTGAAGGGAACTAATATTGCAGGGTCTTTGGCGGGAAGCAGAGTCCCAGGAGGGAGAGTACGGTTGTCTCTCCTCCTGTCAGAAAGATCAGGTGTCTTGGGTGGCTGCAGGAGGGAAAGTTGAGCTGAGCTGCAGAGAGGATCCGGTGTGCCAAGGACCAGCAGGAGGAAGAGGGGTTTAGTTCCAGGAAAGCCTTCCAAGGTCGTGAGTACTGTGAACTGCCCCTGGGGGTCTGCCTAGTGTAGAGGGGACCACTCCGGTGAAGGTCCCAGGGATCCTGGAGCCTTCAAGTGTCAAGGGGATTGCCTAGTGAGAGGACCCTGAAGTGTCAGAGGGGGTTGCCTAGTGAGAGGACACTGGAAGTGTAGAGGGGGCGCCATCGGTTGGGCCCTGAAGAGTCAAGTGTGCAGTGTTAAGAGTTGCAGCTGCACAAGCAGTTACAAGAAGCTACCTCAGTCAGTGAAGGGCTGGAGGAAGTCATATGCAGGACTTTTGAGCTAGACAGAGTATCAAGAGTCAAGGATTATTACAATCCTGGATCTTCTGAGTTAACCAAGGAGTTAAAGTCGAAGTTTCAGCACTTTCAACAGAACAGTATCTCAAGCGCCAGGAAGCGTTGGTCGCCATTCAGGTGGCATCAGGACAGCGCTAAAAGGGCATCTTTTCTACAAAGTGTCCCAGTTAAACCTAGTTGAGCCAGAGGAGTATCCCACTCATTCCCTTCTCCCATCCCCATTATAAAATAAACAAAACAAACCAAAGATGCCGGAATGGTCATTGTCTCAGCTCTCACACTTGGGTTTTCAACTTCAATGTGTTGGAAGTGTTCCCAGTAACAATGGCAGACCCACATCAGGCCCAATGCCTGCAAATATTGCTACATTTATATTGTATTTATGTAAAAAGCTACCTTGCAGGTGCTTCAATTCTAAAATGTCTCATTTTACAGGCCAGAGTATGTGTTTCTCAGTTATACTCTGCACTGAGCCAACAAATGATCTGTTCGGTCAAGAATGCATTTCACTAAATTCCTAGTAGAAGATTTTTGTTCCCCTTGTTACAGAGAATAGTCATGTTATTATGTTTTCATTGTCTAATTTATTTCATCAGTTAAAGTGGAACCAAATTCTCTCAATCAACACTATTTGTAATCCTTTTGCCACTAGCCTTAGTAAATAAATAGAAAAGTATATTATATTTTCTTGCGTTAAACTTTTTCTTTTAATTTTTTCAGTTTCTGCCTAGTTTTTGGCCTAGGAAAAAATGATGTCATACCTCTCAGGAGTGTTCATTGGCATTTTTTCTAACATCTAGAGGAGGGACTTTCCCAGCTAAGCTCACCCTCCTACCCACATGCTTGAGCTATGGGCAGATGGATCCTAGCACATAAATGCTACATAAATCATCTGCTCTTACTCAAGATGGCCATGGCTAGAAGCACTAGGGTGGAGGGTGTTTTATCAAAGTGATTTCTCAATGAAATAAAGCATTGAGACATGGATCGATTGGTGAGTTTGCTTTGAATATTAAAAATGAATTGAACCTCTTGTCAAACCCGCTCACAGTAGATTTACTGCAAGCGGGCGGCACAGCCAGGCAGCAGGACGGATGGAATCTTCCTGGTTTAGCGGTGCGCAAGTGTGCGCCCCCTGCTGACCTGTGCTGTGTTTAGACACAACATGAGTTTGTCAGCAGATTTCAGCCAATGATTTATGGCTAAAACCTGCTGATCGGCTGTTGGCAATGACAGCACCGAGTTCTATGTTGACAAACACACAGAGCTCTGTGCACAGACAGTGATCTGCCTGTTTATTCTCCCTGAAATCAACGATGAGAAAAGCAGACAGATCTGTTAGTAAAAGCAGCACACATCACACACATACTTGTTAGGCACACTGATTGCCCCTTGATGTTAACCCCTTTACAGCCAGTGCCTTTAGTACAGTGTACAGTAATATCACTGATTACAGTATTAGTGTCACTAGCGACATCCGCATTAGTAAGTTAGCATCCCTCCCAGCCAATGTCAGTTAGTGCTAGATTGTCTGCCCCATTCTGTCTCACTATAAGTCGCTGAACATTGCCGTTACCGGTATAGTGTCTGTACAGATCAGTATCTTGATCATGATCAGAACTACACTAGTGTCCCCAAAAGCACAGTTTGGGGAGTAGCAGAATACATTTTGGCCCACATTTATGAAGAGATTTTTATGGATAAGTCTTATAACCGAAAGTAGAAAATATTCAATTTTTTGTTTCTAAATTTTTGGTATTTTTTCATTTATATAAGAAAAAATAAAAAAACCCAGTGGAAATATTATAGCGCATTTGTGTACAGTGTTGCATGACTGCGCATTTGCCAGTTAAAGTAGTGCAGTGCTGAATATAAAATAATGTCCTGGTCATGAAGGGAGTAAAACCCTCCAGAGATCAAGTGGTATGTAGCATTTTCTGTTTGTGCTGCTCAGATACAGTTTAGTTCTGCTTTCAAGACCCAACACACAGTTGTTTGACTGTTGATTGTCTGTGCATGGTGGAGGGAAGATCAAACTACTCTGTGATACATACACAGGCATATACTTGGGGCCATATTTGTAAAAATTATTTTATATGAAATTGGAAGTATTTCCCCTAGCAACCAATCCCATTAATGCAACTGTAGCTTTTATTATGTGGTTCAGTGATAATTATATTGAGATCTTAATGTTTTTTAAATAATTATATATATATATATATATATATATATATATATATATATATATATATATATATATATAATACATATTTTTAAATGAGGGAGTAGATGCACACTGATGAATCATCACTACTGGCTTTGCTGTTGTCTTCTGTCGGTATGCTCACTGTGAGAAAATGTCTTCTGTAGCAAAATCTGGGTAACTCCTAGTGCTGGCACTCTTCCCAAGTGCTGTTGTTGTATAGGACATTACAGGAGGCTTATGTCAAGACACATTCAGAAATGTGCACTAATTACATGTACAGTACGTTAAATGTTATTTTAAATTATTTTGTGTTTTTATATGCCTGGAGTCCTTAAGGACCAATAAATTCAAAGGGAGGACTGAGTGAAGTGAATGAAATATAGAAGCGGAGGAATTTTGTACCTCTACTCCCCAATCCAATTGGTCTGCCTTTCAAGAGTTTTTACACATTAGCCTACCAGTTTTACACATATCTATGGGATTGCTGCCATAGGATTTGCACAGAATGCTTGAATGGACCATGAAGCTGAGCATGATTATCTGATGATTATTTATCATCTGGTTTACTTTGATAGCATTTTAGACCAGAATACATGTATTATTAAATGCATTAATTGTTGTGCCTGTATCCAATGACTTTACAAGTTTGTTTAATATTTATTTCAAAAGTAGATTTTTAGTGCAGACCAAAATATTTTTTTTAATAGTTAATATATCTTACATTGTTATTTATGAAGGCGTGCTATATCTTTTTATATAGCTTTCTCAGGACTTAACACGTATAAAACAACACTACGAGAGAAAGATGAAAGATTTGGTGGCAAACAAAGTGGGAGGAGTAGAGATCCAACATATAAAACATAAACATGAACTCAAGGTGATGTAGCATGTCTTTCTCAGTTACCATTAAGTGCATGATCAGTCCACCCTGGTAGTGCTTTCATGTTGTATTATTTTGTTTTTAGAGTTGATGTGCTTTGTATTTTAGATGCAGAGGCTTATGAAGGCTGCAAAGGAGGGTACGAAAGATGGGCTTGAAAAAACAAGGGCTGCTGTGAAGAAGGGTCGTTCCTACATCAAAACAAAATCCTTCGTTTTGCATGGTACAGTTAGATGAATTCATATGAAGAAAGCATTTGCACATCAGAATGCTGTCCTTAAAAATCCAGTTAGCGGGATTATTGTTAGCAGTTAGTAATTTAACGTTATGGCATAGCCATTATACATGTTAAACTATGACTTCTGCCCTAATCTGACTAAACGTGTTACAGCAATACAATTTTATTTAGATCTGGCAACAACTATAAAACTCAAGGGCCTGCTTGATTACAGATTGGAATGATGAAAATTGGAAACAAGTCGTGCAAAAATGTCACCATACAAATAATTATGCTCAGTCTAACAAGACAATATATACAGCAGGTAAAATAAGTATTGAACACTTCACCATTTTTCTAGGTAAATATATTTATAAAGGTGCTATTGTCATGAAGTTTTCACCACGTATCGGTAACAACCTATGCAATCCATACATACAAAGAAACCAAAACAAATACGTTCAGAAATTAAGTTATGTGTAATAAAATGGAATGACGCAGGGAAAAGGTATTGAACACGGTAACTGAAATGTATTTAATACTTTGTACAAAATCCTTTGTTGGTAAAGATAGCTTCAAGATGCCTTCTATATGGAAAAACTAGTTGCATGCATTGTTCAGGTATGATTTTGACCCATTCTTCCACACTTAAAGGTTTTCAAATCTTGAAGGTTTCATGGGCCCATTCTATGAACTCTGATCTTTTAGTTCTTTCCATAGCATTCTATTGGATTCAAGTCAAGTGATTGGCTGGGCCATTCTAGTAGCTTTATTTTCTTTTGTTTGAAACCAATGGAAAGTTTCCTTGGCTTTTTGTTTGGGATCATTGTCTTGCTGGAATGTCCACCCTCGTTTCATCTTCATCATCCTGGTAGATGGCAGCAGGTTTTTTTCAAGAATGTCTTGGTACAGTTTTCCAGTATATCCTTCCTTCAGTGATAGCAAGTTTGCCAGTACCATAAGCTGAAAAACAGCGTCACATCATGATGTTCCCACCTCTAAACTTCACTGTTGGTATGGTGTTTTTGGGGTGATGTGCAGTGCCATTTAAACCTCCAAACATGGTGTGTATTATGGCATCCAAAGTGTTCAATTTTGGTACCATCTGACTAGACTATATTCTCCCAGTATTTCACAGGATTGTCTAAATGTTGTGCAGCAAACTTTAAACGAGCTTCAACATGATTTTTCTTCAGAAATTGAGTCTTGTATGGTGAGTGTGCATACTGGCCATGGCGTTTGAGTGCATAACTTATTGTTTTCTTTGAAACAATTGTACCTGCTATTTCCAGGTCTTTCTGAAGCTCTTCAAAAGTAGTCCTTGGTTCTTGGATAACTCTTCTTATAATTCTTTTCACTCCTCTGTCAGAAATCTTGTGAGGAGCACCTGGTGGTGGCTGGTTTATGGTGAAATTATGTTCTTTTCACTTCCAGATTATGGCCCCAGCAGTGCTCACTGGAACATTCAGAGGTATAGAAATCCTTCTGTAACCAATGCCATCAGTATGTTTTGCAACAATAATGTTGCGAAGGTCTTGAGAGATCTCTTTGCTTTTACCCATCTTTAGATGTTTTTTGTGTGACGCCAAAGTGATGAAACCCCTTTTCATAAACCATCAGTTGAGACTGAACCAGCTGATATCAGTTTGCACTGACAAGGGTCAGGATTGCTTTCTAATTACTGATATATTTTAGCTGGTGTCTTGGCTTTCCATGCCTTTTTGCAAGTCCCTATTTTCATGTGTTCAGTACTTTTTCCCTGTGTCATTCCATTTTATTACACATAACTTAATTTCTGAACATATTTGTTTTGGTTTCTTCGCATGTGTGAATTGCATGGGTTGCTACCAGCGTGGTAAAAATTTCATGTCAATAGCACCTTTAGAAATTTTTTTTACCTAGAAAAATGCTGACGTGTTCCATACTTATTTTACCCGCTGTATATCCATGATAGCTGCACTCATTGAACATCCACATATGTAATATATAAACCATAAAAACAAACAATTCATTTATAGAAAGTGCATACGATCATTGCAATAATCATACAATCAAGTGAAAAAAAGAAAAAATATGTAATTTAAAAATATGTGAAAAAAAAACAATCCAGGAAATAAAGTGCTTCAGTGCAAAAAAAGTTCATATAAACATTTAAGTGTTAACAAAATCCAGTGCTCTAAAAGTGAATAAAATAGGATCCTACACACCCCACTCACTAGCCACTTACCAGCTATTAAAACCCTCAGGATGGAGGTCAGGCTGTGCCTTATCCCAATATCCCTATGGGATGGATGCATGCCAGTAGCCAGGATTCCAAAATAGACAAAACCAAGCAAACAGGATGATCCACAATCAACCGCTGGGACCCAAGATGGAAGTATAACTGCGCCTAAACCCAATATCCCTATGGGATTGATGGGTGCCAAGAGTAAGGGTTTCGGGATGGATAGACCATGCAGTCAAAACAGTCCAGCAGTGCACTCAATGAGAAAGGGAACCCGAGAAGAAACTCATAGTGTAATGTTAAAAGTTCAAATTTTTAATAAAGGTTAAAACTATGCAGCACCCCGGCGGGTGTGATAGCATCACTGCTGTAGCTCCTCCCGATGCGTTTTATTGAAAAGAACGTTATCAGGCGGTAAAGGAGTATGATTGGAATGATTGTTTATTTAGCTCTATTCACACTTATGTAACTTGTCAAGCAACTTTGGACATCAAAGTCACATGAGAAGTTGCACCCCATGTTTTCATATGAGCACTGTATATATATATTTATATGCGGCGTAAAGTCGCAGCGACTTCAAAGTGGTTCCTGCACTACTTTGGTCTGACTTTCATGCAACTTGAGTGCCAATGACTGCAATGTAAACCCTCAAATATCCCAAATATCCCATGAAAGTCGCACCTGAATGTTATGCATGGGACAGTTGGGTAGCAGTTGTCCATTATCATTGGTCAAGCCAAAGTCGCATCAAAGTCACACCCATCCAAAGTTGTGTCAAAGTTGTACAAACTCACACAAGTGTGAATGGAGCCTTAGACCCTCATATTAAAAGTTTTTGCTAAAATCTAAAGAAAATTGTACAGATTGGATTGTGTATTGCCATTTTAGCAGCAGCTCTTACAGGATGTCTGCAATTATAATAGCCAGAAACAGCTGCCACTGTAACTGTAAGAGGTAGTTGGGGGCAGGGCCGGCGCTACCATTAGGCAGGTTAGGCAGCCGCCTAGGGCGCACTGCCACCTAGGGCGCCTGACCACTGGTTTGCCTACTTAGTCTCAGCCTCCCTCTCTGAGTCCCGCCGCCGCTTGTGCTGTGTAGCCACTCTGATCACTGAGTGAAGGGGCACTGCGGCAGCACTGAAGGACCGAACTGACATCCGAGTCCTGACACAGCACTTACAGACTCAGTGAAAGAACAGAGGCTGCCCGTGCCTGTATAATCAGGTAAGTGATGGGGGAGGGTGCTCTGACAGTGTACGTTTCTCTGTAGATGGGACAGGTCCTCCCTAGTCCTGGGCTATCATGGAAGGAGAGGGTGGGGGTGGGGGATTAGGTGTCCGCATTCTCCTACCATGCAAAGAATCGGGGGGCGGGCCGCTCGTGCAGGGTTTGTCACATCCAGGTGAAGGTCAGAAGGCGGAGAGAGAGAGCTGGGACATCTACAGCACAGCCGGTCTCAGTACATGCTCCTCCCCCCAGCAGTCCAGTTTCCTGTCTGTCCTGGCAGATCAATGACATGCGATCGGTCCCCCATCCACCCCACACACACAGACTCCTTTCCCTGAGGAGAGGACAGAGACAGTGGACAGCATAGGGAGCCGTGCATAGCAAGCCCCGCCCCCTCCCCTGCAGCCCTGATCTCCCTTACTTTCTGTTCGTGACCCCAGCTGGGAGAATCTGGGGATGATCTTGTGTGTGGAGGGATCTTGCCTTCTAAATGTAAATCCTATGGGTAAAAGAATATTCCCAGAATCCCATACATTACACGCACTGCTATGAAAGGGACTGGGAGGCAGCAGATTGAAATATAGAGCATATAGCAGCTCTACATCCCGGCTGCCTGAGCCCAGAGGAGAGCAGTCTGGGGTCATAATTGTGAGTAGCAGACATACTCCCTCTCTCTCACCTTTACCCCCTCTTTCTGTCTCCTCTCTCTCACCTCATCCCTCTCTTTCTCATCTCCTCTCTCTTTCATATCCCCTCTCACCCCCCTCTCTTTCCCTCCCTCTCTCATTTCTCTCATCCCCATCTCTCATCCCCCTCTCTCATCCCCATCTCTCAGCACCCTCTCTCATTCCCCGCTCTCATATCCTCTCTCTGTCTCTCACCCCTTCCCTTTTCTCACCCCCCCCCCCCCATCCTTCATCTCTCTCCTACTTTCCCATCTCCCCCATCTCTCTTTCCCGCCTATTCCTATCTCTCCCTCAGCTTTTCCTTCTCCCCCCTTCTGTAGGAGTTTATGTATTATTTCAGGTTCTCAGTAAGAAATGTGTTCTGTCAGTAGATTTTCCATGTTTTATTGGTGTAAAAAAAAAAAGTTGTGGCAACCCTGTCAGGAAGGTGCTGATAGGAACCAAACAGCTCCATAAGGCAAGTAACCCCTCAGTCA
Organism: Pelophylax lessonae; assembly: GCF_965119305.1. Lineage (NCBI taxonomy): Eukaryota > Metazoa > Chordata > Amphibia > Anura > Ranidae > Pelophylax > Pelophylax lessonae. Next base: position 322,013,936 of record NC_138770.1, read on the forward strand.
TGTAACCAGCAGGCTTCCTTTAGAGCCGGTTCACATTCCTGCGAGTGCGGAGATCGCATGTAATTCGGAGCGCACTGCTCCTTCATTACATGCGATCTCCTGTGCGGTGCGAGTTCAGCCATACACTTTGTATGGCTGAAATTCGCACTGCACCCGCACAAAAGACGCACAGGACCCTTTTTTCCAGCCGCATCAGGATCGGATCGCGCAGTGGTTCACACTTGTGCGATCTGATCCTGAGCGAACTGTAAGATCGCACTGCGATATGCGATCAAACTGGGGGTGTCGTTAAGATTACATTGACACCCCCTGCGTATCGCATATGGCAGTGTGAACTGTCAGATGTGCATTTGCGATGCGGGAACAGGAATTCGCAGCCTTCCCGCATCGCACAAGTGTGACCCGGCACTTAGCCCCTGAAAACCACACCCCATACTTGCTGCAGTACGCTCTGAACATTTTTCTCTGGCATTAGGGCCAAAATTTGGATCTTGCACATAGGCCCACTGCTTTCATAAAACACCATGGTTGCATATAAAGATGGCTCCTGCACAGCAGCCATCTTTAAACATGGAAGTACTTCTACAGAAAGAATCCCGGGACTTTCTTACAGGCTATGCTGCAGTAGATTGTTAAAATGCCCCCTCTATGCAGCTGAGCTGCAACAACCAAACGATCAGGCTCACGAAGGTTCCCGAAGGCGTGGTAGGGAAGCTTTCTTGGATGGCTGTCACCTTTGAACCTGTCAGGTGTTCGGTGACTTTCCAGCAATACCAATGTGAATCTCTGTGAGCCTAAGCTGCAGTCAAGAATTGAGGCCCTTCTGTGCAGCTGAGCTGATATGTGGAGGATGGCTGCCACAAACGCATGTGGGCAGTGCAATATGTAGGTGGGGCTTTGTGTTAATGTGGCTTGAGTGTGGGAGGGAACACAGGGGACCCCATGATCTCCTATTGCCCGGGGGCCCCATGAGTTGTCAGTCCGCCACTGGGGGTGAGTGTTTATTATCTGCATCCTCCCATCTACAGGACGGTACCAAGTCACTACAGGTCCTCTTATATCAGAGACTACGGGGCTCACCCACTGCATTTGACAGACAGGTCTCACTCTGTGACCTGTCCGTCTCTCAGAGACTCTCTGGTGCCAGTCCAGAGCTTTAGAAGCAGTGATCGTCCGTCCCTGGTCCCTCCCATGATCCATGTGAAGACCAGTTACTACAGCCAGCCAGCTCTGCTCTGTCCTTCTCCCCTCCCCTTTATCAAGCAGCAGAGCAGACTCACCTATCTGATCAGTGGAGCTCAGGGGGGTCGCTATCTGGAGGTTTGTGTGAGACAGACCTGGAGAAGCATGGCTGCCTAACTTTCCTTGTGCCTGGAGAGAGAACCATTGGCAGCAGAGCCCTGGTGGTAAGTGAATAATGAAAAACACATTGAGATTCTTTAACTAACTCTATAGTGTGTATACATATGACTTGTATGTGTGATCTCTCAAATGTGTGATGTATCTCCCCACCTCCTCCTCCCCCCTCCTCTTCTCCCCCCCTCCTCTCCCTCTCCCCCCCCTCCTCCTCTCCCCCCCCCCCCCCCTCTCCCCCCTCCCCTCTTCCTCTCCCCCCTCCCCTCTTCCTCTCCCCCCTCCTCCTCCCCTCTTCCTTTCCCCCCCTCCTCCTCCCCTCTTCCTCTCCCCCCTCCTCCTCCCCCTCCTCCTCCCCCTCTCCCTCCCCCTCTTCCTCTCCCTCCCCCTCCCCCTCCCCCTCCTCCTCCTCCTCCTCCTCCTCCTCCTCCCTCCTCATCCTCTGCCTCCTTCTCCCCCCCCCCCCCCGCTACCCAAAGCTCCATCCCCACCACCTCTATCACATTCATGGGCAATGTGAAGGGGGTGGAGTCAGGGGTGGAGCCAATGGGGGGGGGGGGCGGCAAAATAAGGTTTCGCCTAGGGTGTCAAAAATCCTTGCACCGGCCCTGGTTGGGGGGCCTAGTGACAAAATTAAACAGTTCAGGGAGGTCACCAAAGGAGATCCAATAGGTGATGATGATGATAATACCAGATATCTAAGGGTTATTGATATTAAGCAAGACTTTTACTTTTGAACATTTAAAATGTCTAACAGATATACTTTACGTTTTTTTAGATGACAAAATATACATTTTAATGGGCTGATGTTATTATGGAATATTGCATATTGGGATTTTAGATCTATGATTTGAAGCCATCAGGTGGTGCTCTAAGCAAGTTTAGGTAGCAGCAAAAATCTCAAACAGCTGCTGTGCTAAACACAGACCTGAAGTCACAGAGGAGGGACACACCCAGCTCCTCCTCTGCTAGAAAAGATAGCACAGCCCTAAGTAATGTGATTAACACAGTTCAGCAAAAAGCGTAGGAGGAGTGCTGGGCTTTTCTTATTAGCAACTCCAGCACTGCTTTGAAAGCACAATGTCATGTATTCATTTTGCATATTTACCTAAAAAATAACAATGAATAAGATAATTAAAAAAAAATAAAACCTCAGCATATAAATATATAAGTTAAAAAATATATATATTACACTCATAAATAAACAAAAATTATTACAGTTTACTTTAAGATTGGGTTCACACTGCTCTGACTTGAAAGTTGCGTGACTTTAAATTTGACATCCCTTTGCAACTTCATCACGGCTTGCATACGACTTGCATAACTTTAACAGAATTGCAAGTCGTATTGAAGTTGCACCAAAAGTAGTGCAGGAACCTTCTTCTAAGTCCAAGTGACTTGAGTCGCACCGATTAGAATGGTTCTATTGCAGTTAATGGAGCGTGACTTGTCATGCGACTTTGAACTCTCAAGTTGCATGACAAGTCGCGGTAGTGTGAACCAAGGCTTAAGCTTTTTGACATGATCTTTTTTGTCTAATGTAAGCCATCCATTTTCATCCCTTGAAATGTCTAGTGTTACAAAAAAAAAAAAAAAAAGAATGTTTCAACGTCGTTTGTATATAATGTGAATATTTGATTTTGTGGTTTAGATCGTAAATCTGCCTGCCTTGAAGATGAAGATTTCAATGTGTTCATCGATGTGGACTGCGTACATACAGAGGCTATTATGTCTCCTATGCCAGATGGATTAAGTCAGCAGCAGGTAACATATTTTTTTTCCAATTTTCTTCCCTTTCTGTATTTAATTTTGCAAATTTGCATAAAGTGTTTGTTAACCCAACACTTCATTTTCTTGATATCTCTCTGTTATATCATGTACTTGTATCGTAACCCTCTCTCTCTGTATAGCTTTGTGTGCAGTTCCCGGTGATTTCGCCAGTCCTCCTGCTTTCATTTTTCAAGCCCACCACACTAGGCATGAGAACACATCCATCCCAGCATGGTCAGTTTTCAGTCTGGGCTGGGAGCATAGCCTGCCTGTCCTCTAATTGCCAAGACTTGTGTTGACATGACAGCTCCCCCCCCCTCCAGTGTATTGCTGTTTCTCTGCCTGTTCCCCCTCACCTCTCTAAAATATAATATATAGTTATATATGTGTGTGTGTGTATATATATATATATATATATATATATATATATATATATATATATATATTTACTACTGTGAAAAAGTTTTGGGCAGGTGTAAAAAAAAAATGCTCTAAATTAAGAATGCTTTCGAAAATAGAAGTGCATATTTATTTTATTTTTTACAGGTACTAATATAGCACCCAGGACCTCTGATAGGGGGGACCACCGGTCCTCCTGTAGGGGGCCCAGACAGCAGGAGGATCGTTTAAACAGGGAAGGAACAATGCCCTCTGTGTCTCTCACCCAGCAACTAAAAGCCGGTTTCTCCCCCTCTCCCTCCCGCCGGCTTTTAGTTGCTTGGTGAGAGACACACTTGACCCGATTTAGGGGGTGCTGGGGTGGGTTGTGCCCACCCAGATTTCAGTCCTTCCCCCCCTGCCTGGTCGCCATTGAGCTCCTTCCCCTACCCCCCTTCTAGGTTGCATTCACAGCTGGGACGAGGATACAGCAGCCAAATCAAATCAATATTTGGTGTGACCATCCTTTGCCTTCAAAACTGCATAAAATCTTCTAGGTACACTTGCACACAGTTTTTGAAAAAACTCGGCAGGTAGGTTGTTCCAAATATCTTAGTACTAAACACAGATCTGCTGTGGATATAGGCTGCCTCAAGTCCTTCTTCATGTAATCCCAGACAGACTTCATGATGTTGAGATCATGGCTTTGTGGGGGCAAAACCATCACTTCCAGGACTTGTTCTTCTTTATGCTGAAGATATTTTCTAATGGCATTGGCTGTATGGTTTGGGTTGTTGTCCTACTGCAGAATACATTTGGGGTCAATCACACTCCTCCCTGATGGTATGACCTGATGGATCCGTATCTCCCTGTATTTCTCAGCATTGAGGACACCATTGATCCTGAATCTCCAACTCCATTTGCAGAAATGCAGCCCCAAACTTGCAAGGAATCTCCACCATGCTTTACTGTTGCCTGCAGACACTCATTAGTGTACCGCTTTCCAACTCTTTGGCAGACAAACTGCCTCCTGCTAGAGACAAATACTTCAAATTTTGACTCATCAGTCCAGAGCACCTGCTGCCATTTTTCTGCACTCCAGTTCATATGTTTTTGTGCATATTTGAGTTGCTTAGCCTTGTTTCCACATCAGAGGTATGGCATTTTGGTAGCAATTTCTCCATTTAGACTACTTCTGGCCAGACGTCTCCAGACAGTTGATGGGTGTACTTGGGTCCTACTGGTTTCTGCCAGTTCTGTGCTGATGGCACTGCTGAACATCTTCAATTGTTGAAGGGAAGAAAGCATGATGTGTCTTTCGTCTGCTGAATTAGGTTTCCCTGGCTGAACACGGCATCTACAGTCCTCAATGTTGCCCGTTTATTTGTGCTTTTTTAAAGGGCTTGAATAGCACATCTTGTAACCCCAGTCTGCTTTGAAATCTTTGCCTGGGAGAGACCTTGCTGATGCAGTATATCTACTTTGTGTCTTGTTGCTGTCCTCAGTCTTGCCATGATGTAAGACCTGTGACATGAAACTCTCTTCCACTACCTCACCGTAGTAGCAGAGTTTGGCTGTTCCTCATCCAGTTTTAAGCCTCCTACACAGCTGTTTCTGTTTCAGATAATGACTGTGTTTTAACTTACATATGAAATTGATGATCATTGCCACCTGCTTGGTATAATTGGTTAATAATAAACCTGACTGTAACCTTACAAAATCCCTGACTTTGTGCAAGTGTACAAAATGTACAAGTGTAAGAATTTATGCTGGTTAAAAGTCGAGGGGTAGTCACACCAAATATTCATTTGATTTAGATTTCCCTCTGTTCGCTTCCTTTGCATATTGTAAATTGATAAAAATAAGCAATAAAAATATATATTTTTGAAAGCATTCTAGCATTTCTTCATAACTGCCTTAAACTTTTGCACAGTGTTTGATGGACGCTATCTATCACCTTGCATGTATACATATACAGGGAACTAAGATAGAATCCGGTCCTGGTTTTCCAGGCCAGTTAGGCAGTGTTGGTTCCGGACACGATTTTGTGGTCCACTAGTGACCACCAGCAGGTGGTATAAATAAAGCAAGAGATTGCTCTTGGTCTGGGACTCAGGAAGTCATACATGAGAGAGCTGCTGATGTGAAATTTGTTTGTGAGAACAAGAAAGAGGTTTGCATTAGCTTTGTTTTGTGGTTGACTGGGAGAAGCCTTTCACCTGTGATTTAGGAGCCTGAAATGTTTAGTTAGTGCCCGGATGGCAAGGATTTATTTTCCGGTTGGTTTGTTTGATTTTTATGCAACCTTGTAAATAAAACTGGCTTCAAGTCAGATTTTAAGAAAACCTGCCGTCTGGACCACCTTTTTCCCAGGACAGGGAAGGTTATCCCTATTTCAGCTAACCTCCACAAAATAAATATAAATAAATAAAAAAAATGTATGTGTGTGTTTTGCCTTGCGTGTCTATTTGAAAGCTTATTGGGTTGTTTTAACAGGTAGGGGAACACATATACTTTAAAGTGAACATATGAAAAAAAATTCCCATACATCAGTATGGCACATTGCAACATTACAAAATGTTAATCCAGCCAATACGTTAACTTCTAATGAGGATATTTTGGTTTGGGGACCCTGGAAACAACAAGGGATTCCCTTACTTTGAGGGAAATTCCTCTCATTCCTGTTTTGGCTTTGTTACAGGAAAAAGAGGGAATCTCCCCAGTGAGACACAGATGGCAAAAAAAGAAAATCTGATGGATTATAACCCTCCTTTACTCTATTTTTTTTTTCTTTTTAGACTTTGGGAAAAAATTTCCGGCTTTAAGGAGACTCTTAAAGAAGTCTATTTTGCTCATTTTTGTTCTTGCTCTGATCTCCTAGGGTACAAAGTGCTTATAGCTTATAGCCCTTGTCCTGGTCCTGATGCCCCCCACTACTTTCCGACCACACTAAATCAAGGTGAAAAATAGGTAATAAAGGATGATTGATGGTGCTTGCCTGAGATGAGCGCCATCACATTTGATGCAGGGATGGAGTGTGTCACACAAACCCTTCACAGTACAGGCACTTTTTCTCTGCCTGTGCTTCTCACACATGCCCTGTCTGCAGTGGCGTAGCGTGGGGGGTGCTGGGGGGGCCAGCCACACCGGGCGCAAAATCTGGGGGGGTGGGGCACAGTGCCATGCTGCCATTTAGGAGTCTGCTCAGCCATCCTGAACAAGCCCCTGCATGGACCGCGGCACTCGGGAGGCAGGAGGCTGATATTAAAGCCAGTACAGCTGGAAAAGTTGTGCAGATCCCGCCCTCCTTCCAGAGCTGTCCTGCTTCTGATGTCAGCTTCATGCTTGCTGCCATTCATGCGGAGCTGCCCACTCAACTGCTGTCTCCTCTGTGAGTAATGTGCATTGTGAAGGAAGCTGCGGGTGCTGTGAAGGTGGAACTGAGGACAGGAATCTGAAGATGGGGGGGGGGGGCTGAGGACAGGAATCTGCAGATGGGGGGGGGGCTGAGGAAAGGAATCTGAAGATGGGGGGGGGGCTGAGGACAGGAATCTGAAGATGGGGGGGGGGGCTGAGGACAGGAATCTGAAGATGGGGTAAAGCTGAGGACAGGAATGTAAGGGGGTCAGAAATGTAAAGGCGTTGTGGGGGTCAGGAATGTGAAGGGGTTGTGGGGGTCAGGAATGTAAAGGGGTTGTGGGGGTCAGGAATGTAAAGAGGTAGTGGGGGTCAGGAATGTAAAGGGGTTGTGGGAGTCAGGAATGTAAAGGTGTAGTGGGGGTCAGGAATGTAAAGGGGTAGTGGGGCTCAGGAATGTAAAGGGGTAGTGGGGGACAGGAATGTAAAGGGGTAGTGGGGGTAAGGAAAGTAAAGGGGTAGTGGGGGACAGGACTGTAAAGGGGTAGTGGGGTCAGGAATGTAAAGGGGTAGTGGGGGGACAGGAATGTAAAGGGGTAGTGGGGGACAGGAATGTAAAGGGGTAGTGGGGGGACAGGAATGTAAAGGGGTAGTGGGGGGGACAGGAATGTAAAGGGGTAGTGGGGGGACAGGAATGTAAAGGGGTAGTGGGGGTCAGGAATGTAAAGGGGTAGTGGGGGGACAGGAATGTAAAGGGATACTGGGGATGAGGACAGGAATGTAAAAGGGTGGGGGTGGGGGGTGAGGACAGGAATGTAAAGGTGGAAGGGAGGTGATATAAAGAGGTTAAGGACAGGAATGCAGAGGGGTCTGAGGACAGAAATGTTAAGGAGGAGGGGCATGATATAAAGGGGCATAAGGATAGGAATGTAAAGGGGGTGATGACAAGGATGTGAGGGGGGATATGAAGGTGGGCTGAGGACAGTAATGTGAAGGGGGGGGGGTTGTGATGTGCAGGGGGCTGGGAACACTGATGTAATGACAGGATTGTGATGTGAAGGATATGAGGCTAGCTTTATAACATTGCTACCTGTGTTCTGCATGTAGGCAGCCCATTCATTTCATTTTGTGTAATTGTCAGTATAGTAATCAGGTAGGTTAGTGTAGGAATCAGGTAGGTCTCTGTAGTGGTCAGTGTAATTGTCAGGTAGGTTTGTGTAGTGGTCAGGTAGGTCAGTGTAGGTGTCAGTATAGAATTTTGGTAGGTCAGTGTAGTGATCAGGTTGGTTAGTGCAGGAATAAGGTAGGTCTCTGTAGTTGTCTGTGTAGGCATCAATATAGTAATCAGGTAGGTCAGTGTAGGAATAAGGTAGGTCTCTGTAGTGGTCAGCTAGGTCAGTGTAGGTGTCAGTGTAGTGGTCTGTGTACGGGGCGCAAATTACTTACCTTGCCCCGGGCGCTGACAACCCACGCTACGCCACTGCCTGTCTGTATATGTGGGTCATCAGAGGCTCTGTTTCTATTTCCCCGCGATGGCACAGGGGAATTTACATCTTTTGGATGATGCCAACCGCGCATTAAAGTCATGCACAACAGGTGGGCTTAGTACACATTGGACCCGTGGCAGATGCCACAGTGGCACCCAAAGATCTGCCATCTTTATAGGGCGGAGTAGAGAAGCATGAAGTTATTAAAAATAAGGGATATTTATGGTAACAAATGATTGTGTTCCATACATTAAAAGGTATTTAATGGACACCTAGTTTATTTTTAAATGATAAATAAAGTTCTTCTTTAATGCTTGTCCACATTTTGCGTTATTTAAAGGCTATTACCTCCATCAAAATCCTTAGCGTTTAATATTTCTTGGTGTGTTGGATACCTGTATCACCCACTGCATGCTGTGGTTTCATCTGCTTGCTCCAATGTCATTGTACAGGACTCATTTGTAACATGGGGATGGCAAGAGAAACTACAGCAGGGGGCTAGACACACCCAAAAGTGTTGACTGCAGAAGATTCTGCGAGAGTTGTACAGAAAAATGTGCTTAATTGCAGACTCTCTCAATTTCTGAGTATATGTTTGCTAACTAGTTGAGGTATTGATCACTGGAGGCTGCACAAAGTACAGGGCACCTTTCTACGGCGAAAAATGAAGGAACACCAGCCCAGAAATACAATTCAGTATGATTTTTTTTTTTTTTAAAGTAACAAAAATATATTAAATCATATTCTTGGTTAGTTTGCAGGATGTTTGCTGTATTGTAAAATACTGAGGGCCTGGCAAACCATTTTGGTATGTAATAGGTTGGAAAAAGTATACAAAATATTGCATCAGACAGAACATTATTGTCATTTTTGCAGGCTGCCTGCCATCTAGTGGCCATTTGTATACCCAATACAGCATAATAGGCTTTTAAGAAACATACTTAGCTAAAATGTGATATGTTGTTTGGCATGTAAGTTCATATTATTTAACAGATCTGTTTTTCTTGATAAAATGTGGGTTCAATAACACAATGTAAGACATTTTGTATGTATATAATTTTCTCCCCAGTTTGATGGGAATAATTCAGGTTCACACCAGTGCTGCTGGAGGTTTTGATGCATTTTCATGCTTCTAGCATTTTTTGTAGGAGGAGACACAAAACCCTGCCAAAAGCACCCCAGAAAACACATGTACTGCACATGCGTTTTCCATGCACCTTTCATACATTCCCATTGAAGTACTGTATATGGGTCCAAAAATGCACTATGATACACCAAAAGGAGCACCTGCATCTTTTCAAAACTTGCTTCGCACCATATTGCATCAGTGTGAACAGGCACCGTGGAAAATGATTTGATTTCCATTGTTGTGCATTGCCGTGCAATGGTAAATGCAGGAGAAGTCACAGTAATGTAAACGGGGCCTAAAGTAGAATTTTTTATATTTAAAACAAAATATGTTCTGCAAATTATATTTCGCATGAGTGTCTGTGTTTATACTTTTTAAAAATTGTACCCTGTCCCCCTTTCTTTCTGTTCTAAACTGACCACGTTAAGAACAGAAGCAGATCCATCCTAGCATGGTTAGTTTGCCATCTATGCCTTCTACTTAGGAGCTACAGGACACCGTGCTTGTATTCCCATGGTCAGACTTTGCCTGACATTTTGACTCTTCTATTCTATTCTCTCAATGGCGTTTGATTTACACAGTTCTCAATCCAGTACTCCTTACCTCCTCAACCTTGCCCTCCATGTCCTGAACCCCCATAATACCTCCCTATCCAATCCAATCTTTAAGGTAGACTGAAAAAAACACACACACACAAAACCTATGCCCCTTCATACACCATTAATATTCTCCTAACACTAATTTATCAAATCTACATAAGCCTCAGACCTCCTAAAATTCAACCATGCTCCCCATGTTTCACAAATGCATCAACAGAATCTTTGTGCGAGTTCAATACTTCCTCCATTAAATATAAGTAGTCTACTTTTGTGAACCATTCTTTAACAGTAGGAATATCCTGTGAACCCCAGTGTTTCGGAATAAGTCCTTTTCCCGGATTAAGTAAATGTGGAATTAATAATCTCCTATACCGTGAAACTGAAGTATCCATGTTATTGGAAAAGCATGTTCATGGGTTCATGGGCAAGCTGTTGTGTAATCTGTGACCCTCTGGCCACTCACTCTTCTGCGAAAGCACTTACCACCATTAGGTGGTCTGAGCACTTTACTAAGGACATTTTTTTGCTATTTACACTATTTTTTTTTGTTACTTTGTACTTTCACCATTCATTTGTACATTTTGGATTTGGTATACATCTATATATTGATTTCTCATCACTGTGATTGGGACACTGCAATCCCTTTGGGATATTGATTTTGCACACTGCACTTTTATAGTTATCTACACTGATTTTATTGAGAAAATATTGTGTTTTATATTATTATAGCACTATATGCACTTTTTTGAGCATTATACATATGATTACATTTTATTCACTAGTTATATATAAAGTAAATTTTCTCTTTTTGCTATCACTTTGATCTTACAGATATTGATTGCGCAACATCATTATTGTATAAGCTTTTTCCTGGTGTTTTATAGATATTCTTAATTATTTCTCCCCAAAGAATCTGTATTCTGGGACATTTCTACCACATATGAGCGAATGTTCCCAAGAGTTACATCCCCTCAAACACAAATGTGGAATTTCTGGCTAAAGCCTATGTGCCCTTATTGTTGTTACATATCATCTTGACAACAATTTAAAGTTAGCTTCAGCCATTTTAAGAGCTACTGATGAGGTATGTGACAGCTTCAATATTTTAGTTCTTTGTCTCTCCTGCAGTGTCACTCCTAATTCTTGCTCCTATTTAGTTATGGTGGCCATTTAACTTCTGCTTGAGTTGTGAGTATACCATAAATTCAGGAGATACAATGAGTTGGACTTTCGAGGCTTTGTGAGTATGCACAGTACGTAGTGAGAGTTTTTCATAGTCTGGTTTTAATGACACTTTAGTTATGGTGACCTGGAGCATCCCAAGGGATTTCCTAGTGTCCCCATTTTAATAATTCCTCTTTATTAATTTTCTTGGGGCAGCCCAAAATTTGGTATTTACTTTTACTTTTAATGATAAACAGGACAGATAGAGAGGGTGAATCCCTCTAACAAGAGCACAGAACGCAGTAAAAACCCAATAGAGGTTCTACTTCATTTTTACTTTATTCAAAACTAAAAAAAAAATTGCCTTTAGTTATACTTCCAGTCCATTCCAGGAAGAACGGTGTTTTAGGGCTTGCAGCTGCCCATGCAAGGGGATTTTCACCATCAAAAACAGGCTTCCTCTCTTCAGCAGTGCCACTGCTTAGGTCTTAAACCTTGGCCTTTGGACTTTTTGCTCAGACCATCTCACACAGTACCTCTGTATTTCTGTTCCCCTCTCTCAGCTTACCCAGCTTTCCTGGCTCTCTCAGCTCTCTGGACTCTCTCATTCATTTCAGTTCCCTGCTGTACAGACCCACGCACAGGCCTCTTGTTAGGGGATCTGCTGACACCCCTGGCTCTCTGTTCTCTAGCTTCCCTCAGTTCTCTTGACTCGCTTAGTCATCTTGGCTCTCTCAGTTCTTCTTACTTGCTTAGCTGTTTTGACTATCTCAGTCCTCTAGACAAGGAACCGCCTGTCTCCATAATGGAGTATTGTCTTCTGAGCAGGTCACACCTGTCTCCTAATGGAAGCCCTGTACTGTCCCCAAGCCTGACATTATAACAGATGTGTACACCTGCACGCTCAGCCAGTTGGTCTTCTACAAGAGCTGGACACTTGGTTGGAGACTTCGTCCCTCCCAAAAGTCTCCAAACTCCTGAACCCAATCTGAGAATACCAAAACCTGGAGAAAACCAAAAGATCAGTTTCTGCACTATAAATCGATATACAGGAACCCCTTACCCTGTAGAAGTGCAAACCCTGTGTCACTTCTGTGATGGGCGTGGTGTTGGGTCACAGCCAACTTCACTTACTTGTGACAAATGGCTGGTCAAACTGTCATTGCGCTGTCATTGATACATAACAATGTTACTCCCAGCCTGTCCCTGTACAAAGATTTTTCAGTTTAGGAATCCAAAATCAAAGTTTCAGCAGACCTTTCATACAAGTAAATATGTCCTTATTCTGGTTGTGCTATTTTCATCATTTTAAGAGTTATGAAATACATTGAAGTTTTGATTCTCCAGGAAGAGATAGAACTGTGTACTTGCTAACTACTTCAGCTAAACTCGTTATGGCCGGTGATAAGCTAGGACAGTTTACCTGCATTATAATTATTTAGCCTGGGCTTAAAGGTTTTATGATGGCTATTGGAGTGAGACTGGGATGTCTTTTGTGTTAATTTCTGTTTAGAGGGTTCATGATGGTTAAACCCCAATTCACTCAGTAGCAAATGCTAATAACCTCTGTAGATGTTTATTGTTAATAGACATGGAGATGATAAGCAAGCCCTGACATACTGCAATGTTCTCTTTGATGCCTTCTGTTATGGCATTCAATTAGATCTTTACAGATTTAGCAATTCTAGATATCTGCTAAGTAATGGTCAGCAGAATAGTTGATGGTTTTCCGAAGTTCTTTTGAAGTGTCCAAACCTTTAGCAATCTGTTTACTCAAGTTAAATGACTTTGGAGATGGACTCTTGGGATTAAAACTACAGGTATATGGTCTGAAAGGGGGGCCACAGCTGCTCTGTCTCCTAATCTAAAAATGTCATGGCTGACCTGTATCCTCTCATCCAGTTTTTGGGGTGCCAAGTTGGAATTATCACAACTTCTACTTCCAATCTCAGAATTGCAGGACCTCACACTGTTACATTATGAACACAGGTGGTTGTTTTTTTGGCATGGGCACCATTCAGGGAACACTTTGCATTCTCTGAATAATTACAAAACGTTCTATGATTGGACAAGGTGGAGCAGCGGTGTGGTGTTAGTCTCCATCTTGTTAAATCAGAGAATGCTGTGTCTTCATTGAGGAAATGCAAAATTTTTCTTGAATGGTGCCCCAATCAAACCCTTCTTCTGGTGAGGATTAATATTTATGTACACAACCATTTATATATTTGGGCGTAGCCTACGTTTAGGCATTTGTTTTTCAGTTTCTAGTTAAACCCTTGACACCCAAGTTTACAGTGACCGTTTTATCTTTCTTCATTATATTTCACACTCATATATTCAATAATGATCTTTGATATTGAACTTATTAATGAATTTCACAGTATCACGTTTTCATCTCTAGATGTACAGTACATACTGTATCTCCCAAACCATATCCTTTCATGCGGGTAATATCAGAGGTTCTTCTCATGTTGCTGTTTTCATTGTACAACCCCCTCTGGTCTGTTGGCCGTGTAGTATATTGCTTTGTAATGCTGTGTCTGCCCTTGTAGCAGTAAATGTGATCATCTTGAATGAAGAATGCAAGCTTGTGGGAGGTAATAATGTTACAGCTTGTTTCATTCTAGAAAAATCCTATCATTCAGACTGACTCCCCCTACGCTGCTATGTAAAATCGAAAAATGGCTATATTGTTATAAAGCTCTCTTTTGTATGAATCACTTTTGTGAAATGACATGAAGAGGAAAGGCGATGATTTTTTTTTTTTATAGAAATGTTAGCAGTTCTAAGCGTGTTTTCAATGAGGCATTAGAGTTTGAACTGATTTACAAGACAATGTTTGACATGACATGTATTTAATAAATGTAGTAATGTAATAATAAATTACTACAATTTGGCACCCAGAATTCATCAGCCACTTGCGTGTATGTAAATGATGGAACAATTTCTTTAATTTATTATGCATTGAGTAATTTAACTACAGTGCCTTGCGAAAGTATTCGGCCCCCTTGAACTTTGCAACCTTTTGCCACATTTCAGGCTTCAAACATGAAGATATAAAACTGTAATTTTTTGTGAAGAATGAACAACAAGTGGGACACAATCATGAAGTGGAACAAAATTTATTGGATATTTCAAACTTTTTTAACAAATAAAAAACTGAAAAATTGGGCGTGCAAAATTATTCAGCCCCATTCAGTTAATACTTTGTAGTGCCACCTTTTGCTTCGATTACAGCTGTAAGTCGCTTGGGGTATGTCTCTATCAGTTTTGCACATCGAGAGACTGACATTTTTGCCCATTCCTCCTTGCAAAACAGCTCAAGCTCAGTGAGGTTGGATGGAGAGCATTTGTGAACAGCAGTTTTCAGTTCTTTCCACAGATTATCGATTGGATTCAGGTCTGGACTTTGACTTGGCCATTCTAACACCTGGATATGTTTATTTGTGAACCATTCCATTGTAGATTTTGCTTCATGTTTTGGATCATTGTCTTGTTGGAAGACAAATCTTCGTCCCAGTCTCAGGTCTTTTGCAGACTCCATCAGGTTTTCTTCCAGAATGGTCCTGTATTTGGCTCCATCCATCTTCCCATCAATTTTAACCATCTGCCCTGTCCCTGCTGAAGAAGAGCAGGCCCAGACCATGATGCTGCCACCACCATGTTTGACTGTGGGGATGGTGTGTTCAGGGTGATGAGCTGTGTTGCTTTTACGCCAAACATAACGTTTTGCATTGTTGCCAAAAAGTTCGATTTTGGTTTCATCTGACCAGAGCACCTTCTTCCACATGTTTGGTGTGTCTCCCAGGTGGCTTGTGGGAAACTTTAAACAACACTTTTTATGGATATCTTTAAGAAATGGCTTTCTTCTTGCCACTCTTCCATAAAGGCCAGATTTGTGCAGTATACGACTGATTGTTGTCCTATAGACAGAGTCTCCCACCTCAGCTGTAGATCTCTGCAGTTCATCCAGAGTGATCATGGGCCTCTTGGCTGCATCTCTGACCAGTCTTCTCCTTGTATGAGCTGAAAGTTTAGAGGGACGGCCGGGTCTTCGTAGATTTGCAGTGGTCTGATACTCCTTCCATTTCAATATTATCGCTTGCACAGTGCTCCTCGGGATGTTTAAAGCTTGGGAAATCTTTTTGTATCCATATCCGGCTTTACACTTCTCCACAACAGTATCTCTGACCTGCCTGGTGTGTTCCTTGTTCTTCATGATGCTCTCTGCGCTTTAAACGGACCTCTGAGACTATCACAGTGCAGGTGCATTTATACGGAGACTTGATTACACACAGGTGGATTCTATTTATCATCATTAGTCATTTAGGTCAACATTGGATCATTCAGAGATCCTCACTGAACTTCTGGAGAGAGTTTGCTGCACTGAAAGTAAAGGGGCTGAATAATTTTGCACGCCCAATTTTTCAGTTTTTTATTTGTTAACAAAGTTTGAAATATCCAATAAATTTCGTTCCACTTCATGATTGTGTCCCACTTGTTGATTCTTCACAAAAAATACAGTTTTATACCTTTATGTTTGAAGCCTGAAATGTGGCAAAAGGTCGCAAAGTTCAAGTGGGCCGAATACTTTCCCAAGGCACTGTAGTTCAAGTGACTGGGGCATGTAAAAAAAACATCTACCGATCGGCATCTGAACAGCGCGTTCAGCCAATGGCTGTGAGCATTGACCAGCCTATTTTGGTGGGTGGGCCACCCCCGTCAGAACACAATAGCTCAGCGGGGTTGATCTCTGCACTATCATCGATTTGTTTGTACCACAACCTTATCTCGAGCTCCTCAGGTAAACACAGGCCAAACAAAAAAAAATCTAACATAACAAACACTTTAACCTATTTATGCCTGATGTTGAATTTTTTTTTTTAATCTGTGCATAAAATTCATATGTTTCCTAGAGCAGTAGGTTATTAATAACAACCACATCACTGCTCTTCCGATTCTGGAACATGAGCCATTAATGGGTTAACATACATCTAAATCTAGATTTATTTATTTATTTATTTTAGTTGTAGAAGAAAAGGTTAAGCACCCATGTCAAGCTTTTTATTTTTTTTAGCTGTCTTTGTCCCATTGGGGACATTTCCTTTAATTTCCTGTCTTATAGGTATAACAAGACATGAGGTAAAATCTTTCCATAGATAGAGAATTCTCTTCTTTGCCCCCTATTCCTGTACTAGTGACAACTGAAAAATTAGTATATTCCCTCACTTTCAGTCCTGATGAAATGCTTATGTGGATTAATACAGAGGGTAAATATCCTCTAGTGAGGGCACAGACAACAATAAAAATCGTTCATATCCTTCCCCACTTTATTCAAAACTAAGTTTGGCTTTAGATGCACTTTATTATGCTGCGGTTTACTTTCACTGCCAATAATGTATGTGACATGTCATTGTTTTAAAAGGAATAAAGCAATGTCACGGCTGCCATAGTTTTGTTTTAGAATTTATGAGCAAACTCTAGGCTGTTAGTTGTGTGATCACTTCTATAGTGAAAGTGTCACCTCTTCCTACCCCCCGTGGTTTCCTGGCTTTCCCCAGGCTAAGACTTAAATTTCAGTCTTTTACTGAAAATATAGCTTTGATAAACAGTCGTGTAAATATAATTTGACTAAAAAATGCAACTATTCTATTTTTATTTTACAGGCTTTCATAAAATAATGAATGTTTTGGAGATTACAAGTATTCTTTATGCCAGAAATGCACATTTTAGCATGAATGTAAGAAAAAAAAAAAAGGAAAAGTAAAAATCTATTCTGAGCAACTGCATTGCGTTTGTTTTGCTAAATATAACATAATAAATAACCCAATCATTATTATCACAGCACTAAAGCTGTACCCCTGTTATATTATAGACATTCCTTCTTATCTGGAGTTAAAATGATTGTAAGCCTTCTTTTTTTTTTTTGCAAATAAACTTACCTGCTCTGTGCAATGGTATTGCACAGAGCAGTCCCTTACCTCTTCTTCTGGAGTCTCCCACTGGCTCTTTTCACTCCTCTTCTGCATCTGCCCCAAGTCATGTGTTATGGGGGCACATGTGTGGGCGTGCTCCTGAGCCAGACTGTGTGCGTCCATAAATGCAAACACAGGGTGGCTCGGCCCCGCCCCCTATTCCCTCCTCACAGGATTTGATTGACAGCAGCAGAAGCCTATGACTCCCTCTGCTACCAGTGCAGCCTGTGACAGCAGGGAGAGGGGAGAGCCAGCACAGTGCTGAATTGATAGAAAACTCAGGTAGGGCCCTGTTTACACCTGAGGGTTTTTCAGCTCATAAAACGCTCATCTCTGAAGTCTCAAAACTCCCAACAAGCAAAATCCCATTCATTTCAATCGCCCCTGTTCACATATGAACGTTTTGTCGCCTGAAGTAAGATGCCTAAAGATCAAGATAGCACATAAGCTTCTTTTTTGGCGGATTACAGTTGTTTTTGTTGGATGTCAATGCCTGCCTCCAAATGCCTAAAAAAAGCCTTAAAACGATACGCTCAGGTGTGAATAGAGTCTAAGTGTTTAGGGGTGGGGGGGGGGGGGGGGAGGCAACAGGCATTGGAAGATTTTTTTACCATAATGCATAGCATGTTTTAAGGGAAAAAAACCTTTAGAGTTTGGAACCACTTTAACATTTTGCCATGCCTAAGTGTTTGTGAATGTGTGAGTGTGTATGGTGTATTCCTTCCTGAAAATCCTTATTGGGGAGGTTGTTAAGCATGTGAGTACTTATAAAGTAAAGTACACATTTAACTATACTAATAACTATGGCATTTTCTTTTTAGGTTGTGAGAAGATATATTCTTGGTTCAATAGTGGAAAGTGAGAAGAACTATGTGGACTCCTTGAAGAGAATTCTTGAGGTACTACACAAATTTATAAAATACTTATGTAGAAATTCCCCGAACGAACAACTTTGGGTGGGTGGGTTTTTTGTTGTATACTTTAATGAATTTATGATCATACTTTCTCCAACTTTAGCTAGAGGTTTAAAAAAATTGGAAAATCTCATCTGCAACAGTTCACTGTAGTACCGTTCTAAATATATTTTTTTGGGATTTCAATAATATTGTGTAAAAATATTTAAAACAGGGTTTCTACAAACCTTCACTTACCATTTATCTTTAGTTTATGGCTCATATCCTGATCCTAGGTTTCTAGAAGCTACATTAAAGCTGGCCATAGATGGTTCGAATCTTGGCCAGTTCAGCAGGGACCGACCGAGATTTGGACCAAATATGGGCAGGCTGACCCAGCCTGTCAGCTTTTACATGCAATTATTGCTAGCAGCAATTATAGCCACTAGCAGTAATTACTGAGTTCTCCTATTGGGGATGGCTCCCCCCTCAACACTGACTGTGTTGATGGGGTAATCAAGCGATTTTCTTTCCTGCAACTCGTGGTTGCAGGAAAGATCATTGCTCCATCTTTGGCTGGCTTTAGAACTAGGTTTATGAGACTTAGACCAGAGCAAAAAAATAAAATATAAAAGTTCATTGTTAGGTTTTACCTACATTTTGTTTTTATTTTTTAAAAAAAATGTATTGTGCGAATGGCTGAAGTTTCATTAGTTTTCTAGTAGAATTTTTTCTCATGATCATCACATCCATCTAGTGGCCATATTATGGTATTTTCCTGATTGGGGTATTTCAAGAAAATACTGCATTATGATTACTAGATGGAACTGACAATCATAGGAGATCATTTTAGGCAAATACAAGGATTATTTGTGGCAGCTGTGGGGATGCTTTCTAAATAGACCCCTTAACACTTATCCTTATCTATTGCTTGATCCAACAGCTCAGACATAAATATCCTTTGGGGGTAAATTGCAGATTGATTTGCTTAATGTATTTAAAACTGATCTGTAAAAAAATAAGGCTGCATTACTAGCGTAAGTAGTATTTTAAATACTGTTGTAGTAATATCATATATATCTTTATTTTCTGAAAAAAATCTTTAAAAATAAAAAATTATAAAAAAAACATAAAAAAATAAAACCAAATACATTTGTGTCTATACCTTTCCAGATACCCTATCCCTTTATTATCTTAGCCGTATAAAGATCATAAGGATAACAACCTGGATAGGTCACCTTTGTTTTCTCTTTATCTAACTATAAACTTTATTGGAGAATAGCTGCCAGTGTCAGCTTTAGCATGTTAACGTTAAGCCTGGTACATACAATAGTTTTTTTTTTTTTTCCTTCAACCCAGTGGGCTGAATGAAAAAAAAAACTGACACATCGCTTTACTAGCACAAACAATGTAATACAGCAATCTGCCCTGCTGTACTATTGTGTTCTGACAGCGGGGGCTGCCCCCCTGCCAGAACACACAGGTCAGTGCGTGCAGCCATTGCCTGCCAACACTATTTAGATGCCAATCGGATGCTGGTTTTCCAGCATGCCCGTTTGACAGAAGCCAGCCATGAGACAGGCTTTTGTTGGACGGGGAGCTGTACACATGGGCCGAACGCTGGTTTCTACTGTACTGGCTGATTTCGGCTGATATTTGGTCCATGTGTACCCGGCATTAGGGGTTTGCTATCTCCCTGCTGTATGCCTCTCAGGCTCCTGATTGCAGCTGGGCACACTGCCTCTTGGGCAATAGAATGAAAAAAAAAAAACTTGCAGAAAGTTAAAATAAATGTAAAGGAAAAATGTTATATATAAAAAAAATAAAACCACATAAACATGTCATACTTTCCTGCTCTTTGCAGGGGTTTTGCACAGAGCAGCCTCGATCCTCCTCTTCTCGGGTCCCCCGCAGGCACTCTGGGCCCCTCCCCTTTGATGAGTACCCCCATAGTAAGCCACTTGCTGTGGGGGCACTCATGCATGCTCACTCCCGAGCCTGCTCTCTGCGTCTTTATGACACAGAGAGCACGGCTCAGATCCTCCCCCCATTCCCGCCTTACTGGCTGTCATTGCCAGGGCTTCTGCTGCTGAATCTCAGTCAATCAGGAGGGAAAGACTCGGGAGAGCCTTGGGTCTCAAGCACATCGCTCAATTGAGAATGGGCTTAGGTAAGTATTAGGGGGGGCTGAGGGGGGAGCTGCACACTGCACGTTTTTTACCTTCGTGCATAAAATGCACAAGGGTAAAACACCTTCAGCCTTTACAACCACTTTAAATCTGGCTATATACAGGAAGATCAATTTTCCTGAGACTTTTAAAGTATTAAACTCAGCGCTGTAGGATATATACTTGGTGAATGAGTAGGCTGCGGCCTCCCAGAAATATAGTCAGAGACTATAAAAATGTAAGATAAGGGTGTGGGAATGGCGCTGTCTACTAGTATGTGGTGGATGGTGGGTGAGGTGCTCAGTGCCCCTATAATTGGTAGCCCACTCACCAGAACCACTCACCACTTCCAGAGCCTGTTTTCATTTATTGTTGGACCTATCTGCCTACACCCTGTCCCGGTATACCTGGCTGTAATTGGAGCGTTTTACAATACATGAGAGCAGACCACCCTAGAACCTGGGCATCCCTGTGGGAACCATTCCGGATTTTCCCCACTATCTATATACCCACTCTTTACCCCTGTGTGGGGTGGGTACTTCTGGTGAGTGGGCTACCTATTATAGGGGCACTGAGCACCTCACCCACCATCCACCACGGGGTTGATTCCAGTAACCCATATGAAGATTTCTGTAATTTATATGGACTAATTTGGTCACTTCGTCACTTTATTGGATCACCTTAGCTCATTTATTATTTACCACTCAATTTTTGGTATATACAGCATAGTCTTTGTGCTGTCACTAAGTCACCTTAGATATTTCTGTTTCATTGCATTTGCACCGGTCACCTTATGTATTGATCTATTTGCTACATCATTTATGTTTGCACTTATTGGACCCCATTTAGTTACCATTTATTGGTTCCACTGTACTTGCACTGGTCACCTTAATTATTGATTTCCTGAGACTTTTGTTTAGCTAAAAAGAATTTGATCTTCAGCAGATTTCACATTGTATGTGTAACTTGGCTATACACTAGTAGATTTTTATTTGAAAATACGTATACAAATTTAAAATGAGTTCAAAGTTTAATTTGCTTATAATTCATTCACACATTTTATTTCATAATTAATGTTTTTTACCAAGCGAAATACTGTTAGAAATTAGTTCAAGAAAAATGTTCCAATTTACTCCTTCAAATTTTTTCATCACTGCGGTCGAAAACAAAGGTCAATTTGACCTCACTAATAAACATTCTTAAAATGAAACATTTCAAACTAAATTACATTGGTGTATAACCAGCTTAAAGCCTAACTCCAAATTTACTGTGACTACATACAGTGCGCCCAGCAGGCAAATCTGTTAGTGAAGGAAATAGTTTATTAGGGCCAGTTTGGCCCTAAAAAACTATTTACAGTCACAGTAATCAATGAGTTAGGCTTTAAGATTGTAGAGGTCATCCAGAAACTGCATGCAAGAGGGTGACCTAAAACAAGTGCGATATTTGACACTGTTTTTGATAAACAAATGCATCAATATTGGGTTTGATGAATGTGGTAGCAGTTCTCAATGAATTCTTAAGGTGCTCTTTAGATATTTTGGTTCTAATTTTGCCCTTCCTGTGATTCATATTTGAAAATAGTTGCTCACAAATATAGGTGCTGCCGAAAACTGATGACTTAAATAAGGCGTGATTGTCAAGAGTGGGATATTTTTAAAACATATAAAAGTCATGTAAAGATGCACTGTCAAATATTTATTTGGACAAGTGTTTACGAAGTGTAAACATGTATTTACAAAAAAAAAAAAAAAAAAGTTTACGATTTTGTGTTGGGCCACATTCATAGTCGTTTTGGCCTGCAGGTTGGCAGGGCCATCTTAACGAATGGGCACACCGGGCAGTTTCCCGGGGGCCCCACCTGCCCAGAGACCTAGCCCCAGCCAAGCATTAGTCCCGATTCCTGCATGCATCCCGCCGCCGAACTTAGCAGGTGGCAAGCGCCTGTCAGCCCTGCGCTGCTGTCAGGCCACTTGGGCCCTGGAGGGGGAGCCCACAATTGCAGGAATGACTGTCTGACTCCATGGGAACAGGCACACACAGGACAGTCGAGTCTGACTCCCGTCCGTGTGTGTGTTCACCGGACCCAGCCGTCGAACTTGGAAGCTGTCATTAGCCTGGCACTGCTGTACTGATTAAATATCGTGATTGTGTAGGCAGGGCCCCAGTGCACTGCATTGCCTGGGGCCCTTTAATGCTCTTAAGATGCCACTGCAGGTTGGACACCACTGATTTACATAGAAGTTTTTACACCAACTGTAGCTTTCTAAACATTACTGCTACAATTTGACAACTTTGTATTACATGACAAGTAAGATCTATTCCACTTTCATAAAACTAATGAATTAGTTACATGTTTCCCTCTTCAGTTTTTGGGCTTGTGGTTTAAAGCAAAGCTAATACTAGCATTTGGCCTAACTTTGGACTATATTGTAAACGAGTCCATGATAATTTCTTAAGATAGTATTTTCCAAAATTCTGTTTTAACCATGTGGGTTCACTGATTGCAACTCATCATCTTAAATGTCTAAAAACAAATAAGCACATCCTATGTTATTGTGTTAAAGCACTGCTGAAGCAAAGATTTACAAAAAATTGAAGTGGGAAATATGTGCCCACAGGATATATTTCCAGTACAGAAAACAGCTTGCACCAAGTGAGGTTGATACATGGCGCTCTCCTCTTCATCATAATATACCTCTGATGCAGATGTCCTTTACCTACCCTTAAGCAGGTTTTTGTTCTGTTAACAGATGTGTAGTTAATGTATTCTTTGTCGAGGCATTTTCAGTGCAGATGTCACCGCTATTTACTGTATCCCCAAAGAATGTCAGTTGACAATGCTTTTAATGCTTGTAATCATTTTTACAATCAGCAAAACATCAGGGTGCTTGTACTTTACAGAGCACAGTTACGCATAGGAAGGATTATAGAGGACAAGAAACTTAAGTTATTGTTATCCTTTGTGAAAGTAAATGAAAAAGGATCAGTTTAGTATAGTGTAGCAGGAATATAATTGTAGCTTCAAACTTTCACTTCTACATTCTTACAGTGTGTGGAATACCACAAATACACATCTGAACTCTTTCCTCTTGTTGCAGCAATATGAGAAGCCGCTCTGTGACATGGAGCCAAAGCTATTAAGTGAGAGAAAGCTGAAAATAGTATTTTACCGGATAAAGGAAATTCTACAGTGCCACTCGCTTTTCCAGATTGCTCTTGCCAGCCGGGTGTCTGAGTGGGATTCAACAGAAATGATTGGAGATGTCTTTGTAGCATCCGTAAGACCAATTGCAAAATCAGTATAATTTTCTCTTTCAGTGTTTGTTGATGCATAGACACATGGCTCGTTAATACATAAATAGCCCTCTGTTTGTTGGAGATATTTATTATATATATATATGTGTGTGTGTGTGTGTGTGTGTTTTATACGGCCAAGCAGTTGTTGAAACCTAACCATCACATCTGTCTATGTGGCAAAAAGTATGTGGATAAACCTGCAAATTATTGAGTTCAGGTGTTTCCAGTAAAAGGTGCTACCAATGCTACAGTATAAAAAGATGTTTTAGACAATTGTGCACTTTTCCGGAATGTCGTCTTCTTGTCCAGTATGACTGTGCCCCTGTGCAAAAAAGCCTGGTTGAGAAAGACATTGTTTGACACATTTTGTGTGAAGGTGCGACCTGCACAGCACTGACCTCCACACTACTGAATGACCTTGGGATGACTTTGAATGCTGCTTGTGAGCCAACACGTCTTGTCCAACATCAGTACCTAATCTCACATATGCTCATTTGGCAGAATTGGCATAAATTCCCACCAGCTCCAAAATCCTGTAAAATGCTTTCTTTAAAGAGTGAAAGCTGTTCTAGGAAGGCAAGCTCCAAAATAATGTCCATGCAAAATTTGTACAGTAGGCTCATATTGGCGTGATAGTGAGATGTCCACAAATTTTCACTGCATGAGAAATTAATTATAGGTCTGAGCACTACAGATATACACACGCATTGGCATTAACAGAAACACCCTTAAACATGCTTGAATGCTGAGTTTGTTTGAGATACCTATCTCACAAGTACTGACAAAACTACATGGTGAGTCATATTACTTTATTGTTGCCAGATAACCTTATATATTAAATATAGCAAAATGAGAATTCACAGAGCTCCAAAGAGGCACCATGTAGCCATTTTCAAACACATAACATTATTCAAAATCATAAAATATGTCAATGGGAACAGCCTGGAAAACAATGATAATCTAGGCAAAATACTTTAGCAAAAAAGTGGGAGCCAGTAAAAGTTCACAGATAGGAAAAGACAGACAGGCAGAGTAGTTGACGAATTCCACCACCATTAAGATTTTACGAAAGTACATTTTTTGCTGTGCTTTTATTTGGAAACCTCCTCTAACCATCACTATCTCACAGACACATAACCTGGTGTGGGAATGCAAAACATTCCTTAGTAATGAAATAATTAATATAGTCTGAGGAGTCATTGTTTACCCTATTTAATACATTCAGACAGGTTTTTTTAGAAGAAATCCAAAAGATGTCTGCAGTCCCCAACGCCTGTTGCTAGCCCTTCTACATTGTGGGTGATTCAAAATGGTAGCAGCAGGTATGCTATACAGTGCAAGCATTATTATCCTGAAGTATTCCAATATTTATTGATTGGATTAAATGCTCCCACTGATAAATCAATTCAGAAATGGTTTCATAAACTCCAACATGAAGTCAAATGCCTTCCTTGACCTCTCCAGTTAAGACCTTTATGGTACGTTCTGGAGCAGCAGATAGTTTTTCGTTTCATCACTCAAAAAACCTGTGCTGTTTGTTCCCTGAGAATAGTCCCACTAAACACAGTTAAGTTGTATCACAACTTTCCAAAATGATTAAAAGGTTTCCCTTGACCATTGATGTTGCCCTTAGTGTGTTTGTCTTGTGCATTTTATGTTTGTATATTTTTTTAGAATATATATTAAATCAGGCTACTTACGTATCCATCTAAAAGCATGTTTATGTTTTGAATATTCGCCAGAGATATTTCCGATGTTATAATTTGCCCTCTGGTGTACCTAAAAAGTTCACAACCATATCTTATGTAATTTTAAACATGCTTGCCAAATGTGGATTTTTTTGTAAATCTGTGAATGTCTGTTATTTAATTAGTTTTTCTTTCATTCTCTTTTCTTTACTGTTCTCTGCCACTATATGTTTTTCTATGGCATACAAATATCTACAACAATATAGGCAATAAGTGCTTGCAGATCATCTGACTTTAGGCCTTGGGAAACTGAAATGTTTTCCTCACTAACAAAAACCGACTCTGGTAATGTAAGCTTTAGTTAAATTGGATTAAAGCTGAGCAAACTCATTGCACTGTGATAATACTTCTTTCAGTTTACCAACAATCCAGTAGTACCAGGGTTTGCCTAATTGGGTATAAATTGATTTAATTGTTTAGGTTGGGCAGTTTAGCTGTGGAATCCAAAATGCTGCACGCTGCTAAATGAGCTACCTCACTTAATACCATGTTGGCAGTTGTATTTTTGTGAGCGAAGAATAGCTCCAAAATTCTCTTGTTTAAATTCTTGCCAATTTCATCAGGAGCAAATACATTATTTAACACTCTGTGGAAAAGTACAAAGGTTCCAAATCTTAACTGCTAACCATTAAATTAGAAATGCGCAGTTGTAATCTCCAACATTTTAAAGAACATTTATTCTTTTACTGCCCCCTCGTGTGTATTTTACTGGAACAGATGCAAATGTCATAATGGCAGTTGATCCTTCGACTTGTAATTCAGCAGCATGTTCAGAACTACACATGGATAAACCTACATTATAAGTAAAGAATAAAAATAAAATCTGGTCATACTTGATTTATAAATACCTGTTAATTTTTTTCATCAGTTATGTGTAATGGATAAAAACAGATTGTTTTCAGATATAGTGTGGTTAATTAACTAAAGGCAAACAAAGCTGTTATCCTTGCAGGGGAATGTCCACTTTGCAAGGGAATTTACCCTTAGCTTAGTGAATGAGGTGAAGCTCTGCTGATTTCCACCATCCAATCATATGTCAGTAAAAAATACTGTTTTTTTTTTTCATTTTCTTTGCACATGAGTGGGTGTTCCTCGCATCATGAATTTCACCACATTCTTTTGCAAAGTGCAAATTCCCTTGTAAAATAAACAGCCTATTTGCCTATAGTAAATTAACCCTATTGCATTTAATATTGTAGAGCATATTGCACATAGAGAACATTTAATTAGAAAAGCTCTGGATGAAAAGTTTATTTACCAGAATGTAGTTCTAAGTTGTCAGCATTCTGCATACCCCAGGCTATTCTGGCAAAGACCAAAAAGGGAAGTTTCAGTCTCATACAGTGCATGAACATAATGTTAATAGATATTTTGTGCCGTAGAGTATGTGATCATTTATTCATCTGTAAATATGTGTTGCCAGGATTACCAATTTATATTAATCCTTGGCTGTATTCACTGAAAGCTTCTTCTTCTCACAGAATGCATTGAACGATTAATAGTATACACATTCTAAATTATTATTCTGATACTATGAAATATAGAACTGTCCTCATTCCAATTGCGGTCTAGTTTCATGCAATCTCCAAGATAAACATCACCGTTTGTTGTGTCTTTGCTTTCTAGTTTTCAAAATCCATGGTACTTGATGCATATAGTGAATATGTGAATAATTTTAGCACAGCTGTTGGAGTTCTCAGGAAATCTTGTGCTACTAAACCAACCTTTCTGGAATTTTTAAAGGTACTTTTTTATGCTAAATTATACAACATAATGCATATTAATTAAACAGGTTTGGGGTATGAGAACAAATTGCATTTATTCTTTACAATACAATTCTTTACATTTATCAATTGTTATATTGTTATCAAACAAACAGTCATTTATTTCATTGTTGGATGCAGGAAAATGCAAAACCCATAGGTCATCTTACAATAATCTGAATTACATGATTTCATTCACTTGCTCACACCACTGTGGCTGTGCACGAGAAGGCGCTAGTTGACGCACTTATTGCATCTGTGTGGGAAACTTTAAAAACTGAGGATGCAGCTGAAGCTGCGATGGAGGTGCCGGTCCCTTTTGGCACTCTTGTGCGGCAAAAGTGTTTCCTTATGCCTCCTATTTTGACAGATTTGTCACTAAAGAGTAGGAGCATCGTAAATGCCCCTTTGTGGTTCCTAACACTTTGCGGTGAGGTACTCCTTTAAGGAGTCCCTCCTCAAGAAGTGGACTGTTCCACCGTTGGTTGATCCCCCGATTTCCATTGAACAAGGCAACCATGATTCCGGGGGAGGAATATCTGGCTTTTAAAGATTCAGCAGGCAGCAAGGTGGAGTCAGTGGCCCGCAATATGTTCACTGTTGCTGGTTCGGCGCTTAAACCAGTCCTAACCATTGCCCTGGTGTCGCAAACTTTGACCGAGTGACCTGGAGGATATTCAATTTTCTCTTTCGTTCATTCACAGACACCAGGCTTGCCAGTATTCTGAACCATAGGGACGTCCCCAAGCAGTGCCAAACATGATGGGTGGGAAAAAAAAACAAAAAAAAAACCCAAGGCTAAACACAATAGCCAACCAGGTAAACAGGATGTCAACGAAAACCAACTGGAGCCCAACCTCAACAATACAACCCCAAAGAGGAAACAGACCCTTTAAACAGCAACCTGCAAAACCTTGCGGCCAAAGGAAGCATTCGCACATGCCAACACATCCACTTTGTAAAATTTAGTGAAAGTGTGCACCGAAGACCAAGGAGGTAGAGGAAACCGCACCGGTGGAGTCAGATGTCGAACCCCTTGAATAAATGTACGCACCAGGGAGTGCGTGGCCAGGGGTCGCTGAAAAAAAGACCACCAAGGCAGACACCAGGCCCTAAATAGTACTCAAGGCCAATTTCTGCTCAACACCTCATTGAAGAAAGGTCAGATCTGAGCCACAGAGAAAGAACAAGGGTGAACTGCAATCGACTTACACCACGAAATGTACACTTTCCATGTACAACAGTAGATCTTCCTAGGAGGTAGACTTCCTAGCCTTCAGCAGTGTCGAAATCACTGACCCAGGCAAACCTCTATCCATCCTTCAGCAGCTGGCTTTCATCAGCCAGGCTGTCAAAGCCAAGGACTGTAAAGCAGGATAGAAAATCAGCCATTGGGACAGTAGATCCTCCCTGAGAGGTAGTCTCCAAGGAACATTGGTGACCAGCCGCACCAGGTTGACATACCAAGATCGACAAGGCCAGTCCGGGGCCAGTAGAATGACCAGAATCCCCTCGGCCTCAAGTCTGCACAAAAGTCGCGGCAGAAGCTTGAGGGGAGGAAAAGCATAAATCAGATGATACTGGCCCCCACGGGGCCACTAGAGCATCTGTGGCATAAGCCAGAGGATCCAATGACCTTGCTCCAAACCTTTCTGTTGAGCCAGGACGCCAACAGATCCACCTCGGGGGTGCCTAACCGGAGACATATCCGATGAAACCCATCTGGATGAAGGGACCACTCCCCTTGGTCCATGCCTGCCGACTGTGATAGTCCGCCTGCCAGCTTTCCATTCCTGGAATGTGTACAGCGGAGAGGGCTGGAACGAAGAGTTCTGCCCACCGGAGAATGCCGACTACTTCCAGGGCCGTCAACAAACTCTTTATTCCGCCCTGGTAATTGACATAAGCCAGTGCCATGGCATTGTCTGACTGATTCCACACCAGAAGCCCCCTGGAGTCGATCTATGCAGTGATCCAGTTTCAAGACATTGATCAGTAGTCTGGACTCTTCAAGTGTCTAACAACCCTGAGTGGAGCTCAGTCCCAGGACAACTCCCTACCCGGACATACTGACATCCGTGATGACCACTGTCCAATACAAGGGGAGAAAGGATTTGCCCTGCCAAAGAGCCGTATAGCAAAGCCACCAGACCAGAGACCCCCTTGTTCCCTGGCTCACCCAGGCCAGATTGTCCAGACACTTGTTCCATTTCACCAGGATCTCTTTTTAAAGGGACCTTGTATGGAACTATGCAAACAGAACTGCCTCAAAATGTAGATACCATCAGTCCCAGCACCTGCATGCAAGTCCAGAGAGAGGACCATCTGCTGGACAGCAGGAGAAGAATTACAGCATGCAACTTCTGGAGTTTGTCCAGAGGAAGCAACACTCTGGCTAGAGCTGAATCCATAAAGGCAGCAGAAGACTCCGCTCGCAAGAGGAGGTCGTCCAGATAGCCCAGTACCACATTCCCCTGCTGACGTAGCAACGCCAGAACCGTGGTCAACACTTGTGAAGACCCGGGGAGTGGAGACGAGACCAAAGGGTAATGGCACAAATGGATAATGCTCTTCTCCTACAGCAAAAAACGAAGGAAGCGCTGGTGTCAGGCACATATTGGAATGTGCAGGTAAGCATCCTTGATGTTGATAGAGGCAAGAAAAACCCCCTGATGTAGGGATGCCACAACCATGCGAATGGACTCCATTCTGAACTTCTGTACCCGCACAAAGCAGTTCAGGGCCTTGAGGTCCAGAATCAGACGTACCTTGTCCTCCTTCTTTGGGACCATGAACAGGTTTGAATAAAAACCCTGAAACTGTTCCAATACTAGAACTGTATACTAGATACTTGAACTGGGACAACCACACCCTGAAGAAGCAGGTCTTGCACCGCCCCAAAGAGAGCTTCCAATCGGTCCGGGGACAGACGCACATTGGAAGGGAAGAAAATATCTGGAGGGCAAGAACGAAACTATCTTGTAACCAGACTGTATGACTTTGTGGACCTACTTGTCGTTTACCAGAAATCAGCGAAGACGTTCCACCACCTCAGCTTCCCGAGGAGGATTTGAAAGAAGGATTTGAAAGGTTTTGAGCCCTTGTCAGTGGACCCTGAGGGATGAAAAAAAACGTGTGAGCCAATAAATATGGGCCATGTCTGCGACAAGGTTATTTACCCCTCCCAGACTGTTCCCCCCTGTGGGACTCTTAATGATGTCATACAGGGTAGCCCCAAACAGGCAATCGACCTGAAAAGGAAAATCAGGCTTTTTTAGAAGTCTGATCAACAGTTCAACACTTAAGCCACAATACACACCTAAGCACCACTGCCGAAAGAGACAGCCTAGAAATCAGGGGAGCCGCGTCCAAAGAAGTATTGCAGACAAACTGCAGCCCCTGGACCAACTCGTCCACTAATTTAGCAAAGGCAAGGGGAAGCTGCTCTTTTGACTTAACATAAAATCCACTTCTCTAAATTCATTGACGGACACTGCACCCACCTCACTATGGCGTTGTAATATTTCTGACACTGCTTGTTTACAAAACTGAAGGCCAATAGCAGAGAGGGTATACGCCCACCTAGGACTGTCCATAGGTGTTGCCAAGTCTTTTTTCTGCCTAGTGTCCTACTCCTGTAGGGGGCCATATAACCCTATGGTTCAGAATACTGGAGAGCTGTGTCCATCATCCCATTATCTGCAGTAATAAATGAAGGTGTGTAATACACTTTAGTGATGAGGAAATCAAGTTCTGGCATCATCCTCTAGGTGGTGTGCTTTGCACATTTGCTCTATGCTCTTTACCCCACCATTCAGCCACATGGTTCATCCAGTCTTTGGTCTCATTCCACTGCCTGCCTACAGTGACTTGGTCATCTCCGGACACATGTGACCTTCATCAGCACCAGCAGCTTGGGTTTTGAGTACAGGAGGCCTTTGTTTTCTGCTACATGGCAGATGAGGATGGTCCTGCTGCAGCAGGTCACCTCAGCCCATACTTCTCTACCAACCCCTGTAACCTAAATCCTGGGACACCTATTATTATAGGGTCATCCTCACCTGGGGAGGCTGAGATTTCCCATGTGTCTACTTCAGACTTTAGTCAGTTTGTGCGAAATTAAAGGAGCAGTCTGTTTGCAGAGGCTCTACTTGCATTTTGGCACCATTCACAGCACAGTCTAATACTGACCCCACTGAGGCCCATAGCCTCCTTGAGGTAGCAATTATCCCCCTTAGTGGTTACCAGTCCTGGCCTAGAGCGCCAGGTGGATCCTCAGTGCCCTCTCATTGGTCAGGACAATTTTCATATTGGTTGGCCCTTCTTCATCTAGTCTTTATTCAAGCATTGATTCCTTTAAGATTGTCTTGTAGTATGATCTTCACATCTGTTGGATCTCTTGGTGGCTATTGCCCAATCCTTAGTTGGTGACTGCTTTTGGACATCCTGACTGTTTAGGAATTTCTACAATTGTTGTATCTATCAATGGATTCCAAGACAAAGATTTTATTTTAAGTACAAAAATCTTACTACCCTCTTCTTTTCTATAGCCCGCGTCAAGATCCCATAAATAAATGGTTCTTATAATACTTGTGTAAGATTAGTTTGTTTATAGGTTCTGTTACATATTAACCTCTTGCTGACCATATCACTTACATGTACCGTGGCAAGGCAGCTCTGCGATCCAGCACTTCCGGGTGAGGGGCACATGTGTGAGCCGCCAGCGACAAGGCTGTGCATTGATTAGACACTGCAGATGGCGATCCAATGGGTGCCGGCCAATGGATGACCGCCGGCACCTGCTGATCATCAGAAAGACACACAGGACAGAGCCCTGCCTATGTAAGTAAGGCTGGACCTTGTCCTGTCAGCGGGGAAGTAATGGATTTTCTTTTCCTGCAAAGCAGGGAATAAAATCTATTATTTCCCTTAGTAAAAGCAGCACACATAGTACACAAAAACACTGGCTAGGGACATATTTAACCCTTTTATTGCCCTAGATGTTTACCCCCTTCCCAGCCAGTGTCATTAGTACAGTGACAGTGCATATGTTTAACACTGATCACTGTATTAGTGTCACTGGCTCCCACAAAGTGTCAGAATGTCTGCTGCAATATCGCAGTCCCGCTATAAATCGCTGATCACCACCATTACTAGTAAAAAATAAAAAAAATAAAACATTTCCAGTATATATACCATAGTTTGCAGATGCTATAACTTTTGTGCAAATCGATCCATATACGCTTATTAGGATTTTTTTTATACCAAAAATATGTAGCATAATACACGCTACAGGGGTGAAAGGTCATTTCCTGCCTGCAGTAAAGATGGCGGCGGTCTCCCTGTAGGATCCGGATAGCGGTCTCGGGTTAGGAGCAGGATTGGGGCTGCCGGGTTGTCAGCGGGGAAGAGTCCTTCACAGAGCTGAGGAACGTGGGGCTGGCTAAGGATTCTGAAGTTATATATTATACTAGCGATTGCAAGGTGGATGCTCCAGGAGGGCTCTAATCTACTCTGGAATATTTGCTTTTGATTAATATCATTCTGCTTACGCTGACCCCCTATAACTAAGGGGTCAGTGGTTTCTGGTAAGCCTTTTCACACATTGGGTGTCCATGTGGTGAAGAGATTGAAGATCTGGTTGTGTGTGGAAGAATCCTTTGGAGACTGCACTGAAGTCTGTTGGTGCATGGGACTCTATGTGCGATTTTTTCACTTATTGCGATTTTTTTCACTTATTGCTGCTGCACTTTATATTTATTTTACTGTGCATGGGACTTTATATGTGATTTATTTCACTTATTGTTGTTGCACTTTATATTCACCACTGTTAATGCACTTTATATTTATATTTATATTCATATCAATTGTTATTAGTGATTTATTTTTAATATATAGACTATTACCTGTTAATGGTTCACTATATTAAAACACTACACTTAGTGCAATTTAGATGAGCGCGGCTCTGTACACCTCTATAGGTGTATTTAAACCACATAATACATGTCAGCCTAAATTTAGGAAAACTTTTGATTTTTAAAAATATTGAATTGGATATGTTTTATAGAAGAAAGTATTTTTTTTTTTCAAAATTGTCCTTTTTTTATGTTTATAGCGCAAAAAATAAAAAATGCAATGTTGATCAAATACCACCAAAAGAAAGCTCTATTTGT
Organism: Pelophylax lessonae; assembly: GCF_965119305.1. NCBI lineage: Eukaryota > Metazoa > Chordata > Amphibia > Anura > Ranidae > Pelophylax > Pelophylax lessonae. The sequence continues at coordinate 322,047,193 of NC_138770.1, forward strand.
GGAAAAAAAGGTCAAAATTTCATTTATGTGCAACGTTGCCAGACTGTGCAATTGTCAGATAAAGTAACGCAGTGCCATATTGCAAAAATATGGCCTGGTAATGAAATAAATATTAAATAAATCTTCCGGGGGTCAAGTGGTTAATTACTGTATTTTAGTTCATTGCACTGTTGAACTGCCAGGTTCTTGTACTACTAACTAGAAACAAGTTATCTATGAACAAATAGATCTCAGAGTTCTTGGACTGGATTTTATCAAGCTCTGTGCATTAGATCTATATTTAAAAATCTAATCACATGCCAGTATTTGAGATCATCAATATTTCCCATTTAAAAAATGTAAGCTTCAAGTTTCTTCCAATATTCCAAACCTACCGTAGAAATCAATTCAGAACATAGCAGTGACCATCCCCTTTTTTCTGCATGACTGTACAGGCTATAGTTGTAGAGGGTAGAAGAGAAAACTCTTAAATTGCATGACATACATATTTTATTGTCTCATGTGCGTTTTTCTTCACTGTTACAGCATATCACGGAGATAAGTTGTCACCGTGTTTGTCTCTTGTAGGCAAGTCAGGTGATGTACAGCCTGTATTTTGAGTTTAAAATGCATGGTTTAAAGTTTGATGTTGTCTTGAATTGTAGTGTGCATTTTTAGAGATGTAGCATGCATGCAGTGTTCTACCTTCCATCATAATATTTTAGGTAATGGCAGTATGACTTATACTTACCAGAACATCAAACATATTTAATATTAAATCCAGTACACACTAACCTCCCAGCATTGTATAGAGGCAGGTGTGTTCTGGGTCACATTCTGGTTTTTGTGGGTTGCTACCAGAAAATGATCAAACCTACTTCTTGGAATCCATGTGTGTGTTATTTAAAACTACTGCCAGCCAGATATTCAGATTGTGGCCATTGTATTACTATGTTAACTGTCAAGATAATCTAGTTAATTTTCAACTAATATTCAGTGATAATAATGGTCATTAATGCACATGTTTAATAATCACCCAGTAATTGAAAAATAAAGTTCTATTTTCCTAATGTTGCCTTACAGCTGCCTTGCTTGTTAGTGCCTACAGGTAACTTAAGGACTTCAAGCTTTTGGCAGGCTTACATGGGAGAATGGAGCTGTATTTCAACAAGAAATTGGGCTACACAGATTTCATACCGTACGAATGGTATAATTGTACATTTGAACAGATTGTGCTTTTCATGCCTGAACATTAAACATGATCTAAAAGTAGAACAGTTCTCTGGCTTCTAAATTGTCATGACAAAATGTACATCTTCAATTTGCCTTTACAGCGAGGTTACATCTGTTCTCTTGTAATTTTATAGTAACCGTTATAACGTTAAGCATTGCTTTCTGTCTTTTTAATAGGAATTCATTCAACATTTTTAAAAAACATCAGTTTTATTGTATGTTGAGGGTAAATACAATTAGTAGTTAGTACAGCATTTTTCAGTTTTGGTGAATGGAGTTGTGTGGATAAAGCATGCTTGATTAAAATGACTATTGAGTTCTAGTATGGGGTTTAAAAAAAAAAAAAAATCTTATACTCCCCTAGGTGGATGCACCATCAATCCAACACTGCATCTGTCCCGGCCCCCTCTGCATTTTGAACTAAGTAATCGAACACCTCTGATCGCTCAGTTCTTCCCTCCACTCTGAGCAGAGAGCTGTGATTGTCAGTCAACGGCTCTCTACTCTGCCCCTCCAGCAGGTACTGAAGCACAGGACAGGGGCAGGGAGGGAGGGGCTGGCTCAGTCTTCTAGTGGCACAGCTGGGAGTCTGAGCCAGCTGCCGATCCAAACATGTGGGTGGATCCAGACTGTAAGATCAGGATCTTTCCCCAGCCTGGACCAGCTGAGTGACGTCGGCCAGCAGCGGGTTTTAGTCCGCTTTCAACAGGGGTGCATAGCGAACTGTACTTCTGTGATCCATAGGAGAAGTATGACCAAAAAAGCTTTGGTCATACTTCTCCTTTTAAGTTTCTTAGGTATAGTTCAACATCCTATTGTGTTTTACGTATAAACCAGTGAAGACACTTTTAATTTCATTACTGTGCCTGGCTTACCAGACCAGTTTTCGTTTACACTTCAGCAACTATAGTCCTATAGTCCAACCCAGTGAGATTAATGCAGCTCTGTAACCCGTTCTTATGTAGACATGCAGAGCTTACTAGAATACTCCACAGACTTGGCAATGGCAACAGTGTTATTGGGCCAGCAGACTGCATAAGGCCTTGTAATGTGATGGCTTGAAAGAAGAGTTTTAGCCTATGCACTCCAGTTATGTATTTCATATTTCATATGCAACTTAAACTGTTCTAAAATTACTTCTAAAATGCCAATGTTAGTAGTGGAGCTCAGAGCACAGAATACATGGATGATGCTATGGGGCTGAGAATGAAAGGCGTATACAGTATCCAATTAAAGTGGATAGGTATAGAAACTGTAGCAAAGCTTAGGCCAGCCTGCAAGCTCTGCACTTTGAAACACACTATTCCTCCAAATAGCATTGTGTTAAGTGCCTAGCTTGGTTCCATCTCATAAGTCCATGCATGCTACTTGGTAATGTATTTACTACATTAGATCAGTTTCCATTTAAGTCTTTTTATTCTGTTACTCTTACTGATCAGCTTGTGACTTTGTGTCGTCACAGAACCAGGATTCCAGCCCTGACCGCATTACACTCTACGGTTTGATGATGAAGCCAATCCAGCGCTTTCCTCAGTTCATCCTCTTGCTACAGGTGAATTATCATGTTACATTACATATGTGTCCATAAAACTATATGAGATATATTTTAATTTACATGACCAAAAGGGAATATACAGTATGTTTAAAGTATGCATTTACTGCATTGTTTTAATATAAATGACCAAAAGGGATTTATGTTAAAGTGGTTGTAAACCCTCACATATACCCAGCGAAGTGAACAGCCTCAGATGATACACAGAGATGAAAAAAATCCTCCTACATATGTCTTATTTGTTGATCTGCAGTCTTCTCTTCCCTTCACCCCTTCAAAAGGGCAGATCATGTTAAAAAATCTTTCTACATCTGTTAGTATCACAGGGGGGGGGGGGTGGAGAGGCTGTAGTTACACTGTGTGAGAGCTGTTTGGAGGAAAGAACCCCCCCTCCCCCCTCTTCACACAGCAGAAGAACTGTATTCTGAAAAGACAAGCTCCTCAACTCCCAACACAAATTTAACTTGTGTGTCTGGAAAACTTCTCAGAAGTGACTCATGCTGATAACAGAGGACCAAAGCACCAGAGAGAAACAACATTTAGAGCTTTAGAGAGAGATAAGTAAGCACTACAGATATATTTGCTTTGCTCAGATTCTATGACTGAGGTTTACAACTACTTTAAATACAGATTCACTGCATTGTTTTAATATACCTAAAGATGTATCTAGTCCTCAATAAATCTGTATGAAAAGCCTGTGTCTAGTAGGATACAGCTTTTCATGGTGTAGCTGAATCATAATGATACCTGTCACATGGTAGTTAGTAGATCTGTATTGCTACTCAGTATGTGACTTTTGTAACTTTATATGACATTGGGCACATTTAAAGCAAACCTTAACCAAAAGATATATGAAGGCTTTCATTGCTGATCTCTCTTTTTTTTTTTAAATAAGTTTGTTTCATGGGTGTCTATTGGTTTAGTGTATGGGAACGCAGGCATCAGGCTAATCCAACAAACATGCATAGAAATAAAGAAAATCACCAACACAATGAATTGGTCAAATTAGGACATGGCCTGGTTTATTGGTTTAACTCATTTTTTTACATCATAAACATTATTCAAATTAAATATCTTTAATCAACCAAAAATTACTCAGAGCTCAACAACAATTCAGCCCAGCCACTATGACTCAAGCTGACCCAGAATTAAGCTTACCATCTTCTTACATATCCCCTTTGATTTGATGTGGGGGTGGTTTGGAGGGGAGCTTCTGGCAGTGTATCCTCTCTGGCGACTGTCAGAAAGCCCTGGTGGCAGACTCTTTAAAAAATCTCCCCAAGGACTTTTAGAAGGTTCTAAACCCTAAACTGACCTATCCCTGCCTGACATCTTAACCTTCCAGACATTTCAAGGTTATATGACCTATTACAATAAGAAAAACAATATAATGGTGCTTATACTGCCAAATCTGTGGACCCATAGGGGCATAAAAAAGCCACCCCCTTTTTCCCCACATTCTGTGAAACTTTTCACTGACTGGTTCTGAGTCATTATAGTAAATATCAGTTCAAATATATACATTTTTTATTAGGTACTAGTGCCTACTAGTGCCATTGACTGCACATTTTATGCAAAGAAAAAGAAAACATGCATTTAACAAGTGTAAAGGGATTTTATAGTGTAAGAGTAACTATTATTCACAAAGAAATATTGATAAAATTAACAGTTACAAAATAGGAAAATTATTGGAGTTGATTGTGTGTTAATTGGTTACTAGATATTTTAAATGTACCAAAACTACTTTTGCATGACATGTAAAGTATAGTTATGAATACCGTTCCACCACTGTGTTAAAATATTTTTTTAATTTGTGCGATTTATGATATATATTGCTTTCCTGTGGTCTTGGCTTCTATTCTGCAGGATATGTTGAAAAATACGATAAAGGGTCATCCTGATCGGCTTCCTCTACAAATGGCTCTTACAGAGCTAGAAACATTAGCAGACAAACTTAATGAGAGGAAGCGGGATGCAGATCAACGCTGTGAAATCAAACAGATTGCTAAAGCAATAAATGAAAGGTATCTGAATAAGGTTGGTATGCTTTTTACATAGTTACATAGTTACATAGTAGGTGAGGTTGAATAAAGACAATAGTCCATCCAGTTCAACCTGTGTAGGTGTGTGTGACTGTAATCATCTAACATAGCCCTCAATCTCCTGATCCTTGAGATGTAAGTCTAAGAGTCTTTTGAAAGTCACCATACTACCCGCAGAAACCACCTCTTGTGGTAGACAATTCCACAATCTTGTAGCCCTAACAGTAAAGAACCCCCCACGTTGCCTGAGGTTAAAACGCTTCTCCTCTAATCGCATTGTATGTCCTCGAGTCCTCATGCAATTCCTTCGAATGAACAGCTTTTCTTCTAAGCTGAGATCCCCATTAAGATATTTATAGATTGCTATCATGTCCCCTCTCAGACGTCTTTTCTCCAGGGAAAATAAATCGAGCGATTGCAGCCGCTCTTCATAGGTAAGGTCCTCCAACCCCCTAATCAGTTTAGTTGCCCTTCTCTGGACTTTCTCCAGCTCCAACACATCCCTCCTGAGGACTGGCGACCAGAACTGGACAGAATACTCCAGATGCGGTCGGACCAGAGTTTTATAAAGTGGAAGGATTATAGTCTTATCTCTGGAATACATCCCTTTCTTTATGCATGCTAATATTCTGTTGGCTTTGGAAGCTGCCGCTTGGCATTGCATGCTGTTGCCTAATCTATCATCAACTAAGACTCCCAGATCCTTCTCCATTTTTGATTCCCCCAAGGGTTCCCCTCCTAACGTGTATTGTGTTTTTATGTTTTTGGTCCCCAAGTGCAAAACCTTACACTTCTCCACATTAAACCTCATTTGCCATGTCGTTGCCCACTCGGTAATTTTGTCCAGGTCATTCTGTAGGATATCTGCTTCATGCTGTGCAGTTATTGCCCTGGCCAATTTTGTGTCATCTGCAAAAACTGATAACGAACTACTGATCCCGTCCTCAATGCTGTTTATGAATAAATTGAACAAGGTTGGTCCCAGGACTGAGCCCTGGGGCACCCCGCTTACTACCTCAGACCAGTCTGAGTATGCGCTGTTTATTACTACCCTTTGGACACGGCCTTTTAGCCAATTCCGTATCCAAGAGCAAACCCTGCTGTCGATACCTGCAGACCTTATTTTATAAATTAAGCGCTTGTGGGGAACTGTATCAAACGCCTTAGCGAAATCCAAGTACACCACATCCACTGGTCTCCCCCTATCTAGCTCACAGCTTACCTCCTCGTAGAATGCTAAGAGATTGGTTTGACAAGATCGCCCATTTGTAAACCCGTGCTGGTTACTACTGATGATGTTTTTGTCTTTAGCATACTCTACGATATAGTCCCTTATCATCCCCTCCAAAAGTTTACATATTATTGATGTCAGACTGACAGGCCTATAATTTCCCGGGATATGTCTCTGGCCCTTTTTGAATATCGGAATCACGTTAGCCTTCCTCCAATCCCCTGGTACATCTCCTGTCCTAATACTGTCAGCAAAGATCAGGAACAGTGGTCTAGATATAACCATACTGAGTTCCTTGAGCACTCTCGGATGTACGCCATCCGGGCCTGGTGATTTGTTTGTGTTAAGTTTATCCAGTCTTTCCCTGATTTCCCCCTCTGTTAGCCATAGTGGCAAGTCCTGTGTATTACTACTAACCATACAGTCATGGTCAGTGTACCCTTCCTTTTCCTGCGTAAAGACTGACGAGAAAAAAGAATTCAGCACGGTTGCTTTTTCAGTGTCCTCTGTAACCATCCTCCCATCATCGCTAATTATGTGTGCAATATGCTCTGCCCTAGTTTTTTTGCTGTTGATATATTTAAAGAATTTCTTTGGGTTTTTTTTACTATCCTCCGCTATTTGTCTCTCAAAGTTGATTTTAGCCATCTTGATTTCGTGTTTACACTTCTTATTTTCCTCCTTGTATTGCTGGAAGGCCGATACGGTGCCCTCTGATTTATATTTCTTGAAGGCCAATTTTTTTCCCCTAATAAGTTTTTTAACGCTACGGTTTAGCCAGCCAGGTTTGGCTTTGTCTCTTCTAAATTTATTCCCCATAGGAATGCACTGCAAGATGCCTTTGCTTAATATTGTTCTAAAGCATTCCCATTTTTCCTCTGTGGTCAGTGATCCCAGGGTTTGGTCCCAGTTTACCCTTTCCATCAATGAGTACAATTTTGGAAAGTCTGCCCTTCTGAAGTTTAGGGTTCTTATGTTCCCCACTTGCCTTTTTATATTGTTATTTATACTAAATGTGATCATCCTGTGATCGCTAGAGCCCAGGTTGTCCTGGACTCCTACCTCCGAGATTATGTCTGGGTCATTAGTGATCAATAGATCCAGGATAGCATTCTCTCTAGTAGGGGAATCCACCAACTGCGACATGTAGTTATCCTGTAAGGTTTCCGTGAATAGCCGGGCCTTATGCGAGTGTGCAGTCCCCTCTTCCCAGTCAATGTCGGGATAATTGAAGTCCCCCAATATGATGACTGATCCTAGTTTTGCCGCTTTACCTATTAGTGCTAAAAATTCCAGCTCTACCTCCTCCCCTTGGTTAGGTGGCCTATAGCAAACCCCCACAACTACTTTTCCCTTATCTTCTTCCCTATCGAGTTCAACCCACACAGATTCTAAATCCATGCTCATCCCATCCGTAATGTCACTCCTTTCTAGCACCTTTATATTGTTCTTGACATAGAGACATACCCCTCCCCCTCTTTTACCAACCCTGTCCTTCCGGTACACCGAATACCCTTGGATATTGGCCAGCCAGTCATGTGAGGGGTCGAACCAAGTCTCCGTTATTCCCACAAGGTCTATGTCCTCCTCATGTACTAACATGTCCAACTCATCCATCTTATTAGCTAGGCTCCTGGCATTAGCATATACCCCTCTTAGTTTTACGGAAGTTAAACGTGATTGGCGGTTTTGTTTATTTCTGTTTGGTCTGCTGTTTTCCCGCACAGACCCGCCAATTGATGTTGTTGACCTACTGTCGCTATTGACCCTACAACTGCCTTCAGTCCTCTGCTCCCTCCTGACTGATTCTATTTCTGAGCCCTCCCCCCCGTCTCCTAGTTTAAAAGCCCCTCCAACTCGGTGGCCATCTTTCTCCCCAAAAGAGCTGTACCGTCCCCATTAAGGTGCAGCCCATCCTTACTAAAGAGCCGGTAGCCGACTGAGAAGTCAGCCCAGTTCTCCAGGAACCCAAACCCCTCCTTCCTACACCAATTCCTCAGCCACTTGTTAACTTCCCTAAGCTCCTTCTGCCTCTCCTGTGTGGCTCGAGGTACAGGCAGTATTTCAGAGAAAACCACCTTGGAGGTCCTTTTCCTCAATCTATTACCTAAGTCCCTGAAATCGTTCTTAAGGATCCTCCACCTACCTTTAACTTTGTCATTAGTGCCCACATGCACCATGACCGCTGGGTCATCCCCAGCCCCGCCCAACAATCTGTCTGCCAGATCTGCGATGTGCCGAACTCGGGCGCCCGGTAAACAACAAACTGTTCGGTTCACGCGATCTTTTTTACAGATTTCCCTCTCTGTCCTCTTGATAATTGAGTCCCCAACTACCACAACCTTTCTAACCTTTCCTGAGTTACGGCCCCCCTTCTTCCTGGAGCCGTCCCTCCCCTGGCAGCTGGGGGAGGGCGCATGCTCCAGCTCTGCCACCCCTGAGTTGATATCCCCCTCAACCTGCAACTCGGCAAACATGTTAGGGTGTACCAACTCAGGACTGGCCTCCCTGACTCTCCTCCCCCTAACATTCCTAACAGTCACCCAGCTGCGTACCTCTGCTGCTTGCGTCTCCTCTATTCCTCTATTAGTTAAATAACTGACTAGACTCTTGTCAGCCTTTAAGTCATTTTTAAGAATTACCCACATTGTAATGTACACCGCTGGTGCATTAAGGATTGAATATTGATATGTTCAAATTTCGGCAGAAAGTACCTTTTTTTAGTAGTAGTGTAATAGCCTAGGACGTGGCCGCCTAGGCTATTACATCATTAGTCCGGCCCCTTGACTCCTGGGATATCTATGTCATCAATCCCAGAAGTCTTCAGGCATCTAATGCTGGTACAGAAAGTGTGCCGCTGTGTCATTACTGCATAAGCGCAAGATTCGGAAGTGCATGCTGGTTAGCCAGCTGCAGGAAATCCAGGAAATAAAACCTGGCCTGCTTCAGCAGCCAAAATCCTGCATGGCCACAGATAGACCTGAGGGGGACAAAAGAAATATGAGCAGTTTGTAAGTAGTTACAATGTGTACATGGGCAACACTATCCATTATGCTTATGAGGAATTACAATTTCTGCAATGCTATTTATGTAATGATGGCTCGGAGACTGGAACTCTGCTTTAACTCAGTAATAATTTTGTACTTGAAGTATGTTTTTTAATTCTTTATTTTGGACAAGGTACAAAAGATGCATACACGGCCAATATACAGTCCTTACATTACAGTCGTCATATCAAATAGCATCATAAGCAGTACAGATAGAAGAATGAACAGCATACCATATATCTGTGCTTCTGAGTGAGATTGTAAGCATCTGTAGACAATATCCGTAATGCCTGACTCAACTAGCTTTTAGATGCTCAAGAACAAAGTGGAGAGAAGTGAGGCGCTTCCCATGTAAAAAGAAAAATGAGGCTGTGTTTTGTATGGCAAGGAAAAAGGTAACACCATGTCTGGTATTTTTTTTTTTTCCAGTGAACTTCTTGGGGGAACATTGATCACAAAGGTAGACCTTTAAAGGGGGAGGGAAAGAGAAGAGATATGACAACTGGTAGAGGGAGGAGATGTAAAGTATAGAGAAAAACTTTAGTATTTTCATTTGATCCTGCAATACTTTTGTTAATTCAAATTAGGAGAATGAAATAAATCCTTATCTGATCATTTTTTTGTATCACTTAAAATATAATTTATTATATACTATATGACCAAAAATATATGGAGACCTGACTATCACACCCACCCAGGGGACCAAAGGATACCTCACCCCTCTATTGAACTTGGATGTTTCAGTGAAAAGTATTTTAGACAATGTTGCCTTCCAAAATTGTGGCAACAATCTGGTGAAGGTCCTTTTCTGTTCTAGCATGAATGTTTGTTTTCCCTTACACTAAACCAGGTCTATAATGAAACTTGAGTTGCCTGTGTTCAATGCTGACCTCGGTACCACTGAACAACTTTGGAGTGAACTGGAATGTCCCTTATAAGCCAGCTCTCCTCCAACATCAGTACCTAAGCTCACAATGCTTTTTGAGTTGAATGGTCACAAATTCCCATAGGCACCGCAAACATGTAGTCAGATTTTAGTTTCCCCTGTGTTTTCTAGGGGCCGTAGAATGTGGTTACTATTTAAATTTATTACACACATGGGTAAGAAGTAAATTTTACTGTCAATTCCCTTTAAATTGGATTCTGTTGGAAGTGAAGCTTTTGTAATTGGGTATTCCTTATTTTCTTTAGCCAAGATTGTAAAATAATGTTTTTTATTTTTTTCATCCAAATAGAGAGGCCTTACATTACTGTTTGTATTCTGCACATATAATTCTGTATTTCTAAGTGTTGTAAGCACTGTCCTTTTATAGTGATCATGGGCTATTTTACTGTTCCTTGTTCGCTAATCAGTAATTGGCAGGTCTTTGAAAATTGCTAATGCATTTGCAAATTAAATTGTAGATAGGGGAGTATAAACTGTGAACACATGATAAATCTATGTGCAGTTGACCGTAAAATGAAGTGCACACTGTGTAGATGGATGGGACAATGGTCAGGTAGTGGAATGGGGAAATATTTTAATGCTTTTAGTTCCAGGAATCCTTTTTACCTTCACATTATTTATTTGCCTTTTTTAGTATTCTGTCCACACAATTTTCCTAAGTTTGATTTTTTTTTTTCTCCTAAATTGTAGCTCCTTAGTAATGGAAATCGATATCTCATTAGATCAGATGATATGTTAGAAACCGTGTACAACGAGAGGGGTGAAATTCTGAAAACCAAACAGAGGCGTATCTTCATGCTCAATGATGTGCTGATGTGTGCCACTGCTAGTAACAGGTAGGTTTCTGCTCAAAAGTAGAGGGACAGCAAAAACCGGAAACCCCTACCTTCATGATTTGATATGTGTAATATTTCATAACCATAGTCTATCACTGCATCACTAATTCCATGTTTACATGTTTTGAACTATTCATAGACAATAGAACTATTGTGCTTTATACCTATATGGCACTTAAGAACAGCTGTTGTACTGTTTCTCCCTAAGAACTGTTAGCTGTAAGAAAAAAATGAGAGTAGAAATATAAGTGGCCAGCAGATGGCATAGGTGAAGCATCTGCCTGATCAGTGATCTGCTGGCAGATGAATGTTGCCCAAATAAAGGATACGGTTCTCTATTATGAAGTAATGAGACAATCTGAAATAAAAAATATCTGCTTTACATTTTCTTTTTTTGTGTACACACCAGGAACCAAACAATGAGTCTTTCCGCTCTTGGACTTACATGGTTATAAAAAGTCAGAGTAAGTAGTGCTAAAAAGAGAATAAATAACAGCTGGTGATGAGATCATAGGGTGAAGAGTTTTTTTTTTTCTTTTTCCATAACACACACATAGTATTGCTAATTTTATGCTGGATAAAAATAAATTAGACTGTTTTTGCTTTTAAAAGAAAAGAAAAAACACTCCACCTATTGTTGCAGCACTCAAATGTGATTCAAAGCACTGAATTCCTGTTGCCGTATTTTCCTTTCATTGCTCCTGTCAATGGGACTGGATAGGACTTTTGGCAGGTTGATGCTGCATGAGAATGGTGATCCATTAAGTAGTTGGTAGCATTTTGTGTACTGGGCTATTGGGTTAAATATACTTAAAGCTGAACTCCATCTTTTGTTATACTTTACATAGTTTGTTTGGGCCAGCTTGGCTCACACGAACTATGTCCCTCATTAACATGTGGGGCTGCTGGATGTGCGGTATAAACTGTATGTGGCTGAGGCTACATACAGCATACTGCACTGTGTTCCGGATTTCGAGCTGAGACTTCATGTCTCCTACCCGGAACACAGTAGAGTCTATCACTGCAGCGCTCAGCCATTCAGAGAAAGCAATGTGTTCTATCAATGAATACAAATTTTCTCTGATTGGCTGAGTCAGAGATACAGGCTGCTGATGTCATAACCTCTGACTCAGCCATTTAGAGGAAGCTTTGTATTCATTGATAGAATACTTTTCTTTCTCTAAATGTCTAAATGGCTGACCGCCACTGTGATAGACTCTACTGTGTTTCAGGTATGAGTCAGGAAGTCTCAGCTCAATCCCGGAACTCAGTGCAGTATGCTGTATGTAGCCTCAGCTGCATACAAGTTATATAGTAAAATAAAATCAGCACTCTTTCAGTGAAATTTAAACAGCTGGGTGCAATTAGTCTAGATATATAGTACAACAATAACCAATTTTAACAAAAACGCAGCACTAAAATAATAAAGTGTCCATGAAAATATGACAATAAACTGAAGTTTCTCAAAACGAAAAAAATAAACAGTTCATATTGTTATAGGTGTAAAACATATAAAAGTGTTCCACTTCAGCCTTCATCCAACACTTGGAAATACCTGTAGTGCCAATCCTTCACCAATGGTAAAAATACACACTCACCAGAGGGATATGCTGTATATTACTAGAACAGCATAAGCGCTTTGTGCAAATGGCATCCAGCATCACTCCACAGATGGCAGAACCAGACTGCTCTATTCCACTCCACCAAGGGATAGTACCAGAGTTATCAGCATGGAGTCACCAACCAAAAACAATATTTATGCTTATAGTGTAGTAGTTTAATATTTCCAAATATGCATTAAAAGCAACCAGTATAAAAACAAATACCATTTTCAATCTTGCATAAGGGGCCACCAAACTTGCAGAAAGTGGCAGCATGACCTCTAGCCCTTCACAGTGTAGCTTTTGTTTGGCAAAAAAAGCAGTAGCTCACACAGGATTTACTGTTAACAAGCCCATGAAACAAACAAAAAGTTTTGACTATACATACACTTACCTTTTGACCACCCCCATACATCTTTAAACTGTGGTGGTATTCAGTGATAATGAGCCCAGTAATGCCTGTGAACATCAGTTCAGTACACAGCGTTCACAGACACAGAGTCAATCCAAGTGGCTCTGAACCTTGGGATCTCTGTAATAGGTGAAAGATAGACCAAGCACAGAAAATCTTAGACGTAACCAGTGTAATGTTTACATTTGTGATTCTATCCCTTTCCCTAACAACAGAGGAAAGAGTGAAGAGAGGAACTAATAAATAAAGAACTGTGTAGATCAGAACAGCGACAGCTTCATGTCTTCTTTTTTAGCACTTTCACCCCTCCTTTCTCTCCTGTATATCTGATCTAAATTCTGCCTCCATCCTTCCACTGTAAAATGTGACCTGTATATTAATTCCTTCACCACCTCCTTCCTCTGTGTATGACCTGTATGCACTGTATCTAGTGCCACCTCAATACCAGCATGTATCTTCATTTTTGTAAAATTGTGCTCGCCTTGAAGTGTCTACTTTCCAAAAAATTGACATTTTAGGGGTGTTTGCACTGTGATGGCATTTTTGTTTTTTAAAACAAAAAGTAAGAGAAATGTTTTTGTTTTTGGTTTTTGTCTTTAATGTTTGGTCATTTTTTCCTTTTTATATTGTAAAAAAAAAAAAGTTTACTAAAAAATTATATAAAATTCATTTGGGTGCAGTGCTGCGTGATGGAGTAATTTTCATCAAGTATCACAGCACTAAGAACTAAAAAATGTCCTTCCAGTGAAGGGGTATTAGAGGCTGGTAATCAAGTGGTTAAGTATATGGTTACATGAGCTTTGCTGATTGCAGAGCTATAGATCTGCCTCAGCAGTGGGTATGTCTCTCTGAAGAGGTCCAATGACCCCTGCTGAGTAAAGCCCTGTACACACGATCAGATTATCGAACGATCTGTCGTCCTTTTTTTGTGGCATGCTAATCTGATTTGGAAAGTGAAGAGGTTATTTCCATACAAATTTTCCCGTACGACAGAATTTTACTTGAGAAGTGATGTCATGTGTTGGATTGATTTGTATGTGTTCTTTAGTCTCTGAGCATGCCTAGTCTTGCTTTTAAGATTTTTTTCTGTCGAAAACTGTACTAATGAGACGAAAATCGGACGTTGTGTTGACGGACAATAACAATTTTATAGCCAGCACATCAGGATTTTTTCGGCCGAAAAGTCGGAGTCAGCTGTCGAAAGCACCATACTAACAATCTGAAAATCAGCAGATCGGTCGTTGGAAGAAATTTCCCTTCAGAATTTCTTATGTGTACGGGCCTTAAGACCTATAGCTTTGCAACAAGCAAAGCTCATGCTCCCTTCTGATTGGCAAACTCTAGCTATAACCAATTATCTGTATTTCTCTTCACAATTACATCCTTATTTTCAATATCTTATTACTATTTTGACAATTTTCTGACATTTTACATAATTATACTTTGAAGTTACTAAACCGCTCTCAGACTAAATCAGCCTAAGTTATGTTTAGGGACCTTTGAAAGCGTCTCTAAATGCTGGTTATGTTTAATTCTGAATCCAAACAGAAAGAATTCCAATACACTGTGACAATTTCTTATTCAATCCATATGCTTTTCTTTTAGATCTTCCAATGAAGGCAGTAGCATGGTAACCGAAAGCCAGAAATACTTACTAAAATGGAGTGTGCCTCTTGGTCACGTAGAGGTTATTGAATATGGGGAAAGTGAGGAGCAAGGAAATCAGTCTCGATTTTCTTCCGTACATGCATCTGAAAAGGTCATTTGTGCCAAACCAAGTAAGTGTACATAATACATTTAGTGGACAAAGGGCACCCTGTGGAATTTCACTACAAGCATTGTTTTTCACATTTGATCTAGTTGGTTGGTTATTCACTCATGAATTCCACAATTCAGTGTATTTTTTTTATGTTATTAGTAGTATATGTGTGTTTTAGGTATGTGTGTTCTTATAACCCAAAAAGTGTGGGTGTAATGTTCACTTCATTCAGGATAGGCCTCATTCACACTGGCACTCCTGTGTTTAGCTTTATGTGGTAACCAAATGGTACCCATGTTTTTGGCCGTGTGTGCTCAGGGGACCTGTGTTCTGGACCTTTGTCCCTGAATACATAGGGCCCTACAGTATTCATTTGTAAAGCTTTCAGCCTTGTTCAGCCCCAGCCTGCCAAAGAATTTGACAGGCTGCCTGCAATGGAACTGGATGTTGCACCTGCCAATCCTGGGTGAACTAAAGCTCCGAGAGGGATGTATTGCAGCTGAATGACTCAGTGTGTGAGGGGCCGAAAAATAAATAGCAACTAATGACGTTTGTGACGTGTAGCTGCTGCAGTGTTGGAGAAAGCTTTTACTTTCATTCGGCTGCTATAGCACAATAAGCCCTGAACTTCTGGTGGTGAAACTAAAGATCTGGATGTAAAACACTGATCACAGCGGGTCACTCATTCAGGACCTCTTCCATTCAGAAAACACCTTGCATTCTTTTCACAGAACACAAGGCATTTTATGATTGGTGAAGGGGGGATCGAGACATTCATCTGCACTTCCTCCATTCAGGACGTCCTCCAGGTTGTGCAATTACTGTACTTTGTGGGCAGCAGCAGCCACATTTGTCACTCACTTCATTAGTGGCAATTTATTTTTACAGTGCAAATGTCTAAATACATTTTTTTTAAATCAGAAACAAAGTTTATTAAAGAAAACAAGAAATTACAGATTGCACACATCAGTAGTTCACATCATACCCAACTAGAAACACATCCATACAACAGTAATAACATCAATAACAAAATCGACCCCCCCCCTGCCAGAAACAACCCCCAGCTAAAAGATATAAGGTAAATCAAGGTTATTCAATTCAAGGCCCCCTCACCCCCCCCCCAAACCCCAAACCCCAAGAAGCCCACACCTCATTTGTACAACAATCACTGCAGCAGGCGATCAAGGACCAAATCTTTAGGAGCTAAGCCAGGAACCACCAGCCCATTGCCTGTACCCACATCTCCAATGTAAGGAGAGACGGGGCAATCAAGTGTTGTAAGATAACCTTCCGGGCCTGAAACTGACCTGGCAACTGCCCATCTATTAACATCTTGGGTGAAGTCCTCCACTATACCAAGAAGGCAGGGCTTTGGGTCCACCGGCACTGAAAGGAGATAGGCAGCATTAATGGTCCGAGCCACCGCCATCCAATACCTGTGGAGCTTGGGGCACCGCCATAGTAGATGAATGAGGTCACCATGGTCTCTGTGGCATCCAGTGCACAGAGGGTCCGCCCTCAGACCCAACCTGTGCAAACGGGCCAGCGTGTGGTGTACCCAGAGGATTATATACAGTTGTGAAAGTCTTCGCGTCACATTCAATGAGCAGTGTCGCACCATCTCCAACCCCTCCTCCCACTGGTCATCAGTTAGGTCGCCCACGTCAGCCTCCCACTGTGCCATAGCCGGACTAGGAAACCGCTCCAGGTAATCACCCAATAGCATAACATAACACTCAGAAATAAATCCTTTAGTGGAATCGAAATGTTTCATCATATAGAATACCGGTGTCAGGGACTGCTCCGGGGGCTGCAGAGAAGACTGGGCTCTAATGGCATGTTGTAGCTGGAGGTATGAGAACAGCATACTCCGGGGTATATCAAACCTGGCCTGTAGCTGAGCAAATGTCAGCAACCTGCCATGGTCAAACAATTGGCGAAGGTGGGTAACCCCCCCCCCCCACGCCACAGAGCTCCGCAGGGCAAATCTACCAGTTCTGGATATGTCTGATTGCGCCATATCGGGCTGTACTTCGTGAAGCCGGTCACCTGTTGAAGTTGCTTCACCTTAGCCCACACCTTATGCATCAACCTATACGTGGGAAAGAGCTTGTTCGATTGTCTAAATACATTTTTGATTGGAGTTCAGCTTTTAGTTTGATGTGTTTTATGTCCTTATTTATATAGAACTTTCAAAGCAGTGATTACTGTGCCCTGATAAGAGGTAAATTTTTCTGCACCAATCAAAGCTGCTCCGATCTAGCAAAATGTCTACTGAAGTATTCAGGGAGACTGACACATCTGGCAGTGTTGATCGGTGTTCCTCTGTAGCCCTTACTGGTTCCTGCCAGAGACCATGCT
The DNA here is from genome assembly GCF_965119305.1 of Pelophylax lessonae. Taxonomy (NCBI): domain Eukaryota; kingdom Metazoa; phylum Chordata; class Amphibia; order Anura; family Ranidae; genus Pelophylax; species Pelophylax lessonae. Next base: position 322,064,192 of record NC_138770.1, read on the forward strand.
GATGGAGAGCTCAGCAGGAGGAACCATGAAGGTCAAGACATCCAGAAGTGTTGTTTTCCCTGTGAAATCCAGGGACATTTTCTTAGAACTGGAGAAGTGTTTAGTGGCACGGCAACAGGAAAGCTTAGTAGTCTGTTTTCTTGACTTGATTCAGAGTTTTACATTATGTCATAGGGTTTAAGGAAGAAATCAGATAAAGTGGCCAGACAGACCACCATGAATAAATATTGTTACGTATAGATCACATACATATAAAATTTACATATAAATTACTGGCTAGGCCTTGGAAATGCTGGTGTTGGTTGAGAGAGAGCACAGTAAAAAGTGAACGGGGGGGGGGGGGGGGGGTAAAGATCAATCACTGCATTAAAGTAAGCTAGGTTAAGTAGTGAGTGACTAAACTACTCGCATAGATTAGCAAGTCAAAAGAAGTAAAAAAGCGAATTGCATCTTTTAACAGGTATATAATAACGTGTTTATTCTCCATCCCTTTCCGTATATAGCAGACCACAATACACTCATCATCTTCTCACCCCTGTGAGTAACTTGATTAAAGATTATGGCCTGCCCTCATTACCCTTGCGTCGCACAGAAAAGTTTCTATGCACAATGAAGCACATTCTTGGCAATTCATTATACACACTTTAACTGAGCCAGCATTTCTGAATACCAATTAGCTGTTCAGGGTACAGTCCATTCTGAACATCCTTCCAGGACTTTTGCCCTGCACATCAGTCATGATAAGTGGCTTGCTTTGTTTGTGGCTGTGAGTTTTAAATTTAAATATGAGTCAGTACCTAGAAAAACATTTAAAGCTGTCTTGAGGCAGCTGTAGATTATGGCGTTGACTGGTTTTGTTCCTCTTCTCTGAAGCTGTCTGTGAAATTGTTATATTTATAGATATCTAGTTTAAATAACTTTCGCATGTGACAGCTATGTTTTAGATTTAAATAATTTCCCATTACATTTTCTACCAAGGCAATGTAAATAAAGGGTGTTGCCAGTGTAAAAAGTGGCCAGCCACCTTAGAGGACTTAGCCTGTTTGTGAACCACTGATCAAACTGAGGTCTGAATGTGCTTCAAAATGAAAGGGAGGTAACAATGAATTGTATGAAAAGAGTATGATCCTGTATAATCAAACCATAATTAATAACTATACACTATATAGATATTTAACCACTTTACCACCGGAGGATTTTGCTGTCTTACGTCCAGGCCACTTTTTGCGATTCGGCACTGTGCGACTTTAACTGATAATTGCGCGGTCATGCAACGCCGTACCCAAACAATCTTTTTTTCCCCACAAACAGAACTTTCTTTTGGTGGTATTTGATCACCTGTGCGATTTTTACTTTTTGCGCTATAAACAAAAAAGAGCGTACATTTTGAAAAAATAACAATATTTTTAACATTTTTTTATATAAAAAATTCCCCCCCAAAAAAATGTAAAAATCTAATTTTTTTAAAATTTTTGGCCAATTTGTTTTCTGCTACCTATGTTTGGTAAAAGAAAAATCACAATAAGTGCATTTTGATTGGTTTGCGCAAAAGTTATTGCGTTTACTATCTAAGGGAAAGATTTCTGTCATTTTTGGTGTTTTTTTTTTTTTTTTAACGAGTAATGGCAGCGATCTGCGATTTTTTTTTTGCGGGACTGCGACATTGCGGCGGACAGATCGGACCCTTGACTGAAATTTTTTACACTTTTGGGGGTACCAGTGACATTACTACAGTAATCAGTGCTATATATATGCACTGTTACTGTAAAAATGACACTGGCAGGGAAGGGGTTAATTTTATTGGAGAGGGAGGGGTTAATGTATGCCTGGTGCTTACTAATGTGTGTGGGGGGAGGTGACTGAGTGACACAGGGACAGATCGCAGATTCAGCTATGCTGAACCCTGCAATCTGTCACTGTCTGTCACTTAGGAGATCCGCCCGCTTTGTTTACACAAGCGGGCGGATCTCCAAACTCGATTCCCCGACGATCAGGGAAGAGCGGCGGTGATCACCGCCACTCCTCCCCTGGCCCGACTCCTGCTGTGACTGAATACAGCGGGAGCGAGCCTCCGGCGGCGCGTGCGCGCCGCCGAGAAGGGGGTGTGTCTGCCGACGTAGGTCTACGTCGTCAGACCTACAAGAGCCACTTTGCCGCAGTAGAGCTCTAGTGAGCAGACGGCAAGTGGTTAAATGGAAATATACAGTAGTTACAGTATATACACATGTATCCTAATTGTAAGTGAACAAGCTGAATATTCATACAGTAGATCCTGGGTAATAAGTTGGTACCTGCAGATGATTGGAACTTGGCAAAAGTTTTGAGGACACGCCCCCCTGGGCATCCTCCCTATAACTCGACCCTACTTTGTGATTCCACAGTTTTTGCTAGTGTCCTAAGATGATGGACCACTTCTTCCTCATGGAGAAATCTTAAACCAACTCTTAATGGTCTTCTAATACAACTATAGAAGTAGTGCATCTGCATTAGTGTAACCTTGGAAATTGTACCCAAATGCCACACTGTGGGGATGGCCTTTGATATTGCTTCAGGCACTGGATCCTGCATGGGCGCTCACCTCGGCACTTTATGAAACACGTGTAGGTAGCTGCAGAGTTCTATTCATGTCCAGGGCCATGGTTCAACCTTATAGAACCAAGTCCCTGAAGACAACTTCAGGGGTATGCCCACCGTGACAGACTAGCGACATGGAGAATGTAAGACAGGGTTACCCTGCTAGACCATTACTGTAGCCTCTAACCGTGAATAGTTTGCATTTATATTTTGTGATTATTGGAAAAACGTGGCTTTATTTGGAATGTAAACCTTACAAGCGGATTTGAACATAATAATGGGGTGGGCAACTACATGGCAGATGAGGTTTAATGTTGAAAAATGTAAAGTAATGCGCTTGGGCGTCAGAAACATGAAAGCAAACTACTCACTGGGGGGGGGGGGGGGGAACCGCTGGGTGAGTCTAGGAGGGAAAAGGACCTGGGGGTACTATTAGACAGCAGGCTTGGCAGTGGCATGCAATGCCAAGCCGCTGCAATCAAAGCCAACAGAATACTGGGATGTATAAAAAAGGGGATTCACTCCAGAAATAAAGAGATTATTCTCCCACTCTACAAGACTCTGGTCCGGCCACATCTGGAGTATTCTGTCAAGTTCTGGGCACCGGTCCTCAGGAAGGATGTGCTGGAACTGGAGAGAGTCCAGAAAAGGGCAACAAAAATAATTAGGGGAATGGAGGACATCAGCTATGAGGAAAGACTAAAGCATTGAACTTATTCTCTCTGGAGAAGAGACGATTGAGGGGGGATATGATATCAATATACAAATACTGTACTGGTGACCCTAGCATAAGGAACAAACTTTTCAGAGAAAGGGAATACAATAAGATACGTGGCCACTCACTAAAACTAGAGGAAAAACGGTTTAACCTTAAAGTACGTAGGGGGTTCTTCACTGTCAGAGCAGTAAGGATGTGGAATTCTCTTCCACAAGCAGTCGTATCAGCAGGGAGCATTGATAGTTTCAAAAAACTATTAGATGGGCACCTTAAAGACCACAACATACAGGGGTATACAATGTAGGGTTAACAGCAAACACAAGCTCATCATAGGTTGAACTGGATGGACTGATGTCTTTTTTTCAACCTCACAAACTATGTATTCACCTAACTGTGTACACTTTTCAGTGTCACACACTTCCACCTAGAGCCCTTTTAAGGCACTCAGTTTTTTATTTGGACTTTTCTGCAACTAAGTTCACTAAGAAATAGTCTATTACAGTGATAGACCCTGCCATCTCAGTTTCACTGCATCATTTAGGGATGTTCCTTCTTTGCCGACAGAAAGTTTGAGACACTCTTAAAGCCTCTCCTTACTCTTGCAGGCTCAGCTCTGCAACTAGCCATCACAGCAATTTTGGTCTGCTGAATTGCAGCTAACTGGACTTGGACAATAAACAGCCAATGTGGTCCTGTACCTTTTAACCCTCCTCCATCTGTCTGCAAATGTCCATGAGACAATTCAGTTGCTCCAGACTTTCGGTTGAGTGATCATCTTCCAAAAAATCTGCTCCCCAACCCTCTCTTCACATGGAATCTCTGAGCCTACAGCCCAAGCAAAAGTTTTCCTTTCAGAAAACAAACTGCTACTCTTTTAAGATCTCACACTCGGGGGTCTGCACATCATGGTGGCCTCTTGTTAGGCTGTCCCATTCACCCAATTTAATTTTAAGACCTCTCCAACAAAACATTTGATTGCATAAAACACCGTGAACTAATGGCCATCATCCCAAATGAATATCAGATAAAACACAAAGGAGGGATGATCATAGACAATTTTGAAATAATATCAAAATCTATTGATTCATATGGCTAAAAATTTATATATATTCACATAACATGATAGACATAATAAAACGCAGAAAAATATTCCCGTAGGAATATAATGGATACAAAATACCAAGTTACAAAATGTCCCTGATAACAAATCTGTAGGTCCTCAAGGAGCCGATGTGTTTCGCCAAAGGCTTCTTCAGGGCTAGAGATACCTTATAGGCATTTTCCCATAGCCAACTGCATCAGGCGTGTTCCCCTCCGGGGCAGGCGCCAGGCAGGGCCGGTGCTACCACTAGGCAAACTAGGCAGCCGCCTAGGGTGCACTGCCACCTAGGGCGCAGAATTGGCCAGTGCCACATTCCTCTCCTGTCACCTCCTCATCCCCAGTGGATGTCACCTCTAGAGAGGGGGCAGTGTGTACAGGAAGGGTTGTGTAGGGTTAAAGGGGGGCAGTGTGTATAGGAAGGGGGGTGTACGGTTAAAGGGGGTGAAACATTAAAGGAGGGCAACGTGTGCAGGAAGAGGGTGTAGCATTAAAGGGGGGGGCAGTGTGTTCAGGAAGGGAGGTGTAGGGTCAAAGGAGAGCAGTGGATAGAGGAACAGGGGTGTAGATTAAAGAGGGCAGAGTATACAGGAGTGTATGCATTAAAGAGGGCAGAGTATACAGGAGTGTATGCAGAGGGTGTAGCGTTAAACGGGGGGCACTGTGTGCAGGAAGGGGGGGGCAGTGTGTTCAGGAAGGGAGTGTAGGGTTAAAGGGGGGGGGGCATTATGTGCAGGAAGGGGGGCAATGTGTACAGTTTTTTTAGGGGGGTGCAAGTAGCTGGTCTTGCCTAGGGCGCAAAATAGTCTAGCACCGGCCCTGGCGCCAGGACTATATAAACCAGTGCGACCACATAATTTCAACATGGAATTGTATAAAGACTTTACTCATCTATCCATCCAAGGGAAACAGGGCTGTCCAGATATTCTAGAGTATATACACCGCTGATACTAGAGGGAGGTAATGCTGATCATTAAAAAGCAGCAAAAGATCCAAATGTACGGGTAGGTGTATTTTAATCGGCCATTCATAGGCTATTCCTTCACATTCCTTCATTGTTCCCATTTACTCATATGGATAACCCTGGCAACGTGTGATGGTCCTAGGATGCTGTGCTACCTCGTACACCTTGTCCCATGTGTTCATAGTAGTCGCTCGTGTTTTATCCAACAAAACATTTGGTTGGCATGGAACAAGCTTTCTCTTTCTATCTACCTATGCTCCTGTCCAGCCAGGCTAGGAACTCCCTAGCCTGGTGATTTCCAACCTGGCCCTGACAATGGGAAGGTTGTTTCTCCCATATCACTGGAAATTGATAACGACAGATGGCAAATTTTTGGGTCGGGTATTCCAATCCCTTGCTGTCCAAGGAACATTGTCTCTGAGATGTTTTTCTAAACTAGCAGCCCTCTCTTTTAGCCCTTCCTCATCCACAAAGGCAAGGTAGTCTTATAACCAAAGCCTTCCATCCTACTTAAGGGGGTGTCAGTCTTCCACTTCAGTAAAGGCATTGTACTACCAGCTTTGTGCCCTACTCCAAAGCACCCAAAAGAAATTGCTCTTCACTGCCTGCACATAGTCAGAGCCAGATATTCAGAGTCTATCTCAAAGCTATGACTTCTATCAGAAAAACAAACTCCCATATGTCTTACTCTGTAGACATTTTGCGTCAAAATCAACCATTGTTAGATACAGAAGACATCTTATCTCATGTGTTTACACTTTAAAAGTAGCATTTAGACATCAAACTTCTGCTGCCCAGATCTGTAAAGCCGCCACCTCATCTTCTGTTCATACCCTTTTCAAAGTTCTACCAGGTCGGAGTTGAATCTTTTGATGATGCAGCTTTCGACCACAGGGTTCTTGCAGCAACACTCTGAACTTGGGTCTGTTGACCCTGTTGTCGTTGGGCCTGTTGGCACAGTTATATTGTCTAAATTGTTATCCACCCTTCTCATTTATTGGGGATGTCCCAGGGTCTATAACTATTCAGCCTGTGATAATGCACTGTATGATTATGATAAAATACATTTTAGAACTAAATTAGACTTTAAAACATATTTTTTTTTTAGTTTTGGATAGAGTGTAGAGGGATTAGAACATCTGTCAGATTGTTATTGCTGTCTGTGCTCATGTTAGGGAGATTCACATTCTCTCACTGTCCTCTTTACTGTTATCATTGAATGTGAAAGTAACAAAAACTCCCACACTTTTCGGTTCTGCCCAGAATGGTAAATGAGGTGAAATCTTCTAAAGGGGATACTAGTTCTAGTGACCCTGGTGACAACCGGGGTGTCTCGCACTTTGGAGGAATTTCCCCTCGCTTCCTGTTTTAGTTATGGGACAGGAAATGAAGGGAAAAGTCCCCAAAGAGACACATATGGCAATTAATGAAAAACAGACAGGGGTTATAACCCTCTCTTACCCTATTTAAAATGAAAAAAAGTTTTACCTATAGTTCTACTTTAACTTGCTTGTAAATTTCAAATTTTGGAACATATTACATGACACAGGCCACCAGTCACCTGAAGGTATCAGTCAATAACCCTGGGTCTATGAATATTTAGTCTGTGTCATGTGCTGTACTCCAAAATATGGAATTTACAGGTAAGTCTGAATTCCTTTAACTATTATCAGGACGAAAAAGAAATGTTTAAATACTACTTTAAAGTGTATTTTCATTGCTTGCGGCTTAATTGGGATAACAATGTCAAGCAAAAGGACAGCCGGCAACTCTGTAAATCTTCATTGTCAAACCTCAGTGAGTAATATAGACAAGGTGGCTAACGCATTTCAGCGATGAGCTTTGGTCACAGCACACCTGATAAATGTAAATTGGGATAACACCTACGCCTTAAACACCTATTTGGTACATTTTCCCATTCACATAGCATAACTTTAAAAAAATATTTAAAAATGACGGCTTACCTTTTTTAGATGCTCCTTTCTGGAATCTCCCAACACTAAAAATTACTACTTAGCTCTCTTTGTTTATGAGGAAGCTGGTGAGCTGCATTTTCTGTAATTATACTTGTCCATACTCTGCTAGCAGATCTCATCTCATCAGGTTGTAAACTAGATTTCAACACTGTCAATGGCTTCTCCATTGTATGGATATACTTATATTAATATTTTCCTCAAAAATAATGTACTGTCTTTGGAGTTATTACATCATTATAACACAATTATAAAGGGTAAGACATGTTCTTGAAACATATGTTTTTCTTTATATCTGCAGATAAATTATACATGGGGCCCGGCCAGCTTTATCATGATTTACAAAATCTGCTTAATGATTTGGATGTTGTCAATCAAATTTCACAACTAATATTGCAACTAAAAGGAAACTATCAGGTAAGAATGTGCACTGTGTTTAAAATGTTATTAAAGTGGTTATAAAGCCTCAAGGTTTTTTACCTTAATGCATTCTATGCATTAAGGGAAGTCGCTACATAGGAAGCGACTTCCCATGGGGCAATGGATAGATGGGAGGAGCCAGGATCGCCAGCAAAGGACCCGAGAAGAGGAGGTTTAGGGTCACTCTGTGCAATTGAATAGTATAGAAATGTTTCTTATTTTTTTGTATATTTCTTTACAATAGCTTTAAGTTGGGTACACAAACACACACTTTTTTCAGCCAGGAGGCTGAACGAGAAAAAATAAATCCTGCATCCACATGAGCTAGGTGAATGCAGGAATCTCTCCCACTTTTCTTTTCTATTCTGACAGTGTGGACTCCTCTTCTGTCAGAATACACTGATCACCACTGCAGCTGCTGATTGTAGGAGATTTTCTAGCAGGATCATTTGTCAGTAGCCAATCTAAAGGGCCATACACACTATAAGATTTTCTGAAGACTTTTTCCTTCAGATTTACCTTTTCTATGTAGTGCAAGGGCCTGCCAGATTGCATACAAATTGAAAGTGTTTAGGTTTGACCTCATATTATATGGTTTTGGTAAGTCTAAAGGAAAAAGTCTTCAGAAAATCTTATAGTGTGTATGGCCCATTACAATCAACTTCTGTCGAACTGGGAGAGCCACACACAGATTGGAATTCCCTGCTGAGCTGGCCAATTTTCAATCCATGTGTATCCAGCTTTAAGCCTGTTTTACTTGTATAAGAGCAGTGTGAACAGCAAGCTTTTTATTAAACTTTCAGCAAACTTCCTGCAGCTTTCTCTAAGCATTTAAAGTGCCCTTCAGCTCCTGTTTGGAAATGTTATACACAGATTCTAATGGGAGTGCTGATTGTCAATTTACCTGCTTCCGGACCGCCCGTCGCCTATTTACTGCAGCAGGCTGGCCCTCCTGCAGGAACTGACATAGACCTATGCCACTCGGCAGCGGGGACTCCGATGCACGGGGCAGGCGGCTCTATTTGCTGCCTTGACACCCACGATCATTCCCCACTGAGAGGGAAGAACGGTCAGCTGTTGTAAACACTGTTCTTCTCTCTGGAATGATCACAGAGTGCCTGTGATCCTTCTTTGTAGGATTACAGGTCTCTATGGTTATTCCATAAGCCCTGCCCTACAGTTAGAAACATGCCCCCAGGTACACATTTAACCCCTTGGTCACCCACTGTGTTAACCCTTTCTCTGCCAGTGTCATTTTTACAGTAACAGTGCATATTGTTAGCACTGATTACTGTAGTAATGTCACTGGTCCCCCCAAAAGTGTCAAAAATGTCAGTTAGGGGTCCAATCTGTCCGGCGCAATGTTGCAGTCCCGCTAAAAAATCGCAGATCGCCGCCATTACTAGTAAAAAAAAAAAAAGAATAAATAAAAATGACATAAATCTTTGCCGTAGTTTGTAGACGCAATAACTTTCAAACAAAATGGCCCCTGCCACCACCTATAACTGGCCTTCATAGCAAAGAGCACATGGAAAGGCAACGCATTTGAGACAAAAACAAAGAATGGGCCATTTTGTTTGTTGTTGATGTATTCTGGTGAGTGGACACACTGGATGCCTTTGCTGCCATTGTGCTATGAGCTGGGCATCCACTGTGCCCCCAAGTGCCTTTAAGGAGGGTTGGGCTACCTCCAGGCTCATCTGCCCCCTATCTATCCATTAGAGTGCATGTGCTTCCACTGTGGGGACTCTCATAGATTTACAGGAGCTAGGACTGCAGGTAATACAGGGTGCCGTGAAGTGGCCCCGCAGCTTACACATGCATTTGCAAATGTGTGCTAACTAAATCCCTGCTTTTAACGCATACTGATTGACAGGTTAATTTGTTTGGTTAGCAAACTGGTTGGAGAATTGAGCTGGGAATTCTTTGTTTTTGTCTCACATGCGTTGCCCTTCCATGTGCTTTTTGCTATGAAGGCCAGTTATAGGTGGGGGCAGGGGCCATTTTGTTTGTTGTTAAAGTGACAATTACCACTTCTATTAAGATCTATGTTTAACACTTACAAACTGGAGCTGAAGGATGCTTTAAAAGCTTCAACAAAGCAGACTGAAAACTCTGCAGATGCTCTCTAAAAGCTTGCTGTTCACACTGCTCTTATACAAACTGAAGCTCAGTATATTTTCTTTTTTCTTATTTTGTTCAAAAATTCTTCATCTAGGTAAGGGTTCTTGTAGCGCCAGCTATATGTGGTTTGTTACAAGCTGAAGCCCTTATGAAACAGGCCTTAGACTACAGAAACATAGCCAATAGATCTTTAGTGGCTATGAACATTTCATTGTAAACTGTATAGAAGCCATGGCTTCCACAGGCTGTATTTATGATGAGCAAAAGGCCTGAAACAGATGTATGCAGTTTGGAATAAATGCCTTTATAATACAGTATTTGCTATATTTGAACTATACATCAGTGGTTCTGGATGTGCATCAGATGCAAAGAAGTAATTTGCATCTCACCACTCATTGTCCTGAAATAAGGAATAATCCTCCTATTTTTGGAAAATTATATGGAATGAAACGTGAATAAGGCTTTAAGGCTTTACTGTGCTGTTCTATTGTAAACTGCAAAAGATTGCAAACCTTTCCAAACTGAGAGAAGTGATTACTTTAACAGCCTGTATTGATGTGAGTAAACTCTCCATATATAATGTTATATGTAAGAAGAATGTGTTTAATGTGGGAAGCAAAGTAAATGTATGCTTTAAGTATGATCAGCAGTTGACTCCTACTAGAGAATGTTTTTTAGGCCTTGAGTACTTAAAAGAGAAATATGGGAATCCCAAAACAAAAAAAAAAAAACATTCATACTTGCCTAGATGGCTGCAGCACCAATACCTGCTGCAACTGTCCCCCCCGCTGGATCTACAAGACCTGAGTGATTAAACAATGCTGATCACTCCATTCTCCCCCTCTACTCTGAGCAGAGAGAGGTGACTGTCAGTCACCGGCTCTCTGCCCTGCCCCTCCAGTGCTCACTGGAGCACTTGGCTGTGGAGGGGACGGGAGGGGCTGGCTCGGGCTCTCTGCAGAATGCTAAGGAGCTGAGTCAGCTGCCAGTCCAGGCTTCTGGGTGGATCCTGACCATTTGATTGTGATCTTTCCTGAGCCTGGATGGGTTGAGTGACATCAACCCCGCTGTCGGCTGAAAATGGGTTACAGGAGTGCAAAACGAACTGTGCTCTTGTGAACCATGGAAGAGCTCTGGCTATACTACTCCTTATTAAAGCCTCAGTGTAGCTAAAGTTAAAAAAAAAATCCACACAAGAGATATTACTTACAGTCAGTTGGTCATGTTCCTTGTGCTAAATCCCAGTGCGGCAGGGGTTAAGACAACCAAGGGGCTGTCACAGGCTCTCATCAAGAGAGCCGGCTATGTCTGCCCTTTCCGTCCATCTGCTTCAAATATAGAATTCTATGAATGAAACAGGCTCTATTAATGGAGGATGGGTTAATGATAATTCAGTGGTCTTTAACCAGTCAGTGTCCACCAATAAGTAAAATCTTAGTTTTGGGTGGACATGTGTTACAAATATTTAATATTCTAAACTATTTTTTTCATACATTTTGAATGCTCCTTTGTCACCAAATGCTGATCTCTAATCTCCATACAGAACTTGAACCAGGTTGTAGCTCAGGATTGGTCTTCGGGTTTACAAAAGCTGATCTTGAAGAAAGAGAATGAAATTCGAGCGGCAGACCGCTGTAGAATTCAGCTCCAGCTTCCTGGCAAACATGACAAGTCAGTGGTATTTTTTTTTCTGCAGATCGTTTTTCAGTCTAATAACACATTAGAGAAACTTCAAAGCCATTTTGCATATTCTTTTATCTTATTTTCCTAATATGTTCCAGATCAGGACGACCCACTTTCTTCACAGCAGTGTTTAATACGTTTACTCCTGTTGCAAAGCAGTCATGGATCAATAATTTGCAGATGGCTAAACTTGCACTTGGTAAGTTGCACAGCCTTAAATGTTAAAGTTCTCTGCTGATTATACAGAAACACCATTAGTCGTGTTTAGGAGGTATATTAAAAAATTGTATTTTGATCAGATAAAATGGTTCAAGTGATTATTTTTTCATGGTTTTTGACATTATGAGAGATAAAATAATTCTTTAAGGGCTGTTTTTCTCTGCTGGTTTATAACAGAGTTAAAATTATGGTATATACTAACCACTTTTAGAAGTCAGTTTATTAGTGTATGTTGTTGATATAGCTGTATAACAATAGGAGCATCAGTGGATGCAAATATAACTGGGCCTCAATTAAAGTAACGGCAGCCAAGGAAGTTGAATTTTCAGGAGTAGATGTCAGCAGTGTAAGCCACCATAGCTCCTTGATATGAGATTCACCTACAAATGGGTCTGAGTTGTCTTAATATTTTGTTAATAGTTTAGAGCAAGAGTTTGTGCCCAGTGATAATTTTTGGGCCTCTCTGAGAGCACCCTTCTTGTAAGAGTATACAGTAATTACTGAAAACTTGCTCATCCTAAAGCAAGGTGAGACAGTAATAATTTATAAGAGTAAACATAAGATGTTTTTTAATGAAAAGCTTCTTGAACTCAGATTGTTGTGTGACTGACCAGCTTTACTCTTTTTTGACATTTCATCCTGCTTCTTGGTCATAACAGCCTATGTGTATGTTTGAAACAAAATTTGTTTTTGAAATCCCAAGTCTTGAAACTGCGTAGTTCAACATTATGGACAATTTCAAATGGTTTCCTAGAAGACTTTCAACTTTTATAGGTATCCTTTATCTTTCTCAGAAGGAATTCCCAGGCAATTATTACAATATGTTTAATATAGTTTAGGAATTAAATCATAAATATCCCCTATACACTCACTTTCAGAACACTTGGCTAGTTGCCTGTGTCATAAGATATATGTATTTTTTTTAAAGCTGTAGTTTAAGAATGATAGATACCAAAAATTATACAGTAATATCCTTCTACTTGCTATATTGTAAAGCATGTACTTAATTCTTGAAATTTGTGAGGTGTTGAGCTGTTGGAGCCCACCACCCCCCCCCCCCTTCCCCTTTTCTGGTTCTGACATTAATGCATTAACAACTACAAGGAATACTTTGGTTCTTGCACAAGCCTCATCATGACTGCCTATTCTTAAAGAGGAATGCTGCTGCTAAGTACTATTTGCATATTAGCCGGTCATGCAACATAGACCCAATGCAATTAAATTAAATTGGTCTCTAATAGGAAATCTTCTACCTGCATACTTGATCATATTCCCAACCATTTTTTTAAATCCTGTTTTAGTTCTCTATACTCCATTATTCTCAATATCATAAATTACTTCCTTAGCACTGGTTTTATACCAACAATCCTCAAAACTGCCTCTATCACCCCAGTACCAAAAAAAAAACAACATGGCTCTGGACAATTTAAACAACTCTTAGCATATATCTAACTAACCCTTTATTGCCAAGATCCTTGAGCAAGCTGTGATATCTCAATAACATAACCACCTGACTTTAACCACTTAAGGACCAGGCCTATTTCTGACACTTGATTACAAGTTGAAATAAGTATTTTTTGCTAGAAAATTACTTAGAACACCCAAACATATAATTTTTTTTTAGCAGAGACCCTAGAGAATAAAATGGAGATTGTTGCAATACTTTGTCACACCGTATTTGCACAGCAGTCTTACAAACGCAATTTTTTGGGGAAAAATATACTTTTTTGAATTAAAAAATAAAACCATAAAGTTAGTCCAATTATTTTCTATAATGTGAAAGATAATGTTGTAAATAGATACCTAACATGTCATGCTTCATAATTGCGCATGATTGTGGAATGGTGACAAACATTGCTACTTAAAAATCTCAATAGGAGATGCTTTAAAAATTTCTACAGGTTACCAGTTTAGAGTTAGAGGAGGTCTAGGGCTGGAATTGTTGCTCTTGCTCTAACGATCATGGCAATACCTCACATGTGTGGTTTGAACACCGCTTATATATGTGGGCACGACTTGCGCAAGCTCGGAGGGATGGGGTGCTTTAAATAATTTTTTTTTTCCTTATTTATTTTACCTTTTATTTTTACACTGTCCCTTTTAAAAAAAAATGCTTTTGATCACTTTTATTCCTATTACAAGGAATTTAAACATCACTTGTAATAGAAGCAGAACAGGTCATCCTTAATGTGTGATCTGGGGTCAAAAAGATCTACCCTTAACCTCCCTGGCGGTGATCCCGAGCGTGACTCTGGGTTGATTTTTTCTATCCGGAGCGGTAACCCCGAGTCACGCTTGGGGTGGATGTGCAGAGAGCGCAGCGGTGTTCTCTTACCTTCTCCTGGCGATCCAGCGATGATCTCTCATTGCTGTGACCGCCAGCCGAGAGTCCCGCCGCTCCTCCGTCCTCCGTCGGTGTGATGACTTCCTAGTTCCGTTCCCTGCAGCAGCAATGCTGCATGGGAGCGGAACTAGGGAGGGAAATTTAAAAAAAAAAAAAAAGTTGCACAAAACACAAACACATAACACATTTTATATTATATATAAATATATATATATATATATATATATATATATATATATACCGGCATACATATATATATATATATATATATATATATATGCATATATGTGTATATATGTATATATATATATATATATATATATATATATATATATAAAATTATATTATTGATTCAATTATAATTCATGCGTTATATATATATATATATATATATATATATATATATATATATATATATAATGTGTGTGTGTGTGTGTATATATATATATATATACACACATATATATAATATATAAAGCATGAATTATAATCTAATCAATAATATAATTTTATTATATATATTATATATTAAATAATAAAATTATATTATTGATTTGATTATAATTCATGCGTTTGTGTTTCAAATTTATCACATCTGGGATGTCTACTAGACTCTTGTTTTGGTCAGGTTTAAGTCAGTAATTACTAAGAATTGTAGGCCTATAATACATAACGCCAAATTTCCATGAAAAGAATTGTACCGCTTTTGGTATGTAATTCCTGACAGAATCATACCGCCAGGGAGGTTAAAGGCAAAAAGAAAATAAAAAAATGTAATTTTTGTTCTTTTGTATGAAAAAATATGGGCCCTTTAAGGCCATCGGGAGGAAGCGACTTATGACGTCGCTCCGGGCCTCCAAGGCCATAGAGTCAAGTGGGGGCCATCTTCCCCTCACTCGACTTCCTGAGTGGGACACATGGATGGACCAGATTGATCAGGAAATGGGGGGGGGGGGGTGCTGGGGCACCTCTCCCAATAAGAGTGATCCCGTGGGACCACTTTTATGTGAAAGAGGACGGCCCGCCGTGTAACAAAATAACCAGGTTATGGCAGCTATATTGAATTACCCTATTTTAACCCCTCCAATCTGGTTTTCGGCAACTGCACAGCACAGAAACCACTTTGGTCAAAGTTACCAACGACCTTCTGTTAGCTTCTGATTTCTGTTCACTAGCCATTCTTATTCTACTGGATGTTCATTCTGCCTTTGATACTGTAGACCACAATCTTTTACTCTCTCGCTTTGAAACCATATTTAGAGTCTCAGAATTGGCTCTGAAATGGTTTAAGTGGTATCTTACTGATCCATGTCCCTTTGTTTCTCTTGGCGGATTTCAGTCTGAAATTGGTCCAGTCACATTCGGTGTTCCTCAGGGCTCAATCTTGGGTCCCTTACTTTTTAGCATGTACATGTTTCAGTTTGGCCAACTGCTTAGATCACATGGGCTCAGTTATCACTTCTATGCTGATGACACTAACATATACATCCACACTAAACCAGATTTTACTTTGGCTACTTCTCTCCTATCTGACTTTGTGACATAAAAACTTGAATTGCCGACAATTTCCTTCAATTAAGCTGTGACCAGACTGAAGTCATGCTTATTGCCCCCCTCCCATCAATTATGTAAGGCCAGTCCTGGTAGTTTATCTATAGATGTCACTTTACTTGAGCTTCAGTCTAAATTGAAAAATGTAGGGGTGATATCTGATGCTAGTTTAACCTATTGAGCCACATGTACAAAATGTTGTCAGAATATTTTTTTTTTTTTCACTTGAGAAACATTGCCTGGCTGCGTCCTATGCTATCATACACTGTAGCCGAAAAGCTGATCCATACATTTGTGTTCTCTCGACTTGACTACTGCAATCTCTACCAGCCGTTATACCTAAATCCACTAATAATCAACTACAATATGTACAAAGTTCTGCAGCCAGAATTCTCACTAGGTCTGGTACAAGTGACCATATTACCCTTATCCTGAAGTCCTGTCACTGACTACCTATCAGGTTTTGCATAGACCTGAAGATTCTCCTCTTCAACTGTAAGGCTCTTCATGGCTTGGAACCCCATCATCTTTCTGAACTTTTATCAACTTACTACCTCCTCCCCCCCCCTCATAACCTCCACTCAAATTCTTGTCTTCTGTGTGTCCTCCCTACTCGCCTACATTCGATGGGAGACCAAGCCTTCTCTTCTGCTATTCCCCAAAACTCTGGAATACACAAAGAACATCAGAGAGTCATCTTCTCTAAACTTCTTCAAATCAAATCTAAAAACGTATTCTTTTGACAAGCTTTCATGTAATTTTCCCTTTTTCCTTTTTTTATCCTGTGTATTTCTTGTGTTTTCTTTTTTAATAAGAAAAATCAGAAACCCAGTTCTATAGAAACACATGTGCATGGTCTCCCTTTACGTCCTAGCAGCCTCACAAAATTGGAGGAACTGACCAAAATTGTGACTAGTAATTAGCTAATAGATTCGCCCCACCATATATATGCTGTAAATTGGGATACATTGCGCAATCTGATGTTTTCTGCAGATTGGCAGTTTGCTCTGCTGGACAAATCAGCTTGCTTAGTAATCTGGAAAAAGTGGTGTTTGGCTGTCTTTAACTTCCTTTTCTCAGTGTGTGCTAATGGACCCCATGAATCCTCACTGACCATAGGATCACTGGCAATAAAGTAGAATTATAGACAAAACTTTTTTTTTCCATTTTGAATAGAGCAAGGGATGGTTGTAACCCTTGTCTGAATTTTTTTCACCATCTATGTCTCATTGCGAAGATTTGCCTTCACTTCCTGTCCCATAGCCAAACAGGAAGTGAGTGGAAATCCCTGCAAATTAAGTTAATTCTTTGGGGGACCCCAAGGTTACCAGAACTAGTGTTCCTTTTGGAAGATTTCCCCCCTATTATATTTCTAGGGACAACCCAAAATTTGAGGTTTTCTTTTACTTTCACTGAAAATGGTAAACAGGACAAATAGACAGGGTGAATCTGCGTAACAAGGGCACAAGCAGCAACAGGTGTTCTAATCCCTCTCCACTCTATCCAAAACCAAGAAAAATGTTTTGCCATTAGTTATACTTTATGCAAACTGATAATAAGGTACTTTCTGGCCCTTACCAGTCCATTCTTTTAGGTCCCCATCTTTCATGGTGAAACCCCCACCTGTGAAAGGACCATCACTCTGAAATTTAATGAAGGAAAGTAAGTGAATGTTTAAGTTGTCCAAAAGTATCCTTTACCAGTCAGCTTTATTACTGGCACTCCATAGCAAATGATCTGGCCTGCAAAGCAGCACCCTGTATTAAACAGGAACTTTCCGCAGGCACACATATTCCTAATTCATTAATTTTCAATATTGCACTTATCTTTTATCCAGGAAAAACATACTCACAAGCACAGCAAATCCTGCATTGTCCTTTTCTACCCTGATGCGTTTCCATTAGACATACTTTCCCGCCTAGACATACTTTCCTGCCCTGCCATCTTCATTTTCTCCATCATCAGAAGGCAGCTGGCTGTTCTAACTTCTTGCAGCCAGTCCTGTGATGATTCTTCCTGTGCTGTGGGGAAGCCTTCTAATGCCCTCTGGGTGTGTGACATCAGTATACCATGATGTGGCAAGAGGTAGCTTTGCATCATTCTCAAAAAAAATATGTACAAAACTGCGCTATCCACACACTTACCTATACGTGATAAGTCAATGCAGCTTTATAATAGTGCCAATACAACACTCAATAACCTTAAACACAACATTTTAAGTGCAAAAACTGATTAAACCACAGTGTGCAATAAATTAATCTTGAAAATCACTTTTCAGCAGTATTACTTGTGCTACTATCTCACTCCATGCTGTTAAAAAAATGCATTACTTGCATTACTTCAAGACTGGGGTTAATACACTAAAGACAGACTGTTCACTTTGGAAGGGAAATATCCCCAGAGATTAGTGAATGAAGTGAAACTCTGACATCCATCATCCAATCATGTGCAAGCAAAAATGCAGTTTTTTTTAAATTTTTATTTTCCTTGCATATCATTGGGTATTCTTTGAATTTCACTGTATTCACTGAGCTCAGGAGAAAATTCCTTGCAAAAGATAGCTTCCCTTGCAAAGTGAGTAAGCCTATTTACCTTTAGTAAACAAAACGTATTGTGTCCATAATAATATCTCCATGAAGAATAATATATTGTTGTCTCTTCTGTAGCTCGCATGTATTCCCACATCTCCAGTGCAAATTTGTAATCAAACCAATGTGCCCAACACCTGTGGCTGCATTCAAATTCACCAGACAGATATGACCTTACTGCAAATTTAGGTCACAAGCCCTTTTTCAGTAATCCTCCCTTTAATTTCACCACTTCCTCATCCAAAAGTTTTGATAATTTCTCCTGCTCTTACCGGCAGCCAATGTTGCGTCTCATGAGTGCATACTCAAGGCACGTGATCCCTGCTGGCTGCACTTCTGTTGATGGGCTCAGAAGCTGTAAGGCGATACACTAATGGGGTTTTAAAGTGTAATTCCTGCCTAACTCTAAATATGTTTAAAGTGGTCCCCCCACCCCTCCTGCTACCTATGCTGCCTTATCTGTTTAAATATAAAATACTTACCTATTTTCAGCCTGCTTCAGTCACCTGATCCCGCAGTTATGGCTCCCCTGTGTGGCTACATGGTGTGATATAGTAGCACTCTTAGTAACACTGTTGAGAAGTGTTTTGCATGGTGCATTTATTGTACATATTGTACATATTGTGGTTTAGTTAGGTTTTGCCTTTTAGGGAAAAATGTAGGGGGTGGAATGATAGATCATCATGGGCTTCACATCTGTAATAGTTTCAAGGAGTACATATGCCAACCATTGTGACTTTTTACAGAGCCAGACAAAGCTAACACAAACTGTATTTTATATATTTATTTTGTATATGTCATATATTATTGATAGATAGATAGATGATAGATTATAAAAAATGGCATTGTATGATATAGACATAATCAATAAAATGAATGCTTATTTACAGCAGCCTTTATTTATTCCTGAATGCAAGCTTGTGCATAAATATGGCATTCCATGCATCTTATATGTGTTTAGAATAGTCACTGTTTTATTTCTTCCTATATGAATATAGACTCTTGTAGTATAGTGCAGAAGAGGCAGCTAAATTTTTGACACATTTTGTAATTCACTTCTAAAACAGTTCAGTTCTAATAATCTACATATGCTGTACCCGAAAGGACAGGGGTGGCAATTTCTAGTAGGGCTGCAAGGGTAGAGATACACAAATGATCTGGATTAAACAATACTCTTCTTATCACCCATAAGTAAAACAAATATGTTCAATAGTTTTATCCACATATATACCCTCTTTTCACCTGCATTATCCTGGTACTGGTATTTCCATTGCCATTTGTCACAGGAAACAGAGAGGCAGAGAGGTACATCTCATTCTCCTAAGTCCTCACACATCTTCATCTGTTTGCCCCAACTTTATACTGTTGCAGATGGTCAGTTCTACGTAGGTGTCTGCACCAGATGCCACAGCCATCATCTAGTTTTTGTGCTTAGGTGGAAATAGAGGTTGGGGCTGGTCGACTGAAATAAAAAATAAAAAAAGTTTACCTTTTTTGAGGGTACAGTTTTAAAAAAAGGATGTGCTTCAAATGGTATTTATTCAAATAAAATTGATATGAATAATAAAAAAACATAGCCTTCATTATAGAAAAAGTATAAACTTAAAGCTTCATTAAACCCAAAACATTTTTAACATGTTTACATTTAACATTAAATTACAGTGCATCCAGAAAGTATTCACAGCGCTTTACTTTTTCCACATTTTGTTATGTTATAGCCTTATTTCAGAATTAATTAAATGTATTAATTTTCTCACATTTTACAAACAATACCCCATAAACAAAATGTGAAAAAAGTTTGTTTGAAATCTTTGCAAATTTATTAAAAATAAAAAACAAAAAAATCACATGTACATAAGTATTCACAGCTTTTGCCATGACACTCAAAATTAAGCTCAGGTGCATCCTTGAGATGTTTCTACAACTTGATTGGAGTCCACCTGTGGTAAATTCAGTTGACTGGACATGATTTGGAAAGGCACACACCTGTCTATATAAGGCCCCACAGTTAATAGTGCATGTTGGAAAACAAACCAAGCCATGAAGTCCAAGGAATTGTCTGTAGACCCCCAAAACAGGATTGTTTCAAGGCACAGATCTGGGGGAAGAGTACAGACACATCTCTGCAGCATTGAAGATCCCAATGATCCCAGTGACCTCCATCATACGTAAATGGAAGAAGTTTGGAACTACCAGGACTCTTCCTAGAGCGGGCTGCCTGGCCAAACTGTGCGATCAGGGGAGAAGGGCCTTAGTCAGGGAGGTGACCAAGAAGCCGATGGTCACACTGACAGGGATCTAGCATTTCTCTGTGGAGAGAGGAGAGCCTTCCAGAAGAACAACCATCTCTGCAGCACTCCACCAATAAGGCTTGCATGATAGAGTGACCAGATGGAAGCCACTCCTCAGTAAAAGGCACATGACAGCCCGCCTGGAGTTTGCCAAAAGATATCTGAAGGACTCTCAGGCCATGAGAATCAAAATTCTCTGGTCTGTTGACACAAAGATTGAACTCTTTGGCCTGAATGGCAAGCGTCATGTCTGGAGGAAACCAGGCACCACTCATCACCTGGCCAACACCATCCCTGCATGGTGGTGGCAGCATTATGCTGTGGAGATGTTTTTCAGTGGCAGGAACTGGGAGACTAGTCAGGATCGAGGGAAAAATTATTGCAGCAATGTACAGAGACATCCTTGATGAAAACCTGCTTCAGAGCGCTCTGGACCTCAGACTGGGGTGAAGGTTCATCTACAAAAAGAACAATGGCCCTAAACACACAGCCAAGATAACAAAGGAGCGGCTACAGTACAACTCTGTGAATGTCCTTGAATGGCCCAGGCAGAACCCACACTTGAACCCGATTGAACATCTCTGGAGAGATCTAAAAATGGCTGTGCACCGACGCTCCCCATTCTACCTAATAGTTTGAAAGAGCCTGCAAAGAAGAATGTGAGAAACTGCCTAAAAATAGGTGTGCCAAGCTTGTAGCATCATACTCAAAAAGACTTGTGGCTGTAATTGGTGCCAAATGTGCTTCAACAAAGTTTTAAGCAAAGGCTGTGAATACTAACGTACATGGGAGTTTTTTCATTTTTTTTTTTTTTTTTTAATAAATTTGCAAAGATTTCAAACAAACTTCTTTCATGTTGTCATCATAATTGGGTATTGTTTGTAGAATTTTGAGAAAATGAATGAATTTAGTCCATTTTGTAATAAGGCTGTACCATGACAAAATGTAGAAAAAGTGAAGTGCTGTGAATAATATTCCGGATGCACTGTATATGCATTATTATATTTAGTTAGTAAAGAGTACTGGTTGATCCTGATGTTCAGTTTCACTTTCTTGTTCTCTATTTCAACACTGGTGCATCCAATTCTATGGCTCTACCATTGCTACCTGTACTGTGCTTGCTCCTTTTTTGGAACAGGGAACCCATACACTTCTATGTTGTCAGATTCTAGCCACCTCATGTTTCATCACCTTTAGAGGCGGCTCCCGATCGAATATTTACAAGCCCCTCCATCTCTTTCTCTATGCTACAAACCAGAAACACAACATGATCTGTTTCAACTTGGTGTGTCACATCCAGAGGAATTGCATAAACTTTTTTTGAAATATTTATAGAGGACTTTTTTAGGCACCCAACAAAGACACAAGAAAAACAATTATAAAAAGTTTTTTTACAAATTTTATTGCAAAGACCATAAAAATGTTTAAAATAGTGCAATGGCTGATCATGAAGTGGTGGGTCAAAGATGGACCGTTAATGACCTCACATTCATAAACTGAAAACACTGAATTCCACACTGTGATCCTGTAGATCGTTAATGGGTACACCCATCCTTCAAAATGAACCACTATTGCGGGGAAAAAACTGTATAAACATCACTGATCTACTGACTAATCAAGTAAGTACAGGTAAAAAGCGGTTGCAGGGCCGGCCTTAGGTGTTCAGGCGCCCTGTGCGAGCTAATCCTGTGGCGCCCCCCCCCATCCTCACCTCTGGCCCCCCTAAATATGGCTGTATCTATTGAAAAAATATTTAAGAGTATAATTGCTGCTAATTGACTGCAAGTGGGTGCAGCAGCAAGATGAAAACAGGGAAAAAATAAGTGCAAAAATAGTTTTTACCCTAAAATGATATATAAATATGTCACCCAAATCTGTTTCTGTTGTAAAAAGTGCACAGTGCTAAATTATTAAATCTGCATGACTACTACTATATACAGATCATGTACCACTACTAAATAAATAACAACTAAATATTCATAACCTCTACAATAAGCCAAAAATGAATCAACATAGCGTGAATCCATAAAATACATAGGCTTTTTATTTAGGTCTGGTGAGTCAGTTTGGGGTGATTGGTGGAAGCAGCACATATGGTGCTTTTTTGGCGTACACATTCCGTAGAAGATTCGTCACCATAAATATTTATTTGCACTTTTTTGCACATTTTCTTGCACCTTTTTGGCACTTCATTGGACTTTTCTTGGAACTTTTTTATGTTCACTAATAACATAGTCGCCCTTACATCAGAGACCCTCACAAAGACCCCCCCACAGAGCCCCCTCTAACATCAGAGACCCCCCCACAGAGCCCCCTTACATCAGAGACCCCCCCCCGCAGATCCCCCCTTACATCAGAGACCCCCCCCACAGAGTCTCCCTTACATCAGAGACCCTCACAGAGCCGCCCTTACATCGGAGACCCCCCCACAAAGCCCCCCTTACATCAGAGACCCTCACAGAGCCGCCCTTACATCAGAGACCTCCACAGAGTCCCCCTTACATCAGAGACCCCCCACAAAGCCCCCCTTACATCAGAGACCCTCACAGATCCCCCTTACATCAGAGACCCCCCCACAGAGTCCCCCTTACATCAGAGACCCCCACAGAGTCCCCCTTACATCAGAGACCCTCAGAACCCCCCATACATCAGAGATCCCCCCACAGAGTCCCCCATACATCAGAGATCCCCCCCACAGAGTCCCCCTTACATCAGAGACTCCCCACAGAGCCCCCTTACATCAGAGACCCCACAGAGCCCCCCCTTACATCAGAAACCCTCACAGAGACCCCCCACAGAGCCCCCTCTTACATCAGAGACCCCCCACATCAGAGACCCCCCATAGAGCCCCCCTTACATCAGAGACACCCCCACAGAGTCCCCCCTTTACATCAGAGACCCCCCACAGAGTCCCCCCTTACATCAGAGACCCCCCACAGAGCCCCCTTACATCAGAGGCCCTCACAGAGCCCCCCTTACATTAGAGACCCCCAAAGAGTCCCCCTTACATCAGAGACCCTCAGAGCCCCCCCTTATATCAGAGACCCCCACAGAGTCCCCCTTACATCAGAGACCCTCAGAGCCCCCTTACATCAGAGACTCCCACAGAGACCCTCACTGAGCCCCCTTACATCAGATACCCTCAGAGTCCCTCTTACATCAGAGACCCTCAGAGCCCCCCCCTTACACCAGAGACCCCCCCACAGAGCCCCCTTTACATCAGAGACCCCCCCACAGACCCCCGTTACATCAGAGACCCCCCTTACATCAGAGACCCCCCCCCACAGAGCCCCCTTTACATTAGAGACCTCCCACAGACTCCCATTACATTAGAGACCCCCTTCAGAGCCCACCCTTACATCAGAGACCCCCCTCAGAGCCCCCCTTACATCAGAGACCCCCCAGAGAGCCCCCTTTACATCAGAGACCCCCACAGACCCCCTTACTTTAGAGCCCCCCCTCAGAGCCCCTCCTTACATCAGAGATCCCCACTGAGTCCCCCCCTTACATCCGAGACCACCCCCACAGACCCCCCTAACATCAGATACCCCCACGCACACAGAGCCCCCCTTACATTTGTTACATACTGGGGCAGAAAGGAGGGTAAGCTTACTTACCCAAGGATGAAGGCTCAGGCTGTCTGCAGCTTTTCTTCTGTGTTAAACTTCCTGCACACACATACCCAGAGAGTGTGGGCGGGGCAGACCCAGGAGGAGATGAGCAGAAGGAGAAGGGACGGGAGGAGGAGGAGAAGGGGCAGGAGGAGGAGGAGCTAACAATCTCCCTCTCTCTCTCTCTCTCCTCTCGCGTCCCTGAGGCTGAGCTGTGTGTGAGATACACAGCTCGGCCCTGCAGCCCGGACTCCAGAGAAAACACATTTACAGACGCACAGCGGGAGGTAAGCGGCGGCCTGTGTTGCCCCTGTCCAGGCCGCGGTTGTCCCTTACCTCCCGCCGTGCGGCCTGATCATTTGCAAGCTGTGATGGCTGCACGGCGCCCCTGTTGCCCATGGTGCCCTGTGCCGCCGCACAGCTCGCACACCCCAAAGGCCAGCCCTGAGTGGATGCAGTGACAAATGTCACATGGAAGATGTATTACACGATGGATGCCCAGTAGAGGATTGTAGTGAATACTAAGCCCCTATACATTTCAATGACTAATTTTCCTCCAGGGAAGACAAGTGGGAATTCATATATACCATGTCCATAAGTTCATTGCAATGCATAATAAAAATACAGAGGTTGCGGGAGTCTGCGACAACCCCACGCATGTCACCCACCATATATAGACAGAACAACAAACATCTTGGCTCCACCAGACCATATGGGAGGAGGCAATGCTCTAAAGGGTACCAAGGCAGAGGCCTCAGGAGGCTTATAAATGTTAAAAGCATGTAATAATTCGCATTTGCTCCTCAATCTTTCCTATAGAAGCACTGGTAAAATGTGTTGACATAAGAGGATGCCTTTACCACAAATCCCTTTGTAGGCCAGATTGTTGATGACTAGCTATCAGTTATTTCTTTAAAACAAGGAATTCTGTATAAGATGTATGATGCATCTGATGTGGGAATGTTTTTAGGATCTGTTATGTCTCATTATAGTTTTTTTAACAATTCTTTATAAATAAAAAACCTTTGTCAAAGATTTTTTTTTTTTTAAACTTGTGGCCCTAATTGTACCGGTAAAGTCCAACATTCGTTTTTTTGTTTTATTGTAAAGCAATAAGTGAAGGAAAATCCTTCAATGGTGACACACCTCTTTTGTGACAACTCTCTAGAACGGAAATTCTATTCATTTATCGACTGATTTCCTCTTTTTTAACTATTACCTACTCATTTTAAAACAGAGAAAAAAATGGTCTTATATAAACTATAATGTGGTGATAAAGAGACTAAAGCCCTGTACACACGCAACGATTATCGCCCGACCGATCGTCCGTCTTTTGTCCAGAGTTGTGTTTTGTTGGTTGGAATGTGCCTAGACTGCACACAAATTTTCTCGCCCAACAAAAATCTACTTCAGAAGTGATGTCATGTGTTGGTTTGCTTTCTTTGTGTTCTTTCTTCACTGAGCATGCCCAGACTTGCTTATTAGATTTTTCCCTGTCGAAATCTGTACTGACTGCACGAAAATCGGCCATGTTTTGACGGCAGACAAAACTTTTATAGTCTGCACACCAGATTTTTTTTGGCCGAAAAGTCGGAGTCGGTATTCGGAAGCATCATACTAACAAGCCGAAAATCGGCAGATCGGTCGTTGGACGAAAATTCCCTGCCAATTTTCGACGCGTGTGTACGAGGCTTTAGAAAAGGTGTTCTGCGACCATTTGAAATTTTGCTTTTAGTCTACTTTTTGTAAATTATATGTTATTTTTTTATTACATTTTTGTCACACATAATTCAGACATAAGCATTCTTCTAACAAAGCATACTAGAGCCTGTAATTTATGAAAAGACTAGAAGGCGTGAGGAAAAAAAATTGCCTTTAAACTTTCTAGCTGGTTGAAAATGGTCACACAGGCATTTTTCCCATAGACTTTTATAAGTTGTTCAGCTTTATGTAATGTAATGCAAAGTACAATTGACATGTGTAATGTGCTATAATGAGCCTATCTGATGTCATTATTTTCTATGATTACAGTGAACCTCTATTTGGTTGGTTTGGGTTACTGCACTTGCACACTGTGATTACTTTTTGTAGCTTAATTAAATTAGCCCCCTGTCTTTTTGCTTTGAATCCCTTGTTCTGATGTACAGCAACAACAGTTGAAAAAAGTTAATTGGGTCCCGCATTTTCTTGTTAACTTTATTACAGACGAGGAGAACCAGCTGGGTTGGTTCTGCCTAGAGGATGAGGGAAATCAGGTCAAAAAGGAAAAACACCCCTTGCTTGTTAAGTATTTGCCAGTAATCATGGCAAAGCAACAAGAATTTAAGGTAAGCCATTTTTAGAATGCAAACATCAGCATGTTTCAAGGTCATGAATAGAACCACACATCCTTCCTGCACAGACTTTTTATCATCTCATCTTTGAAAATGGTTTTATCTTCCTTTATGTAATAACTCCATCTTAACGTGGCATTCAGAAGATGCAGATTGCAGGCTCCCATCTGGCCTTGTCAGTAAACGTGTAATGTACCAGCAGTGGTGTCTCACAGACTCAGATGCCAGTGCACATGCTTTACATGTCAAGCAACAACGTGTGACTTTATTTATAGTGCTCTCTTACCTTCCCCATGATAAATGTCCCTGCAGGTTAATGATATCTACTGTATATGATTTAAGGATATTTATAGACCCAGGTATGGACGTGATGTTCTTTGACCCAATTAGCATTTGCCTGATTTATTTTCAGATTGAATGTGCTGTCTATAACCCTGAACATTATCTCAGTAGTGAAAATGATCCAGATACACTTTCCATGCATCATGGGTTTTTGTGGGTAAGTGAACCCTCTTAAATCTTTTGATTTATTACCGTATTACAGACAATTGTACATTATATACTGAAATTGATTGTTTAATTTGCTTTTCTAGTCCACCAATTTACAAATATGTGTGATTGTAAAAAAAAAAAAAAAAAATGAACATACAAACAGGAAAAATAAAGGACATGGCAATTAAATCCATCTATCTGTCCACCCAATGTAGATTGTTGATTTTCTGAAAATAAAAGCGGACTGGGTCCTTTGTGAATTTTGTAGATTTTAAGGAGTTGTTAGGTGGTAAGAAAAATCTTCTGAAGCATCCCCTAGCTTCTTCTAAATTTATGCTGTAAACAATGACTTGGAGCTGTCTGAGACAGCTCATTTCACTGTGCTGGGAGTATGCAGTGAGCACACTCTCAGCACAGAAGAGCAGTTCCCCACAGATGCATATGCGCAGCAACTTGACAGTAGGGCCCTAGGACCCACCCACCCTCCCTGATGTTGCATATGTACCTACAGCCAGTGGGAACTGGTTTAACACCCCTTCCCCACCAACACACTAAAGCTGGGTACACACTGGCTTTCGGTTAGTGTTTACAGCAGACTGACAGAAGGCGGTCTAACAACGGGCTGTTGTCAAAGGGACATGCTGGAAAATCACCATCCTTATCATCGCTCGCAGCCAATGGGGAGTTTGGAGTCCCGCTGTCAGAGTGCAATAGCACAGCGGGGGGGGGGGGGGGATTGCCATACCAACATCGCTTGTGTTAGTATGGCGATCTGTCAGGTTGCTGTGTGTATCGAGGTAAAGTAATATTAAAGACTTTTTTTTTTATTTTTGTTTAAATATAACAAATACTTTTCTGCTCTGTGCAGTTGTTTTACCCCGGTCCTCTTCTTCTCAGGTTCCTGGCCCCTCCCTCCTGCCGAGTGCCCCCACAGCAATCAGATTGCTTTGGGCGCACCCAAGCTGAGCCACTACTCTGTGTGTCCATTCAGACACAGAGCTGCGGCTCTGCCCTGCCCCCTCTCCTCATTGGCTCACTGACTTTGACAGCAGTGGGAGCCAATGGCTGATGAGGGGGTAGAGTCCCGGATAGCCGAGGCTTTCATGCAACATCATTGGATCGAGGTGGGGCTCAGGTAAATATTAGGGGGGCTAAGGTTGGGGGGGGGGGCTGCTGCACACAGAAGGTTTTTTCTCTAATACATAGAATGCATTAAGAAAAAAAACTTCTGCCTTAAGAACCACTTTAGGCTCTATTCACACCAGTGGACATGCATTATAGTGCTCAAAACACAGGTGCTGGTGTGCATTGTGCATATGTACTGAAATGTGTTACTAAAACACATAGCAGTGCTCTTTTTTTTTTTTTTTTTTTTTTTTTACTATATTTACATCCATTATTTAAATTATTTACAGCTGCAAGAAAAAGTATGTGAACCCTTTGATTTAATGACTGGTTGAACCTCCTTTGGCAGCAATAAACGTTTCCTGTAGTTGCAGATCAGACGTGCACAACTGTCAGGAGTAATTCTTGACCATTCCTCTTTACAGAACTGTTTCAGTTCAGCAATATTCTTGTGATGTCTGGTGTGAATTGCTTTCTTGAGGTCATGCAACAGCATCTCAAGCGGGTTGAGGTCTGGACTTTGACTGGGCACTTCTTCTGTTTAAGCCATTCTGTTGTTGATTTACTTCTATGCTTTGGGTCATTGTCCTGTTTCAACACCCATCTTCTGTTGAGCTTCAGCTGGTAGACAGATAAGTTCTCCTGCAAAATGTCTTGATAAACTTGGGAATTCATTTTTCCGTCCAAAAATCCGTTCAGGCCCTGACGCAGCAAAGCAGCCCCAAACCATGATGCCTCCACCACCATACTTCACAGTTGGGATGAGGTTTTGATGTTGGTGTGCTGTGCCTCTTTTTCGCCACACATAGTGTTGTGTGTTCTTCCAAACAACTCAACTTTGGTTTCATCTGTCCACAGAATATTTTGCCAGTTCTTCTGTGGAACATGCAGGTGCTCTTGTGCAAACTGTAAACGTGCAGCAATGTTTTGTTTGGACAGCAGTGGTTTCCTCTGTGGTATCCTCCCATAAAATCCATTCTTGTTTAGTGTTTTACGTATTGTAGATTCGCTAACAGGGATGTTAGCATTTGCAAGTGACTTTTGTAAGTCTTTAGCTGACACTCTAGGATTCTTCTTCACCTCATTGAGCAGTCTACGCTGTGTTCTTGCAGTCATCTTTACAGGACGGCCACTCCTAGGGAGAGTAGCAGCAGTGCTGAACTTTCTCCATTTATAGACAATTTGTCTTACTGTGGACTGATGAACAGCAAGGCTTTTGGATATACTTTTATATCCCTTTCCAGTTTTATGCAAAGTAAACAATTCTTAATCGTAGGTCTTCTGAGAGCTCTTTTGTGCGAGGCATCATTCACATCAGGCAATGCTTCTTGTGAAAAGCAAATCCAGAACTGGTGTGTGTTTTTTATAGGGCAGGGCAGCTGTAACCAACCCCTCCAATCTCATCTCATTGATTGGACTCCAGTTGGCTGACATCTCACTCCAATTAGCTCTTGGAGATGTCATTAGTCTAGGGGTTCACATACTTTTTCCACCTGCACTGTGAATGTTTAAATAGTGTGTTCAATATAAACATGGCAAAACTTCATTCTTTGTGTGTTATTAGTTTAAGCAGACTGTGATTGTATATTGTGACTTAGATGATGATCAGATCACATTTTATCACCAATTTGTGCAGAAATCCATATCATTCCAAAGGGTTCACATACTTTTTCTTGCAGCTGTATATACATCCAAAACTATGTACAGTAGTGCATTGTGACTCATTCCTGTGCAGTGTTGGCATAAAACGTGTGCCCAAATAATTTTATCACAACACAGTGCATACACAGCAATGCAGATTGACATTACCACAAGGCATAGGCATTAAGCCAACCTCCAAATTTATAGCATTATTTGCTTATTCACAGTTTTGCACGTGTTCTTATTTTTCTCTGCCAGGCCTATGATTTCAGAAAATTATGATTTGGGGGGGTCTTTTGCTAACTCTGAAAGCTGTAGGTGAAAAATAAAAAAGTGAAATATTGCAAAAATGGTCTGGCCACCTTAGGTTAAATGTGGAGCACAGGGCCTGGCAGCAAATGGATTAAAGTGAGGCAGATGTAATAATTCCATATCCAGTACTTTCAATTACATACATTGTGCATAGATACCTTATTTTCTTCTACATAAAAAAAAATACTTTTGGGGAAAAAAGTTTAGCGCCCCCTCCTCTAGTTGAGCTGTTTGAAAAATCTATTGTTTTGGTTCTGTTATAGTGACTGGAGCAGTGATGCTATTTAAAAAGTTAGAGTGAAGTTTGTCCTATCATTGTTACTAACCATTTTGGAGTATCCTGTGACTTTAAACCCCTCTCCTGTTAATGTTCTTCAGCAATAAATTCTAAAAAGACATCCCCTAGACTGAGCCTGAAATGTCGGTCTGCATGGGACTAAGCTTGTGTCTGCCTCTGTACTACGTGGGAGAACCTGTCTGTTGCCTAGGTTATGTGTAAATGTGCAAACTGCATACTTCCCAGTCATTGTAGTAGTATGTACCTATACACATCTAGATCCTGAGAGATCTTACACAAAAGAGGTAGTTCTAACCACAATATACATTTATTGAAATGATTACATAATATATACGAATTCCACACTAAACAGTATTTACAACACATTAACAGTATAAGTTCCCTGACTTATATGATATTTACAAATTACCCACCCCAACCATATTTACAATACAATGTATGTACAAGCATGGATTTAGTTTACCTTTCCACTTCAGGTTGGGGCATGGTGCCTGCTGTGTGTTCCCACACAAAAAAAGAGCATAGCGTGGTGACCAAGCTTTCTGTCCCCCTCTTCTTTCTGTACTGTGGCTCATATAACTCTCCCTAATTGGTCACTGTATCTAGCAAATGTATATTGGGCACAGCCTGATTGGATGAGTCAAAGAAGGCTGCTGTTAACTACCCATGTAGTGATCAGGGTAAACAAAAGGCCAACCTTTGAACTGGAACTAATTACAGTAACACCACCACAACTCTCCATGCTTTTCATCCATTTCCTCCTAACTGAAATATATTTCTAATTACATTAATATTTATAGCTTTTAATGGAGATTTCACATAAACCTATTATGTAACATGTCTATTCTCGGCAGCCCCTCTGGGAGTGAGCACTACAGCAACATTGTGTGTTGATTCATTTTTGCTAGGCTGGTTGTTGCAATAGTGGTTTCTGCTGACCTCTTGGCTCCTTAGATCAGTGCCCTCCAGTGGACATCACTACCCTGTGTGTTGAATGTTGTTGTCCACATTTATGAACACTTGGCTGACTATTGCAAGAGACTAAGACACAACTTGAAATATTGAAATCTGTTGACTGACAGTAGTAGTCAGTTAGCAAATAGTATTGATGACATTTTTAAAGGAACAGAAACATGAGAACTGCCATTACGGACTTGTTTTTGAAGGTGCATGTTCCAGAACTGTCATCTTTCTCCTTGGTTTGCTGCTTAGTGAGCCACTGACCTTGAGCAAGCATATGCAGATTAGGTGCTCCAGTTCCCTTTATGTTCTATGTTAGTGGCTTACTACATAAAGGAAAATTACAGATAAGATAACTACATATTTAAAATCAAGTAATCAGTGGCAGTGTCTTTGTTTCTGTCCTGACAGATTACCTATTTCACGGGTGTCATATAAGAAAATGATGCACAATTTTATTTTTCCTGGGTATACATTTTCTAGCACTCCTACAACTTTGTTGGTAAATTACAGACAGTCCACTCTAGAACAGAGGGTAACAGCTTTTCAATGATCTTCTTAGTTCTAAAGCTCATTCTGTGACATT
This sequence comes from Pelophylax lessonae, assembly GCF_965119305.1. NCBI lineage: Eukaryota > Metazoa > Chordata > Amphibia > Anura > Ranidae > Pelophylax > Pelophylax lessonae. The sequence continues at coordinate 322,096,098 of NC_138770.1, forward strand.
GAATGTGGAAGATAATACCTGTGAAATAAAATTGTTGAAGGAAAGAATGAGACCCCTTCTGTTGATGTATAAACCATGAGTACATATCGAGCTGCGAAAATCACAAGGTGGCTCTTTGTTGTGTGTTTTGCTTAGATTGGCAGCTGCACTAATCAGATGGGTCAGATTGCTGTTGTTTCACTTCACAACCGTAGCCCGAAGGTGATAGAGTGTTTCAATGTAGAATCACGCATACTCTGCATGGTCTGTGTCCCTGAGGAAGAAAGGCACAAACAATTAAGTGATGTCCCAGATTCCGAATGTAGTTCGTCTTCACGAGCACCAGATGTGCCCACAATTTGCCTGGGCATGGAAGAAGGAAGGTAAATGTTATTCATTCTGATATATCTGCTTTAAGTCACAATGACTGTTAGATATTAGCTAAGGAACTGTGAACTATTCAGCTGTAACAGTATTTCTATGATATTCCTGCCAAAGTAATTTCTTGAAATTCCATTTTATGGCTCTTTCTAAAAACAGATTTTATGTTAATTAGAGAAAATTCAACAACTTTAAGTACTCGGGATTTAACTTCCTGGTTGCCTAGATACTTGTACTTATGTAATATATATGTGCATATTAATAATCTAAAACAAGATGCTGTCTTAAAGTGAACTGGCAAAAACTGAAGGCTGTCAATGCTCTTCAAAGTAATGCTATTTCTAGACCAGTGCTCACCTCTTCAGCATTATACACAATTTTAATATAATCTGATGGGTATTGATTTATGACCGCTATTCATTTTAGATGTACTTTAATATTTAGAGAGTATAGAAAGATGCCCTTGCTACATCAACCTAATGTTTGCCTTGCACTTTTTTTAGCATATGTGTCTACAAAAGTAGTCAAGGATCAAAAAAAGTTCGTCTGCAGCACTTTTTTACTCCAGAGAAATCTACCGTCATGAGTCTTGCCAGCGTGTCCCACACTTTATATGCAGGTCTCGTAAATGGAAGTCTTGCAATCTACACAAAAATGGAAGGTAAAATAACATTATGACTAGCTTCGTATCTTTTAACATCTTAAGAATTTAAAATGAAAATCCAAGCATGCAGCTAAATACATGGTTGAATTGATGCTGCTTTCTTGGTCAGCTTTGCACACTGGATAGAGGTGATGATGTAGATTCACAGTCCACTGAGAAGGGTGGAGGCAGATAGGTAAAGATCTACATACCTAAGATGTAGCCCAATCTCTTAAGTTTTCGCAAAACAATCTGGCCCAGGTACAGCTTGTACAGCTCTGCTCTGTTTCTGATCTGACTATATAAAATAATGATTCAAATAGAAATCCTATTCTCTCCTTTGGGCCTGGTTTACATCTATGTGTTGCTATTTACTATGAAAGGGAAAGTATAAGGGCCCATTTACACCTACAAATGTGTGGTATCAGGGGGTACTACAATGGATATAAGTCAGTTTGGTTCCTGCCAGAGGTTTGTTTACAAGTAATGGATAAAATGGTGCGCTGCTATGGTTAGGTGAATGCCACAAAGATAAATATATTGTGCAAATTGCTGCTCCCACCAAATTCAATTACTCATAAAACTTGAGAAAGCTAAAAAGTGTATATGTGAAAGTGGTGCGCTAGTTAATGAGAATAAGTGGTGTGTGTGTGTGTGAGACCATGATAAATTATCATATTTTAGAAATATCAAAATGCAATATCCATGAATAGGTGTCTAATTTGCACCTTATTCTTAAACAATCAAAACAATATGGGAAAAGTGAAACCATAAAAATGAGTGACAATCTAAAGTTTGTGAATCTTTAAACACATGCAGTGCTTCTTCATTCAAGATGATTGTGCTAAATGTGGCAAATCCATCCACCTGTTGAACACCTCTGTGTAAAATGCATGCTCACCTGCAGCACAGAGGAATTGTGCAGTGTAAAAGATTTATCGGTCCACCTGGGGGGCACCTCAGACTTCTCTATTTTCCTCCTTTTGACATAAGTGGAGTAGCTCCATGAATATGTAAATGAAAGAAGTAGTTTCATAATGTAGTAACTTTAAAAACCTTTATCAGCATAACAGATAACTCCAGAACACTCACATTTGCGAGCTGTAAACAAGCGCATAAAATCCAGTCTGTAATGTCCTGTTGTTGTGTGCCGCGAGAGAGCCCAGCTCACTGGCTTCCCAGCTCGCATTGTAGTACAATAGCCGAGTCTGACATCACCGACTGCTCCTACACATTGCGTCACTAGACACGTGACTTCCTCAGGGTGGGAGCTCAGTAACAAATGCCGAAACTAAATACTATTCAGCTTGTATGTTTCTTGTTGCTATAGTAACGTCTTATCCGCTGTTCAGTGAGAGTCATTACATAAAAAGTGCTTGCCTCTCTATATTGACAAGTTATATAATACCTGATTGTGTTCTAAAATATATGAGAGATTCGCATCAAGTGTAGAGCGTTTAAAGGACACCACCACTCGCTTTTGCTTTTTTTAAGGGCTTTCCTGGCCCATGTTTATTAAAGGAAAGTTCATCAAGCAGAAAAATAACAGGGTTTCCCTCGCAGGGGTTTCAGTATTTTAATCCTCAGCAAAATAAACGATCATTCAACCCTCCTGGCTTGTATTTGCAGCGTTGCTGTTGTGGCCTCAAACTCCAGGCCCTTGTCTGTCTCCCACAGACTATGCTCACCCAACAGGGTGCACACCGATAGCAGCCTTATGCCGCACTGACTCCCACGTGGAGCCCTCCTGACTCCTAGGCCAGACTTCCTGTCTGCCGGGAAGGAGCCCAGAACCATGGTCCGGTTACTACTAAAAGGGGACGCCTCCCGCCGCCTTCCGCGGCTCTGCCCGGGTCTCCCGTCCTGAGCAACCAGCCGGCACGTCCGCCGGCTGGTTGGAGTCCCGATTCGGCTTTGATCGGGTCTCCGAAGACATAACCTGGAGG